>NC_082717.1:17841670-18469170 GCF_030144855.1 Hypanus sabinus | reverse complement strand
ATCCAAATGGTCCAAGAACCTTAAGCCCTGCCCCCTGCATTAGCTTCTCAGCCGCGCATTAATTTGCCAAATCACCCTGTTTCTACCCTCACAGATGTGTGCCAGAGGCTGCAATCCAGAAATTACTACCCGGGAGGTCCTGTTTCTCAGTGTTCTACCTAGCTCTCTAAATTCTCTTTTCAGGACCTCTTTGCTTTTCCTTCCTATGTCATTGGTACCAATATTTACCAAAACATCTGGCTGCTCTCCCTCCCTCTCCAAGATGTTGTGGATGTGATTCGAGGCATCCCTGCCCCTGGCACCTGGGAAGCAACATATGATTTGGTTGTGTTCATCCATTGACATAATAAAGGAACTTGTGGTAATTACAGATTCAATCTGTGCTTCCCTGATCATTATTACAAAGGGTGATTCTTGTAACATGCCTCAACCCCATTCTCCTGTCTTCTCCCGGTAACCTTCGACACCCTTACTAATCAAGAACCTATCAATCTCCACTTTAAATTTTCCCAGTTACTTGCCTCCACAGCTGTCTGTGGCAATGCAACACATCCTTGGTTTTATGTTCTAGTCCTCTTGAAATAATTACTGACACTGCATTTGCATTCCTTTCCGCTGGCTCAACCCGTAAGTTAACTTTCAGGGAATCCTACACAAGGACTTCCAAGACCCTTTACACCTCTGATTTCTGGATTTTCTCCACATTTAGAAAACAGTCTATGCCTTTATTCTCTCTACTGTACTCTTCCCTACTCTATATTCCTTCTGTTGTTTTTCTGCCCATTCTCCTGATCTGCTTAAGTCTTTCTGCAGACTAGCTCCTTTCCCAACATTACCTGCCCCTCCACCTGTCTTTGGATTATCCGCAAATTTGGCCACAAAGTAATCAATTCCATCATCCAAATTACTGACATACAGTATAACGTGATAAGAAGCAGTCCAAACACTGACTCCAGTGGAACACCACTGGTCACTGGCAGACAGCCAGAAAAGGCCCCCGATATTCACGCTAGTCATATCCATAGAATATCCTTGGATTCTGCAGATGTTTGCTGCCAATTTTCCTCCGTGCTCTCTCTTTGCCTCCTACTTCTTTCACTCTGAACTTTGTGTGCACAGCCTGGTTCTCATTTGGATTAACACCTCAGTGTCTGTCATTTGCTCTTCTGACTGTTTGCTGCGGAGCGTTGTTGCCGGAAAGCTGTTTACGTTATCAGGGACTCCCACCATCCAGGCAACCCTCTCTCCTCATTGCTGCCATCAGGAGAAGGTACAGGAGCCTCAGGACTCACACCACCAGTTTCAGGAGCAGTTACTACCCCTCAACCATCAGGCTCTTGAACCAAAGGGGATAACTTCACTCCACTTTACTTGCCCCATCTCTGAAAAGTTCCCACAACCTCTGGTCTCACTTTTAAGGATTATTCACTCATGTTCTCAATATTTATTTATTTACACTGTTCTCTGTTCAGTTTGTTATATTTTTCACACTGGTTGAACACCCAGTTGGTACTGTCTCTCATTGATTCTGTTTTGGTTATTATTCTATTATGGATTTATTGAGTAATGCCCATTAGAAAATGAATCTCAGGTTTGTATATGGTGACATCTATGTACTTTGATACTAAATTTACTTTGAACTTCTATTTTGTCTTCTGTATTTCTGGTCATTCAGCAAAATCTGCCCTTAATTGTGACAAGAACTCTGGATATCAGTCCTTCACACAGGGTTAGGGTGGGGATCCGACAGTCCCTAATCCTTATACCAGCCTGTCTACTCAATAGGTGTATTGAGACAGCTGAAGGCAGAAAAATAAGCTCAGAGTTTGGACTGAACTTGCTGAGTTCAAGTTGTCACAATGATCAATTGAGGATTGCTTGGATGACCTCAGGCAACAGGGTAGTGTCAGCGTTGCAGCTGCCGGTGTACTCATTAAAACGGCCAGCCACTGATGCATCTGAATCCTCGGCTCAAGTCATACAAGGTCAGATACAGGACTTTCATTGAGCAAGGAAAAGGACAGAGCTATCTCTTCCTTTTGGGGGTGAAATGGTGAGACACACCCTTGCTTACATTGATTGAATGGAAGTTAATCATTCATTGTGATTCCTCAGCCCTCGAACAGAAGACGTCAAAATTTATACCTCCAGATATTCAGAAAAATTAAGTCTTCATATAGTACGAAATGCATCAGCAAAACAGCAGACAATCAATCGTTACCTTTCTACCATAGCACTCCGATGAGGTTTCAATTAATTGCCTGCTTTTCCTGTGAATAGGGCTGTATGATAGCCTTATATTACCTTAATATCTTTGAGTTTTATTTGCTTGAAGCTGTATGGAAGTGTTTAATATACTTTCAGAAATATGCAGCTTAAAATGACAATACAAATCATCAATGTGTAATATATATCGAATCAGAAAAAAATTCAAGCACAATATTTGCAATATCAAATGCGTTAAAGCCTAGGCAAAATCCTCTGCAAATTTCATAGTAAGATAGCGTTTTTTTCCCATTATGGATTCACTCTATACTTCTTCCAGAGATAGTAGAGTTTTTCCCCATAATGGATTCAGTCTTTATTTCTTCCAGAGATAGGAATGCAGCTCTCTGGAATTCATAACCAGTATTCCTAAAATTTAAGAAGACCCAATGAATGATTTATAATAAAATCATATCAGTGAAGATAATTTCAGAACACAGCGGGCTTGTGTATTCAACAAATGAAGCATCCTTTTGCTTAAGTGACTCAACCAACAGTAGTTGTACTAAATGATTTGCACCCAGGGTCTCGGAGCACCCCCCCCACCCCCCAGAAACTTTGCATTCTGTTGCATTTCCCTTTGCTGTTCTGTGACACAAGACAACAGGCAACATTCAATAGACAGCATGGGCTGTTTGACTAATCTATGCAGCAGTAACCTGACTAGTACAATCTCACACAGGAGGCTGGCTGATGTCAGCTGCATCACATGCAGCGGGCAGAAAGAAACGCGTAGCCGACAATCCGATCTCAGCTGTTAGAATCATTCTGAGTGGCAAGATGTGACTGTTACTTATTTTACTCTGACATACTCACCTGTAGTTTAGGCCAGAAGTCCACAATCCGAACATATTTGCTGAAAAACAATTTAAAACGATGGAGGTATCTCTCCCTTACACAAACATTTTTGTCCAAAGGCATAATAACGCACAGAGCTGAAAATAGGATTAATATACCATCATTACAATGGCCTTTGATTTCAGTGTTTGTTTTGTTTTCCTGAAGGACTGATAAGTGGCTGTAAAAGCAACACTTGAGCTCAAGGAGATGCAACAGGATTTTACTTTAGGAAGTGCAGTTGACTCATAGAACACTACAGCACAATAACAGGCCCACAATGATAACATCGAGGAATTTAAAGTTGCTGATACTCTCCACCTCTCTTCCCTCAATAAGGACTGGCTTATGGACCTCCAATTTCCTCCTCCTGAAGTCAATAGTCAGCTCTTTGGCCTTGCTGATATTGAGTAAGAGATTGTTGTTATGACACCACTGAGACAGATTTTCAATCTCCCTCCTATATGCTGTTTTGTCACCACCTTGATGCAGCCTACAACAGTGAACTGAATATGACGTTGGATCTGTGCTTATCATCACAGTCACAAGTGTAAGGTGAGTAGAGCAGGGGGCTAAGCACACAGCCTCGTGGTGCACCTGTCCCTGTGCTGATGGAGATCATGGAGGTGTGGTTGCCAATCCGAACTGGCTGGGGTCTGCAGCTGAGAAAATCAAGGATCCAATTGCACAAGGATGTATTGAGGCCAAGGTCTTGAAGCTTATTCGTTAGTTTTGAGGGGAAGATAGTACTGAATGCTGAGCTGTAGTTGATAAAGAGCACCCTGATATATACAGCTTTGCTGTCCAGATGTTCCAGGGTTGGGTCAACAGCCAATGAAATGGCATCTGCAGTGCCCCTCTGTACCGATAGTTAATTGGAGCTGATCCATTTTGTCTTGATGAAGGGTCTTGGCCCAAAACATTGACTGTTCACTCTTTTCCGTAGATCCTGACTGGCCTGCTGAGTTCCTCCAGTATTTTGTACGTATTATTTTGATCTCTAGCATCTGCAGATTTTCTCTTGCTTGTGGAGCTAATCTGTTATTTCTCAGGCAGGGACCGATATATTTCATTATTACCCTCTCAAAATACTTCTTCACTGTAGATGTAAGTGCTACTGAATCAGGCAGGTTACCACGTTTTCCATAGGCACCAGTATAACTGAAGTCTGATGAAGCAGGTGGGTATCTCAGACCTCTGAAGTGAGAGATTAAAGATTTCAGTGAACACTCCAGCCAGAAGTTCAGTGCATGTCTTTAGTACTCGACCACGTACCTCATCTGGGCTGGATGCCTCTCAGGGGTTTACCCGCCTGATGGATGCTCTCACGTCAGCCTCGGAGACTATCACAGGGTCATCAGGGGCTGTGGGAGCTTGTGATGGTTCCTCTGTGATGTGATGATCAAAGTAGGCATGGAAGGCATCTAGAAGTGAAGCCCTGCCATTCGATGTCACTTTGTTAGAGGTGATAACATTCAAGCCTCGCCACAGCTGTCGAACATCCCCCATTGATTCAAGTTTAGTCTGGAATTGCCACTTGGCCCATGAGATGGCATTCTAGAGACATTACGTGGATCTCTTTTAACTTCCTTGGTTGCCAGACTTGAATGCCTCTGACCTGGCCCTCAGCAGATTGTGGATCTTGTGGTTCATCTAGGGCTCCTGGTTGGGGAAGACTCTGAATGTCACACTCATCTGCAATAGTTTTTTTTAATAAAGTCTGTGTTGTGTCTGTACAGATGCATATCAATAAAATAGAAGCAGGAGATAGCTTTAACTGATGTATTCACATTGCAGAGAGAGAAAGAGTGCACAGATCAACATGCATAGGTAACTTATCAGTCCATGACTAGTCCGAAGGGATGTCATTGCTCTAAAAGAAATAGATCCATTCATTACAGGCTGTGACAACCATGGTGTATTTATTCAGATCCGCAGATGTGCCCTTGAACAGAATCCAGTCCCCTTACTCAAAGCAATCCCACAGCAGCTCCTCACCTTTTGCTACCACCTGTTTGTTGTCTTAATCTCTGGAGCCTTGTTTTTTTAACCTCTCTGTGTATCCACAGTCTGTGTGGATTGGTGATAATATATCCTGTTCGCTGACAATCAATACTGGCACACCTCGTGGGTGTGTGCTTAGCCCACTGCTCTACTCTCTGTATACACGTGACTGTGTGGCTAGGCATAGCTCAAATGCCATCTTCAAATTTGCTGACAATAAAACCATTGTTGGTAGAATCTCAGGTGGTGACGAGATGGCTACAGGAGTGAGATATGCCAACTAGTGGAGTGGTGCCACAACAACAACCTGGCACTCAATGTCAGTAAGACGAAAGAGCTGATTGTGGACTTCAGGAAAGGTGAGATGAAGGAACAAATACCAATCATCATAGAGGGATCAGAAGTGGAGAGAGTGAGCAGTTTCAAGTTCCTGGGTGTCCAGATCTCTGAAGATCTAACCTGGTCCCAACATATACACTCAAAAACTTCTATAGTTGTACCATAGAGAGCATTCTGACAGGCTGCATCACTGCCTGGTATGGAGGGGCGACCGCACGGGACTGAAAGAAGCTGCAGAGGGTTGTAAATCTAGTCAGCTTCATCTTGGGCACTGGTCTACAAAGTACCCAGGACATCTTTAGGGAGCGGTGTCTCAGAAAGGCAGCGTCCATTATTAAGGACCTCCAGCACCCAGGGCATGCCCTTTTCTCACTTTTACCATCAGGCAGGAGATACAGAAGCCTGAAGGCACACACTCAGTGATTCAGGAACAGCTTCTTCCCCTCTGCCATCGATTCCTTAATGGAATCGTATTGGGACCTCTGGTTCTGCAGGTTATATGCTAATGGTAATTGGGCAGGGCTTTCTTCAAACAGGCCTGATTTAAACACCCAACGATGTCCTGAAATGTGCCGAGTTGGACTGTTCCTAGTTTGGTGATGGCATCTCAGACGCTTGAATATAGTCAGCCACTGGTGGTGTATAAACTGTGGTCAGGATCAGGGAGGAGCACTCTCTTCGTAAATAGAATGGGCGCATTTGGTTAGAATTTATAAAATGGGGGAGTGGTCCAGATGGTGCTGAATGGCCCTCCCCTAGGGTGGTGGAAATTGGCAACAAGGGAGCATCAGCAATGGTGACTGAGTACCCTCTGTGCTCTCACACTGTTGTTCAGAGTGGAAAACCAATCATTTATTCATTTAGTCCTACCGCCCAACAAGCCCACACTACTCAGTTCCTCCCAGGTGACCAATTAACCCATTAGCTCCTGCATCTTTGGAATGTGGGAGGAAACCAGAGCACCTGGATGATGAGGAGAAAGTACAACCTCCCTTCAGACAGCGGCAGGAATGGACCCGGGCTGCTGGTGCTGTACCAGCATCATGCTAATTGCTACGCTACTGTGCTGCCCCAGAGCAAGCCTCGGACAGGAGAACAAACATGGCAGGAATGATAACGTTCCAGTGGAGCTGAGAAGATAGACAGGGTGAGGAATATTGGCATGAGGAGATCAATGGCATCATTCAAGAGGACTGCAAATGAGGTGGAGTGATGCTGGGGAGGGAGCCCAAGTTAGAAAAAGATGTTGTGGGATGAAACCAGCTAAGTGTCTGAATACACCTCAGGGGTGAAAGAAATATTATTCTGCAACAGGGATCCCAAAACTGCAGCAAACAATCAGAAAAAATATGACGATTGAGAACCTGTCATGAAAACAGTCTCCTTACCGATATGATTGGGCCACTTGCGAGACTATAAGATACTGACAGTGCTCCTAGATGTACAGTGATTTATTGCCAATTTTGGATGATAAAGGGAAGGACTGGGGCTGCTAGAGATTCATCACAAAGTAAAATTGCTCCACAAATTCTTTTAGCAAGATGTAATATGGCCTGGGGATAGAAGGAGGTGAAAGTCATCAACAATTCTAACAGGTATTTAACTGACCTATTCAGTAGAGTAGATTAGACTTGTTATTTTCAATGCAGTTAAGAACAAAGCCCTTTTATACAAAGCTAGTGGGAAACTGTGCTCTCCCACTGACCCACATTGACTTCTACACTCAAGGATTTCAGAATCTCAATCAGAATCAGGTTTAATGTCACTGGCATATGTTGTAAAATGTGTTGTTTTGTGGCAGCAGTATATAATAATAAATATTATATAATACATAATAATAAAATACATAATACATACATAATAATAAAAAGCAATACATAATAATAAAAAGCTATAAATTACAATAATCAGTATGTGATGGTGGCATTTGTCAGTCTCGAGAGACCATGGATCTGCTCCTGGAGTTTCCAGGGTACAGGCCTGGGCAGGGTTGTATGGGAGACTGGCAGTTGCCCAAGCTGCAGGCCTTCCCCTCTCCACGCCACCGATGTTGTCCAAGGGAAAGGCACTAGGACCCATGCAGCTTGGCACCGGTGACGTCGCAGAGCAATGTGTTGTTAAGTGCCTTGGTCAAGGACACAAACGTGCTATCTCAGCTGAGGCTCGAACCAGTGACCTTCAGGTTACTATGGGAGCAGTATGTATAAAAAGGAAAATTAAATTAAATAAGTAGTACAAAAAGAGAGGAAAATTAGTGACGTAGTGTTCATGGATTCATTGTCCATTCAGAAATATGAAGGCAGAAGGGAAGAAGCTGTTCCTGAAATGTTGAGTGTGTGCCTTCAGGCTGATGTACCTCCTCCCTGATGGAAGCAATGAGAAGAGCACATGGCCCAGGTGATGGGGGTCCTTAATGATGGATGCTGCCTTATCAAGTCATCAACTTTTGAAGGTGTCCTGGATGCTGGGGAGGCTACTGCCAATGATGGATCTGGCATCATTTACAACCTTCTGCAGCTTTTTCAATCCTGTGCTGTAGACCCTCCTTAGCAACCTGTTAGAATGCTCTCCTCGGTACGTCTGCAGAAATTTGTAAGTGTCTTTGGTGACATAACAATTCTTCTCAAACTCCTAATGAAATATAGCCATTGTTGAGCCTTCTTTGTAATTGCATCAAGAAGCTGGGCCCAGGATAGACTCTCTCCCTAAATGTCCAAAAAGCAAAAGAGCTGATTGTGGATTACAGGAGGAATGGAAACAGACTCACCCCGATCAACATCAATGGAACGTCAGTTGAGAGAGTGAGTAGTTTGAAATTCCCTGGTGTACACATCACCAAAGATCTCAGCTGGACTGTACGCACTGGCTGTGGGACAAATAAGGCACAACAGTCTCTTCCACCTCAGGAGACTGAAGAAGTAAGCCCCCCCCCCCCCACCCCCAGATCCTCACAGCCTTCTACAGGGGCACCATTGAGAGCATCCTGACTGGCTCTATCACTGCCTGGTATGGGAATTGCACCAACCTTGATCACTGGGCACTGCAGAGAGCGGTACAGAGACAGCCCAGCGGATCTGTGGATGTGAATTTTCCTCCATTGAGGGCATTTACAGCAGCAGGTGCAGAAAGCAAGCCTGGAAGATCATTAGGGACACCAGTCACTTCAACCATAAACTGTTTCAGCTGCTTCCTTCTGGCAAACAGTACTGCAGCATAAAAGCCAGGATCAACAGGCTGTGGGACAGCTTCTTTCTACAAGCATTTAGACTTCTAAATTCACCTGTCTGTACATTGCGACAGCGTTTTAACGCAATGATTTTTACTCCGTCATGTTGTAGGATAGATGTAAAATGTAAATAAATTCAATTCAATACAGAGAAGTTGGACGCCCAGGAACTTGAAACTGCTCACCCTTTTTGTGGGCAGAAAATGAAATCTTGGACTTTTATGACACAAGAGAAGCTGGACAAACTAAGACTGTATTTTCTGGAGCAGCGGAGGTTGAGAAGAGACCTGACAAAGTTTTACGAAGTTATGGAAGGTATCTTGTAGATAGAGTAGACATCCCATATAATTTTCCCAGGGTTGATATGTCTAATAACAGAGCACATATACTAAAGGTGATGGAGAAAGCTCAAAAAATGTGTGAGGTGAATATTTTTACATACTTCTGATCAATATGGCACCTGCATACAATGCTCCCTTGGTCAACATCTTCTGGATACATCATGAAGCCGTTCACTTCTTTTACATCTTTTACATGTGTTTCTCAGCTTGAACGTGATTGTGGAACTGGTGGAGCCCATGTTCTGCAGTTTGGGTGCTTCAGTGGTCTGCAGTCTCCAAGAGGATTCCAGGAGGCAGAGGCAGTGTGTGTGAAAGTCGTGGCGAGGAGGCTGCTGCAGGATAGCGCGCGGGCTGATATTTGACCCCATCTCACTGACGAGGGCAGTTGAAACATCAAGGCGAGGGTGGAAGTTTGGGTGTCCCAGTGCTCTGCAGTCTCCAAGAGGATCCCAAGAGGCAGCATACATGAACCTCAAAACAACAGGCCACAAACTGATATTTGGCTCCACTTTGCTGATTAAACCTCCCATTGTTTGCTGATTAAAGCATTGAGGGAGATTGAAGCACCAAACCGAGTACAGAGAATGAAAACCGATGTGGTGTCTTTTGACTAGCTGCTCTGTAATGAAGAGGGGAGAGCCTGCTGCTGTGGAGAATATTGTCCAGGTTTTTTCTGTATTTTGGATTTGGACTTTGGACTGTAGACTTTGATTTTCAGTCTTATAATTTTTATATTATATGTTTTATTGCCTGATCTTCTCATTATTTTTGGGAGAGAGGGACTTTGGGGTCAATGTTGCCTGATCCATTACGTGCATTTTTTTTTGTGTGGCAGGAGAGATTTGGCAATCAATATACACGGGAGGGGAATTTGGGTGTCAATGTACCTGATTCACTTTGCTCGGTTTTTGTGCAGGAAGAGGGATTTGGGGGCTGAAGCGTCTGGACCTTTTTGCTCAGTTTTTGTGAGGGAGGGGAGATTTGGGGTCGACGTGCCTGTTCCGTTTTGTTCATTTTCTTTGTGCAGGAGGAGGGTTTTGGGAATTGAAGTGCCTGACCCATTTTGCTGGATTTTTATATGGGAGGAGTGTTTTGGAGTCAGTGTGCCTGATCTGTTTTATTCGAATTTTGTGTGGGAGGAGGGATTTAGGGGTTGATGCGCCCAATCCATTTTGCTCGGTTTTTGTGTGAGTGGAGGGAGTTAGGGGTTGATGCGCCCGATCCATTTTGCTCGGTTTTTGTGTGGGAGGAGGGATTTAGGGGTTGATGCGCCCGATCCATTTTGCTCGGTTTTTGTGTGGGAGGAGGGATTTAGGGGTTGATGCGCCCGATCCATTTTGCTCGGTTTTTGTGTGGGAGGAGGGATTTAGGGGTTGATGCGCCCGATCCATTTTGCTCGGTTTTTGTGTGGGAGGAGGGATTTAGGGGTTGATGCGCCCGATCCATTTTGCTCGGTTTTTGTATGGGAGGAGGGATTTAGGGGTTGATGCGCCCAATCCATTTTGCTCGGTTTTTGTGTGGGAGGAGGGAGTTAGGGGTTGATGCGCCCGATCCATTTTGCTCGGTTTTTGTGTGGGAGGAGGGAGTTAGGGGTTGATGCGCCCGATCCATTTTGCTCGGTTTTTGTGCAGGAAGAGGGATTTGGGGGCTGAAGCGTCTGGACCTTTTTGCTCAGTTTTTGTGAGGGAGGGGAGATTTGGGGTCGACGTGCCTGTTCCGTTTTGTTCATTTTCTTTGTGCAGGAGGAGGGTTTTGGGAATTGAAGTGCCTGACCCATTTTGCTGGATTTTTATATGGGAGGAGTGTTTTGGAGTCAGTGTGCCTGATCTGTTTTATTCGAATTTTGTGTGGGAGGAGGGATTTAGGGGTTGATGCGCCCAATCCATTTTGCTCGGTTTTTGTGTGAGTGGAGGGAGTTAGGGGTTGATGCGCCCGATCCATTTTGCTCGGTTTTTGTGTGGGAGGAGGGATTTAGGGGTTGATGCGCCCGATCCATTTTGCTCGGTTTTTGTGTGGGAGGAGGGATTTAGGGGTTGATGCGCCCGATCCATTTTGCTCGGTTTTTGTGTGGGAGGAGGGATTTAGGGGTTGATGCGCCCGATCCATTTTGCTCGGTTTTTGTGTGGGAGGAGGGATTTAGGGGTTGATGCGCCCGATCCATTTTGCTCGGTTTTTGTATGGGAGGAGGGATTTAGGGGTTGATGCGCCCGATCCATTTTGCTCGGTTTTTGTGTGGGAGGAGGGAGTTAGGGGTTGATGCGCCCGATCCATTTTGCTCGGTTTTTGTGTGGGAGGAGGGAGTTAGGGGTTGATGCGCCCGATCCATTTTGCTCGGTTTTTGTGCGGGAAGAGGGATTTGGGGGCTGAAGCGTCTGGACCTTTTTGCTCAGTTTTTGTGAGGGAGGGGAGATTTGGGGTCGACGTGCCTGTTCCGTTTTGTTCATTTTCTTTGTGCAGGAGGAGGGTTTTGGGAATTGAAGTGCCTGACCCATTTTGCTGGATTTTTATATGGGAGGAGTGTTTTGGAGTCAGTGTGCCTGATCTGTTTTATTCGAATTTTGTGTGGGAGGAGGGATTTAGGGGTTGATGCGCCCAATCCATTTTGCTCGGTTTTTGTGTGAGTGGAGGGAGTTAGGGGTTGATGCGCCCGATCCATTTTGCTCGGTTTTTGTGTGGGAGGAGGGATTTAGGGGTTGATGCGCCCGATCCATTTTGCTCGGTTTTTGTGTGGGAGGAGGGATTTAGGGGTTGATGCGCCCGATCCATTTTGCTCGGTTTTTGTGTGGGAGGAGGGATTTAGGGGTTGATGCGCCCGATCCATTTTGCTCGGTTTTTGTGTGGGAGGAGGGATTTAGGTGTTGATGCGCCCGATCCATTTTGCTCGGTTTTTGTGTGGGAGGAGGGATTTAGGGGTTGATGCGCCCGATCCATTTTGCTCGGTTTTTGTGTGGGAGGAGGGATTTAGGGGTTGATGCGCCCGATCCATTTTGCTCGGTTTTTGTGTGGGAGGAGGGAGTTAGGGGTTGATGCGCCCGATCCATTTTGCTTGGTTTTTGTGTGGGAGGAGGGAGTTAGGGGTTGATGCGCCCGATCCATTTTGCTCGGTTTTTGTGTGGGTGGATGGATTTAGGAGTTGATGCGCCCGATCCATTTTGTTCGGTTTTTGTGTGGGAGGAGGGAGTTAGGGGTTGATGCGCCCGATCCATTTTGCTCGGTTTTTGTGTGGGAGGAGGGATTGAGGGGTTGATGCGCCCAATCCATTTTGCTCGGTTTTTGTGTGGGAGGAGGGATTTAGGGGTTGATGCGCCCGATCCATTTTGCTCGGTTTTTGTGTGAGTGGAGGGAGTTAGGGGTTGATGCGCCCGATCCATTTTGTTCGGTTTTTGTGTGGGAGAAGGGAGTTAGGGGTTGATGATCTGCTACCTTAATTTTCCTTTCTTTCTTGTCTCATGGCTACCCAGAGAATTGACGAATTTCAGAGTTGTATACTTCGATAACCAGTGAGTCTTTGGACCCTTGAACCTTTCTATCTTTGAGTGTGTGGAAGGTGCTGCCAGGGGTATTAGTGAAGCCATATATGACGGAGGCACATAAGAAGCTTCCAGATAGGTACATGAATGTACAGAACATGGAGGGATAGGGACAGGTATAAACAGAAAAGATTAGCTGAGTTAAGCGTTTAATTACTAGTTTAACTAGTTTGGCATGACATTGTGGACTGAAGGGCCTGTTCCTTTGCTAGACTGTTTTATGTTCTAAGTTCCAGAAGAAGACCATTTAACCCATCGCTTTCATGCTGACTGAACATCTTCCCCTTTTCTTTCCAGTCCTAAAGAAAGGTCTCAGCCTGAAACTTCGACCATAGATCATTTCCATAGCTTCAGCCTGACCTGCTGAATTTCTCCAGCACTGCATTGACATCGAAGCCACTTTCCATTTCTCAGTCAGTTGTCCTGCAGGTTATGCCACATTGAGCCTTCATGCAAGTAACTCTGAGAGGTAATGCATGTTTCTGTCTGCACCACCCTTTTGGTCAATGAGTCACAAGCCCAGCAACACCCCCCCCCACCGCCCCAAATCTCTGTGTGAAAAAAAATTCCTGAACTGCCACCACCCCCTCCATCTTGTTGTCATTTGAAAAGCAACATCCCTTTGTTGTGACAGATTCATAAAACAATTCTGTAAATCCTGAATGAATCTCTTCAAATGAAGAAGCATAATCCCTTTATCGGATGACGCACTAGCCACATTTCAAATGCGTCTGAAGCAGCCTAAATTGATGTAAAAGTCTCTACTGTAAAACAAAACCTCCATGGGGGAAACATCACTCAAAATTACCGACAGTGAGTCAGAGAAAGAAAGCAGGATAAGGGATAAAGGCCTGATGAAAGCGATGGGATTTTTCTCTTTTTCCCCGAAGAGAAAAGGAAGACAGAAGACAAGAGAGTTTAGGGATGAAAATCCGATTTGGAGTTCAGGAAAATGACGGCAGGGCTGCTGCAAGTGGCTTGAGGTAATTCAGAACAGACTGTTGGAGTATTTGGTGGGTTATTAAGTTGGAAGTTGGCTTTGTTGTGTCTGGTGATACTGTGATCCAGGGGCTTTTCAGAAGTCAAGAATGAAGCATAAAACTTGATGTTTTTGGCTGTTTTATTATGTGTTCATAACAAAGCAAGTTCAAGTTCAAGTTTAATTGTCAACCTTACATGAATACAGCCAAATTAAACTGTTTGCTCTGGGGCCAAGGTAGAAAAGCAAGTACCAACAGCATAAGGCACATATAAGATAGCAGGCACAATCAGTAAAATACAGTCACACAAAAAAGATCTTCCAAGACCCTGAGTCCATGAATGTTGCAGCAGTCTGCAGTCGAACACAATATGGCCAGTCTTCTGCCGAGCGAACACTGGAGGCAGGAACGGCTGCAGCTTGAACACCACACCACACTGCCTCCGGTGAAGCGCATGGGATTCTGAAACCTCTCCCCTGGGCAGCTGTAAGCAGGCTACACTGTGGCTTGAAACCTAGTACCTGCTGCATCTAACATCATGAGGCTCTGTCACTGTCTGTCCCCTGCCATCCGCCAATAAATCAGTGAATCAGACAGACACAATTCCACATTAATGCTATCCACAAGGAAATAATTGCAACCAACTTAAGGCCTGAACAAGGAAGATTATACAGCTTAATACATGGCCAAGGAGCTTACATAGGAAAGAGGGCACAAAACTTTTGCATCATTTGGCTCTCTTCCAGGAAAGAAGGAACCTGGAGTATTGTAGCGGGAAGGTTTGTTGATGCTGCAAGGTGAGGTTTAAACTAGAGTTTCAGGGGAATGGGAACCAGAGTGCCAGAACAGTTAGTTGAGATGTTGTAGAGGCAGATGTTGGTAAGATTTCAGAAAAAGTAGGAATCAAAGGGTTGAGCATGGTGCCTGAGCTGCCTGTATTGCAATGCAAGGAGTATTTTAAGAAAGATGGATTGTAGTGCTGAAAACGAGGTACCTGGTTTACAAACAGAGGTGTTGTGTAGTGTGGAGAGGTTGTTGACAGGGCAAAATTGCAGTCAACAGGATGAATTGCAACATAAAAGGTGGACAAAATCAAAAACAGTGAATGCAAGACAGAAGGTGTTGTATTTGAAAGCATGCAGTACACAGAATAAGGTAGATGAACTTGCAGCACAGTTGCAGATTGGAGGGTGGGATGTTGTAGACATCACTGAATCATGGCTGGATGATAATAGCTGGAGCTTAATGTCCATGGATACACATTGTATCAAAAGGTTAGGCAGGAAGTCATAGGGGGCAGCGTGGCTCTGTTGGTAAAAATGAAATTAAATCATTAGAGAGAGCGACATAGGGTCGGAAGGTGTTGAATCATTGTGGATCGAGATAAGGAACTATAAGGTTAAAAAGACCTGATGGGAGTTGGAAACAGATCCCAAAACAGTAGTAAGGATGTGTCCTACAAATTACAATGGGAGATAGAAAATGCATGCCTAAAGGACAATGTTATAATAGTCATGGGGGACTACAATATGTAGGCGGATTGGGAAAATCAGCTTGGTGCTGGATTACAGGTGGGGGAATATCTATAGTGCCTCAAGAGGGCTTGTTGGAGCAGCTCATGGTCGAGGCCACTAGAGGATCAGCTGTTCTGGATTAGGTGTTGTGCAATGAAACAGAATTGATTTGAGACCTTAAGGTAAAAGAACCCTGAGGGGAAGTGATCATAATATGATTGAATTCTCTCCAAAGTTTGCGAAGGAGTAGCTAAAGTCAGATGTATCAGTATTGCAGTGGAGTAAAGGGAATTACAGAGGCATGAGACACATGAGAACTGGCTGAAAAAACGGAGGCAATGAAAGCTGCGTTCGCATGCGTCCGACTGATCCGGCCCGCATGAAGCTGCATTTTGCCCAATCCGGCCCGTGACCTAAAATGAGTTTGACACCCCTGATTTAGATGATGGAATTAATGGGTTTGTTGCCAAGTTTACAGATGAAATGAAGATAGGTGGTGAGCAGGTAGTTTTGAGGAAGTAGAGGGGCTGCAGAATGACTTAGACAGATTAGGAGAATGGGCAAGGAAATGGCAGATGGAATACAGTGTCAGCAAGTGTAAGGTCATGTACTTTGTTAGAAGAAGTGAAAGGGTTGACTATTTTTTAAATGGAGAGAAAATACAAAAAAAAACTGAGGTGCAAAGGGACTTGGGGGTCCTTGTGCAGGATTCCCTAAAGTTTGATTTTCAGATTGACTCTGTGGTGAGGAAGGCAAATGCAATGTTAGCATTCATTTCAAGAGGACTAGAATATAAAAGCAAGGATGTAATTTTAAAACTTTATAAAGTACTGGTGAGGTTTCATTTGGAGTATTGTGAGCAGATTTAGGACTCTTATCTTAGAAAGACTGTGCCGAAGCTGGAAATGGTTCAAAGGAGGTTCACGAAAATGATTACGCAATTGAATGGCTTGTCATACGAAGAGCGTTTGATTGCTCTGGGCCAGCATTCACTAGAATTCAGAAGAATGAAACCTATCAAATGGTGAAAGGCCTTGATAGAGTGGATGTGGAGAGGATGTTTCCTATGGTGGGAGAGTCTAAGACCAGAGGACACAACCTCAGAATAGAAGGGTGTCCTTTTAAAATAGAGATTAGGAAGAACTTCTTTAGCCAGAGGGTGGTGAATCTGTGGAATTCTTTGCCACAGGCAGCTGTGGAGACCAAATCTTTATGTATATTTAAGACAGAGGTTGATAGATTCTTGATTGATCAGTGCATGAAAGGATACGGGAAGAAGTCAGAAGACTGGGGCTGTGAGGAAAATTAGATCAGACTTGATGAAATGGAGAAGACTTGATGGGGCAAATGGCCTAGTTCTACTCCTATTTCTTATGGTCTTCTGTGATGAAGGGAAATAGCAAAGGACTAACAAAGAAAAATGGAATAGCCAAGATAAAATAATAAGGAACTCATTGTTGTTTTATCCAAGTTAGACAGATAACAAGACATTCCACTGATAAGTGGTAACCTATGAAATACTCAGGTTTAATAATATGACACTGATTGCAGAAAATCTTCTAGAAAAATATAAAATTAGATATACTGCAATAACCAAAACTTCACTGAAAAATATACCACAATATTTTATTGTGATATATTATGTCAGTGATTATATAAAAATATATGCTGCTTCACCTGTAGAGATCAGTAACCTTGATGTTGAAGTAGTTGTTTGGATTATACTTGCTAAAAGCTTGATGCCTTCACTGACTGCTAGCAGACATCATCCTGAACTGACCCTGGCTCACCTTTTACCTGATTCACACTGCTCTGCGGTCGAGCAACAGCATCTACAGCAAAAAGTTATGCCTCAGTCAACATAGTGTAGAGATACGGCTGGGCTAAAATTAGCTCCCCCCATGAAAGCTCTTCCCTCAAGAAACATTCGAGAACACTTTGCCAGCTGTCAAATTTGACTGGTTGCTCAATGGTTCTAAGTCTCTCTAACATTCAGAAATATATGAAAATTATTCATTTAAAGATTAGCTTTAGTTGATCCATGAATATCCGAGCACCACACCATACAGTGAAGCGTGTTGTTTTGCGGCAAGTGCCACTACATTTCCTGCGCCAACATCTCATGCCAGCAACTCAATAATTTAATGTGTTAGGACACCAGAATAGCTGAAGGAAGACCACACTAATTCAGCTAATGTAATTGGAAATTACATCAAGAATTTAAAATAAAAATGTTAATTAGCTTTCAAAACATTTTTTAAACTTAGAAAACATAATATCAATTAAAACACTTAAATATACAGCAAAATACTCTATTTGGAAATCCTGATGCTCTGGTATCTGGTTCACCAGCTCCTGCTTCCATTTTACATATTGCCCACTTTCACCCTCTGAAGCCCTACTTCACTTGCTTTCTTTAAATTCAACCTATTCTTTAAATTTGGATAGGTACATGATGGGATAGGTATAGAAGGCTACCATCAGGTGCAGATCAATGGGACAAGGCAGATCAAAGGCTTGACATAGACTAGATGGGCCAAAAGGCCTGTTTCTGTGCTGTAGTGTTCTATGACTATATAGTCAAAGTCAAAGTAAATTTATTATCAGAGTATATATATGTCACAATACACTACCTTGAGATTCATTTTCCTGCAGGCATTTATAGGAAAATAAATAGAATAGAATTTATGAAAAACTACATGAATAAAAACTGGCAAACAACCAATGTGCAAGTGAAGAAAGAATGTGCGGATTTTAAAAAGTGCATAAAGAATACTGAAAACATGAGTTGTAGAGTCCATGAAAATGAGTCTGTAGGTTGTGAAGTCAGCTCAGAGTTCATGTGAATGAAGTTACCACACCAGTTCAGGAGCCTGATGGTTGTAGATTAATAACTGTTCCTGAACATGGTGGTGTGGCACCTAAGGCTCCTGTACCTCCTGTCTGAGTGTAGTAGTGACAAGAATGCATAGCTTTGATGGCGGGATCCAGGGGTTCCCAACCTGGGATCAATGGACCCTTTAGTTAATGATAGGAGTGGGTTCATGGCATAAAAGGGGGCCCTTTTCGATGCATGCACTTTCCTGCATCAGCACTTCTTGTAAATATGCTCAGTGCTTGGAGCATTTGTCTGTGATGGTCTGAGTTATATCTTTTTTGTAGATTTTTTCATTCCTGGACATTGATGTTTCCATACAGCTGTGATGTGCCCAGTTATGATATTCTCCATTGTGCATCTACTGTCAATTTATTTATTGCTTATTTAGTTATATTATTGTTTCCTCTTTTTGCATTTGCACAGTTTTTTTGTCTTCTGCACTCTGGTTGAATGCCCTATTCTGGTTGCTGTTATATTTACTATTCTCTAGACTTGTTGAGTATGCCCACAAGAAAATTAACCTCAGGGTTGTATATGGTGACATATATGTACGTTGATAATAAAACTTACTTTGCACTTTCCACTGTAAAGAATAGAGATCTAAAGGATAAGGAAGCAAGTGCACTTTCATTGAGTTTATTGACTGAAATAGCATGGAACAAGCTCTTGGACCTACTGAGTCCATACTGGACGTCAAATATCTCTCCACACTAATCTCTTTCGCCAGCACTCAGCTCATGACCTTCCATGCCTTGGCTTTCAAGTGCTCATCCCAATATTTGTTAAATATTGTAGGCTTACCTGCCTCCAACATCCCTTCAGGCAATGGCTTCCAGCTCGCCTCCCTGACCACAAGTGGCTTTCCTGGTGCTTTTTATTGTAACTGCAGGAGGGCCACTGTACTGATGACATCCAGTGGAGAGAGCTATTGGTGGTAGTACTCAGAGTTGCAAAGGTTTCCGCGGGATGTTCAAATAATCTAACTTTTCCCTTACCTTCCAAAGTTACCTTGTCAGCGAACCTTTAAATCTATCACGGGGACTGGCCAAGATCCTTTATTATGTTAGCCTTCTTCCCCATGACATCAAATAACAAATTAATGGCCTAATCTGCTATACTATAGGATAGTTAGGGCATATTCTGGAGTGAAGGTGTTAACTTCAAAGACCAGTCTTTAGACCTGAATGTGGATTGTAGATTGAATTTAAAATGCAGCCCTGGAAAATAGTTTCCTGGAGCTGTGGACTCCAGTTAATTGAAAAGCAGATGATGCCGATTAACATTGATTTTAGGTGTCTGGAGTGTGGGTACGAAGGAGGAGGTGTGAAAATTATATTGTAAATATAATATTGTAAAGCATTGTAAATATAAAATTGTCCTTCGATCTCTAGCATAAAAATGTCATGTAATATGGGGTCAAACAAGCCTTTGCCTCTGAGAATGTCTCATTATGTTAAATAAAATCCATTAGCTTGAGAGTCTCTCTGGTGACTTTGTTCACGTTGCAACAGGATTATGATCTATAGTGTTTGGATTTCCTGGCTGCATAAGACTAATGATTGGGATTGTTCTTTTAGAGCAGCTTTTCCTAAGCAGGGGTCCATGGACCACTCGGTTAATGGTAGGGGTCCATGGCATAGCCAAGTTTGGGAACACCTGCTTTAAAGGCTCGAACCCTATGGACAGTCACTTTGTTGAGACCCAGTGGTGATACAAAGATCACTCATGCTTGTTGGAAAACTGAAATCCAGTTTCAACAAGTAATCTCTGATCTCCCATAGTTCTGCGGGACATTAATATTAAAAGTTTTATCTCACAACTACCTGCCCATTCTGATGTTGCATTGATGCATTAAAAAAATTCCATGAAAAATATTTACTCAAAAGACCACAGTGTATTTGAAACACTGAATAATGATAACAATACTGCAGTTGCAATGTGCAGCAAGCTGCAGTTTATTTCCTCCAGACAAGTTGCCTCTTGTATCCATCTGACAATAAATTAGTTTTCCTGAGTCCTTAAATGCCAATCTAACTTTCTTGTCTGCATCAATTTCAACCTTCCCTAATTCCACTAACTGGTACAATTGCTGAAACAATCAGGTTAGATGGTTTGTCTATGGTGGGCAGTCACTGACTTGATAATATAAAACTGTCTCACCTAAATCACATTAACCACATTGTCCATGGGCAGTGGAAATTCAGTAGGCGTTTCCCCACGTGCTGGGTGTCTCACATGTACATACCGTGAACATATTGGACACTGACACCAATTGTATTGCACATTGACTGGAATCACCTGACTCCACCTTTCCTTTCCTAAGTGAACTTAACAAAATGTTGGAGGCCAACGGGAGATCTTGGCTTCTCTTGCTTCTGATGTGAGCAGGCTTCCAAATTCAGTTCCCTTAAAATGAAAATTAGCACAGGCAAATTCACAATTCCAAGAGAAAGCTGTGGGCTAACTATTCCTAATTACATTCTCCTGCTCCATTTCAAACGTAAGGTCCAGTCAGCTGGCCGATGGTCCTGGCCCACTACGAGTGGGTTATCTTCCAGCACCTGCTTTAACAATATCGACAGCAGAAATGTGGTAAGTACATGCTTGCTCAGAAACTGTAGAAGAACCTTACAGCATAACACAGTATTTTAATTGTCAATATAATAACCAACAAACATACCCTGCTACGTGGCCTTCTATGTTATATGAATGCCTGCAGTCTGGTTACTCACTTTGGATGGAATCTGGAACTTGTTGTCTGAGGAGGTGGTGGCAGAGGTGAAGAAACATCTAGTCAGGCACTGGAAGCACAAAGGCATAGAAGGTTACTGATCAGGTGAAGGGGACGGTATACAGTAGCTATGAGTATCGGTCAGCATGGCCAAGCTGGGCCGACAAACCTGTTGCAGTACTGTACGGCTCTATGACTCTATGAGCTCCGTCCAATTTAAGGCAGAGAATCAGCCATGCTTTTATTGACCAGAGGAGACAACCCCAAGTACTAAATAGCCAACTCCTGCTCTTCTCTGTTGCTATATTTCCTCTGAGCACTTTTATATTCCCAAAGTCTGTCTGCTCATCAAACCATACTCAAGAACCGGATCCCTCTGTTCCTCCATGGCTGTCAGTTATGAGAGCTGAGATTCCATGTGGAAGGCTGGGATCAGCACGAACGACTGGTCCTCACACTCACGTTGAACTGTGTGGCCACAGAAAGTGTGGTCGGGAGTGGAAGTCAAAGCAACAGTTGAGGGGAAACCCAGGTTCTCTAAGTATAAGCATGAGAGCATTAGGCGGAAGCTAGGGAGAGTTCACTGGGCAAGTCCACATCTGACATATGGAGGGTGTTTAAGACCAATTGCACAGAGTACAGGACAGGTATGGTCCTCTCATTAGAAAGGACAAGGATCCAAGGGAAGAAAACATCGGATATGAAAAGATGAAGAAAATGAAAAAGTAGTTAAAACTTTGGAAGATAGAACCAAACCGAGCCCTTGAGAATTATAAATAAGTCAGAAAAGAAGGCAAGAGGGAATAAGGAAAGCAAAAGGAGCTATGAAAAGTATTTGGCAAGTAGGAGTAAAGTGAATCTCTAGGCGTTCTATACAGACATCAAGAGCAAGAGGAAAACTAGGGAGAGGGTAAGACCACTCAAGGAGAAATGGGGTGGGGGGAAATATTTGCTTGGATGCAGAGGATCCGGATGATGTAATTATTGAGTTCTTTACATCTGTATTTACCAAGGAGAAGGATGTGAAGGATAGGGAGATCAATGTCAAACATATTGATATGTTAGGGCATTTTGAGGTTAAGAGGAAGGTAGTCTTGGGACTCTAAAAGAGCATTAAGATGAATAAATCCCCAGGGTATGATGGGACACGCTGTAGCCCAGGCTACCGAGAGAGACAAGAGATTCGATGGACCAATATCATCATGTCCACCCTCGCCAAAGATGTGGTCCTGGAGGACTGGCAAGTAGCTAATGTTGTTCCATTAATCAAAAAAGAAACCAAAGATAATTCTGGAAACTATAGACCAGTTAGTCTCATGTCCACGGTAGAGAAGTTACTAGAGAGAATTCTTAGGAATAGACTTTATAAGCATGGCCTAGTTAAGGCGTTTGATAAGGTTCTTCATGGGGGACTAATCCAGGTGCATGGGATCCAAGATGACTTGGCTGCTTAGATTCAGAACTGGCTTGCCCATAGGAGACAGAGTCGAAGAGACCCATTCTAGCTGGAGGTCTGTGATAAGTGGTGTTCCGCTGGGATCTCTAATGTTTGTGATGTATATAAATGACCTGGATGAAAATGCACATGGGTGAGTTTGTAAGTTTGCAGACGATACAAAGATTGGTGGTGTTGTGAGTAGCATAGATAACTGGCAAAGAATACAGTGAGATATAGATAATTGGCAGACATGACAGAGAAGTGGCCAATGGATTTTAACCCAAACAAAACCCTAAATGGTGTAGATGAGCAGAGGGCTCTTAGGGTCTAAGTTCACAGCTCCCTGAAAGTGCATACACAGATTGACAGGGTCGCATGCTTGTCTTTATTCGTTGAAACTTTGAGTTCAAAAGTCAGGAAGATATGTCGTATCTGCATAAAATCCTCATTAAGCTGCATCTAGAGTTTTGCATACAATTCTCACTCCCTCATTATAGGAGGGATGCCAAGGCTTTGGAGAGGGGGCAGAAGGGGTTTACCAG
Organism: Hypanus sabinus; assembly: GCF_030144855.1. Classification (NCBI taxonomy): domain Eukaryota; kingdom Metazoa; phylum Chordata; class Chondrichthyes; order Myliobatiformes; family Dasyatidae; genus Hypanus; species Hypanus sabinus. Next base: position 18,446,545 of record NC_082717.1, on the reverse strand, counting down.
TATGCTGCCAGGTTGAGAGGGCATGTTGATATAATGAGAGACTAGACAATTTTGGGTTGTTTTCTCTGGAATGTTGGAGGCTGAGGGGAGATCTGATAGAGATTTATAAGATCATGAGAGGCACGGATAAAGTAGGCAGACAGTATCTTTTCCCCAGGGTTGAAATGTCTAATACCAGAGGGCATGCATTCAAGCTGGAGAAGGGGTAATTTCAAAGGAAATATGAACTGCCTCCAGTAGTGGTAGAGACAGATACATGAGGGACTTTTAAGAGATGTTTAGAAAGGCACATGTATCTGAAGAAAATTGAAGGAGATGGACTTTGTGCGGGCAAAAGAGATTAGTTTAGTTGGTCACTTGATTACTAATTTAATTGGTTCAGCACAGTATTGTGGGCTGAAGGGCCTGTTCCTCTGATGTAATATTGCTCTATATTCTAAATGGTCACTGAACTTTGTCCTCATCTCTAATGTCCATGAGATGTGTGGGGGCATGTCTTTTTACAAGGAGAGCAGTGGGTGCTTAGAACCTGCTGCCTGTGGTTATTGTAGGTGCAGATACCTGATAGAGGTGTCTAGGAGGCGCTTAAATAGGCACAGAACTGTGCAGATAACTGATAGAGGGATATGAACACTGATGTGGAAGGGCTTAGTCTAGTTGGGCATTTGATTACTAATTTAGTTAGTCTGTCACAACATTGTGGACCAAAGGGCCTGTACTGTACAGTACTGTTCTAAATTTCTTACGCCTGTACTGGAATAATCAGCTGGATGGCTTGGAGATGCATTGTTGTTCAGTTCAGTGTGAATGATAAAGACACATACCCTCCACACTCAGTGGCCCCCTTATAAGGTAGCTCCTGTGCACTGTGGCCTCTGAGCATATGCTCATGGTCTCCTGCTACTGTAGCCCACTCACTTCAAGGTTCGACGTGCTGTGCATTCAGAGATGCCCTTATGCACACCGCTGTTATGATGCGTGGTCATTTGGCTTACTGTCAACTAGTCAGCTTGAAGTAGTCCGGCCAAGAGGCACATCAAGACCCTGCTGCCCCCCCTCACTGGACCCCCTGCAGTTCGCGTATCGTCCCAACCATTCAACAGATGACGTCATTGCCATCTCCGTCCACCTGGTCCTAACCCACCTGCACAAAAAAGATACGTACGTTCAAATGCTGTTCATAGACTCCAGTTCAGCATTCAACACAATCATCCCTCAGAAACTGATTGGAAAGCTGAGCCTACTGGGCCTGAACACCTCCCTCTGCAACTGGATCCTAGACTTCCTGACTGGGTGACCACAGTCAGTCCGGATCGGAGGCAGCATCTCCAACACCATCACACTGAGCACGGGGGCCCCCCAGGGTTGTGTGCTCAGTCCACTGTTGTTCACTCTGCTGACCCACGACTGTGCTGCAACACACAGCTCAAACCACATCATAAAGTTGCCAATGACACGACCGTGGTGGGTCTCATCGGCAAGAACGATGAGTCAGCTTACAGAGAGGAGGTGCAGTGGCTAACGGACTGGTGCAGAGCCAACAACCTGTCTCTGAATGTGAACAAAACAAAAGAGATGGTTGTTGACTTCAGGAGGGCATGGAGCGACCACTCTCTGCTGAACATTGACGGCTCCTCTGTTGAGATCGTAAGGAGCACCAATTTTCTTGGTGTTCACCTGTCGGAGAATCTCACCTGGTCCCTCAACACCAGCTCCATAGCAAAGAAAGCCACCGGTACCAGCAATCATTCTACAAGGTCACTTAGATCACACTTCCTCCCCATTCTAATGTTTGGGTTGAACAGCAGCTGAACCTTTTGTCCGCGTCTGCATACTTTTGTACATTGAGTTGATGCCGCCTGACTGGCTGATTTGATATTGGCATTAAGGAGCCAGTGTAAGAGTGTACCTAATAAAGAGGCCACTGAGTGTATATTTTGAATTGTTTTCATCGAGTCTGATCCTGTTTCTAACCACCCTAGTATAGTGTTTTATTGCCAGCCTTATCTTAAAACATCATTGTTTTGTTGTGGAAAATGTAAAAACATCACTGAAGCATTTTAAACTAAAAATGAACATCTGATAGGGGCATGTGGTTGGAAATTTATGACCCAGGTCTAACCCAGCATTCCGACGATAAAGATGATAATCATTTGAAATGATCTTCTATCTACAGTAGTGGAATCATTTTACGGGTGTTTAAACTGCTTTTGAATGCTGTGTTGATAGAACTGACCCAGCTTGAGAAGTGGCAAAGCTTGCTATTGATTTGTATTTATTGCTTAAATCTGCAGTGGATTTTCCACAATGTTGCCCTCCATGTGCTGTTTGATGGAGGCAGCCGGGTCAGTCAGTGGAAAGTTATCTGCCTTATTCATCCACTGATTGGATCTGAACATCCGTGATAACTCTGCCAAAGATTTCTCTGCCAGGAATGTTCTTCCTGGCCTCAGTAGTACCTCGTGGGAATGCTCGCTCCTTCTCCGATGGAGGAGTTCCTACTCAGTCCTGGGGATCAGCTCTCACTTGTCCTGTTCTCCACTCATGGCATTTGATCCACTGCCAACAGCCTGCCTTGCGGAACCAGCTGAAACCCAGGATTAGGGACTTTGGCCTCCATGTCGCTGGAGTGCAGCGTGCTCCAAATGGCCAACACCAACCATGTGCATTGGTTGTTAAGTAAAATCTACCTGAATTTGATCAAATTTTAATTACAGATAGCATGGAGATTTTTTTTGGGTGGGTTGTTCCTAATACGTCATGGGCACATCCCTCTTCACCATCAGCACCACCATCGACAGGAGGCACTGTCTCACCAGGGCATTGTCTGTCATCAAAGTGTGGACGAGTTGCCAGTGTAAGTGATGCATGCAAGCTCGATTTCAACATTCAAGAGGAGTTCGGATATGTACATGGAGGGTAGGGGTATGGAGGGCTATGGCCCAGATGCAGACCAATGGGAGGGGGCAGTTTAAATGGTTCAGCACAGACTAGATGGACCAAAGGGCCTATCTCTGCTGTACTTTTCTATGATTCTATGACTCTACAACGATCACCACCATCCAGGCCACGCCATCTTATCACAGCTATCAGTGGGCAAGAGGTACAGAAGCCTGAACTTCCACACCACTAGGTTCAAGAACAGATACTTCCCTTCAAAGCACTGAGTTCCCAAACCAATTGGAAAAAATCCTAATCACCACCCGAGCCCGGCAATCACTATGATCACCTTCACTAAGGTGGGCTTTATGTTGTTCTAATTAAGTTTTTTTCTTGGAAATATTGTTGTAACGTTCTCCTTCGCGTGTAACTGATAACGTCGAATTCAACGTCGAGATAAACCACAGCCAATGAGAACCAGATCGCAGTAAGATTAACCATTTACTGTTCACTCTTCACATTAACATATGGTGAAAACTGTTGATAAAACAATACAAGATTGATACAGTATTTGTTCCTTCCTTAATATCACATTTCAAGTGTAAATACTTGCAAAGGTGACTATAACTACATTACACTAAGGTGCAGTATACAGGGAGAGTTTACCTGCTCCATTGACTACTTTAAATACACTTCCATGCAAACTATCCGCGACTCTTTAACTAACGAAAGCATAAACATTATCTACCATCGTTACTTCTAACAGGATCGGCATTAACATCTTAGTTCAATATATCGATTATCTATTAACTTACAGCGTTGCTCTCACTGTGATTCCTCATGCCTGCAAAACAACTTCTGCTCAGGTGAGCCTTGTGGAAAGCCCCCACCCTCGCGCTAATTTCAAACCGGTGTTTTCCCACAAGACGCGGCGAAACCGGATGTGACGTCATCGCATGCCGATATATTTTACATGCAATGAATATACTTTAAACACTCCTAATTCTAACTAGAAAATACTATCGAATGAATTACCAAGCGAAAATATTATAAACTAAATAACTGTCGTAAAGACAGCACAATTGTGTTTAATAGGACATAGAACAGTACAGCACACAGTATGGGCCCTTCAGCCCACAATGCTGTGCTGACCATTTAACCTATTCCAAGATCAATCTAATTCTTCCCTCCCACATACCCCTCCATTTTTCTTTCATCCATATGCCTATTTAAGTCTCTTAAATATCCCTAATATATCCGCTTCTCACACCAGCCTGTGACAATGCGTTCCAACCACTTTGTGTAAAAAGTCTACTTCTTTCCTATGCTTTCCTCCAATCACCATAAAATTATGCGTATTATAGATCCTATATTAGCCATTTCCACCTTGGAAATGGGGCACTGGCTACCACTCCCTCTGTGCCTCTTATTATCCTGTGCACCAGCATCAAGACACTTCTCATCTGCCTTTGCTTCAAAAAGCACGACTGTTCCTCATAAGACATGCTCTCTAATCCAGGCAGTAGCATCCTTGCACCTTCTCTAAAAAATTCTGAATGATTAGTGTGTTTTTTTTTGTGAATGCTGCTTCTGTGATGCAACGTGCCTGAGATGTAAGTTTTTCCTTGCATCTGTGCGTACATGTCCTTGTGCATATGACAAGTTCGACTTTGCCATTGATAACCAGAAGCCTCAAGTAAACAAATCTCCTCTTCCCGCAGGTTCCCAGTAACTGAGATGACATGGCGCCCATGTTTTGACTCAAGGCATGAGCTGAATGCAATTAATTTAATCAAAATTTATCAATTTATCTCACCAAGTCAATTCTATACTTATCTAAAGGAAAAGAGTCTTGCCAATATTATCAGATAAGCTTAAGTATGTGGAGGCTTTGGAAAGGGTACAGAACAGATTCTCCAGCATTCTTCCTGGATTAGAGGGTATGAGGTTGTACAAACTTGAGTTCTTTTCTCTGGAGTGGCTGAGGCTAAGGTGAGAAGTGAACGAAACGATGAGAGGCAGTGATAGAGTGGTGGTTATACGTCTCATCCGACGATGACAGGAACCCTCTGTGGGAGAGTTTTTAAAATGGAAAAGCCATTCCACTGGGGCAGTTCCGCTCTCTCAACCTCAGAAGTCTGTTTCCAGTGGTGTGAACAGTCATTATAAACTGAATTCCAGTGGATGACTATGACATCTTCCATGTCTTGTCATGTCCTTCACTCTCCACGGTGCACTGCAGTTCCGCCTTCCCAGCCATTGAATCTCACTGTAGATTTCAGCCGCCCAGTTTGCCGGAGCTGACTTTGCCTGCTAGGACAGGTGTGTCTCTGCCTCGCTGTGGTATGAGGTCACTGGCTACCCTCACCTGGATAAGCCTGCCTGATAAGGCGGTGCATGAGGGTATGGCCGCTGTCACATGCAAACAGCTTCTTGGAGCCGCAGGTGAGAGCTGACTATCTGTGGTAGGGACCAAGATTCGACATGACAAACCCCTTCACCAAAAGTGCTACCACCCCACCCCACTCCCGGACACCCCATAGATAGAATAGACAGAGTCTTTCTCCCAGAGTGAAAACATCATAACCAGAGGACATATATTTAAGGGGACATGGGGAAAATTTAAGGAAGATGTACAGGGCACAGAGAGTGGTGGATGTCTGGAACGGGCTGTCGAGAGCAGCTGCAGAAGCAGGCTGTTCTACCCTTTGGGCAATCCATTTTTGTTTTTCTATGTGATTAAGCACATTTAGCTTTTATCTCAACGAGCAGTTTCAGATCTGTATTAGGGCAGATCTATGCAGCCAGCAAGTAGTGAGCACTGAAAGTACAAACAAGAGAAAATCTGCAGATGCTGGAAATCCAAGCAACACACACAAAGTGCTGGAGGAACTCAGCAGGCCAGGCAGCAAAGTGTACAGTCGACGTTTCAGGCCGAGACCCTTTAGCAGGACTGGAGAAAAAAAAGCTGAGGAATAGATCTAAAAGGTGGGGGAGGGGGGAGGGGGGAGGGGAGAGAGAAACACAAGGTGGTAGCTGAAACCGAGAAGGAGAGGGATGAAGTAAAGAGCTGGAAAGTTGATTAGTGAATGAAATACAGGGCCGAAAACAGTCCTTTCAAGTGAGGCAACACTTCATCTGTGAGTCTGTTGGGGTCATATACTGTGTCCGGTACACCTGGTGTGACCTCCTGTGTATCAGTGAGACTCAAAGTAGATTGGGAGATCCATTTTGCTGAGCACCTATGCTCCATCCAACAGAAGAAGTGGGATCACCCAGTGGCCACCCATTTTAATTCCTCTTCCCACTCACGTTCCAATATGTCAAAACATGGGCTCCTCTACTGTCACAATGAGATCACACTTAGGTTGCAGGAGCAACATCTTATATTCTGCAAACAAGAGAAAATTTGCAGATGCTGGAAATCCTCACAAAATTCTGGAGGAACTCAGCAGGCCAGGCAGCATCAACGGAAAAAAGTACAGTCAATGTTTTGGGATGAAACCCTTTGGCAGGACAAACATCCAATCTGATGGCATGAACGTCATTTCTCAATCTTCCAGTAATGGCCCCTTCCCATTCACCATTTCCTGCCCCCTTTTCCATCTCTCATCTTATCTCCTTATCTGTCCATCACCTCCCTCTAGTGCTCCTCCCCCCTTTTCTTTCTACCATGGCTTTCTATTCTCTCCAATCAGACTCCCCTCCCCCCCACCTTCAGCCCTGGATTCCTTTTCACCAATCAACTTTTCAACTCTTTACTTCATCCCTCCCCCTCCCAGTTTCACCTACGAGCTTGTGTTTCTCTCCTTCTTCCCCCACCTGTTTTTAAAATCTACTCCTCGCGTATTTTTCTCCAGTCCTGTTGAAGGGTCTCGGCCTGAAACATCAACAGTAATTTTTCCATAGATACTGCCTGGCCTGCTGAGTTCCTCCAGCACTTTGTGTGTGTGGCATAAAAGTACATTGGCTGGCAAGAGGACAGAGGTTTCTGTTAGGACCGAAAGATGTTTTTAATCTAAAGTCATCCTGTTGTTTCCCCAGCAGAAACATTGCTTGTAAGTTGATGTTATATTGTTTAGAAGTTAATCTAAAAGCAGCAGTAAGATTTTGCCAAAATAGAATGTTATTTTTGAGTTTATTAGACACCAACCTGGATGTTAATGTTTCATCCATGTTATTTGCCGGCAGTATATTTTTGTTGGAATCCTATAACACTTACCTGCAGGAAATTTAACTAAGTTCTTACTTGTCTGTGTATTTGTACTTGTGTAAATAGAGCAGTGTGATAGTTGTACTATATTTTGTAGTTTTTCAGTTTCACTCCTTATTCACTATGCCATACCAATGAGTCTGCAATAAAACCAGGGAACGAGGGAGCTACACCCTGTCTCTCCTGTCATTTTTGAATGGAGTTTGGCTGATTATCTAGTTCATGTTCCAACACCTCAGTGAGGGCAGTGCACAGGTCCAATAGTGGGTGTTAAGATAGACAGAATACGCAGGGGATTCAAGGCCATGGATTATGTAGCATCATTAAGTCATGGAGCACCTAAGTATGGATACTTGTCCTTTGGCCCAGTACATTCAATCTCAATTTCCTACATTCAGCCCATATCCCTCGAAGCCTTGTCCTACATTAACCAATCCAAGTGTTTCTTAAGTGACATTATTGTAACTGCCTCAACCTCTTCCTCTGGTGACTTGTTCCATATCATCACCATGCTCTCTCTGCCTGAGAAAGCTGCCCATAAAATCCTTTTTAAATCTTTCCCTTCTCACTCTAAATCTTTGCTCCCTAGTTTTAGGGTCCCCTACCCTGGGGTAGTATTTTATTGAGTTTATCTATTTAAAAACCTCTATAAGGTCACCCTTTATTTGTCTTCATTCCAAGGAATGAAGACTGAACTTGATTAACTTTTCCCTTTAACTCAGACCCTCTATTCCAGGCAACATTCTCATAAATCTTTTTCTGCATGCTTTCCAACTTAATTCTCAGATACAGAGCCTGGGTGTTCTAGGCTCTGTGCCCCACAACATTTAGTCAGCTCTGTGCTGAACTGACGCTGAGGCTGTGGCCTGTTCTGACTGCTCCGAGCTTTGTGTCTATGGACTCACTTTTGTTCTGAATGCTGCTTGCTTACTTTTATTGTTTGCATGATTCATTTTTTTTAAAATCTCTGTACATTGGGTGTTTGACAGTCTTTTTTAAGGACTCTTTTTGAATTTCTTTGTTTTGTGGCTGCCTGAAATGGCAAAGTTGTATAATAATATGTACATATTTGTGATAATAAATATGATCTTTCCTATAATAGGCCGACCAAAACTGTACTTAAGAATTCCAAGTGTAGTCTCACTGACAATTTAGACAACTGTAACTATTCCTATACTCAATGCCCTGACTGATGAAGACTGTTGTGTCACTGCACAACTACATATCAATTAAATAAAAGTACGGATGCGGGAGAAGGTTTTAACTGGTGATTTCACGTTGCAACAAGAGAGAGAGAACCATTTGCATGCATAGACAACAGAGCAAGTGCAGACAGATCAATACATAGTGCTAAGGGGGGTGGGCTCATTACTCCAAAAGAAATAGATGCATAAATTACACTTCCTCCCACTTTAGATTAATACAACATATACTGTAGATGCACGAAACATTCAACTTCACTTTCACAAATCCATATTCCAATTAAAAATACTTTCACCATAACAGTCCAGACTAACCTCAGTTCTAAAGGTTCAACCTTTTGGGTGGCGCTCTTTGAGGATAGCACCTCTGGACCTGTGGAGCAGCACTAGGTTTGTTCGGTGTCTTGTCTAAGATAACATACTCGGTTTCCACTGTCACGTTACTGTCATTGACATTATCACTGAGAGGTAAGTTCGGTGACTGAGATGTGTCCGTTTTGTTGGATCCAGTCTGCTCAATGTGTTCTTCGGCTGAGCATCCAGTATCTGGTCCACATGACATCTCCATGTCTGATCTTCAACATCAATTGTGTACATCAGTGGGCCCGTTCTTGTAGCTGTCCTACCAGGTGCCCACTTGTCTTCTCGGTAATCATGCGTTAGGACTTCCTGTCCAATCCTGAAGCTCCTTGCTGCTTCACTTGGCAACTGGCTGAACTATTTATTCTGCAATTCCCTCTATAGGTCTGGTTTCAGGAGGTCTACGTGACATCTCTGATTCCTGCTCGTGACCAGCATTGCAGGTGTTTGATTTTTTTGTTGCGTTAACAGAGTTCTGATACACAAAAAAGAAGCCGTCCACCTTGTGCTGTAGAGAAACGTCCTCGTCCATTGCTTTAATCATGACGATTTGGATAAACCTTCCACCTAACCCATTCATTGCTCCATGGTGAGGATCCAACTTGAAATGTCTGATGCCCTTTCTCTTCAGGAACAGTTGGAATTCTGACGTGTACTGTGGTCCATGGTCACTCGCAGTTTGTTCAGGTAAGCCATTTCTGGCGAAGATGGTCCTCAGAGTGGGGACAGTCTTTGCCGATGTGGTTGACTTCATTGGTATAACCTGCAGCCACTTTGAATGAGCATCCACAGCAATCAGAACATTGAGACCAGGAATGGTCCAGCAAAGTCAATATGTAATCTTTGTCATGGTGAAGACGGCCACTCCCATGGGTGTAGCGGTGACTGTGGGGAGTGCATTTTGAACTTTTTGACATCCTGAACATCTTTTGGCCAAGTCTTCAATCTGTGTATCTACTCGCTTTTCAAACACCTTCTGATTAGCATCAAGCAGCTGTGATAGCCTCCGGTCAGTGCTGCCATTGGGCCACGTTGCCCGTTGATACCACACTGGCAGCTTTGATTGAGAGCCAGTCTAGTTCCATTTTTCTCAACCATTCACATCTAAAAAGATGTTTGAAATAATAATCATTTGCATCATGGGAAGTATCGACACATCGATAATATTTTTGGCTTTTTGCACCATTCTCAGATATTTTGTGCATTTCACATTCTAACCTCCCTTTCTGGTGCATCCTGTGCTGGAGTCACTAATGATATTGCAATGAGCCACGCCCATTCTAAGGTTCGGTCTCTTTCTGCCAGAGCCTCATTTGAATGCTTTGACTATGTAGGCCACATACAATCCTGTCCCTTAATGCATCAGAAAGTCCATCTCAACTGTGCACAGTTCTGTAATGTATTCTGAAAGACTCTCATCTTTTGATTGGTTCCTTTTGTAAAATCTAAATCTCTCAGCTACTTTAGGGCTCAAGTGAAATAATAACAATTTTGTCGATCATCTTGCTGACTTTTCAGGAGCTACTAAGTTGTGTAAGAGACCGTACATTCTTGGGCCAATTAAGCTAAGAAGTTTAGGGGCTTTCTTTAGCTCCTCCCTGTTGTTTGTTACAGTACAGTTCAACTCTCTCAATATACGACTCCCTGCCTTCTTTAGTGCTATCAAGCTCATCAACTTTCCCGACTGAAGCCATCGCCACATTATTTTTACTTTAAATTCAGTGTCTTTCATTGTCATTATATGCAATGTACTCTCTTATTTGTTAGCATCTGTGACCGCCTTTTAAGTCTAGCTGTTTTGTCCCATAACTGTCAGTGCAGTTCTTGATATTTTTTGACATTCAGGTTCATACTTATCGCCAATTTGTTGAGTCTGTACACAACTACATATCAATTAAATGAAAGCACGCACACAGGAGAAGTCCTTAACCGGTGTATTCACATTGCAGTGAAAGTGAGAGAGAACAATATGCATGTGTAGACAACAGTGTATGTACAGACATCAGATCAATACATAATGGTGGGGGGGGGGGGTCACTGCCCTAAAAGAAATAACTCCATACAGTAGAAAGGTCACCATTTTTCAGCACACTGTCTACCTGTGATGCCACTTTCAACAAACTATACCCTAGGTCCATCTCTTCCATTGCAGTCTCTAGTGGCCTACTATTCAGAGTATAATTCGTAAAGTACATAAATTTTTAACTCCCGTTTACCCTTTTATCTAACTAAATTACTTCAGTATAATTAAAAGCTCATGGACCACTTGTAATCTTTGACAGCTCTACAAGACATTACACACCCCATGTTGGGAACCACAAGTGTAGAACACAAAATCAATGAGGTATAGCATGAAAAATTAATATTGTATTGGCAGGTTAAGCTTGTGCAGTGGGTGAGATTTCCAACCTATCTCAGGCCAGCGCAGTGACTCTTAATGACGGTAGATCTTTCAACTCCAAAGAAATGTGCTTCAAAGTAGGATAGGTCTTACGCAGTGAGCAGTAGGGCACTGAGGAGTGTGGTGGAAGAAGGGGATCTGGGAATACAGGTCCATCATTCACTGAAAGTGGCATCATGGGTAGATTGGGTCGTAAAGAAAGTTTTTGGCACATTGACCTTCATAACTCAAAGTATTGTGTACAGGAGATGGGATGTTAGGTTGATGTTGTATAAGACATTGGTGAGGTCTAGTTTGGAGGATGTTGAACAGTTGTGGTCACCTACCTGAAGGATAAGATTGAAAGAGGCCAGAAAGGGTGTTGCTGGGAATTGAGGACCTGAATTATAAGGAAAGGTTAAGTCGGTTAGGACTTTATTCCCTGGAATGTAGAAGAATGAGTGGAGATTTGATAGAGACTTACAACACTATGAAGGGTGAACATTATGATTGGGTAAGTGCAAGCAGGCTTGTTCCATTGAGGTTGGGTGGAACTAGAACTAGAGGTCATAGGTTAAAGGTGAAAGTTTAAGTGGAGCATGAGGGAAAAGTTCTTCACTCAGAGGGTCTTGAGAGTGTGGAATGAGCTGCCAGCACAAGTGGTGCATGTCAACATCACAGTTCTCTTATTAAAGATGCTTTAGTAGTTGATAAAATAAAGTTTGTGATGTTTATAATGGATGTGGTAGACATCTAGTCGTACTGAGATAACTAAAATTATTGTGAAAGCTGCTGAAAGGTATCTGGGTACAGCTAGTTGGCATGAATAGCTGGTATAGCTGGTTAATTGGCATGATCATTGAATTCTCCAACTTCTGGTAATTCCCTCCCTCTCCATTCCCCCATCCCAGTTTCGCTCTGCCTTCCCCTCCAGCTGCCTATCACCTCTCTCATGATTCTGCCTTCTTCTACTACACATAGTGCTTTCCCCTTACATTCCTTCTTCACCTTTCCTGCCTATCCCCTCCCCCACCCCTTGATCTTTCCTCTTACTGGTTTTTTACCTGGCACCTACCAGCCTTCTCCTTTCCACCCTCCCCCCACCTTCTTTATAGGGCCCCTGCCCCCTCCCTCTTCAGTCCTGACAAAGGGTTTCGGCCTGAAACATTGTTCACGTTGCTTTGCCCCAGCATCTGCAGCGTATTTTGTGTTCTGGGTATAGCTGATGTTATGGGGAAGCTGTAAACGAAGCTCTGATATCTGTATTTCAGTCTCCTTGTGAAGGTAGGTAATGGGATTAAGAATATTGTAGTGGAATGTGAGAAGCCTGATTCCTAATGGTCAAGTTTACTTCTGATTTATCAAATCCACCTGATATTGTATGTATTCAGGAAACATGGTTGTTACCACATTTAAGCTTTTCCTTGCAGGATTATATTGTAATTAGGCATGGTAGGTTAGTTGGTAGAAGGGGTGGTGTTGCAAGTTTTATAAGAAAAGGGATCAGATATACTATAGAGTTGTGGATGTAAATGAAGTGCATGAGGTGCTTGTAGTAGGGCATTAAAGTGGTAAATATTTACAACCTTTGTGGAAAGCTTTCGACTGATTTGTTGGGAAGCATATGTAGCTATCGCAGCTAAGGGTTGTATGATGAGGGGATTTAAATGCATATAGTTCACTCTCAGATTGTTGGCAGATTGATGATAATGGTTTGACTGTAGAAGAATTTATAGATATTTCACATCTTGTACCTTAATGATGGGAGGGGTGCGGGATTTAATGTTCATAATAGTTCTGAAACTGCCATAGGTTTACCTTTAGTTTCGGACATTCTGACTGGAGTGAGTGAGTGAGTGGGATATCATGGGAGATGAAACATTGGGGAGTGATCATTTTTCTATATTTATAAGCTTGGGTTTGGATTTGTATTGGGGACAGGAGGCCAGCTTTAGGAGGTAGAATTTTGGTAAAGCAAATTGGGAAAAGTTTGAGGTTTTATGTGATGAACCTGTGTCTGTCTGGTCTGAATGTTGAGGATGATGTGTATTTCTGCAATGAAAGGTTATGTCACATTATTTATCAAACTATGGTGGAAGTGATTGCTATTAAAAAGGGCATTAACAGGAGGAAGTCTGTACCATGGACTGAAGAGAGTGCAGAGGCAAATAGGCAGAGAAATAAGGCATTTTGGAAAGTTAAGAAGTATCACTCTTCAAGTGACCTTATTAAGCGTAGAAGAGCAGAGGCTGTGGTGGGATATAGTGAAGGTTGCAGAGAAGGTTCACTGGAGGTCATATTGTGGTAAAATTGGAATGGATATTAAACTTGGAGATATTCAGGGAATAATTAAAAAATGGGGGGGTGTGGATTCACAGGGCTAATAACATTCCAGTATTTATAAAAGAAGGTAACACGATTGTTACTGAAATAGAGAAGGTTGAATCACTGGCTTGGTCATTTGCTGCAATCCATAATTAAGACAATATAAGAGAAGAGGCTAAGCAATGTACAGATAAAGTTGTAAGTAAGTGAATACCCTGATGTGTTAGAAGCCAGCTGTAGCAACAATAGTATTAGGGATGTACAGTTTTTAGTGTGAATTTAAGAAAGCTATTAATGGTACAGGTCAGACGACTCCAGGAAAGGATGATATATGTTATTGTATGTTTGAGCATATGGCCGACAACTCTCCTGAGATAATAATATTTTTGAATCATATTCGGAGTTTAGGCCATATTCCCTCCTCATGGAAAATGGCAGTAGTAGTGCCTATTCCAAATCTTGAAAAACCCGCGTTGGACTCTTCGAGTTACAGACCAATATCACTAACAACCCATTTGTTGAAGCATATGGAATGTATGGTAATAGCAGTTGTATTATATTTTGGAAAAAAGAGGTGATATAGTGTTTTATCAGAACAGATTTCAAAAAGATAGAATGACATTGGATTCAATTTTATGTTTGCAAGGTGATATTAAGAAAGGACAGATAAATAAAGAAGTTGTAATAGCAGTATTTTTTGATATAGAAAAAGCAAGTGATAAGTTATGGAAGGAGTGTCTTCTGATTAATTTATGGAAATTAGGAGTGAAAGGAAGGCTATACAATTTTTTCTGTAATTTTTATTTGGATGCTCTAAGCAGCTAAGAGTAGGAAAGGTATATTAGGGTTTCTATGAGATAGGGAATGGGACCCCACAAGGCAGAATTTGTAGCTCTTTATTATTTGATATTATGATTAATTATATTTTCTCTGAGATTGGTACTGGAGTGGGTAAATCACTTTTTACAGACGATGGAGCTTTATGGATCAGAGGTAGAAATTCTAATTTAACTATATATAGGATTCAATTAGCAATTAATAAGGCCAAACAGTGGGCAAATAAATAGGGTTTTAACCTTTCGGTAGCTAAAACACAAGTTATATGTTTTTCAAAGAGTATCAATAGTCCTGCACTTGATTTGAAAGTATATAGTGAAACTCTTGAAGTGTCAGTGGTAAGATTTCTCTGGATGTGGCTGGATAATGGGCTGACATGGAACACCACATTAGTAAGTGTACTGCGTATGTTAATCAAAGTGACTTCTTTGTTTGTTAAAAGTAAAACTGCTTCTTTTTTATGCCAACTGGTGAGAGAGTGCTTTTCTTGCAGAGCACTCTCGAAGCTTGTTTGGGTTAAGGTTGCTGATAACGGGGGTTGTATTCATTGGTTAACCAATGGGGTTGAATGTTATTGTCTCTTGTGGGTCTGGGAGCTGGGATTGCGCAGTCTTTTTGGGAGTCGGGAAGAAGACGGCGAGGAAGGTTGATGGGTGCGGCACTGCTGGTTGATCACCGAGGGTGGTCCCATGTGCGTGGGTCGTGGAGGTCGGAGAGGAGCGAAGAGTGGTTGGAGGGTCAAGAATTGAGCTCCAACGATGCACACTAATTGACTGAACTCTGATAAGTTTTGGCACCTTTTCTTTATTTTCTTTCCCTTCATATATATTGTATCGTTATTAATCACTTAGTTCTAGTGAGATTTATAAAGTGTATTCTGTAAATGTACCTGGTGTGAGCTTGATATTGTGTGTGTGAGTTTGTATTAGCGTGTATTCCACAGCAGCCACGTATACGGGAGGTGCGGTTTGGTGGGTGGACGAATTTTCCCTTAGACATACACCAGCCGGTCGCGTAAGCGTTACATAAGATATTGACAAATGTAAAGGCACATTAAATATCCTGTTTCTATGTGGTTATTCATGGGGTGCTACACGAAAATCTCTGTTGACCATTTACATTTGTTTAATTAGATCTCTACTTGATGATGCCTGTGTGGCTTATGGATCAGCTTCATCTTCAAATTTAAAATGTTTGGATCTGATACAAGCACAGGCTTTAAGACCGTGTTGTGATGCGGTGAGATTGTTTCCTGTTTCGGCTTTACTGGTTGAAATGGGACTATTACCCTTAAAGATGCCGAGGTTGTAGCTGTTGTTAATATACTGGATTCACTTGAGGGGGCAGAAGAATGATCACCCTGTTAAGTGGGTTGGAAGACTGTTGGGAACATCACAAAAATAGTGCTTTTAATTTTGGATGGCTGGGTTCTTATCACAGTAGGAATATGGGTTTGCTGGCTTGCTCAGTATGTCCCTCTGTGGCTTTTTCAGTAACCCTAGTGTTTTTTTTCAATGGCTTTAGTTGATTTTAGGTTGCATGTTTTAATGAAGTCCAAGGATTCTGACATGCCTGAGAGTTTGTTGGTTCATCAATATGTTAAGGAAAATTATTGTGATACGAAGGACCAAAACATAATTTAGGAGAAAATGTCAGTGTGGCTGTTTTAGTGCCTGAATTACGGGTAACAACAAAGAAATGTCTTATTATCAGTATATACTGCAGAGCTGGTTGCCCTCATTATGGACAACAGTGGGTGGAGGAGACCTGTCCTTGTACAGTTGTAATTTGCTCAGATTCTTTTTTGGTTTTGGCTAGTCTTAAATCATCATTCTAGCAGTAGGTTGGATTTGCTGCTGGAAGCACTTCAAACTTTATTTCATATTCAAAGTATTGGTCTTCATGTCTTCTCCTTATGGGTCCATGCAAATAGTGGTGTTGAGGGGAATGAGTGGGCTGATTGTTTGGCCAAAAAGTTGTTAAAAGTTCATCTGTGGTTATAGACCTTCCACTTAACAAATCAAAGCTAAGGCTTTTCATTTGAAAAAGTTGTGGAAGTGATTTTAATTTAATTTATAATATTGTCTTTCATTTACAATCTGTAGGGCTCTTTGGGGTAATTTAGTCTTCATTTTATAAAGAACTAGGAGGGGTTTTATTTCCCAACTCTCTGCACCAGGCTCCAGTCCAGTTGGTGGCAGTAATGCACCTGTAAGTTGGACTACCAAGTGCCACTAAAAGTCAGAAGAAGTGCCTTAATGGAATCACTGTACTGGAGAGAATGAATTGCCTCGCAGTGTGACTCGACTCGGTCTAACTTTTTGTTTCCGTCCCTTCGTGGGGATTCTGCCATTCCTTCACTCCTGGGTTGAGTTATGAACCTGCCGTCCGTAACGCCTGGGTTGAGTTTGTGCCAGAGACTCCCAACCCCTGCCGTGACAGAGAAAGCCTGCTGTTCCTCTGAACTTGGGTCCAGTCCTCCGAGAGCACACCATGACCGAACATTGAATATATTTTGCCATGTCCTAACCCCAAAAATGCCCTAACATCTACATTGGCAGATGATAAGGGAAGACCTGACAGAAGCTTATAAAATTAAAGAGAGGTATAGATAGAGGAGACAGCCAGTATCTTTTCCCCAGGGTCAAAATATTTAATACTTTTTAAGGTGAGAGTGCAGCAAGGTACCAATTAGCATAATATTGTTACAGTGCCAGACACCTGGGCTTTGTTCCAGCACTGTTTATAAAGTACGTTCTTCTCATGACTCTGTGGTTTTCCTCCAGGTTCTCTGGTTGCCTTCCATATACAAAAGGATGTACAAGTTTGGTTAGTGGGTTGTGGGCATGCTATGTTGGCACTGGAAGCGTGACAGTGGTGGAAGAAGTAAACAGGCAGACTATCATTTAGATGGGGAGAGAATTCGAAGTGCTGAGATGCAAAGGGATTTGGGAGTCCTTGTGCAGGATACCATAAAGGTTAACCTCCAGGCTGAGTCAGTGGTGAAGAAGGCAAATGCAATGTTGGCATTCATTTCTACAGGTATAGAATACAAGAACAGGGATGTGATGTTGAGGCTCTATAAGGCACTCGTGAGACCACACTTGGAGTATTGCGTTCAGTTTTGGTCTCCTTATTTTAGAAAGGATATACTGGCATTGGAGAGGGATCAGAGAAGATTCACGAGAATGATTCCAGGAATGAACGGGTTACCATATGAGGAACATCTGGCAGTTCCTGGGCTGTATTCCCTGGAGTTCAGGAGAATGAGGGGGGATCTCACAGAAACACTCCAAATGTTAAAAGCCCTGAACAGATTGGAAATGGCAAAGTTAGGGGAGGGTAGGGGAGCCTAGGAGAAGAGGGCACAACTTCAGGATTGAAGGATGTCCATTTAGAAGAGATATGTGGAGAAATTACTTCAGTCAGAGGGCATTTGTTGCCATGATCAGCTGTGGAGCCCAAGTAATTGGGGGCATTTAAGACAGAGCTAGATAGGTTCTTGATTAGCCAGGGCATCAAAGGGTATGGGGTGAAGGCAGGGGAGTGGGAATTGGCTGGAAGAATTGGATCAGTCATGATTGAATGGCGGAGCAGACTCGATGAGCCAAATTACCTACTTCTGCTCCTATATCTTATGGTTTTATGGACAGTGTCAAGTTCTGTTTGTTTGGGCTATGTAAGCATTTAGCTGGCAGGTGCACAAAGGGGGGTTTGGGGCAATTTGCAGGTAAAGAAATGACAGGCTAGTGTACTAACAGTGAACAAAGAAAGTGAAGTTGTTCAAACTAAAGAAAATCTTGTCTTTGTCGTTTGACCGTTAACAGGCAGCACTTGGAGACTACCCCCAAGCACACCCCTGGATTGTGTTGCTTGGGTTGTTGGTGCAAATGACTAATTTCACTGCATGTTACAATGTTTCAAAGTACACCAGAAATAAAAATAATCTCTTTCAACGGAGGTGTGCAGGGAAGTTTTTCTACAGAGAATGGTAAGTACATGAAATGCACTGCCAGACTCATAAGGCCATTCCGCCCATTTCTGCTCCCATGCTTGAGGATGATGGTGGAGGCAGATGTGATTGAGATGTTTTAGTCTGCTGAGAAGGGCACAGAGAATGGAGGGATATGGGCTATGTGCAGACAGAGGGACCAGCTTTCATTAACTTAATTGGCTCAGTACAACACTGAACTGAAAGGCCTGCTGCTGTACAGTACCCTTCTATCTTCAAAGGTTAATTCTTTACCTGCCCTCTGAAACAGTCCAGCAAGAAATTTGATACGGACCTGATTTGAGATAGAAAGTAGAAAAGACTTGTAAAATAATGTTATATCTGAAAGTGCTCAGATTTATATCTGTTGCACAGGGAACAAACAGTGTTGTGAACAGCAGAGTTCTTGTTCAATGGAAAGGCAAGAATTCAGATAACAGGACTGTACATCAAGCAGTGACTTCATCCTGTTTTGTTGTTATGCCTCAGAATAGTGAACAGTGACCTATTCCAGTTTTCAGCAAATCAACAGCACAAAGATGGGATCTTCACCGTGGCTGTATTTAGGTCGTGCATAAACCTCCTTCATTACACATTGTCATCTGCTCTCCTATTCCTTTGCCCTATTGTGCTCCCACCTGTCAGTTAAGACTGTCAATGTAAGCAAAATCACAAACCTGTCTGACACAACAAGAAAAGCCGACGTCCATCTTCAACCATATCTGCCAGCTGTGGTGGGTTTTTCTCCAGTTCGGGTAATAGTGACTTTTCCTGCTGGAAGAATGGAACTAAGAGTTGAACACCAAGGACACAGTATGAGGAAACACAGAATAATCTCTAATCTCTAAATGGCACCCAGCTCGATCTATACATTGGCTGCTCTAAAACAACACCCATCCTTACAACAAGGCTCCGCTCCCTGAGACCTTCACAGAGGATGTCCAATGAGTGCTGTTGCTGGACGACAGAGAATCAGAATATCTTTATTGCCAGTGTGTGATTTGTGGTTCAGAGGCAAGCACTGACACAGGACAATACCATAACGGACAACACAACAGCAACCAACTATTTACAAGACAATAGTGCAATCAGTCAGGAGCAATCGACAATTAGCAGAATGCTCACATGCACTAACACGAACAGCAGCATCCATCTTTAAGTACCTACTGGGCACCACACTCACTTCTTGCTGCTCCCTTCAAGAAGAAGGTACAGGAGGCCTCAGGACAAATATCATTAGGTTCAGGAACAGTTATTACCCCTCAGTCATCACACGCTTGAACCAGAGGGGATAGCATTACTCAAATTCACTTGCCCCATCATTGAAATGTTCCCACAATCTGTGGGGTCACTTTCAAGGACTCTTCATCTCACATTAAAAGCATAGAAAACCTACAGCACAATACAGGCCCTTCGGCCCACAAAGCTGTGCCAAACATGTACTTACATTAGAAATTACCTAGGGATACCCAGAGCCCTCTATTTTGCTAAGCTCCATGTACCTGTCCAAGACCCTGTTGTATCCACCTCCACCACCATCACCAGCAGCCCAGTCCATGTACTCACCACTCTCTGCGTAAAATGCTTGCCCCTGACAAATCCTCTGTACCTACCTCCAAGCACCCTAAAACTGTGCCCTCTCATGTTAGCCATTTCAGCCCTGGGAAAAAGCCTCTGACTATCCACAAGATCAATGCTTCTCATCATCTTATACACCTCTATCAGGTCACTTCTCATCCTCCATCGCTCCAAGGAGGAAAGGCCAAGTTCACACAGAAGGCATGCTCCCCAATCCAGGCAACATCCTTGTGAATCTCCTTTGTACCCTTTCTATGGTTTCCACGTCCTCCTTGTAGTGAAGTGACCAGAATTGAGCACAGTACTCCAAGTGGGGCCTGACCAGGGTCCTATATAGCTGTAACATTATCTCTCGGCTCTTAAACTTAATCCTATGATTCATGAAGGTCAATACACCCTATGCCTTCTTAACTGCATAGTCAACCTGTGCAGCAGCTTTGAGTGTCCTCTGGACTCGGACCCCAAGATCCCTCTGATCCTCCACACTGCCAAGAGTCTTACCATTAATACTATATTCAAGTCAAGTCAAGTCACTTTTGATCGTCATTTCGACCATGACTGCTGGTGCAGTACACAGTAAAAATGAGACGACATTTTTCAGGACCATGGTGCTACATGAAACAGTACAAAAACTCCACTGAACTATGTAAAAACAACATAGAAAAAAACTACACTAGACTACAGACCTACCCAGGACTGCATAAAGTGCACAAAACAGTGCAGGCATTACAATATATGATAAACAAGACAATTGGCACAGGAGAGGGCAGTAAGTTGGTGTCAGTCCAGACTCTGGGTATTGAGGAGTCTGATAGTTTGGGGGAAGAAACTGTTACATAGTCTGGTCGTGAGAGCCTGAATGCTTTGGAGCCTTTTCCCAGACGGCAGGAGTGAGAAGAGTTTGTATGAGGGGTGCGTGGGGTCCTTCATAATGCTGTTTCCTTTGCAGATGCAGTGTGTGGTGTAACTGTCTGTAATGGCGGGAAGAGAGACCCCAATGATCTCCTCAGCTGACCTCACTATCCGCTGCAGGGTCTTGCGATCCGAGATGGTGCAATTTCCGAACCTGGCAGTGATGCAGCTGCTCAGGATGCTCTCAATACAACCCCTGTAGAACCTGATGAGGATGGGGGGGTGGGAGATGGACTTTCCTCAGCCTTCGCAGGAAGTGGAGACGCTGCTGGGCTTTCTTTGCTCTGGAGCTGGTGTTGAGGGACCAGGTGAGATTCTCCGCCAGGTGAACACCAAGAAATTTGGTGCTCTTAACGATCTCTACCGAGGAGCCATCAATATTCAATGGGGAGTGGTCACTCTGTGCCCTCCTGAAGTCCTTCATGATGATGGATGTGAGTAAAGTGGGATGGTAGTCACTGAGGCAGGACACTGAAGACGACTTCTGCACAGGGATTTTGGTGGCAGCCTTGAAGCACGTAGGAATGGTGGTGCTGCTCAGGGAGATGTTGAAGATGTCAGTGAGATCATCTGTTAGCTGGTCTGCACATCCTCTGAGCACTCTGCCAGGGATGTTGTCTGGTCCAGCAGCCTTCCGTGGGTTGACCCTGCACAGGGTTCTTCTCACATCGGCCACGGTGAGACACAGCACCTGGTCATTTGTAGGGGGGGGTGGACTTCCTCACCACCATGTCATTTTCCACCTCAAAACGGGCGTAGAAGTTATTCAACACATCTGGGAGGGAGGCATCATCAGCACATTCAGATGATGTTGTCCTGTATTTGGTGATGTCCTGAATGCCCTTCCACATGCGCCAAATGTCGCCGCTGTCCTGGAAGTGACTGTGGATTCGCTGGGCATGTGCACGCTTTGCCCCTCTGATGGCCCAGTACAGTTTGGCCCTTGCTATTGTTAGGGTTGACTTGTCACCTACTCCGAAGGTGGAATCACAAGTCCTCAGCAGCGCAAGCACTTGCGCGGTCATCCAAGACATCTGGTTAGCATGTGTAGTAATGGTCTTGGACACAGTGACATCGTTGATGCTCTTGCTGATGTAGCTAGTCACTGATGCCGTGTACTCCTCTAAGTTGGTAGAGTCGCCATCAGTTGCAGCCTTCTTGAACAAGTGCCAGTCAGTATGCTCAAAGCAGTCTGGAAGAGCAGAGATGGCTCCTGCTGGCCAGGTTTTCACCTGCTTCTGAACTGGTCTGGAGCGCCTGACGAGCGGTCTGTATGCTGGGATCAGCATAACAGAGATGTGGTCTGAGTATCCGAGGTGGGGGTGGAACTCCGCCCAGTACGTGACGGGGATGTTTGTGTAAACAAGGTCCAACGCATTGGCCCCTCTAGTTGCAAAGTCCATGTCCTGATGGAGTTTGGGGAGCACTGATGAAAGGTTCGTGTGGTTAAAATCTCCGGCGACAATAAACAGTCCATCAGGGTGCCATCTACCATCATATTTGACCTACCAAAATGAACCACCTCACACTTATCTGGGTTGAACTCCATCTGCCACATCTCAGCCCAGTTTTGCATCCTATCGATGTCCCGCTGTAATCTCAGACACCCCTCCACACTATCCACAACACCCTCAACCTTTGTGTCATCAGCAGATTTACTAACCCATCCCTCCACTTCCTCATCCGGGTCATTTATGAAGACCATGAAGAAAAGGGGTCCCAGAACAGATCTCTGAGGCACACCACTGGTCACCGAACTCCTTGCAAAATATGACCCATCTACAACCACCCATTGCCTACTGTGGGCAAGCCAGTTCTGGATCAACAAAGCAAGGTCCCACTGGATTCCCATGCCTATTTATTTTTCTCAATAAGCCATGCATGGGGTAACTTATCAAATGCCTTGCTGAAATCCATATACACTACATCTACTGCTCTACCCTCATCAATGTGTTTAGTCACATTCTCAAAAAAATCAGTCAGGCTCATAAGGCAAAACCTGCCTTTGACAAAGCCATGCTGACTATTCCTAATTATATTATGCCTCTCCAAATGTTCATAAATCTTGCCTCTCAGGATCTTCTCCATCAACTTACCAACCACTTAGTAAGACCCACTGGTCTATAATTTCCTGGGCTATCTCTACTCCCTTTCTTGAATAAGGGAACAACATCCACAACCCTCCAATCCTCTGGAACCTCTCCTGTCCCCATTAATAATGCAAAGAACATTTTCAGAGGTTCAGCAATATCCTGCCTCACCTCCCACAGTAACCTGGGGTATATCTCGTCCAGTCCCAGTGACTAATCCAACTTGATGTGTTCCAAAATCTCCAGCACATCCTCTTTCTTAATGTCTCTCAGCTCAAGCTTTTCCGTCCACTGTAAGTCATCCATACAATCACCAAGGTCCACTTCCATAGTGAGTACTGAAGCAAAATATTCATTAATTACCTCCGTTACCTCCTCCGGTTCCATACCCACATTTCCACTGTCACACTTGATTATTCCTATTCTCTCATGTATTATTCTCTTATCACATACTTATAGAATGCCTTGGGGTTTTCCTTTATCATGTTCGCCAAGTCCTTATCATGGCCCTTGCTGGCTTTCCTAATTTCATTCTTAAGCTCCTTCCTGCTAGCCTTATAATTTTTTAGAACTCTATCTTTACCTATTATTTCGAACCTTTCTTTTCTTCTTGACTAAATTTTCAACAGTCTTCATACACCATTCTCCTGTACCCTACCATCCTTTCCCTGTCTCATTGGAACGTATCTACGCAGAACCCCTACGCAAATATCCCCTGGACATTTGCCACATTTATGCCATACATTTCCCTGAGAACATCTGCTCACAATTTATACTTCCAAGTTCCTGTCTGATAGGTTCATATTTCCTCTTACTCCAATTAACCGTTTCCTAACTTGGCTGTTCCTATCCCTCTCCAATGCTATGGTAAAGAAAATAGAATTGTGATCACTATCTCCAAAATGCTCTCCCACTGAGAGACCTGACACCTGACCAGGTTCATTTCCCAATACCAGATCAAGTACAGCCTCTCCTCTTGTAGGCTTATCTACATATTGTGTCCAGAAACTTTCCTGTATACACCTAACGAACTCCATCCCATCTAAAGCCCTTGCTCTAGAGAGATACCAATCAATATTGGGGAAATTAAAATCTCCCATCACGACAACCCTCTTATTATTTCACCGATCCAGAATCTGTCTCCCTATCTGCTCCACGATGTCCCTGTTACTATTGAGTGGTCTATAAAAAACACCCAGTAGAGTTATTGACTCCTTCCTATTCCTAACTTCCACCCACAGAGACTCTGTAGAAAATCCCTCCATGTCTTCCTCCTTTTCTGCAGCCGTGACACTATCTCTGATCAACAGTGCCATGCCTCCACCTCTTTTGCCTCTCTTCTTGTCCTTTCTGAAACATCTAAAGCCTGGCACTTGAAGTAACCATTCCTGACCCTGCAGCATTCAAGACTCTGTAATGGCCACAATATCACATCTCCAAATACTGATCCACACTCTAAGCTCATCAGCTTTATTCATGATACTTCTTGCATTAAAATAGACACATCTCAAGCCATCAGTCTCTCATCCCTTCTCTATCGCCTATGTATCTTCCCTCTCACACTGTCTACAAGCTTTCTCTATTTGTGAGCCAAACGCCCTTTTCTCCGTCTCTTCAGTTCGGTTCCCACCCCCCAGTAATTCCAGTTTAAACTCTCCCCAATAGCCTTAGTAAACCTCCCTGCCAGGATATTGGTCCCCCTCAGATTCAAGTGCAATCGGTCTTTTTTGTACAGGCCGCGCCTACCCCAAAAGAGGTCCCAATGATCCTGAAATCTGAATCCTTGCCCCCTGGTCCAATCCTCAGTATTTATCCTCCACCTCATTCTATTCCTATACTCACTGTCACGTGGCACAGGCAGCAATCCGGAGATTACTACTCTTGTGGTCCTGTTTCCCAACTTCCTTCCTAACTCCCTGTAGTCTGTTATCAGGACCTCCTCCCTTTTCCTACCTATGTCGTTGGTACCAATATGTACCACGACCTCTGGCTGTTCACCCTCCCACTTCAGGATACCGTGGACATCCCGGACCCTGGCACCTGGGAGGCAAACTACCAACCGAGTTTCTCTCCTGCAACCACAGAATCCCTATATCTTGAGTCCCCTGTCACTGCTGCCTTCCTCTTCCTTTCCCTACCCTTCTGAGGCACAGGGCCAGACTCCACGGCCACTGTTGCTTCCCCCAGGTAAGCTGTCCCCACCCCCCCAACAGTATTCAAACAGGAATACTTATTGTTAAAGGGGGACAGCTACAAGGGTACTCTCTAATACCTGACTTTTGCCCTTCCCACTCCTGACTGTTAGCTCCCGAGTCCCTGCTGTGACTACCTGCCTATAACTCCTCTCTATCAACTCCTCACTTTCCCTGACCAGACGAAGATCACCGAGCTGTTTCTCCAGTCCCAAAGTCCCAAGGTGCCGCTCGACGTACCTGGCATGAATGTGGCCATCTGAGAGGCTGGGAGGCTCCTGGACATCCCACATCCAACACCCAACTCTGGCCTTGCACACATAATCCCTATTCCTGTTCTTCACAAGTTCCTCGCCTGAACCCATTATTACTGTAGCCCCATTGAGTCAATCAATGCAGCAACTCAATGCATAAAAGCATACAGATATGGTCAAGAGGTCAGTTGTTTTTCAGACCAGACATCAGAATGGGGAAGAAATGTGATCGAAGTCACATTGACCATGGAATGATTGTTGATACCAAACAGGTGGTTTGCGTATTTCAGAAACACTGATCACCTGGGATTTTCATGCACAACACTCTCTCTAGCAGGACTTCCCTTGTTATTTTTATGCCATGGACCCCTCCTGTTAACTGAGTAGTCTATGGACCCCTGATTGGAAACCCCTGCTCTAGGATTTATAGAAAGTGGACCAGGAAACAGAAAAACATCCAGTGATTGGCAGTTTGGTGAGCAAAAATCTTTTGTTAATGAAGGATGTCAGTGGAGAATAGCCAAATTGGTTCAAACTGACGGGACGGCAAATAATGCAAATAATCACACGTTAATTGTGGTGTTCTGGTCTAGCAACCAAATAAAATACCAGAGGACTGGGTCCGACCTCTGTAAAGGCACCCCACATGTGAAGCAGCAGTTCTGGGCCAGACTTAAATGACTGGAGTATGCTTGACAGCTGTGACAGGGCTCGAATGCTATCACACTCCTACAAAGTGAAGCCAAGTGAAATAGGAGACAATTAGATTTCATTCCCAGAAGAGCTCAGTGTTTTTTATTTTCACTTTGCCAATCATAACATAGAAACACCTTCACAAACTTCCACAGACCCGGTGACCCTGTGATTTCAGCCTCGGAGGCCAGTGTGTGCATCCCTCAGGAAGGCGAGCACACAAGAAACATTCAGCCCAGGTGGGCCATTTAACCGAACACTAATAACCCGTGCTGACGAGGGGGCTTGAAGATATCACTGATATCTTTAGCCTCTTGCTTCAGTAGTCTGCGGTACCCACCTGGTTCAACAGGTTCCAACTATAGTGGTGCCTAAGAACTATATGGTATCCTGTCTCAGTGACTATCATACAGTAGCCCTTGCATCCACTGTGGCGAAGTGCTTTGAGAGGTTGGGGAGGAAACATATTAACTACTGTCTGAGAAGCAACTTGGATCTGCTCCAATTTGCCTACCAACACAATAAGTCAGTAACAGACACCATTTCATTCGCTCTTTACTCAACCCTGGAACACAGGGACAGTGAAGAGGCACACATCAGGATGTTCTTCATCTACTATTGCTCTGCACTTAATACTATCATCCTCTCAAAACTAACTAATAGGCACCAATTCCTAGGCCTCATTGCAACTGGATCCTTGACTTCCTCACTTGCAGACTCACTGAGTTCATTTGGCATATCTTCTTCAAAATATCCATCAGCACAAGTGCACCAGACTTGTTAACATAAGTCTAAAGGGAGTAGGGCAGGATGTGTTAACCCCCTGCCCTACTCCCTTTAGACTTATGACTGTGAGGCTAAGCAAGGCTTTAATGCCATGTTTAAGTTTGTTGATGACACAACTGTCATTGGCCAAATCAAGCTTGGTGATGAATGGAGCATAGGGGAAGGAGGTTGAAAATCTGGCTGAGTGGTGCCTCAATAACAACTGCTCACTCAATCTCAGCAAGACGAGGAAGCTGATTATTGACAACAGGAGGACACCAAAGGCCCATAAGCCAGTCCTTATCAGGGGATCAGCAGCACCTTGGAATTTTGTGAAGATTTGACATTTCATCGAAACTTTGAAAAATCTCGATAGATGTGCAATGGAGAAGATATTGACTGGTTGCATCACAGTTTGATACGTGAACACCAATGGCCTTGAATAGAACATCCTTCGGAAAGTATTGAATACAGCCCATCTTATCATGGGTAAAGCTCGCTTCACCGTTGAGCACATCCATATGGAGCGCTGTCACAGGAAAGCAGCTTCCGTCATCAAGGATACCCACCATCTATGCCATGCTCTCTTCTCACTTGATGGAAGTACAGGAGCCTCAAGTGCCACACCACCAGGTTCAGGAACAACTATTAACCCTTGTCAAAATTTCAGATGGCACAGGAGCAAGATGCACCAGATAGTTAAGTGGTGTCACAGCGACAACTGGGCACTCAGTGTCAGTAAGAACCAAGAATGGACTGTGGACTTCAGAAAGGGTAAGACAAGGAACACACACCAGTCCATATAGAGGGACCAGACTGAGCAAATTAAAGTTCTTGTGTGTCAACATCTCTGAAGATATATCCTGGCCAAACAGATCGCTGCAATGACAAAGAGGGCAAGACAGCGGCTATGCTACATTAGGAGTTTGAGGAGATTTGGTATGTCACCAAATACACTCGAAAATTTTTACAGTTATGCTGTGGCAAGCATTCTAACTGGTTGCATCGCTGTATGGTATGGGGTGGTAGGGTACTGCACAGGATCAAAAGACGCCAGGGAGAATTGTGATCTTAGTCAGGTCCATCATGGGCACTGTCCACCATCGTATCCAGGACATCTTCAAGGAGTGATGCCTCAAAAAGGTGGCATCCACCATTAAGGACCCCCATCACCCAGGACATGCCCTCTTCTCATTACTGCCATCAAGGAGAAGGGCCTGAAGGCACACACTCAACGATTCAAGAACAGCTTCGTCCCCTCTGCCATTTGATTTCTGAATGGGCATTGAACTCATGAACACAACCTCACTACATTTTTTGCGCTACTTATGCTACTTATTTAAGTTAAGTATGCGTGCGTGCGTGCGTGCATGTGTGTGTGTGCGTGTGAGTTATTTTCTGACATTCACCTTATCTATTTTTATGCATTGTGCTGCTGCAGCAAAATTAACACATTTTGTGACATATGCTGGTGAGATTAAACCTGATTCTGATTCAAATCATTGACATATAACATTAAAATAAGTCGTCCCAACACCAGCCCCTCGCGGAACACCACAGTCACCAGAAAGTTCTAACTTTGTTCCCATTCTTTGCTTCCTACCAATCAGCCGAGCCTCTTTCCATGCTCGTATCTTTCCTGTAAAACCCTGGACTCTGTTTAACAGCCTCAGAAGAGGCACCTTATCAAAAGCCTTCTGAAAATCCAAGTACCCAACATCTGCAGATTCTTCCTTTCTATCCTCCTCAAAGAACTCGAGAAGATTTGTCAGGCAAGATTTTCTCTTAAGGAAACCTTGCAGCCTTTGGCATATTTTGTCATGTGCTTCCAAGTACCCTGAGACATTATCTTTAACAATCGACTCCAACATCTACCCAACCACTGAGGTCAGACTAATTGGATGATAATTTCATTTCTTCTGCCTCCCTCCCTTCTTGAAGAGTGGAGTGTCATTTGCAATTTTCCAGTCTTCTGGAACCATTCTGGAATCTAATGATCATTACTAATGCCTCCTCAATCTCTTCAGCTACCTTTTCAGAACCCTGGGATGTAGTTCACCTGGTCCAAGTAACTTATTTACCTTTAGATCTTTCAGCTGTCCAAATGCCTCCTCTCTAGTAATAACAATTGCACTTGTTTCTTTGACTCCCAAACCTCTGGCATAGCATTAGTCTTCTGCAGTGAGGACTGATGCAAAATACTTATTCAGTTCATCCGCCATTTCTGCATCCACCATTACTGCCTCTTCAACATCATTTTCCAGTGATCCAATATCAACCCTCACTTCCCCTTTATGCTTTATGTACCTGAAGAAGCTTTTTGGTATTAACATGCACCACTATTAGATACAGAAGGCTCAAGTTCTACGTACATTTCTAAGTATGTATACGCCACACAACCTTGAGATCCATCTCCTTACAGTTAGCCACAAAACAAGGAACCCTGAAAGAAACTCTTAAAACAAAAGAATACCTTCAAACACCCAGTGTAGAGAGGGCAGGGGAGAGATCATGCACACAATATAGCATTCAGAACTGAAATTTACAAAAGTGAGTCCATCTACAACAGTCACTGGTACTCAATAAAGTAGTTAATGAGTGTATACAGCCCTTCAGCCTGTTGGCTATCAATACTAATCTTTGTACTGATTTATATTAATCCTACAGTAATCCCTTTTTTTATTCACATTGCACAGTACCATGTTCTTGCACAATCCATTTAATATAATAGTTGTCATTAACATGTAGACAACCCATAACTCAAATGTAAACTATAAACATATAAATGTGGTCTGTTACCTCTGGATCTTCAGAGGTTGAGGGGTAATCTGACAGAGGTATATAAAATTATGGGAGTATAGATAGAGTAGATAGTCATCCTTTTGTTCCAAGTTGATCACAAAGCAAGGAGCCACATAAAATGCAAGTGCTGGAAGATGGTGAATAAAACAAAACACTGGAAGAACAGGCCAGGCAGTATCTGAGGAGGGTAATGGATTGTTAATGTTTCAAGTCAAGTCTCTTCATTTTGACTGGTTTGACCAGCGATCTGATTTTTAATCAAAATGGAAGGTGTTTCTGTTTATAAAGTAAATGTTATTTCTATATCCACTGACTCCACATCACTGGGTCAGCAGGAATGATTAAGTTTTCCTAAGCTGAGAACCTGCCTCATAGGCTGTAGAAATGCCACAGAAAAAATTCCCATGTAATAGTCACCGGGGACCTTGTTAATTTAGACCAGGAATTTCCAGAGTCATCACTCCAGAGCCCCACCTGATCAGATGAAACATAAAAACCTTTCATGTTTTTAGATGCTGTATTCAAAGAGTGATAGAATCATCTAGCACAGACAGATTCTTTGGCCCACCATGTATGTTCATGCAATGCCCATTTGCACTTGGTGTCCCTTTAGTAGAATTAAAGATACCCATGGGTTTGGACTAAAGAGCAAAGCTGTTCTGAGAATCAGAGTACAAAGGAGGCACTCAGCACGATTTAAGATACTCTTAAAGTTACTCTTATAGTCATTATTCTGTAGGTTTGCTGAGGATGCACACAGGGGATGAATCTCAGGGTTGTACATGGTGACATATATGTACTTTGATAATAAACTTACTTTGTACTTAATTAGGCAATAGGAAAGGAAAATGGAGGGTAAAGGGCTATGCGGGAGGAAGGGGGAAGATTGATCACGGAGTAGTTTTAATATAGGTTGGCTCAGCATTGTGGGCTGAAGGGCCTGTATTGTGCTCTACTGTTCTGTCTTCTGTTCTATGTTCTTTGTTCACTCCCTCTGTTCTTTCTCATATCAATGAGTACTATTCCCTTTCTATGAACATTAATGAAAGAAGACTATAGACCAAGTGTTTGGTAAATGGAATTGGAATTGGTATTGGTTTATTACTGTTGCATGTACTGAGATACAGTGAAAAACTTGTCATGCATTCTGTTCATACAGATCAAGTCATTACACAGTGCATTGAGGTAGAACAAGGTAAAACAAGCATAATGCAGAATAAGTTTTAACAGTTACAGGGAAAGTGCAGTTCAGGTAAACAATAAGACAGATGATCATCACAAGATGTATTGTCTGGCCAAGAGTCCAACTTATTGTGCCAGGGATCTATGCACCATAGTGTAATGGACACCATGATGCTCTACAGCGCCTACGCCCTGGTTGCATTTCCAGCCGCTATCTATGAGGAGATTGTAAGTTCTCACAGTGCCCATGTGGGTCTCCTCTGGTTGCTTCCGTCTCCTTGTATGGGTTAGGCTTAGTAAGTTGTGGGCAAGTTACATTGCCACTAGAAGGATAGTTGCACTTGCAGCCTGTCCCCAACACATACTCAGATTGTGTCGCTCGTTGGCACAAGTGACACATTATATTCCGATGTTTTGATGTACATGCGATGAATAGAACTAATCTCTTATAACAGTGAGGTAGAAGCTATTCTTGAGCTTTAGAGCTTTATATCTTTTGCCCAGTGGAAGAGGGAATGTCCTGTGTGGGTGGAATCTTTGACTTTGCTGTCTGCTTTACAGAGGCAGTGAGAGGTATAGACAGCCCATAGAGGGGAGGCTGCCATCCTTGATCTACAGCTCCGCAGTTTCTCACAGTTACAAACCAAGCAATTGTGCTGCATCCAGATAGGATACTTTCTATTAAAAATGGTAAGGGTATTAGTATACCTAGATATTTGATGGTTGGCATATCTGGACTGTGTTGCAGTGTGAAGAAAGTCACCAAAGAGATGCATCTGGTAGATATAATAGGAGCCTTTTATTTCACAAAACAAGACTCTCCCAGGAAGGAAAGACCTGACGTTACCTGATATTTTATATGCTAAAGATCAAAGGATATATATTTACAATGTATCTACAATGATTCCTTTGAGTTACATATAGCATCCACACCTCCTTCTTTGCACCCACATTTCTGACACCCAAAATGAATGTTGATCAGCATTAAACACAAAGTACACTGAGGATGCTGTAGTCAAATCAAGACGTACAAAAAAATCCTGACAAAGGGTCTCGACCCGAAATGTTGACTGCTTCTTTCAACGGATGCTGCCCGACCTGCTGAATTCATCCATCTTTTTTGTACGTGTTGATCAGCATTGTCTGGTTTTTCAATTAACTGGTGTCTACAGCTCCAGGAAACTATTGTCCAGGACTGCATTTTAAATTTAATTTACAATGTGTGTTCAGGTACAAGGAATGGTTGCTGAAGTCGAGGTTTGCTATAATCCCTAAATCTAGAATATGCCAGAAGGGCCTGTTTCTCTGGTGTATGATTCTGTGATTCTCTCTGGCATATTAAGTTATAACCATATAACCATATAACAATCACAGCACGGAACAGGCCATCTTGGCCCTCCTAGTCCGTGCCGAACCCTTAATCTCACCTAGTCCCACCTACCCGCACTCAGCCCATAACCCTCCACTCCTTTCCTGTCCATATACCTATCCAATTTTACCTTAAATGACACAACTGAACTGGCCTCTACTACTTCTACAGGAAGCTCATTCCACACATTCTCTCTGGCAAGTAAATATTGAGTTAATTTCGCCATTCTTATAACTAATCATCAGCTCTCTCTTCTCCACATGAACCAGCTTTAAATGCTTCTGTATAACTGCTTTCATTTCTTAATTTTTTTCCCACTATTTTATCACAAAAGCAGCACATTTTTAACAGCCAACTCAAAACAAAGGCTGGTGCTTGTTATAAAAATGGAGCATCCATTATTAGAGTGTGGCGTGATTATCTCTGAGCCATGGAGACAAGCTGGAAAGCACGCCCAGAGTTGAATTAGGTGACTGACAAGCAACACTCCACACAATGGACAAACATGCCTATATATCGCTGCAGATTACCTCATGTGGTGCAGCTGAGAGGCTGTTGCTGGCAATAAAACTGCTTTTTACCCAATTACTGTGGAGCCATTCGTAATGCACTGAAACATAATGCCATTAGAAGTGCCAATCAAGTAGGCTAATTAAGGTGTGCATTTCAGAAAAATAACCAGCCTTTGTTTAACTTCTTATTTTCACTCTCTTTGGGGTCCCACCCAGTTGGGGCTCTACTTTGGTCTGTAAATCTCACTTCAGCATAGCAGACTCAAAAGAAGGCACACTTCCTTTACAAACTGATGTCACACTGAGCCAAATTTTTTCAGTAGTCTTCTGACTGCCTCCTATCACAACTCCACACTGACGCAAAAAAAAGAGGGAGAGATGCTATTAGAGTAAAAAGAACACCTTCTCTCTCGAGAAAGAATTTGTATTTAGTTCACAATGCACAGGATTTGGAATATCTCAAATTCAGAGTAAAATGTCTTCAGCATCTAGTTACTGACAAAGTAATCCTGAATTTTTCATACAACAAACTCCCACAGACGGCAGGGAGATCCTAAAGGGCGTTGACAGGGAGGATATTGAGAGTATGTTTCCTTCTGCGGGAGAATCTGGAACCAAAGTATGAAGAAAAATTTAAAAAAGTAAACTAGATTGTAAGGATTTAAGTTGAGAGGCAGAAAGTTTCAGGGAGATTTACAAGGCATGTTTATTCAGAGAGAATTGCAGGTGCCAGAAATGCACTACCAGGGAAGGTGGTAGAAACAGATACAACAGCAATGATATAGGACCATTTAGACAGGCATATGAACCCCCAGGGAATGGTGGGATATGGACCATATGCAGGCAGATGGGATTAGTTTAGTTTGGTATCTTGGTCAGCACAGCTTTCTTGGCTCCAAGATCCTGTTCCAGTTCTGTATTATAATGTTTGCGATGTCCTATATTCTATAAACTGTTTGAAAACAAAAAATGCTGGGAACACTCAGCAGGTCATATTTAATTCTCTTACAACATAGAAGCTATTGAATCTGGTGCCAGTTCTCAGAACCATTTCCCAATTTATTTCCTCTTAATCTAGTCTTTCTCGTGTGTCCATCAGCTACCTCCAAGTCTCCTCGCATCGGCCTGCACACTTCGGGTAATTACTGCTGTCAGTTACTGCTAACCAGCACATCTTTGGGCTGTGGGAGAAAACTGTAAGAGCTAGGAGAAATTCACCCAGTCATGGGGTCAGCGTGCAAACTCCTCACTGATGGCAGCAGTGGTCAGTATTGAATTTGGGTCATTGGAGCAGTGAAGACATATTTCTATGTGTCATAGGGCCTTTGGGCCTTTGTGTCTAAATACTGAGTGATTCCTGCTACACCTATGATTCACCATTTCAAAAGAAGGGATGGCTCTTTTAAAGGGGAACTGAGGTGGAAGTTGTGAATCACTAGAGGGCACCGGGAGCAGGCTAAAGGCCCCCATTGTCTCAGTTTCCACCACTCCAGAGTGCAAGACATAAAAAATACTATATATATTCACACCCTTTAATATGACACACCTTAGTGGATTTAATTTGGCTCTTTTTCTGATACTGATCAACAGAAAAAGGTGTCAAAGTGAACTCTTCAAAGTGACCTAAATTAATTACAAATATAGAACACAAAGTAATTGATTGCATAAGTATTCACCCCCTTTAAAATGACACACCAAATAATCATTGATGCAGTTAATTGATTTTAGAAGTCACGTAATTAGTTGAATGGAGATCACCAGGTACAGTCAAGGTGCTTCAATAGATTGTAGTAGAAACACACTTATATCTGGAAGGTCCAGCTGCTGGTGAATCAGTTTCCTAGCAAAAACTACACCATGAAGACAAAGAACACTCCGAGCAACCTCACGTAAAGGTTATTGAAAAGCACAAGTCAGGAGATGGATACAAGAAAATTTCCACGTCACTTGGAGTAAATTAAGTCAATCATGAAGAAATAGAAAGAAATTGGCATAGCTGTAAATCTACCCATAGCAGGCTACCCTCAAAAACTGAGTGACTGTGCAAGAAGGGGACTAGTGAGGCAGGCCAATAAGAGACATACGTTACCTCTGGAGCAGTTAAAAGCTTCAGTGGTTGAGATGGGAGGGACTGGACATACAACAACTGTTGTCTGGGTGTTTCGCCAGTCGCAGCTTTATGAGAAAGTGACCAAGAGAAGGCCACTGTAGGAAAAAAAAACTCACATGAGAGCTCAGCTAGAGTTTGCAAGAAGGCATGTGGGAAACTCTGAAGTCATCTAGAAGAAGGTTCTATGGTCCAATTAAACCAAAATTGAGTTTTTTGGCCATCAGACTAAATGCTATGATTGGCATATGCTTAACACTGCACATCAACAAAAACACAGCGTCCCTACTGTGATACATGGCGGTTGCTGCATCATGCCGTAGAAATGCTTCACTGCATCAGGCCCTGGAAGGCTTGAGAAGGTAGAGGGTAAAATGAATGAAGCAAAATACAGAGAAATCCTGGAGGAAAACCTGATGCAGTTTGCAAGAGAACAGTGACTTGGGAGAAGATTTGTTTTCCAGCAAGACAAAGACCCCGAACATAAAGCCAAAGCTACACAGAAATGGCTTAAAAACAACAAAGTTAATGTCCTGGAGTGGCCAAGTCAGAGTCCAGACCTCAATCCAAATGAAAATTTGTGGCTGGACTTGAAAAGAACTGTTCACTCATGATCCACATGCAATCTGACAGAGCTTGAACAGTTTTGTAAAGAAGACTGGGGGGTAAGTGTAGTGTCCAGATGTGAAAAGCTGATAGAGACCTATCCATATAGATTCAAGGGTGTAATTGCTGCCAAAGGTGCATCTATTAAATACTGACTTGAAGGGGTTGACTGATTATGTAATCGATTATTTTGTGTTTAATACTTGTAATAAATTTAGACCAATTTGTAGAGGTCTATTTTCACTTTGACATGAAGGAGTCTTTTCGGTTGATCAGTGTTGATCAAGCCAAATTTGGAGTATTGTGTACAGTTCTGGTCACCGAATTATAGGAAAGATGTCAACAAAATAGAAAGTACAGAGGAGATTTACTAGAATGTTACCTGGGTTTCAGCACCTAAGTTACAGAGAAAGGTTAAACAAGTTAGGTCTTTATTCTTTGGAGCGTAGAAGGTTGAGGGGAGAACTTGATAGAGGTATTTAAAATTATGAGGGGGATAGAGCTGACGTGGATAGGCTTTTTCCATTGAGAGTAGGGGAGATTAAAACAAGAGAACATGAGTTGAGAGTTAGGGGGCAAAAGTTTAGGGGTAACATGAGGGGAAACTTCTTTACTCGGAGAGTGGTAGCTGTGTGGAACGAGCTTCCAGTAGAAGTGGTAGAGGCAGGTTCGATATTGTCATTTTAAAAAAAAAGTTGGATAGGCATATGGTCAGGAAAGGAATGGAGGGTTATGGACTGAGTGCAGGTCGGTGGGACTAGGTGAGAGTAAGCGTTCGGCACCGAATAGAAGCGCCGAAATGGCCTGTTTCCGTGCTGTAATTGTTATGTGGTTATATGGTTAAGCCAAATTAAATCCACAGTGATTCAATATTGTAAGACAAAGCATGAAAACTTCCGGGGGGGGGGGGGAGTGAAGCTAAAATAGTGAGGTAATATTCATGGTTGATTCACTTTCTGTTCAGAAATCTGATGGCGGAGGTAAGGAAAAGCTGTTCCTAAAATGGCTTCAGGCCTCTCTACCTCCTTTCTGAATAGGTAATAATCAAAGAGCACACCCTGGGTGCACTTTTTTTTGAGACATCACCTTTGAAGATGTCCTTGCCGCAGGGGAGGCCCATAACGAAGCTCATCGAGTTTGCCGGCTGAGTTTGAGTTTGAATTTTCTTGCAAGAATGTGCTAGAAGCTGCATCCTTGGTCCCAGACAGCATGTTTCAGCCTTGCTATCAGATCCTGTCTTTCCCACTGCCACACCAATCACCATCACCCCTCAAACAATTTTGCTCTTTGCAGGGAAGTGGGTT
Source organism: Hypanus sabinus (assembly GCF_030144855.1). Classification (NCBI taxonomy): domain Eukaryota; kingdom Metazoa; phylum Chordata; class Chondrichthyes; order Myliobatiformes; family Dasyatidae; genus Hypanus; species Hypanus sabinus. The sequence continues at coordinate 18,409,991 of NC_082717.1, read as the reverse complement.
CAGATGAACTCCCATAGAAGTGTTCAGCATCATAAACTGGTATGGGGACAATGTACAGAGATGGGCTGTTCCAGTAAGATTATGCTCCAGTGACCAAAGAGGAATGGGCTTAAAAGTTCTTGGTAAAAGGATTGTGAGGAAACCATTCTGTCACATTCAATAAGTGTACTCATTGCCCGTAGGAAGATGGAAGCAGAATCCACAGGTGTTACAAAAGAGAATTGTCTGGACATTTGAGGGAAAATAATGTGTCTCACTACACGGTAAGATTGGAGATTTGGAGTGATGGGGCTGTTTTACCTGGAGTTGTCACAGAGTAGATGGGTTGAAAAGCTTCATTCTATGGTAAGACAATTCTCTGATTGTCAAGCACACTAAGTATCCTTGTGATGGCGTCATTGCCAGGCAGGTTCAAGTCTTTCAGTGGATTGAATAGAATGGTAATGTCAAGACATAATGAGAAGAAGATGTTGATTGTTTTAATGTTAAATTGGCATTGTTGTGGAATAAAGTAACTTACTCTGCCAATCAAAGGCATAATCTGAGCTGGGGAGCAGTGGTGAAACATCACAAGGCCTGTGGGAAATTAGACTGATGTTATATTTGACCACCTTGAGATATCAAGTTGTCCGACAATGCAGAGAGCCAGAAACATATGCCACTTCCCACTCTGTAGCCGCTTCATCTGCACACCTGCTTATTAATGCAAGTATCTAATCAGCCAATCAGGTGGCCATAACTCAATGCATAAAAGCATGCAGACATGGTCAAAGGCTTCATTTGTTGTTCAGACAAAACATCCGAATGGGGAAGAAGTGTGTTCTAAGTGACTTTGAGGAATAATTGTTGGTGCCAGATGGGGTGGTTTGAGTGTGTCAGAAACTGCTGATCTCCTGGGATTTTCACACACAACAGTCTCCAGAGTTCACAGAGAACGGTGCATAAAACCAAAAGCAAATACAGTAAGTGGCAATTCTGTGGACACCTTGTTAATGAGAGAGATCTGAGGCTCAATCTAATGACTCTTTCAAAAGATGACCCTTCAAAGTGTGGCTTAACTAAAACACTTTAGTCAAATTTGTTCCACTTAGTTATTCATGGGAGATGGATGTTCCTGCCAAAACTCTCATTTACTGCACAATCTCCCTCACCTCCTGAAATGAGTGACTTGTGAGGCTAGTTCTGAGCCAACAATGCTGTAGCACTGCATCTCACGATTTGTTACCTATAAGGGGTTAATAATCAGCTTCAATTACAGGAAAACATACTCCAGGTTTAACTCAGATACAATAGATACATTGATTAATGACTTGTATAAGAAAGCAAGGCAGAGATCCAACCATTCAATTCAACGAGAATCATCCTCTGAGATTGCTTTGAATTATATGTAATTACCACTTCTTTTCCAGTTTAACAGACAGCTTTTCAAATGTGCTTGGCATCAATATTTCTGGAAAATATTTCTGTTATTGCTGCATGGAAGTGAGGAACCTCTCTGAGAGCCGTGGACTATATAGTGGCTGGCGATGGCACTCGAAACATCACCTGAAAAATTGTACTTGCATTTGTTAGGACAAACAGGTTTAATAATGATTGCAGGATCAAAGCTGTGAGTGTTTGCTCTCACTTTAGCTGTTTCCACTCTGCTCCAGCACCAGGTTTGTGTGAGGCCTCCGTTGGCCAGGGTGTGGTGAACTTCGTGTGCCTGTCTGGACACGCCCCCCGCTGACTGCTCCTGTGGCTCCTCCCACAGACCCCAGTATAAAGGCGATCGAGGCCTGAGCCCGGCCTCTCAGTCTCCAGGATGTAGTATGGTGGTCACTCACTGCTTGTTCCTTCTTCCAGTCAATAAAAGCCGATATCTCGCCTTTATGTCTCAGAGTGAGTTATTGATGGTGCATCACAGGGTCAACCATCAATGCTGTGTCCCAGCTGTCTAGATACACAAGCCTGAGCAGTACAGAACGGAGAGCGAGTTGTTGCCCTTGTAGCTCTCGCTCTCCACCCTTCTGATGAACCCAGAGGAATGGCGTTGTCCAATACAGTGTGGCACTGACAGCATCGCAGGAGTCGACAGTCAGCATTGAACTCAGTGTAGGTCTGCCTCAAGGACTCCAGCACTGGATTTTTGCCTCCGGGTTTACTCCTGAAGCTTTCCCCTATGAGTGGGTAAACCGCAAGGCAGGAGATGTTTGAGATCAGGGTTTTCCTTCTCCTGGATGAGCTGCCAACCATGGCTGACGAGCCCCATCTGCCCGAAGCGACTGCATTAAAGGTACCAATAACCGTCCTTTGGTCAGTAGAAAAGGAACCTCTAGGTTTAGTAGCTAAGCCACGCATGAAGGCCAAGAGCTGGACTTGGCTGTCAGAGGCTATTTGAGGTGCATGCCATTGAGAGTATTTACTAGGTAATAAGAACTTACCCCCACCACCTCCTGAGGCTATAACAACCTTAACAAATCCAGGTTTATGATTGCCTGTATTATTTAATTGCTTAATAAACTTGCTGCCTGGATTGCCATTTTGTTTGTTTACCTATCCCAGCTGGTTACATCATGGCCTGGTATGGAAACACCAATGCCCAGGAATGGAAAGGTTTACAGAAAGTGATGGATACAGCCCAGTCTGTCACAGGTAAAGCCCTTGCCACGAAAGAACATATTTGCAAGGAGCACTGTCATAAGAAGCAGCATCTATCATCAAACACCCCCGCAATCCAGACCTATTGAGCAAGAGCCTTAGATCCACGCTTTCAGGTTCAGGAGAAGTTATTACCCTTCAACTATCAGAGTCCTGAACTGACGGGGGTAACTTCACTCACCTCCTCACTGAGTTGGTTCCACAACCCACAACCTGCAGCTTTCAAGGATTCTACAACTCGTGTTCCCAGTGCTGTGTATTCATTTTTATTTGGACAATTTGTCACCTTTTGCACATCGATTGTTTTTCACTATTTTAGAGCTTTTCGTAAATTCTATTTATCTCTTTACTTTCTACATGAACATGAATCTCAATGTAGTATACAGTGACATGTATGTACTTTGATGATAAATTTACTTTGAACTTTGAATCGCTCTGAGCTGAGCTTGCCGTTAAGAGCGCATGGCATTGGGGACTGGAGTCACCTCTGGAGAAGATGTCAGATCTTTGCCCGCAACAAACCAAAGATCCAATTACTTTGACTCGCTGCTGGTGAAAGTAAGTTATTTCTTTTGAATTGAAGATTTAGCAGCTAAGTTTGGAATCTGTCGCTGGGCCAATGTTTTAGAAATCCTTTTAGAAGTAGTTAACTGCTTCATTACTACAATACTAAACCCCCCCCCCCTCCCCCCCGTACCATTTTGCCACTTTCCTAAGGTGAGGAAGATCGTTTAAGGCAGGGGTGTCCAACCTTCTTAATGCCATGGACCAATACCATTAAGGAAGGGGTCTGTTGACCCCAGGATGGGAACCCCTGGTTTAAGGATTCAATAAATCAGTGCACATTCATAAGACTCTTGACTTTTTGAAATTAACATCCCAATCACTTAGTGACATTAGACCAGAGATTGATCTAAGATTATGACATTGATGAATTCATAATTAAGGGTAGCGCAATAGCGTAGTGGTTAGCGCATCACTTTACAGCGCCAGTCATCACGGATCGTGGTTCAGTTCCTATAAGGAGTTTGCACCTTCTCCTCATGACCATGTGGGCTACCTCTGGGTGATCCAGACTCCTCCTGCATTTCAAAGATGTATGGTTAGGGTTAACAAGTTGTGGGCATGAAATATTAGTGCCAGAAGTGTGGAGACACTTGTGGGCACATTCCTCGCTGATTTAATTTTATGCAAACGACGCATTTCACTCTGTTTTGATATCACAATCTACATATGACAAATAAAGCCAATCTTTAATAAGATTCAGGACTCCAAGGGGGGACATTGCTTATAATAAAAAAACGATGAGTAACTAGTACACACACTGTAAAAGAGAGGGCACAAATTAAACCTTGAGGCAACCATGGAAACTTGAGCGTGGAGCCTTCACTTACTATTTTTCCAAGCACAGGTCCTTATTTGCTGCCTGTTATGCCACTGGCGCTTATGGCAACAATGAAGGTCCTCTGTCTCTGGTGGTGTTCAGCACTTCCTTCATCATATCAGTCGCTTCCTCTCGATTTTCATTACTGTCAGTCATACAAGTCCCGGTGGAGACCCAAGAGTATCATTGAACTCCAATGTAGAAGGATTCTTCATCGCTGTTTCCATAACAACTTTGTTTGACCAGAGAAGTTTGATACCCTGAGATGAACCCCACAAACCTGGAGGACCACTAGACCACTCTTGACTTGTATGGCATGGGTGACCCAAAGCATAAAGCTCTGACTCCAGCCAACAAAGCTCTCCGGGTCAATGAGGCAGGCAAGCTTCAAACCACGCCAAGGTTTGGAAGTGAGCTCGGGTCCAGAGAGGTACATCACCTGGAGCAGAAAGTAAATATTACATGTTTTGCTCCCTTAAGTAAGCTTGGACAATGCAGCCAAACTGAAAGAGAAGTACCCCCAAATATAATCCAAGCTCATGTGATATTACCAACATGGGCCGAAGGGCCTGTAGTCAGCTGTAGTGTTCTATGTTCTATGTTCAAACAGCTACCAAAGACTGGTAGATGATCAACATTACTTTCCTGTTACTTAATCTACAAATTAATCTCATATTGCAGCTACTTAGTTTTAGGCAAAATTCACCATCACTGATCCACTGTCATCAAGAGATCAGGTTAAATAAAGTCTGTCCCGAGCCTTATAGGCTCATCAGGCTGGTGCTTATTCCGTGGCGTGAAGTGACTGAGAGTACGAGACTCCCTCCTGGATAGGACACCAGTCTATCGCGAGGTTAACCCCTAGCATTTTGCTGGTACCCATTTTCAGCTGGGTGGACTGGAGTAATGTGTGGTTAAGTGCCTTGCTCAAGGACACAACACACTGCCTTGGCTGGGGCTCGAACTCATGACCTTCAGATTGCTAGTCCAATGCCTTAACCACTTGGCCACATGCCACACAAGAGATCAGGATTGTTCATTCAATTAATAGGCTGTACTGTTCAGCCTCGTGGTTCATAGAGACGTGGGGACAGGCCCTTTGACCCACCACCTCCACGTTAACCATCAAGTATTTATTAATCCTATCACAGACCCACTGATTACACTCCACCTCACACAGGGGTGAATGAGCAGCGTCTGACGTAAATCCAAATCATAATTGTCCAAACAGCCCCTTGTGGGTTTATACCTTTTTTGGGCTGTTGGGATTTGGCATAAATTTGTAAATCTCTTCCATTCTGGTAACAAAGATTATCGGGAAAAAGCAGGAGAATGAGGTTGAGAGGGATGATAAATTATCATGATCGAATGGTGGAGCAGACTTCATGGGCCAAATGGCCTAATTCTGCTCCCATATCTATGGTCTTGTGGAGAATAATTTTATGAAACTTCCTTCGTAAAACAGGTACTGTACTGTGCAAAAGTCTAAGGCACATGTATATAGCTGGGGTGCCTAAGACTTTTGCACAGTACTGCAGGAATTTTATGTATTGCACTGTACTGCTGCCACAAAGGAAAACAAATTGCATGACATACAGAATGTGAGTGATGATAAACCTGATTCTGATTTGGATCTCTGTTGTGGACTGAGAGTGGGAAGGGGGCAGGGAGAGGGAAATCATGGCTGGAAAAGGGGAAGGGAGAGGGGAGGAGTGGGAAGCACCAGAGAGACATTCTGCAATGATCATTAAACCATTTGTTTGGAATCAAATGACCTTGCCTGGTGTCTCAGGGCTGGATATGTCTGCACCCACACCAAGCTCCACCCCTGGCACTCCTTCTCTCCCACCTGTCCCTCACCCCTCACGCAGCGTCCCACTCTCACCGTTCCCAACATCCATTACTCCCGCCAGATTTGCAGACTCACTCTCTGCTCCATGTTGACAAATGCAGAACTGTGCAAAAACCTTGGGCACTCAGCTATACATGTGTGCCTAAGACTTTTGCACAATACTTTACATTGCCAATTCATGAAAAAAAATGTCTCATGTGACTCCATCAGTCTGAGCTTCACTTTAAAATTACCCTCCGTGTGTGTGGCTGATGCAATTTAATATTAAAACGGCCTTTGTATTTGCGAACAGGATGAGCTAATGACATGCTTCCTGCAGTATTATTCTAAGCACATGTCTGAGCAGTGGTGGTGTTATGGGATAGGAAACACCGAGTTGCTATTCACTGGGCTGTGCGGTGCACAATAATGGATCAGCCCGGTCTGTATTTTCAAACAAATCATTACGTATTGTTACATACTCCATAACTGGGTCACTTACCAGCAAAGATAGAGAGGTCCGTTGAAGTCTGATGCTACTATTTTTAACAGTATTTATTGATAAAAATACACAAAAATAATATCAATGCAAACATACAGATAATATACGTCGTCAATACTAAATCTAAAGCGCGGGTTTAATAATAATCAATAAGAAATAGCTCTATTGTTGTCTAGGGGATAATGTATTGTCTGATGGAAATATAAAAGTCACTCAAGTTCATTCAAGCTGCAGCTTTTTGGTTGGAGAGAAAGACGGAGGTTTAACTTGCCCATTCCTTTTATGATGTCAATCCTTCGAGAGTTGTTGGGGGCTGGTTTCCCCTTTGTGGTTAGCTAAAGTCATGCTTCCGTGGTAAAGGCCCACCAATTCCGAGGCAAATGGAAAGGGACGCACGTGGGCTTTTCCACCGGCTTTCGCTATTACGCTGTTACAGGAGTTCTAGCATTTCTTCTGGTGCATCTGAAGGGGCTGTTCCCCAGACCCTCTTTTATCCTGACTCACAGGGTCTCAGATGTCAATCAGGTTGGGATGATGCAATCCCTCAACCAACTCCCCCTCAGTTCATTGCCTGGGGGTTTCGCTGAATCGTACAGTATTCAATACACAATTCTGTCTCCAAGAGACAATAGCCGTTATCAATGGTTCTGCCTTTCGGAGGCCAGGACACATTCCAAACTCTTTGTGGATTCTGCATGTCTTTCTCTCATTTCCTGGGTCTCCTGACCTGACTTAATAGTGATCTTGCGATTCTCAAACAGGAGGGGGCCACGGGCGTAGCAGTATGATAGCGTTGCAGTTGGTATCATGCTTTGCGGCCCCAGTGACCCAGGTTCAATTCCCGCTGCTCTTTGTAAGGAGCTTGCTAGCTCTCCCCATGCCTGTGTGAGTTTCCTCTGAGGGCTCCGCTTTCCTCCCATGGTCCAAAGGCCGAGAGATTATTAGGCTCTTTGGTCTCGGGGGGGGGGGGGGGTCATTGTGCAATGAGGGCTCGCAGTATGAGAAAGGGGTTGTTACCTTGCTATAACTCTAAGTAACTTTTTAAAATTGGAAGGTCTGAAGCAAAGATCCCCCCCCCGCCCCACCAACCCCTTCAATCGGTCTACTCTGCCCTTGGCGGTAGGGGAAAGCTTGGGGTCTCTATCATAAGATGAGCTGGCAGTTCTTTATGGGCATCTCCTCCAACCTTATCCTCTGCTGGTACATCAGTCGAAATATTTCTCTCAGTGATCTTGTGAGAAGGGAGGAGAGGAAGAAAGAAAAGGAGGGAGAAAGGGATTGTGGTGTGATAACACAGAGGCTAATATAACGATTTTAGGGTTCAATTCTGGAGTTTGTACGCTCTCCTCGTAACCACATGGGTTTCTCCAGTCACAGTCCAAAGATGTGCAGGTTAGCAGCTTTAAGGTCACATGAGTATAACTGGGCAGTGTGGGCTCATTGGCCCAGAAGGGCCTTGTTACCGTGCTGTATCCCTAAATAAATAAATAGATTCATATTTATAGAGTGTTTTTCAGCATTTCGGTACTTTCCAGCCTAAATGTCATTGGAAATTTAGTCACCTTAATAAAGTGGAAAAAGTGGCAGCAAACGTGTACGGAGAGGGATAGATATCCTGTTTAAGGACATAACCCCCATTTATTTCAATGGGGTCACTGACCCCCTGTTAAAAGGTGAGGCCTTTGACCATTTGAAACTCAGTTAGTAGAACCACTGCCTTGGAGCTACAGTGACCCGGGTTCAGTGCTGGCTTCTGGTGCTGTCAGTGTGGTGTTCACTCATGCGGCCTGGGTGCTCTGATTTCCATCCACAAGGCCAAAGACATGCTTGGTCACGGGGTGAAGTGATCACTAGAGTTCTGAGCACTGTGGGTGGAGGGGGTGGTGTGGGGTACAGAGGAGAGCCGCACTCGAAATGGATTCATGAAGAAATAAAAAATGATTAGTGTAGATGTTCACCTGAAGTTTGGCAGGAACACGACTGGCTGCAGGGCCCTTCCCCTGCTATATAACTACATGATATTATCTGAATGCTTCGAATTAATTCCTTGTACATAAATATGTTTTAATCAAATGGATTTTCAAAGTTATTTTAATATTTAATTTTTAATTGAGTTTGTCTAACAAGGCATTTAAAATCAGCTCAAAGGTCTTTGCCAGTTTCATTAGATGACAAATAACTTGACAATCTATTCAGGTGGCAACCTCAGACAGCAGGGCTGATCCAGCACATTGTTTCACTCTGAGAGTTGTTCAGCCAAGGGGGCTGGGCCTCCCCTCACTACAGAAGGACTGTTCTAGCAATGACTGTTCCCCTCAAGCTTCGGGCGAGAATGGAGACTCTTCTGATTCAGGACAGACAATGGGATCAGCCCACCATGCCACAGAAAGGCTCCCTCCATACAGTAGAATCCCTGCCTCCCATCATTCCTCACAGAGAGTAGGGACCTCAGCGCAATCTATCCCGGGCAGGCGCCTCCCTACAGTTGGAAGTAGCTACACGAAATGCTGGCTCAAGAAGGTGACATCTGTCGTTTAAGCAAAATGCTGCGGGAAATCTGCAAGTCAGGCAGCATTTGTGGATACGAATAAAGAGTTGACGTTTCAGGTCGCGACTTTTCTTCAAAACTGGAAAGGTCAGGGGTTGGGGGGGGTGTGGAAGATGCCAAGATAAAAAGCCGGTAAGGAGGGGAAGAGAATAATTAGAAGGTGATAGGTGAAGCCCGGTGGGAAGAATAAAGATGAAGGGTTGGAGAGGAAGGAATCCAATAGAGAGGAGAAAGAGAAGGACGAGAGGACCCAGGGGAGTTGATATGCAGGTGAGAAGAGGTGTGAGGCCAGAGTGGGATATAAAAGAAGAGAGGAGAGGGAGGGATTTTTTCCTTCTATCATTAAAGATCTCTGCCATCCGGGCCATGCCATCTTCTCAGAGGAGCTAGAGAAGGCTGAGGTCTCACACCACCAGAAGAAAGCTACTTCCCTTCAACCACTCTGTTCTTGAACCAACCTGGGTCATCCTAATCACTACCTCAGTAAATCAACACTATGACCACTTCTACCGCTTTGCAATACCAATAAACTCAGCATGTATGTTCAGGGCCCTTCATACGTTGGCGATTCAATTAATTGCATGTTATCAGTGTACTTCCCTCCACACCTTCTTCATACAGTGCATTCTGGATTCCAACCAGCCTCGGTGTGAGAAATTTCCCTTTCATATCCTCTCCCCTTAAACTCAGCCTTTGACAGAGCTAGATTCAGGCTTCACTTGACAGCTTTCAAAACATCCTCAGTAGGTTATTGACACGAAATGTGATTGGGATTCTTTCTGGTGAAGAACTTAATTCAAAGGTATGTTTTCTTGTTAAAAAAAGGATCACGTTTCTTTTTAAACATCAGCTGCATTCTTGGTTGCAAGGTGTAATCCTAGTGCAATGATACAGTGATAGGGTGCATTCCGAGCATTAATAACAGACTGCTGACAGACCAGGCTGAACTCATCATGCCTGCTGCCATTTTTGGTCAATCCCAGCAAGTCGCTCAGCCTGTCATTTGAATGCATTTACATCTGAGCGAGACAGATCTGCCAGGGGCCAGTCATTGCTAGTGACACCGTCACGTTGATGATAGTGATCACCTTGGACAATAAGAGCTTGCTCCATACAGCATTTAAGTGAGGTTGTGGTCTTTGTCTCTGCCAGTCTCACTCCTCTCCATTCCCCGATGCTGAAGGTGGCGAGGATGGGTAGTGCTAAGCCTGGTTTACAGCGCATTGGTGCACAGCTGATCCTGAGAAGATCCACTTAGCCAAGTCCTTGCAGTATTTCACCAGGATGCCCACCGATTCTTCCAATTAAATCAGAATCAGCTTTAATATCGGCATATGTCATGAAATTTGTTGTTTTTGCGGTGCAGTACGATGCAATTCGTAAAATCGAAAAACTGAATTACAATAAGTATAGATGTCAATGTTCAAGATAAATAAATAGTGCAAAAATAGAAATTAAATAAGTAGTGAGGTAGTGTTCAGGGGTTCAATGTCCATTCAGAAAATGGATGGCAGAGGAGACAAAGCTATTCCTGCATCACTGAGTGTGTGCCTTCAGGTTTCTATACCTCCCTCCTAATGGTAACAATGAGAAGAGAACATGTTCCAGGTAATAGGGGTCCTTAACAATGGATACTGCCTTTTTGAGGCATCAGTCCCTGAAGATATTCTGGATCTCTGTAAAGTCATTGTACTAGGACTTTAACCTACACCATTTGGCTCGAAAGAGTGAGAGGGATCTGACAGGGAATATTTTCCATATGAGGCTGGTTGGAGTCTAGAACTTGCTGCCTGTGCAGATGATGGAGGCAAATCTCCAAATAGCCTCCAAATGATGGAGGCAAATAGCCAAGATCATAAAGTTCTGGACCTAATGTGGTGAATGTGATGAGTGTAGGTGTGTAAAATGGACATTGTGAATACAATGAGCCACTGGAACTGCCATTGCCTAATACAACTCTATGTCTCTATCTGGGCCTGCTCACTCATTACGCACAACAGGTACACTCTACACAAATGCACTCAACTCGTACACTACAGGCAAATAAATACACACAAACACATGCACACAGTAGTACTCGAAGGCTCATTGACGTAGGGGCATGTTCGGCACAACTTTGTGGGCTGAGAGACCTATATTTTGCTGTAGGCTTTCTACGTTTCTATGTATACACACAAATCCACGTAGACCCAGGATTCACTCTACCAGGTTCAGAAACACTTACTACCCCTCAACCATTAATTTCTTGAACCAAAGGGGATAACTTCACTCAGCTTCAGTTGCCCATCACTGAAATGTTTCCACAACTTTCAAAGACTCTTCATCTCATGCTCTCAATATTCATTGCTTATTTATTTACTATTATTATTTCTGAATTTGCACAGTTTGTTGTCTCTTGCACGCTGGATGAATGCCCAAGTCGGTGCAGTCTTTTGATGATCCTGTTATGGTTATTCTATGGATTAATTGAGCATGCCCATGAGAAAATGAATCTCAGGGTTGTATATGGTGACTTATTAGTATTTTGATAATAAATTTATTTTGGATTTTGAACTTTTTGAGATAGCACTACCATACCCACACACACACACCAACATACAAAGAAGTGCATGCTTCATGTAGACATTTTTTCTGTGAACCATTTACAGAAATAATTTAGAAATGTACAATGTTTTTACAGCCTCTGACCAGTACAAAGGATTTTACAGCCCCTACGGTTTCTGTGTAAAACAGTCACTCTTGCAACATTGGAATAAGCCATTCACTTTGAACGCAACACGTTCCCACAATCTGGGAATTGTAGTCTCCATATAATCTGTTCTGGAGATGTTTCCTGAGGTATTAGTGTGGGCTTATGAGCAGATACTCCCTATGAGGGGAAAAACATGTCATTATAATAATCCTACTGAAGCCTCTCTTTGGTCAGAAGATTTAACAAGTAGCATTGTAATCATGGAACCACAATGAATAAAGCAAGTGAAATATTAGACCTACAACTTCCCTCAGTACAAGAATAATACTTAAGGCTCAGCTTTGCAAAGCTTTACTGCAACTAGATCAGGGCACTCTGTGTTGTTTAGATAACAGGGTTCAGGAAAGATGCTATAGACAGATTAACTTGGATATACCAGTGTTTTAAAACACTGCATGCAATGTGTTAAGTTCTTCGGGCCTGAGTGGGGTGCCGGAGAGTGTTGGTCTCCAAAGTTTTAGAGCACCTGAATTGGTTATTTGTTGTTTAACGACAGTCATTAATCATCTAGGGTTCTTTGTGTTTTTCTCCAGCGACTGACTCTTTGTAATGCTCGCTCCTGGTGCTGTCTGTTTAAGCTTATAGTTAATTTTATTTTGATTGGTTCATGGATTCTGTGTTAGTTGAATTATTTAAGCAGATGCTTAATTAGCACTAACCCCAGGATCCTAGTCACTTCTTGTGGTGTGGCTTGGCCGAGCCACCAATGTTTTTCTAGAATTACGTCCCCATTTCTACATCGTTGATCCATACTTGGGTTTCTGATTTTGCCAGCATAGTCAAATGCAATTTTGAAGGCGAAGACATCCTGCAACATGATTGATGCTTTTGAAATATTAAAGGCAATTGCCACACTGAATAGAAAAGTTATTCCCATTGGTGTAGAAGTCTAGAATTCAGATACAGGCTTAAAATTAAGGCTCACTTTCTAGGAGAAATTTAAAAAATCCATTGGAGTGACATGGATAGTTGGAGGCCTCTTCTGCAAATAGTATTTAATTTTAAATATGCTTAATAAAATTTTATTAACAAAAGATACTTGGAAATGCATGAAAAGGACACAGAAGTGAAGAGACTGGAGAGATTGGTTGCCCCATTCTTCTTCTGAGTTCTCGGAATAACCCAGTGTTGGTTAAGGACTTTAATGGCTTGAATGATATTATTGATTTTAATATTGCTACAAGTGCTGAGATGCAGTGAAAAGTTTTGTTTGGATGCTATCCAAGCAGATCATTCCGCACATAATTACGTCACAGTAATGAACAGAAAACAGATGTAGGATGTAGTGTTTCAGTTGCAGAGAAAGTGCTGTGCAGGTAGACAAATAAAATGCAAGAGTCACGATCTGGTAAACTGGGAGATCAGGAGTTCAGGAGGTTTTCTTTTAGCATATGGGAGGTCCATTCAGGAGTCCAATAACTGTGGGATAAATGTGTCTTTGTGTCTAAAGGTTTGAGATAAATATTACGGAAAGGCGCCCATGAAAAAGACCACATTTGTACGAGCATTATTGAACCTCCTGCACTCAGGAGGAGCTGGATTGACAATTGGAATTATTTCTAAGGTGGGTACACACACACCCTCACTTCATAAGAGATCCCTCTGGCTACCTTTAATCTCTGCTACTGCAAACCTGAGCTGCAGAGTCCTTGAAGGTGAATGCATAGGTAGTAGAATCTGTACAGAGTTGAGGTGTGTGTGGGTAACATCACTGACCTCAGCACTGAACCGATTCCACAACCGATGAACTCACCTTCAACATTAACTACAATTAATGTTCTCAGTATTATTTATTTACTTATTTATTACTTTTTTTTTGTATTTGTACAGTACGTCTTTTTTGCAGATCAGTTGTTTCTCAATCTTTGCTATGTGTAGTTTTTTCATTGATTCTGTTGTGTTTCTTTGTTCTACTGTAAATTGTAAGCAAATGAATCTCAAGGTAGTGGATGAAAACATATACGCACATACTTAGATAATAAATTTATCTTGAGCACTCTGAATTTGTTGAATGGTGAAATCCTTTATAAATTGAGTTAGCAAGTATATGGAACTGTTAAATCTATTAATACTTTTCATGTTTTTTCAAAAAAATTTAATGTTAAACCTTCCTAAAATAATTATTTTTCACTTTGTTCACAATTTTTAAAAATGTTTGAACTGTATGATTAATCTACATGGCTTTTTAATATATTTTTCAGAGTCAGATATTTACAAGCATTCAAGTTCTACTGGCAATTTTGACAAACTCTGAGCCCCTAGTTAAGTGGATATCACTTAACTAGGGGCCAAAGTCTTTACTTTTGTGAAGCAGGGTATTCCATTGGAAAGGACTTGCCAACAATCGGAAACCACCTTAGGGAGCTAGTTCTAGACTAGTGTGAGTAGTTGGGGTCAATTCAAAGTAAATTTGTTATCAATGTATGTATATGTCACCATATACAATGTGCATGTGGTTTTCATTTTCTTGTGGGCATACTCAATAAATCCAATTACCATATTAGAATCAATGAAGACCATACCAACAGGGCAGACAACCAACGTGTAAAAGACAACAGACTGCGCAAATACAAAAAAGAAAGAAAAGTAAAGAAACAATAATTGATAAATAAATTAATTGATAAATAAATAAATATGCGATAAATATTGAGAACATGAGATGAAGAGTCCTTGAAAGTGAGTCCATAGGTTGTGGGAACAGTTCAGTGATGGGGTGAGTGAGGTTATAAAAACTTCATAGTCATAGAGTTATAGAAGATTACAACTCAGAAACTCGCCCTTTAGCCCATCTAGTCCATGCTAAACTATGTAAACTGCCTAATCCCATTGACATGTACCCAGACCATAACCCTACTATCCATGTCTCTATCTAAACTTCTCTTAAACATTGAAATCAAGCCTGCATGTACCACCTGTGCTGCCAGCTCATTCCACACTCTCACGTCACTCCGAGTGAAGAAGTTTCCCCTCATGTTCCCCTTTAACTTTTCACCTTTCTCACCTAACCCATGACCTCTAGTTGTAATCCCATCCAACCTCGGTGGAAAAAGCCTGCTTACATTTGCCCTATTTATACCCCTCATAATCTCGTATACCTCTATAAAATCTCCCCTCAAACGTCTACATTCCACTGATAAAGTCCTAAGCTATTCAATCTTTCCTTGTAACTCGGGTTCTCCGCACCCGGCAACCCCTTGTAAATTTTCTCTGTACTCTTTTCAACCTTATTTACTTCTTTCCTGTAGGTAGGTGACCAAAACTGCACACAATACTCCAAATTGGGCCTCTCTAATGTCTTCATTCAACTTCAACAGACTTATCCCCAGGGCTCAAGAGCTTGATGTTTGAGGGATAATGACTGTTCCTGATCCTGGTGCTGTGTGTCCTGAGGGTCATGTACTTTCTTCCCCATGGCAACAGCAAGAAGAGAGGATGGACTGGGTGGTGGGGGCCCCAATAATGTATACTGCTTTCTGTTCACTGTTGAATGAGAATGGCTGCAGAGGAACATACTCCAGGCCTGTGTGTTGTGCACTACTGGTTTGTATTCCCCCAAAAAGCCTCGAGCCGCTGGCTAACTCGGCAGCATTAAGTTAAACGAGTGTGTATTTCGTTCTGATGTGGTTGTGCTCTGTTGTAACAATTCCCTTACTGAAGCACTCCATATAGTTCTCGCATCTGCATAAAGTTCTGATCATGCCCAATATCGTGGGTGCAGCAATCTTGTTTGCATTGTGCCCTGCAGAGAGCCTTTAGAATTATAATTAAAACTTACGCAGAGTTGTTTTGCCCCCTTGGTGAGGTTTGAACATATCACATGATGCAAAGCTTGTGATTTGCAATTCAAACCTAAAAGCCATGGCCTCAGGTTATAGCTGGGCAAATATAGCATCGCTGTCATAGCAAAGCAATGCTGCAGTAACAGCCTATAAGGCTGCACTTCAGAAAAGTTCTAGAGCCAATCTCTTTCAGGGCCCAAATCTTTACTTGACAAATTGCTAGAGGAACTCAGCAGGTTTCAACACAAACCAGAGGTACAAGATCTCATATTTCACCATTGTACTCTACAATCCGATATTATTACATCAGGGACTCCCATCATCCAGGCATTGCTCTCTTCTCACTGCTGCTATTGGAAAAGAGGTACAGGAGCCGTGGGTCCCACACCACCAGGCTCAGGGCCAGTTCATTCCCTTCAACCATCGGGCTCCTGATTGAGCTTTGTCATCTTCATTCACCACGTCACTGAACTGATCATTGAACTCAACCTATGGATTTTTCTTTCCAGGACTCCACAACTCATGCTCTCTGCATTATTTATTATTATTATTTCTCTTTGTATTTGCACAGCTTGTCTTCTTTTACACATTGATTCCCTGTCAGTCTTTGTGTGTAGTTTTTCATTTATTCTAGTGTAATTCTTTGTTCTACTGTGCGCATCTCTAAAAAAAAATAAATCCCAGAGTGCTATTTGATGACATGTATATTCTTAGATAATAAATTTACTTTGAACTTTAAATTCCCCAATGTCTAACTTTTGCTTTTGATGTGATTCCCTCTCTCATCCATCCCAGTCTCATCTCCTATTTTTCACCCCTTCCACCTGCTATACCCGCACTCTGCCCAGTGTATCCCATCCCCAATCTGGTTTATTTGCCCTTCATCTCCCCATTTATTGTACCTGTTATCACTTTCCTTGCTTGTCAGATTGGCCTCCTTACCTGCAGGCTTTATGTCACCACTTATCATGCCTCAGGTTTTGTCTCCAAGTTCAAAGTAAATTGATTACCAAAGTACATATCCATTACCACATATAATGACCATGTTTCAATGACCAGGTTACCCTGAGAACCATTTTCATACGGTCATCCAAAGGAAATACAGTCAAATTTCATGAAAAACTACAGAAGTCTGACAAATAATGAAATTGCAATGGAAGACAAAGTGTGGATAAAAAAAGTCATACTGAGAACACAAGTTGTAAAGAGCCCTTGAAAGAATCTGAAAGTTGTAGAATCAGGTGAGTAATGGTGAATGGAGATGACAACGATGGTTCAGGAGTCTGATAATTCCTGAACCTGGTGGTGTGGTGGGGTAGCTTCCGTACCATCTGCCTGATGGTAGTAGCAAAAAGAGGGCATGGCCTGAATAGTGGGGGTCTTTGATCATTGATGCTGCTTTTCTGTGGGCAGTGATCCATGTAAATGTACTGGGTGGTGGGAAGGGGTTCTCTGTGATGGATTGGTCTGTATCTAACACTTTCTGTAGCCTTCTCTGTTCCTGGGCATTGGTGGCGATGCTGACACCAGTCTGGATACCCTCCAATGTCCATCTATAGGGGATGGTTAGTGCTGTTGTGCCATATCTGGGCAAGAATCTAAGAAAGTAGATGTGCTGTTGTGCCTTCTTTGTGATGAGACTTGTGTGGTTAAAGGCAGTGATGAATCAGCATATAGGAGAGAGATTGAAAACCTGGCTGAGAGGTGCCACAATGACCTCTTACTCGATGTCAGCAAAACTGAAATGCTGATTATTGACTTCAGAAGGTGGAAACTAGAGGCCTGAGTCCTCGTTGCCACCACAGGATCAGAGGTGGAGCGCGTGGGCAACTTTAGCTCCGAAGGGATAACACTAAGGAATTTACTGTCCTGGGCCCAGCACGTAAAGGTAATTACGAAGAAAGCATGGCAACACCGCTACTTCCTTCAAAGGTTCTGCGTGTCATCTAAAAAGTTGGTGAACTTCTGTAAGTGTGTGGTAGAGAGTATATTGACCAGCTGCATCACAGCCTGCTACATAACACAAATACCCTTGAACAGAAAATCCTACAAAAAGTACTGGATACGGCTCTGTCCATCATGGATAAAGCTCTCCCCACTGTATCTACATGAAATGTTGTCGCAGGGAAGCAGAAAGCAGCAACCATCATCAGGAAGCCACCACCCAATGAAAGACTGGAGGCTACCTCAGTACATGTACTTAAGACAAGGTTGGATAGATTTTTGCATAGTAGGGGAATTTAGGATTACAGGGAAAAGGCAGGTAGGTGGAGCTGAGTTTATGGACAGATCAGCCATGACCTCATTGAATGGTGGAACAGGCTCGATGGGCCAGATGGCCTACTCCTGCTCCTTTTTCTCGTGTTCACCAAGGGCACACTCTCTTTATGCTGCTGCTATCAAGAAGAGCTTCAGGACTCACACCACCAGGTTCAGGAACAGTTACTACCCCTCAACCATCAGGCTCTAGAACGAGAGCAGAGAACTTCACTCAACTTCACTTGTCCCATCATTGAAATGTTCCCACTACCAATGGATTCATTTTCAAGGACTATTCATCTCATGTTCTCGATATTTATTGCTTATTTATATTTATTATTATTATAATAACACCTCCCTGCAACTGTGTCCCAAGCCCACCTCTTCCCCAGCCTGCTTAGCTCCTTTGGCCCATCATCCTTCACCTCTCCTCAGGTCTACCTGTCACCTACTGGCCCATGTCTCACCTTGCCCCCATCCTCTTCCTACTGGCTACCTTCCCTCTCCATTCTGGGTTCAGACAACAACTCCTCTCCCATCACACATCTTGCTCAAATCTGCCTGAAAGCTGGTAATATCAAACCGTCATTCAGCCTGGCTGACAGTGGAGATTTGCAATGATTTCTATATCACTGAGATTTTTATCGGAGTCAGTGTAGACAATGTTGTGTCAGTCAATGAACTGGAAACAGAGTGGGGCTCACAGCAAGCTGTCTGTAATACTAAAAAACAATGATTTACTGAGAAATACAGCAAACATATTGAAAAAGCAGCGAAAATAAAATCCATAACAAACTCTCCCATCATAGGCAGGGTAGTTTCTCCAGAATAGTCATATAAATTCCATGCAAGAAATTTAAAGCTACAGACCCTCCCCAGTTTAGTCTTCCTAATGAGGACTGGCCCAGTCCTCCAGTCATAGATAACCAGCTTCTTCCTCCTGCAACCAATAATCAATCCTTTGGATTTTCTGTTACATAATAAGAATATTTGGTTGTGCCACCAACTCTGCTTCCCCTCCCCACTCCTGGTTCCACCCATCCTTTCTGTTTCTTATTCCTTCTGCCCTTCACTCGTCTGCTTCTGTGTCCCAAACTCACCCCTTTCTACAATCTGAACAGTACTGTCGCCAATCGTGATTGAGGGGCAAGCATCCAGTCTTACCCACTCCATTGACACAATTTACAGCTGAGATAGCCAAGGGGCAAGGCTTCTTCAGGTCCATGGTCAAATGCAGGGAAATTGATTTGGCAAAGTCTAATACAGGACACTTCAAATGAACCCCAACAGTTCCACACATTGATCTCCTTAACATGCTTAAATGAGCACTTCTGGGCCCCACTCTGGACAAGCCTGGCCTCAAATCATCTGCTCCCATGACTCTGCCGAGTATGTGGAGCTCACAGACAAGGTCGAAGCAGGAAGTGTGAGCCTGATAGAAGTAGGTTTATAATTTCTTTACTTTGGCAGGGATCTTCTGCATTAACTTACATTCTGTGACACACATCAGCAATGCCCAGGCCCCAGGGCAAGACACTTATTAAAATTAATTAGTGCCCATTATGGGGCTTTGAAAAACGAACAGAAACTATTCCATGTTGAGTCGGTAGTATCAAATCATTGTAATAAATCTGATTTCTTGAATGAGAGTGACGTTACACATCTCCAGGCACACCAATAGGAACAGTTTATCTTTATTTAAAGTAAGGCTCACCAAAAGAGCAACGTACTGTTGATTATTGGGTGCTCCTCACTATAATGTAGAAACATAAAATTATAGTCCACGTCTGGACATTGTTCAACTACTCTTAGCTCATTCGTCAGCCTATAAAACATAGTCAGCACTCTAAATGTGCATCTTATAAAAATGTTCCCAATGAAACTTCCTCACTTAGAAAATTAATGAAATTTTATTAATCCCAGCATAATTAACAAAGATTAAACTGATGCCTGAACAATTTGACATTCTGTCAAAATATATTTGTATTTACACAATAAAAGTTAATTTTAGTGATAACACCATCTGAAAACTAAAAAGATCAGCTCTCTCCCAGATAGTTGCAATAATATGTTTTTGCTGTCCCAAACCAGAGCCCTCTATTCCCTTTATATTAGAATCCAATGCCGTTTAATGTGAGAAGAATTCTTCTCTAGCCTCTAGCACTCTTTAGGTATCTGTGGAGAAACAAGAGATTGCTGAGGCAGTTGAAGGGCCTCAACCCGAAAATGTCAACTATCCATTTCCTTCCACAGATGCTACCTGACCTGCTGAGTTCCTGCAACCTCTGGTGTGGTGCATGAGATTATCTGTCACTGGTCAAGATCACCTCAACATTCGGCTCATCAATGAGTCAAACAAGTGGAGTCAGTGCAGCAGTAGATGTTCTCCTGTCTTTTGATGAGTCCTCAGGTGGCTATGGAGGCTGATCTGGGATCCACATAATCCAGGATATTAAGGTGGATTCCTTTGATGGACAATGCTTGTGTGTGACTTTGCTTAATGTTGGAAGGCTGATGCACAAGCAACCATCATGCTGTTCTTGGCAGAGTGGGGCATGGACACTTCACCACTGCAGCCTTCCTCTGAGTTCACTGTCATTGGGATGTACCATCACCTTCTGCCAGCTCTACTGTTGAGGTCTTGGTTGGATCACTCTTTGTCTTACTGCCATGGATGGCTAATCTCCAGACAGCCTCGTTCTCAGGATCTCAAGAATTCACAAGCCTCACTGCCATGACAAGATGACAATCCTTAGAGAAGAGTGTCAGTGTACAAGCAACCAAAATCGAAGATTTCCTTTGTTTTTCTTTGTGCAAGGGATGACTCCAACAACTGATGCCTATCAACTAACTTTGGTTTTACCAAGGCTTCTAAGTACTTCAATCAAATGTCAGAGCAATCATTTTCAACTCTGGAATTCAGCTCTCATTTCCAAGGCATCTGGACAAATAATGATTCACTAATGTCCAACACCATTCACAGCACTTCTCGTTAGAACACTCACCAGAGGATATGGACAATATTCACATTTGGGCAGGTGATATTCTGGTCAGGCAATGGATAATTGCAATTAAAACCATTAACCTTCTTGGAAACCAGGGACTCCAGGACTGCTGATTTACAAGCACAAGATTCTCAGGGAACTCAGATCGGGCAGCGTCAGTGGAGGGGAGTAAACAGTCAGCTTTTCAGGCAGAGACTCTGCACCAGGACTGGAAAGGAAGGGGGAGGGTCAGCAGAGGAGAAACAGCGCAGGAGGGTCTCACTGAACTCCCATCAAAGATACAAACTTCTTCAGGGCAAATTTCCCTGGGGAGTAGATCAGGCAAGCTCTCTGCCTCCTGAAACTGTGTTATCTACGTTACTTATCATCGTACAAGAAATCCTTACGTTAGTTTGACAGACAATTCCAATATTTAACAGAGTCAAGATGAAACTCATGCTTCGCTGATGCCTGAGACTATTTTCAATGTCTCTCTCTGATTCAGTGTGCCCCTTACTCAGAAACGGGGATGTGCGTAGGATTTTTGATGGTTTTTGGAATGAACGTTAAACAGGCATATGTTGAAAGTAAATTTTATTATCAAAGTACATATACAATCCTGAGAGTAATTTTCTTGTGGGCATACTCAATAAATCTGTGAAATAATAACCATAACAATATCAATGAAAGACTGCCCAACTAGGGAACCTGCTGGTATGAGTCCAGAGGCTCTAATGCCACAACCCTAATGGCAGCAGTGAGAAGACAGCATGTCCTGGGCGGTGAAGGTCTCGGATGATGGTTGCTGTTTTCTTCCAACCTCATTTCCTGCAGATGGGTTCAATGGTTGGGAAGGCTTTGCCTGTATTCACTAATCTTTGTAGGATTTTCCATCTAGGGCTTTGGTGTTTCCATACTGGGCTGTGATGCAGCCAGTCAGTATACTCTCCACTACACATCTGTAGAAGTTTATCAAAGTTTAAGGTACCATGCTGAATCTTCACAAACTCCTAAGGAAGTAGAGTCATTGCCATGCTTTCTTTTATAATTGCACTTGCATGCTGGGCCCTGGATGTAATTCCTCCAAAGTGATAACACCCATGAATTTATAGTTGCTCGCCCTCTCTGATGAGGACTGGCTTATGGACCTCTAGTTTCCTTCTGCTGATGTCTATCATCAGCTCCTTGGTTTTGCTGGCATTGAGTAAGATGTTTTGCTAGGACACCATTCAACCAAATTTTCCATCTCCCTCCTACATGCTGATTCACCACCTCCTTCGATTTGGCCCATGACAGTGGTGTCATCAGCGAAGGTGGATGTGGCATTGGAGCTGAGCTTAGCCAGATGGTCATAAATGAAAAGCAGGTAGAGCAGGAATCAGAATCAGGTTTATTATCACCGGCACATATCGTGAAATTTGTTAACTTAGCAGCAGCAGTTCAATGCAATACATAATATAGAAGAGGACAAACTAAATAAAATAATAATAATAAGTAAATAAATTACAGTATACATGTATTGAATAGATTAAAAATTGTGCAAAAAAATAATATGGATTTAAAAAAGTGAGATAGTGTCCAAGGGTTCAATGTCCATTTTTTGAATCCGATGGCAGAGGGGAAGAAGCTGATCTTGAATTGCTGAGTGTGTGCCTTCAGACTTCAGTCATTAGGCAGCCTACATTGTTCTCCTTGGGTACTGGTATAATTGTCTTTTTGAAGCAAGTAGCAGTGAGAGGTTGAAAATGTCCTTGAATTCCCCCGCCAGTTAGTTGGCACAGGTTTTCAGAGCCTTACCAGGTACTCCATCAGAATCAAGGTGAAGCACGCAGTCTTGTAAGCACACGTGCATGGTTTTGTGCTTGGCGATAATCGGTAACTGTTTTATCATTGTCATGTGTACCAAGATACATATGTCAGGCTCCTTTTCATTGACTACAGCTCTGCCTTTAATACCATCATTCCAAATAAACTGATTCCTAAGCTCCGGAACCTGGGTCTTAGCACTCAGATCTGCAGCTGGATCTTCAACTTCCTCACAGACGGGACCCAGGCTATAAAGATAGGGGACAAGCTCTCCTCTACAATCACTCTGAGCACCAGTGCCCCACAATGCTCAGCTCCCTGCTGTTCTCACTGTACACCCATGATTGTGTAGCCAAGTTTCCCTCGAACTCAATATATAAGTTTGCTGATGACACCACAATTGTAGGCCGTATCTTGGGTAATGATGAGTCGGAGTACAGAGAGGAAATTAAAAACCTGGTGGCATGGTGTGAAGACAATAACCTATCCTTCAACATCAGCAAGACGAAGGAATTGGTTGTTGACTTCAGAAGGAGTAGCAGACCGCACGAACCCATCTACATCGGTGGTGTTCAGGTGGAACAGGTCAAAAGCTTTACGTTCCTCGGGGTGAATATTACAAATGACCTGACTTGGCCTAACCAATCAGCGTCCACTGCTAAGAATGTCCACCAGCACCTTTACTTCCTGAGAAAGCTGAAGAAATTTGGCCTGTCCCCTAAAACCCTCAGTAATTTTTATAGATGCACTGTAGAAAGCATTCTTCTAGGGTGCATCACAACCTGGTATGGAAGTGGTTCTGTCCAAGACCAGAAGAAGCTGCAGAAGATCGTGAACACAGCCCAGCACATCACACAAACCAATCTTCCATCCTTGGACTCACTTTACACCGCATGCTCTCGGAGCAGTGCTGCCAGGATAATCAGGGACAAGACCCAACCAGCCAACACACTTTTTGTCCCTCTTCCCTTCGGGAGAAGTTTCAGGATCTTGAAGATTCAAACGGCCAGATTTGGGAACAGCTTCTTTCCAACTGTGATAAGACTGCTGAACGGATCCTGACCCGGATCTGGGCCGTACCTTCCAAATATCCAGACCTGACTTGCACTACCTTACTTTCACTTTTCTATTTTCTAATTATGATTTATAATTTAAATTTTTATTATACTTACTTCGATTTGTACTCAAGGGAGCGCGAAGCACAGAATCAAATATTGTTGTGATGATTGTATGCTCTAGTATCAATTGTTTGGTGACAATGAAGTAAAGATACAACAAAAAACTGCTGCTTGTGTGCCACCCAGACAGATCAGGCCTCATAAGTACACTGCGGTAGCAAAGATAAAACAGAATGCAGTCTTGCAGCAGCTACAGGGAAAGTGTGGTGCAGGTAAACAGTGCAAGGGTCACAACAAGGTAGACTGGGAGATCAAGAGTTCATTGTTAGCATACAAAGAAGCATTCAATAATCTGATAACAGCGGGATTGAAGCTGTCCTCGTGCAGTGTTCAAAGTGAATTTATTAAGTCTGTATACCATACACAACGTTGAGAATCACTTTCTTGTAGGCTCCCACAAAACCACACCGATTAAAGTCTGACACAATAATGTGCAAAAGGTGACAAATCATGCAAATAATTTAAAAAGTAAACAAATAATAAAAAGAATATGCACTGCAAAGTCCCAGAATGTGAGGGGTTCACAGTCTATGGAATGAGTTCAGCGTTGGAGGTGAGTGAGGACAGTTCAGTAGCCTGAGAACAGCAGGGTAACATCTACTCCCAAACCTGGAGGCGTGAGATCAAAAACTCCTGCATGTCCAGCCTGGTGGTAGGAGTGAGGGAAAAGTCAGATGGGTCAAATGCAGTCTGAACAGCATTTTAGTTTTCCACTCTTCACCCTCAATGCTTTAATCTGGCTCTATACGCTTCAACTGGAGCAGGATAGTGAGATTGAAAGTGGTAGATAGTTCCTTTTCAATGAAGAGGCAAGAAAGAGAATGGCCAGGGTGGGAGGGGTCTTGATTATCTTGACTCTTTCCCAAGGCAGTAGGAAGTGTAGACTGAGGCAATGGAGGGGCTGCCTTCCACAGTAAATTGGGACATGCTCTGTGACTGCTGGCTGTGTCTGTGCACTCCCCTCCACAATAATCTCTTCACTCCTTTATTCCTAAACACACTGGGACAAATGCCATGATCTGAATTACAGACATCTCAACCCATACTCCAGCTTGGGGCTATATCTCCTGGTCCACTAGATTTTATAGTTGCCGAGTTCACTGTCTGAATTTACCCACGCCCCACCTCTAGACCTTGCCATGCCCCTGATGTAACTGGCCGAAATGTGAGGCTATAGAGCTAGTCCATGGCTTTCCATGAATGAGCACCCTTCACCCCATCCATCATCAATGGACAATTTCCTGGTGGACTTCCATTTCTATTCGACTTCCCATTCCCATTCAGACACGTTGGTGCATGGCCTCATCTGCTAATAAGGCAAAGCCATTTTCAGGTTGGAGGAGCAACACCTCATAATCCATCCAGGTAGCCTCCGACCTGATGGTACGAACATCAATTTCTCTAACTTCCAGTAATTTCTCTTCCCTTTCCCTTCTCTCATTTTTCCATTTCCCCATTCTAGCTCCTCTTTTATCATCTCACTTTTCATCACTTGCCCTTTCATGCCTCTCCTCATTCCCTTTCTCCCAATAGTCCACTGTCCTCTCCAATCAGATCCCTCCACCTTCAGCCCTTTCCTCTCAGCTTTTTATTTCAGCCCTCTCCCCCACCTCATTTCATCTCACCTGTTACCTTCAGCTGGCACGCAAAATGCTGGTGGAATGCAGCAGGTCAGGCAGCATCTATAGGGAGAAGCATTTTGTGTGAGTTGCTTGAATTTCCAGCATCTGCAGATTTCCTCCTTCAGCTGGTACTCCTTCTGTTTCCCAATTCTGCCTTCCTTCCCCTTCCTTTCGTTTCCAGTCTTGTCAAAGGGTTTTGGCCCAAAATGTCAACTGTTAATATTCCTCTCCATAGATGCTGCTTGATCAGTGTGTATTTTCTGTGTATTTCTCATGAAATAGTCTTCTTTTCACATTTCAACAAAATAGAGAGAGTACAGAGAAGATTTACAAGATTGTTACCTGGGTTTTAGCACCTAAGTTACAGGGAAAGGCTGAACAAGTTAGGTCTTTATACTTTGGAGCGTAGAAGGTTGATGGAGGACTTGATAGAGGTATTTAAAATAATGAAGGGGATAGATCGAATTGATGTGGATAGGCTTTTTCCATTGAGAGTAGGGGAGATTCAAACGAGAGGACATGATTTGAGAGTTAGGGGGCAAAAGTTTAAGGGTAACACGAGGGGGAATTTCTTTACTCAGAGAATGGTAGCTGTGTGGAATGAGCTTTCAGTAGAAGTGGTAGAGGCAGGTTCAGTATTGTCATTTAAAGTAAAATTGGATAGGTATATGGACGGGAGAGGAATGGAGGGTTATGGGCTGAGTGTGGGCCAGTGGGACTAGGTGAGTGTAAGCGTCGGCACAGACTAGAAGGGCTGAGATGGCCTGTTTCCATGCTGTAATTGTTATATGGTTATATGGTTTATATTGTTGCTTTCACAAGGTTGACCTGTCTTAAGGAGATTGTAAAAGCATATTACTTGTTTATGGTCTGTAGCCTACTGTAGCATCCTGACAATACAAATGGGTCAACTGGTGGGTGATTAAATAAATAATCTCCACAGCTGTTCCATTCAAATACTAGGATGTGCACAATTATTTGCAGCTAAAAATGGGAAGTTATCATCCTTGTCATTCAATGCCACATCACTACAAAATTGTACATCAGTAATGCATGTGTACCAACAGCGAACCACCATGGGAGAAAGGAGACTAACAGGAAAAGTACTTCTTAGCTGTCAGCCGTTTCACTCAACTGATTATCTACATTAATATCTCTAAAATTTTATCTTTTGGTCTGTAAAGAGACGATTTCACACTTATTTTTGAACATTTCTTTGGTATTTTATTTCTTTGGTAGAAGAAATAAACGGGCAGACTATTATTTAAATGGGGAGAGAATTCAAAGTTCTGCGATGCAACAGGACTTGGGAGTCCTCGTGCAGGATACCCTTAAGGTTAACTTCCAGGTTGAGTCGGTGCTGAAGAAGGCGAATGCAATGTTGGCATTCATTTCTAGAGGAATAGAGTATAGGAGCAGGGATGTGATGTTGAGGCTCTATAAGGCACTGGTAAGACCTCACTTGGAATACTGTGTGCAGTTTTGGGCTCCTTATTTAAGAAAGGATGTGCTGACATTGGAGAGGGTCAGAGAAGATTCACTAGAATGATTCTGGGAATGAGAGGGTTAACATATCAGGAACGTTTGACCACTCTTGGACTGTACTCCTTGGAGTTTAGAAGAATGAGGGGGGACCTCCTAGAAACATTTTGAATGTTGAAAGGCATGGACAGAGTGGATGTGGCATAGTTGTTTCCCATGGTGGGGGAGTCTAGTACGAGAAGACATGACTTAAGGATTGAAGGGCGCCCATTCAGAACAGAGATGTGAAGAAATTTTTTAACCAGAGGGTGGTGAATCTGTGGAATTTGTTGCCACGGTCGGCAGTGGAGGCCAAGTCATTGGGCGTATTTAAGGCAGAGATTGAAAGGTATCTGAGTAGTCAGGGCATCAAAGGTTATGGTGAGAAGGCGGGGGAATGAGACTAAAGGGGAGATTGGATCAGCTCATGATGAAATCGTGGAGCAGACTCGATGGGCCGAATGGCTGACTTCTGTTCCTTGGTCTTGTGGTCTAAGATTAAATTGTGCGTGTTGGAATGATGAAGTAACAATTTGTCATGGTGCACATTCACCAAGGCAGGAAGGGCTGATAACGTCTCTTTAAATGGTTATCATGTGACAGGTCACTTAAACACAGGTGTGAAAAGATTTGCTGTAGCGTTCCTTAATATTTTACATTTTTTTGCACAGAAAGCAGCGGGTGCCTGGAACGCACAGCCGGGAGTGGTGGTGGAGGTTGATATAATCGGGATATTCAGGAGAGTTTTAGATAGGAACTTCGTGGTGGGGTGGAGATATGTCTCCACCAAAGGAGGTGTAAGGCCCTTCGTAAGGCCCTGCACTGCTAGCCTGCAGGTCACCCTTGGGCAAGGTGTAGCACCTGCTTAACCCCACGATCAAGGTCACATGAAACCATGGGAGCAGGAGGTGGAAGGCTGTATGAGCAGCTGGTGCTTATCACAAACTCTGGTTATGCAACCAACTGACACCAAGCAGACAATCTCAGAAGAGTACGGATAATGACTGGGATCCCCAGAAATAAAAAAAGATTCAAAAAACTTTATTGTCATTCTAACCATATATCAGCTCTGCAGGGCAGAATGAGACAGCGTTTCCCAGGAGCAGTGCAATCATAACAACAAAGGCAAAACTAAATAATAAACATAACAATAAATAGTAAAACACAACAGCCACATGTCAGTTAAAAACAAGTTATAAGTGTCGAGTGCAAGTTAAAAGTGTCCAAAGCAGAGTCAGGTAGAGCAGCTATTTAGCAGTCTGACTGCCTGTGGGAGGAAGCTGTTTAGTAGCCTTGTGGTTTTAGTTTTGATGCTCCTGTAACATTTGCCTGATGGCAGAAGAACAAACAGTTCATGGAGAGGGTGTGAGGGGTCTTAATGATGTACCATGTCTTCTGGAGGCATCGACACTGAAAGAGGTCTTGGACAGAAGGTAGGGAGACCTTACAATAGTAAACCACTTCTGTAGAAAAATTTGCCTAGAACAATTATGGTCATCGAAAGACCATGATTGCCCATATGACATGGCACATAATGATGATAGATAGTAACATGATGTAAGAAAAATGAAGGGTTATGAGCTGTGTTGGAATCAAGGGTTAGATTGATTGTGCAGTAAGTTTATATGGATTGGTATAACATTATTCTATGTAATGTCCCTGTTATCTGTGTCTGAGGATGGATCTTCTGGCCCATGAGGACGTAACTCAGGCCAGCATTCAGAGCAGAGTGGATGCCACACTATGACAGATGGCATCTTTCCAACGTGAAACCCTGCAGAGCTTTAAAAGACCACTCTGATAAATGTTTACACACAACTAAAGATGACAGGGTTGCAGTTCGGAAAGGTGGGCAAGAAGCAGCAAATGACTTTCCTCGTTAGAAATCCGCGCACGTTTTGTTCGTCTCTATTGATTTTGATCACAACAGGTAATCTGGCGAGGCCGGGAGAGCGGTTAGTGAGTGATGAGCACCGTCCTGCCCAGAGCCACTTGTCAGATCCTGCAAATCCTTTGCCAGCTCCCATCTCCCAGCATACTTTGCAGAGGCTGCAACAGAGCGTGCAATACCATCTGAAGGGGAATTCAGCAACACGAGCTTCTCACCAGCTGTTTGCAGCTCCAAGCTGCAGAGTTCTCCCATGAGCCTAACCAACTGTGAACCCATTCCTTGCCAGTGAGGGTGATGCTTCATTATTGCAGTAATTAGCTCTGTAATCGCAATGAAAAATTAATATTTTCAAGCTGCTTGGAGGAAATCAGATGTTGAAACATTAATAAGCACAGTTTGTGGAACAACATGAGCAGGTGCACTTTATGTACTTCTGAATAAAGTACTCTAGCAAGAATAAGCAAAGTTCTGCCATAAGGTAGGTTGAACGGGACAGGCTCAGTAGAAGAAGGATGGGTCATTAACATTGGAAGGAATTAGATGTGATAGAAGTAAATAAAACATTTCTATTTCTGAGTAGGTAGGGAGACAGGCTTGGGCTAAATTCGATTAGTCATTGATAGTTTAGGGTGTAGAATTGGTCCCACAACCAGTATGGATATCTTCACTCTCCTCAACGCTAAACTGTTCCTCAACCCTGAACAGACTCTCTTTCAAGGACTCTACAACTCATGTTCTCAATATTATTTATGAGCTATTTATTACCATTATAGTTGTTTCTTTTATTTGCCCAGTTTATCTTTTGAAGCCCATTAGTTGTTTGTCCATCTTAGTTTGTGTGTAGTTTTTCTTTGATTCTATTGCATTTCTACTATGAACACCCGCAAGAAAATGAATCTCGGGGTTTTATGTAGTGACATATTGTAAACATGCATTAATAACAAATTTAATTTGAACTTTGAATTGTGAATTGTAATTTTTCTTGTATTTTCCATGTAGTTTATCTTTCCAATGCTTGTTTGTATTTTTATATAATCATCTATATACATGTAATTGTTCAGTGAATTTTCCAGTAATCATGGCACAATTGCTTCTGTATTTTTCTAAAAGCTTCTTAGATTTCAGTAGCAGGTGTTCCACGTCTTGAATCTAGCTATTTTATAGGTTAATTGTTATCACTGGGAGTTTTATTATCTTCGGTCTAAGTATGAGACAACCACAACAGCTTTTCCCATTGTTGTTCTATGATCATTTTTTGCTCTTGTAACATGAAGTGAAACAACTATAAACACACCCATCAGCTGGTCAGCGCAGGTCTTCAGTACTCGGCCAGGTACTCAGTCCAGAACAGATGCTTTCCTTGGATCCATGCTTTTGAAGGCAGCCCACAAGTCACCTTCAGATACTGAGACAAAGAATCATTAGGAGATGTGGGAATGAGCGATGGTCCTTCAATGTTCTTCTGGTAAAAGCAAGCACTGAAGACCTTGAGCTCATCTGGAAGCAAAGCTCTGCTGTTCCCCATGTCACTCGATTTAACTTCATAGGAGGTTAATGGCATTCAAACCCTGCCACAGCTGTCAAACGTCCCTCATTGATTCCAGTCTAGACCAGAACCTCCAACGCCCGTGAGATGACTTTCTGGAGATCATACCTGCACCTCTTGTAGCATTCTTGATCTTCAGACTTGAATGCCTCTGATATGGCCCTCAGGAAATTCCGGATTTCATGGTTCATCCAGGACTTCTGATTGGGGAAAACCAAATGATTTTGTAGGAACACATTCATCTTCAGCTGTTCTAATGAACTCTATTATAACCCTGGTCTATTCATACAGACTGATAGATGAGTGCTTGAACACAGCCCAGTCCACTGACTCAAAGGAATCCTGTGATTACTCCTGCAACCATCCCTTAGTTACCTTAAGAGCAAACACGAGGAAATCTGCAGATGCTGGAAATTCAAACAACACACACAAAATGCTGGTGGAACACAGCAGGCCAGGCAGCATCTATAAGGAGAAGCACTGTCAACATTTCGGGCCGAGACCATTCATCAGGAAGGGTCAGGAAGGAAGTCCTGACGAAGGGTCTTGGTCTGAAGCGTCGACAGTGCTTCTCCCTGTAGATGCTGCCTGGCCTGCTGTGTTCCTCCAGCATTTTGTGTGTGTTGTCTTAGTTATCTTATCTCAGGCTTCTTGCTTGTTAGGCTCTGTCTATATGCAGCTAGTATGAGTACAGACAACTGATCTGATTTGCCACAATGTAGTCTTGGAATGGAATGATAGGCATTTTTTATCCTGCTGATCCATTTCCATCTCAACCCCAATCTCTTGAAATAAACCTATTGGTTTATTATTGTCACATGTACTAAGATATAGAGCAAAAATAACTTGCATACTGTTCATGCAGATCAAATCGTTACACCGAGCATTGAGGTAGAATGAGGATTAAAATTAGAATTAAAATTAAAATTAATATTAGAAATGCGGATTAAAGTGTAACAGCTGCAGAGAAAGTGCAGTGCAGGTAAATGATGAAGTTCCACCTCTTTGTAAAGTCAAGAGTCCATCTTATCATACAAAAGGTCTGTTCAAGAATCCATAAATCTGAAAACAGTGGGAGGGAATCAAGAATGGGTTTGTTCTGAGAGTCAAGTGGCCCCTTTGATCACAAGAAAACATATAATCATTCTTCTTACAAAAGGCAATGGAAGTGAATCACCCAACATTCTGGAGGAACTCAGCAGGTCAGGCATTATCTGTGGAAATAATGAAGAGTCGATGTTTTCCGCCGAGACACTTCATCAGGATGGAAAAGGGAGGGAGAAGATAACAGAATAAAATGGTGGGGGGTGGGGTGGGGGTGGAGATGGGATAGCTAGAAGGTGAAAGGTGAAGCCAGGTGGGTGGAAAAGATAAAGGGCTGGAGAGGAGGAAATCTGACAGGACAAGTATCATCTTTTAGCTATCCTCTCACCACCTTTTCATTTTGGTGTCTTTTGTTTTCCTTTCAAGTCCTGAGGAAAGGTCTCCGCCTGAAGCATCGAGTGGCCATAGATGTTGCCTGACCTATTGAGTTCCTCCAGTCTTCTGTGCATGTTGTTTTGGACTTCTGGAATCTCTAATGTTAAAGAAAGTGGAGAGTTGATTATTAAATCAATGAGCCAGAAAGAGGTTGAAGAGAATGGTGTAGAGTTAAACTTGTCTGCATGATAAACACCAGCCCAGACCAGTTGGCCTGAATGGTCTCCACACTGTAATATCAGGGACATCGAGTGTGTCAAAATGCACTACTGCTATTTGCCTGAAAGATGGTCAAACACATCAGTCCTGGTCTTCACCAGGACTGCATCCGCTTAAAGATCCAGCTCATCGCCTTCTCAAGGGCCGCTGGGGATGGAAAATAAATACCAGCCTTGCAGCAACATTAATAAATAAAAATATATTGGATAGTGACTTTCAGTGCTTTATTGGAAGTTACTGTGTGGTTCCAGTTCAGGAACAGAGAAACTTCCCTGACTATAATACATAACCCGCCGATCAGATAGGTACCATAACACAGAACGAGTTCCTCTTTTTCTCACTACCACCTTTTGAGCCTCCACATCCAACACATCATTCTCTGTAACTTCAGCCATCTTCAACACCACACATATTTTAACTTCCCCCACCACCCACTCTCCACTTTCTGCAGGGATCACTCCCTCTGTGATTCCCTTGTCCTTTCATTCCTCCTCACTAGTCCCTCTCCTGCCCTACACCTACCCATTCACCTCCTCCCTCACCTCCACTGAAGGTCCCAAACAGTCCTTCCAGGTGAGGCAACACTTCACCTGTGAATCTGTTAGGGTTATCTACCATATCCAGAGCTCGTGATGCAAACTTCCTACATTGGTGTGGTGAACATTTGGTTCACAATGACAGACAAGGAATCTCATGAAAATCAGGAACCATTTTATTGTGATAAACACAAAAACAGACTGGCACTATTACCCAGAGAGAGAACAGTTCAGTTTCATACAATACACCACACAGCCTGGCTACAGTCACACACACCCACACGTGAATAACTGTATACCCCAAGCTAAAATGCAACAATAAATGAACTTGAACTTCCCACCATAATCCCACAAAAGCATTTTAACACAAGAGCAATAAACAGCACTGGTCATTAGAGATGCAGGGGCTGGGATGTTGTCCAGCACCAAACCCTCCACACCCTGGAGCATCACAATAGACTGGGGGGTGGCTTTGTTGAGCACCTCATCTCCATCCGTAAATAACGGAGCCCATTGAAGATGGTGGAGGTTGCACAAAATGTGCAAACCATTTCAATTCCTATCCCCATTCCTGTTCTGACATGTCTGTCCATGGCCACTCCTTCTGCCCTGCTGAGGCCACTCCCAGATTGGAGGAGCATATTTCGGCTAGGTGGCCTCTGGCCTGATGATGTGAACATTGAATTCTCCAACTTCTGGTCTTTCTTTCCTCTGGCTTCCTACTCCTTCTCCTCACCTGCCTGTCACCCCCAAACCTCAGTGCCCCTCCTCCTCCCCTTTCTCCCATGATCCACACTCCTCTCCTATCAGATTCCTGCTTCTCCAGGTCTTTGTCTTTTCCACTTATCACCTCCCAGCTTCTTACCTCATCCCCCTTCCTCCACCCACCTGCCTTCACCTCTCACCTTCCAGCTTGTCCTTCTCACCCATCCCATCTTTATTCTGGTACCTTCCCCCTTCCTTTCTAGTCCCTGAAGAAGGGTCTCAGCTCGAAATGTCGACTGTTTGCATATTTCCATAGTCTCTGCTCGACACGCTGAATTCTGACAGCTTTCTGTGTGAGTTCCTCTGGATTTCCAGCAGTTGCAGGATCCATTGTGTTTACGTCCAGGTTCAAGGACCCCTTGTTTGATAAGACGTACTCTTGACCTCATAATCTCCCTTGTCATGGCCTGGCATCTTGTTGTCTGCCTGTGCTGCACTCTATTCTGCATTCATTTATTGTTTTCCCTCGTACTAGGGTGAGCAGCTTTAAGTTCCTGCGTGTTGAAATTATAGAAGGTCTATCCTGGCCCCATCACACTAATGCAATTACAAGGAAGGCACAGGGGCAGCTATATTTCATTAGGAGCTTGAGGAGACTAGTTATGTCACTAAAGATTCTCGCAAATTTCTACAGATGCACCATGGAGAACATCCAGACTGGTTGCATCTCCACCTGGAATGGAGGTGCCAATACACAAGATTGGAAAAAGCTGCCGAAAGTTGTAGAGCAGCACACACAAAATGCCAGAGGAACTCAGCAGGTCAGGCATCATCTATGGAAATGAGTAGACAGTTGACATTTCGGCAGCAACCTGTCCATATTGCCCCTCAGCAGATGGGAGGAATTAAGAAAATCATTAGTCCCTTCCATAGGTTTCGTACAACACGAATGTTTATCACTGTTGACTGCTTCATAGGAGGTTTGGGTGTTATTGGGATTTTCACCCTTTATAATGGCCATAAAAGAAAGAACCTGCATTTATATAGCCCCATTTAAACAGCAGGATGATCTAAAAATGTTTAATACTTTCTGATTTGACTGACTCCTTTAGGAAATGCATTCTGGAAATAAAATAATTAAAATAATAATTAGTCACCAACTTAATATCTAAGTGTAACCTATATTTACAGTGCATCTTGAAAATGAAAAATATTGTCCAGGACTTCATGGTGGTTCAGTAAAAAAGGAAGCATTAATGGAGAGTTTAACAAAGATTTAGGACTTTGTTCCTTGGAACGTAGATGATAGAAGGGAGATTTGATAAAAGTATACAAAATTATGAGGGGTATAAATAACATAAATGCAATCAGGCTTTTTGCACTCCAGTTGGGTAGGACTGCAACTAGAGGTCACTGGTTAAAGGTGAAAGGCAAAAAGTTTAAGGGGAACATACAGGAAAACTTGTTCACTCAGAGAGTTGTGAGTGTGAATGAGCTGCCATGGATGGGTCATGTGAGCTCAATTTAACTGTTTACGAGAAGTTTCAATAGGTACATGGATGCTAGGGATGTAGTGAGCCATGGTCCAGTGAAGGTCAATGGGAGTAGACAGTTTAAATGGTTCAGCATGGACTAGGTGGGCTAAAGGACCTGTTTCTGTGCTGTGCCTCTCTATGACTCAATGAGTCCAAAGATGGCTGAAGGTTTGACTGGAGACTGATGTTCCGTGATAGGTGGAGGGAAAGCGAAGTTCAACTGGAAACCGAACGAGGCCCCTGAATATCGGTGAGACTGGAGGTGCAGCGACTGAGGTGCAAAGAGAAGCATTACACAAAGTCAGAGCAGAAGAGTCAGGGCTTGACCTTGATGAGCTAAGAAAAGGTAGGAAAGGGGAAAGAGGATGGGCTGATAAAAAGATCTCCCCTGCAAATGCAGCCTTGTTCAAGGGATACAGTGACTGGACTAGTAGCCATGAATTGAGACCAGTGACCTCAGCCTCCATTTATCTGAATTCACGAGTCTGAATCCCAACACGACAGAAGACAGTGGCTAAATTTAATTCAATAAATCTGGAAGTTATTAAGAGCAACTAATAACAGTAATGATGAAAGCACCAGGGTTGAAGTGGAAGCTTCATTAGTGTCGTTCAGGGATGGAAATCTGCTCTGCTTTCCTGATTTGGTCTGTGTGTTGTTGACTCTTAGCCACCCACTCCATTCAGGGACAATGACGGCTGAATTAACGAAGGACCAAATTAATGCCATCATCCACACTGTAAGTTAATAAACGAAGGTCTTGGTCTGTGAAAAAGGAGGTGCTGGGGAGGAAAAGACTGTTTATAGCTAGAACATACTGTAGAACAGGACAGGGAAAGGTCCTCCTGCCCACAATATGTGCTGAATAATTTCAGTTAATGACACCTAATTAACCTAATCTCTGCTGCCTGCACGTGGTCCAAATTTCTTCATTCTCTGCAATATATTAATGTCCCTGGCTGCATGATCCAGGCACTCACCACTTTCTGCGTAAAACAAAACTTGCCCCGTACATCTTTTAACTTTTCCCTTCTCACCTTCAGTGGCACTCTTTCAGATCCTCTGGCTGCAGGATTCAGTAGCTGTTTAGCTGTTAGGCATTGGTGAGGGTTAGGTAGTGCAAGGCCGTGCAGTCACTCAAGTATGATCTTCTCCTAAGGGGCTATTCTAAAGGGTTGTCACTTTGTTTAACATGGGGAGACTGATGCATGGGCAGCCATGGCATTGACCTTGACAGATTGGGGTCGGAAACCAGCGGCATGGAATGTAAAATGACTGGGAACCCTTCACATTTGAAGCCTTCCACTGTCATCACTGTCATTGTGATGTGGCATCCTCTTCCATCAGCTCCAACCTCGATGTCTTGATTAGATTGCCCTTTGTTTAAATCCTCCCCTGCGACCTTCTCCAAGACTCAGCTGCCGTGCTCCAGGTGGGTGTCAATGACATAGGTAGAACGAGGAAAGAGGTTCTGCTGAGGAAATCTGAGCAACTAAAGACCAAATTAAAAAGCAGAACAAAAAAAAGGTGGTAAACTCTGGATTACTACCTGAGCTATGTGTAAACTAGCATAGGGTCAAGAAGATTAGAGAGTTAATTGCATGGCCCAAGGACTGGTGTGGGAGAAGTGGGTTTGGTTGCATGCAAAATTGGGGAAGGAGGGAGCTGTACCAATGGGACGGGCTCCACCTGAACCGTGATGGGACCTGGATCCTAGCGAATCGCATAAACAGGGCTGTGGATAAGGCTTTAAACTAAATAGTAGGAGGGTGGGTTCAACAGATGGGAGAGGTATGGATAAAGTAAAAAAAGAAAAGTGTGGGTAAAGATAAAGAAAAAACAAAAGATAAAAGAGAGAAAAATAAGAGTGGAGTGAAGAAAAGTCAAGTACAAAAGAGTACAGGATTACAAGATTTTAAAAGCACAGTGGGTGTAAGGGCACTTTATCTGAATGCTCGTAGTAGTCGAAACAAGGTCAGTGAACTTGTGGCACAACTCAGTCCAAAGGGGTATGATTCAGTGGCCATTACAGAGATGAGGTTGCAGGGTGACGAGGATTGGGAATTAAATATCCATGGATATCAGGTAATACAGAAGGTAAGGGAGGTGGGGTAGCACTCTTAATTACAGTGCAATAGTGAGAGACAATATAAGATCTAAGGAGCAGAATGTTGAATCCATCTAGGTAGAGATTAGGAATAGAAAAGGGAAAAAAAATCAATGGTGGGAGTTGTCTATCAGCCTATCTATCTATTGTCTACCAAATAATGACATGTCAGTAGCACAGGCAATAAACAGAGAAATATCTGAGACATGTAAGAATGGAAGAGCAGTTATCATGGGGGACTTTAACTTGCACATAGATTAGGTGAATCAAGTAGGTCGAGGCAGTCTTGAGGAGGACTTCACAGAATGCATCTGTGGTGGCTTTCTTGAACAACATGTTACTGAAGCTACAAGCGAATGTGTTATCTTAGATCTGGTCCTGTACAACGAGACAGGTAAAATTAGTGATCTTGTAGTTCGGGATCCTCTTAGAAAAACTACATTGGGATGAGAAGGATTTGTTTGCTGTAGACTAGGGACACAGCCTATATGTTGGGATATTTGAGGAACAGTGGAAGACTTTCAGAGATATTTTTCACGGTGCTCGACCAAAATACATTCCAATAAAAGAAAGGACAGTAAGGGTGGGGAATTGATATTGGGTAATGAGGAAATGGCCGAGGCTTTGAATGACTACTTTCGGTCAGTCTTCATGGTGGAGGAATAGTCATTCAAAGCCTCGGCCATTTCCTCATTACCCAATATCAATTCCCCCTCTTGTCCTCCCAGGGACCTACGTTCACTTTAGACACCTTTTACTGATTTATATAATTACAAAATATTTTACTGTCCATTTCTGTATTTTGTGCTAGTTTATTTTCATAATCTATCTTCCCTTTCTTTATTGCTTGCTTTGTGGTTCTTAGTTGCTTTTTAAAGTTTTCCCAATCTTCCAGTTTCCCACTAGTCTTGGTGGCTTTGTATACACAAGCTTTTAGTTTGATGCCTTCTTTTATTACTTTACTTATCCAAGGCTGCCTCTCCCCATCCTTACTGTCTTTGTTTTTATTGGAATGTATTTTGGTCGAGCACCGTGAAAAATATCTCTGAAAGTCTTCCACTGTCCCTCAAATGTCCCAACATATAGGCTGTGTCCCTAGTCTACACCAGCCAAATCCTTCTCATCCCAATGTAGTTTTTCCAAGAGGACCTTATGCCAAAGAGAGACGTTATGGATGCGATGGGAGGTGAGGACCTCGATACAATAGCTATCACTAAAGAGGTAGCGCTGAGCAAACTTGTGGGCCTGAAAATAGTAAAACCCTCTAGTCCTGAAAGAAATAGTAGAAGTTATAGTAGAGGCTTTGGTGATGATTTACTGAAATTCTCTGGACGCTGGGCAGGTCCTGGCAGATTGGAAGACGACGAATGTCATGGCACTGTTCACAAAAGGATGTAGGCAAAGGGCGGATAACTATGGGCCTGTTGTTTTAACATCTGTAGTTGGGAAAATGCTTGAAGCTATCATTAAAGAAGAAATAGTGAGGCATCTGGAAAGAAATGGATTCATCAGGCTGATGCAGCATGGATTCAGCAAAGGCAGGTCCTGCTTAACAAACTTACTGGGGTTCTTTGATGATATAACGAGTTCAGCCGATAGAGGGGAACTGATGGCATCTGTTAGTCTTGCGAGACCATGAATCTGTGCCTGGAAAGGGTGCAGGCCTGGGCAAAGTTTCCCAAGCAGCAAATCTCCCCTCTCTATGCCACCAATGTTGTCCAAGGGAAGGGCAAGGGCCGATACAATTTGGCACCAGTGACATCGCAGGAGTTGCCAGAACGAGGTTGAAGACAATGTCAGACTGCCTTAGGGACTTCAAGCCTTTCCCATGAGCGGGTATGGCCGCAAGGCTGCAGAGGTTTGAAATCGGAGTTTTCCCTCTCTTAGATAGACTGCCTTCCCAGGCTGACGAGCTCCATCTACCTGAAGCACTGGTTTTAAGGCACCAGGACCCGCCTTCGCCCCTTCTCCTGTCAGTAGAAGTAGTTCCACCTGGCTTAGAGGCTAAGCCACACGAGAAGGCCAGGAGTCAGACTTGGTTGTCAGAGGCTATTTGATGCGTATGCCATGAAGAGCACTTTTCGATAGTGGGAGCTTGTCCCCACTACCACTCCTCGGCTTGACAACCTTAGAACCGGGGGGAGCAGATGGACATTATTTATTTGGATTTTCAGAAGGCGTTCAATGAGATGCCACATAAAAGACTTTTCCATAAAATAGAGTTGGGAGCAATGTATTATCATGGGTAGAGGATTGGTTAAGTAATTGAAAGCAGAGAGTTGGGATACATAGGTGTTACTTTGGTTGGCAACCAGTGGTGAGTGGGGTGCCGCAGGGTAGGTGCTGGGCCCGCAACTGTTCACAGTATACATTAACGCTCTGGAAGAGAGGACCGAGCGTAGTGTATCTAAGTTTTCTGATGATATCAAGTTGAGTGGAAAACCAAATTGTGCAGAAGATATGGGGAGTCTACAGAGATATATAGTTAGGTTAAGTGAGTGGGCAAGTGTCTGGCAGTTGGAATACAATATTGGTGAATGCGAGGTCATCCACTTTGGAAGGAAAAATGGAAGAGCAGATCATATTTTAATGGTAAAAATTGCAGCCTGCTCTTGTGTGGAGGGACTTCGGAGTGCTTGTGCATGAAGCGCAACAGGTGGGTTTGCAGGTGCAGCAGGATATCAAGAGGCAAATGAAATGTTGGCCTTCATTGCTAGGGAGATTGAAGTTAAAAGCAGCAAGGTTATGCTGCAACTATACAAGGTACTGGTGAAGCCACACCTGGGGTACTGCTTACAGTTCTGGTCTCTTCACCAGATTGATTCCAGAGATGAGGGGCTAGACTATGAGGACAGATTGAATTGCCTGGGACTGTGTTCCTGGAGTTCAGAAGAATGAGAGGAGATCTCATAGAAACATATAAAATTATGAAAGGGATAGATAAGATAAAGACAGGAAAGTTGTTTTCACCTGCAGGTGAGACTAGAACTAGGGGTCATAGCCTCAAGATTTGTGGGAGTGAATTTAGGATGGAGATGAGGAGGAACTGTTTTTCCCAGAGAGTGGTGAATCTGTGGAATTCTCTGCCAAGTGAAGCAGTGGATGCTTCCTCAATAAATAATTTAAGACAAGGCTGGATAGATTTTTGCATAGTAGGGGAGTTAAGGGTTATGGGGAGAAGGCAGGTGGGTGGAGATGAGTCCTGAATGGTGGAGCAGGCTCGATGGGCCAGCTGACCTACTCCTGGTCCTATTAATTATGTCCTTATGTTCTCACCATGGGTGACGCTGGCAGGATCTAAGTGCCAGGTTGCGATGCTCTTGGGATCTCATAAACCTCTCCACCACAACAAGGTGAAAATCCTTGGAGAAGTATGACGATCATGTTCTCAGTAAGAGGACCACTGGACAGTTTAGCCGGCTGTATTGGGCTTCTTTCACATCTTAACCCAGGGTATTAGATGAAACAGGAATACATTGTGCATCTTTCTATTAACTGCTGCCCAACAAGCAGTTACAAAAAAAAATACTGTGGCATGTTCTTTTAGAAGTGTCCAGTGCCAAGAGTAATTTTAAGAGTGTTACTCAAACATAATGGCTACTGAATTAGCAAGGTTCCAGCATCGAGGATCCTCTGCACCCAGGACTTGCTATCTTCTCAATGTTGCTCAAAGAAGCAAGTACAGGAGCCAACTCAGGAATAGTTATTACCCCTCAACCAAATATGGTGCCAATGTCCTTTGGTTGGCATCTTCTGGATAGATCATGAAATCATATATTTCACAATTTTAACATATTTTATGTTTATTTTTTGTCCTGGATGGGGTTCTGGAGCTGTGGAGCCTATGACTTGCTGTTTGTATATCGTTTGGGTCTTCCGGTGTTCTACAGTCCCTGAGAGTATTTCTGGGAGGCCAAGGCAGCATGCGTGAACCTCATGGTGGGCAGAACACAGTAGGGGGTGTGAGCTGATGTTTGACTCCATTTCACTGATCAAAGCTCCCATTGTTGACCGATTAAAGCAATGAACGAAAGAGACTGAAACAGAGGCAAATTCAAAAGGTAAGCACAGACTGCCTGCCTTTTGATCACTGAGAATTGTTCTGCTATGCTACCAGAAAGGGAAAGCCTGCTGCTGTACCCAGACAACATTACCCAGGTTTTCTGTGTTTTGGATATAGATTTGGACTATAGACATTTTTTTCAGTCTTACAGTTTTTCAAATATTCTGTGTTTTTCGCCCAATCTTTCTTGGGTTTTTTTTGTTCTGGGCGGGGTATTTAATGATCTGTGTGCCTGCTCCACTTTATTTGTGATTTTTTTGTGCAGGAGGAGGAATTTGGGGTTTGATGTACCTGTTCCATTTTTGTTTGTTTTTTGTGCGAGGAGGGGGAATTTGGGCATTGATTGATCGTGCTGCCTTTATTTTCTTTCTTGGTTTCATGGTGACCCAGAGAAGAAGAATTTCAGAGTTGTGTACTTTGATAATAAATGAACCTTTGAACCAAAATCAGACTCCTGAACCAGAGTGGATAACTTCACCCACCCCAACACTGAACTCATTCCACAACCTACGGACTATTTTCAAGTGCTCCTCAACTCATGTTCTCAATATATTTATCTATTTGGATTTCTTTTCTTTTTGTATTTGTACAATTTGTTGTGTTTGCATATTGGTTGCTTGTCTGTTTTTGCTTGTGTGCAGTTTTTGTATTTCTTTGTACTTACCATGAATGCCCATATGAAAATGAATCTCAGGGTAGCATATGGAATTTAGAGAATAAATTTAATTTTAACTTCGTCCTGTACACTTTGAAAGTAGCTCCAGATATGAATCAAGTGAAATTTGCCGTGAATGTTGAAGCCATTGAACCATGAATCAAGACGGAATTGAGGACAGAGGACTCAGATGAGAGGACAAAGGAGGAAAGGGAGGAAGGCAGAACAAACGTTTTCAATTGCAGTGTCAAAATAGGTCTCTGTAATGTAAGGCAGCAGCCACCCGCTTGAAACAACACAAAAGAGAGCAAAGAGGTTCACTTACAGTGCAAGGCAGGATCAATGACAAATGGTTTGATAAATGAAAGTACTTCAGTCTCGGAAAGATGTATCTCCCAGGGGTTATTAAATAGATCAGGGCAAATAAAGTGAAAGTGATGCTTTCAGATAAGAAAGAAAGCAGGTGATCACAGGTCGAGGACAAATATCCGGCAATGATTTGCTCATACGTAAAGGTGGCACAATGGTGCTGCTAACAGGGCTGGCTGCTGCCTCACAGTGCAAAAGAGCCAGCTTCAAACCTGGCCTTCTGTATGGATACAGCCCTCTTCTCACTGCTACCGTCAGGAAGGAGGCACAGGGGTCTGAAGACCCACATTCAATGCTTTAGGACCAGCAGCATCAGATGAACAGTACAGCACTATTTCCTCTTTGCACTAGTTATTTATTTTGTGAATTCTAATACTTTTTTTGTCTTGCACTGTGCTGCTGCTGCAAGATGACAAATTTCATGACATATGCCAGAGATAGTGAACCTGAGTCTGATTCTGAGTTTGCACACTCTCTCTGTTACCATGACGTCCCAGTTTCCGCCATGACATGCAGTATGGTAATTAAATGGCTGCTGTGAATGTGGGTGAGTGGTAGAATCTGGGAGGAGTGATGAGAATGTGGGGAGAACAAAAAATGGGATTAATATTGAAACGGAGCAAATCGGTTGTTCATGATCGGTACAGACACAGTGGGAGAAGGGACGGTTTCGGTGCTGCATGTCTCTTTAATGATCAGTAGGACTGGATTCCTATAAACGCATTTTAGATTAGGAAGGTGGACTTAGGAGAACACTTAATGCAAAGCCCAGACAATAGATGTCTAAAAACAAACAAGAGAAAATCTGCAGATGCTGGAAGTCCCAGTAAGACACAAAATGCTGGAGGAACTCAGCAGGCCAGGCAGCATCTATGGAAAAAAGCAGAGTCACCGTTTTGGGCCGATTTTCGGTTGCTTTAACATAAAGAGGTAGCCAACTGCTCCAAACAGTGCTCTCAGTTACTGAGTTCATTCCAAGCAGAGAGAAATACATCTCCAGATATTAACCAAGGGTAGAGAATGGTAGATTAATACACAACCAGCTCCATCATGGGCTTTAGCCCCTCCACCCACAAAGACATCTTCAAAAGACAAGGCCTCCCTCAAGAAGGCAGCATCCATCGTGAAGGGCCCTTGTCGTAAGGGACATGTCCTCTTCTCACTACTAACACCGAGAATGAGTTCCAGCTCAGTAAGTCTCAGATCCACAAAAAAAACTAGAGCTATCTTTCTGTGTTCGGGCAGGCTGCTTTATCAACACAAAAAAAATTCTGCAGTTGCTGGAAATTCAGAGCAACACACACACACACACACACACAAATGCTGGAGGAATTCAGCAGGGCAGGTCATATCCATGGAAATGAATAAACAGTTGACGTTTTGGGCCGAGACCATTCTTCAGAACTGCAACGAATAGGAAGATGCCAGAATGAAATGTTGCGGGGGTGGAGGGGAAGAAGGATAGCTAGACAGTGACAGGCGAAGCTAGGTGGGTGGAAAAGTTAAAGGGCTGGAGATGAAGGAATCTGATTTCTGAGGAGAGTGAATCACAGGAGAAAGGGAAGGAGGAAGGGCACCGGGGGAGGTGATAAGCAGGTGAGAAGAAGTTAGAGACCAGAGTGGGTAATAGAAGAAGGGAGGGGGGGATTTTTTTACAGAGAAGAAAAAAATTGATATTCATGCCATCAAGTTGGTGACTACCCAGATGGAATATAAGGTGTTGCTCCTCCACCCTGAGGGTGGCCTCAGCATAGCACAAGAGGAGGCCATGAACTGACATGTCAGAACAAGAATGGGAATCGGAATTAAAAAGTTTGACCACGGGGAAATTCCTTTTTTGGTGGATGGAGCAGGGGCTTTTCAATGAAGCGATCCTCGAATTTACGACAGGTCTCACCAATATAGAGGAGGCCACATCGGAAGCTCCTTGTTGGGAGGATGCTTAATATCTGGGAGCCCAAATATGTTCTCCTAGAACAAACTCTGTTGATTATTCAGGATCAGTATTAGCTGCACTT
This sequence comes from Hypanus sabinus, assembly GCF_030144855.1. Taxonomy (NCBI): domain Eukaryota; kingdom Metazoa; phylum Chordata; class Chondrichthyes; order Myliobatiformes; family Dasyatidae; genus Hypanus; species Hypanus sabinus. The sequence continues at coordinate 18,366,062 of NC_082717.1, read as the reverse complement.
CATCCTATAAAGGAACAGATCAAATTAGTGTGCAGGCAGGACAAAATGAACGAAAGAACATCTGCAACCAACAGAACACAAAGAAAGTGTCTTCATTACTGAAGTAGTTATCCCACTGCCTGGTTTCTTCATCAAATGAATCACCAATTTCCACTATTACAACAGTGTAATTTAAATTTTGTTAATTAAGAAGGAAAAACCTGGATATTTTAAGAACACTGTTATCATAACTAGTGACTATAAAACCAATAATTGTGTGAAAACCCATCTGCTTAATTAATGTGGAGGAAATCTGGGGCTGAAAAGCTCAGCAAGCTATCAAGAGCAACTGGGGACTTGAGATAAACGCTGGCTTTCCTTACAATAACCACAGTCTGGAAATAAATAAAAACCTTGCAGCAGCTGTTATAATATAGTGCATGGAGTTTTGAGATCCCTGCTTTAACAGAAAGGTAAAAACTCACTAGAGCGGAGGGATTCCTGACCCTTTTTCTGGCTCAGAGCCTTTACATTAACTAAGGGATCTGCAGGCCCCAGGTGGAAAACCCCGCTATGGAGGGATTGTAGCTTCACTGGATAGGTTCCCTGAATGTTGAGTTTTTTGTCTGAAGAGAGACCAAGTTGACCAGGCCTCTTTTATTTAGAGATTCAACATGGTAAGAGGTTCTTCCAGAATGAACCTGCAGTGCCCAAGTATATACATGTGACTAATTAACCTACTAACTCATTCACGTTTGGAATGTTGGAGAGGGTCAGTAACATTAAATTCCTTGGTGCTATCACTTCCGAGGACCTGTCCTGGACCCAGCACATTGGTGCAATTTTAAGGAAAGCACAACAACACCTCTACTTCCTTATATGTTTGTGAAGATCTGGTGTAACATCTAGAACTTTGACAAGCTTCTACAGACGTGTGGTGAAGAGCATACTGACTGGCTGCCTCACAGCGTGGTGACTCCAATGCCCTTGAACAGAAAATCCTACAAAAAGTAATGGATATGGACCTGTCCAACTTGGGTAAAGCCCGCCCAACCATTCAGCACATCTACACGGAGCGCTGTCACAGAAAAGCAGCATCCATCTTCAGGGAACCCCAGCACCCACGTCATGTTTTTTTCTCCTGCTACCATCAGGAAGAATGTACAGGAACCTCAGGACTCACACCACCAGGTTCAGGAATAGTTAATACCCCTCAACCATCAGGCTTCTGAACCAGTGAGGATAACTTTATTTGCCCCAGCACTATTATTAATTTCCCACAACCTATGGATTCACTTTCAAGAACTCTTTGTTGCATGTTATCGATATTTATTGTTTAAATATTTATCTAATTATAATTATTTGATTTTTTCTTTTGTATTCATATAGCTTGTACCCACAAGAAAATGATTCGCAATGATGCATATGGTACTTTGATTAAAAAAATTACTTTGATCTTCAAAACAATAGCCTGAAGGATAAAGCTGGAGGAAACACATCCAGACACAGGAAGAGCAAACGAAGTTTACAGACCGCGGTGGAATTAAACACTGATTGCTGGTGCTGTATAGCATCTTGCTTCCCATTACACTATCATGCCATTACAAATTCTCTGATGTTTAGAAGACCGAGAGGAAACGTCATGAAGGCATTCGAGATACTTCCTGTGTGTAACTGTAACAGGTGGATGCAGGGGAGAGTATTACCTCGGACTGAAAAATCCAGGGGTTCTGTGACTCTCAGTGTTTTAGGAACAGCTTCCTCTCTTCCGGCATCAGATTTGCGAAGGGTCCATGAACCCATGAATGCTTTACTTTGCACCAGTTGTTTGTGTATTTATTTATTATTTAGTTCAGCAAGCTGCACTCAGCGCAAGCGGTCGCTTGTTTTCCTGAGACAGCACAAGGTTTCAAAAGAACTCGAGGCCCTTTGGGCCTTTTCAGTGGGCTGTAATAATAACAGTCTATTAGGGACTCGGGGAAAGAGCAAGTTTCTAGTATGTTTCTTGAGGCATCAGCGACAGTGGAAGGTAGACAGGGCACCACCAAATGCAGTGAGTTCTTCCTCCTTGCGGAGTGGGGGCTAGAGTCAGAGTGGGAACTTAGAAGCCTTTATTCAAGAGGCTTCAATAAGGAGAGGCTGGGGCTAAAGAAACAGGTGAGAAGGGAAAGTTTTCTCTTTTGTTACTGCTGATTTGGTCTTGGTTGCCCAGAGGATCATGCAGGATGGCAGATATGGCAGTGGAATGCTCCTCCTGTAGGATGTGAGAACTTATGGAACCCAATGGCCTCCCTTTTGACCACACCTGCAGGAAGTGCAGCCAACTCCAGCTCCTGAAAGACCACATTAAGTTGGGAGAACTAAGGATCATTCGGGAGCAGAGTCATTGATAGGTAAGACTTTTGAACAGGTGGTTACACCCAAAGTGCAGAATTCAGAGAGGAGGTGCATGAACACTGAGAGAGGTAAAGGGAGAAGGAAGTCAGTGTGGGGTTCCCCGGTGGCCATTCCCCTCAGCAACGGGTATACCCCTTTGGACACTCCTGAGGGGGATGATCTATCTGGACAAGATAGCAACAGCCAGACGAATACACAGTGGTCAGTTCTGAGCCTCAGAAGGGGAGGGTGAACTCAGGTGGAGCAATAGTCATAGGGGACTCGATAGCTGGGCGGACAGCTAGCAGATTCTGCGGTAGCAAAAGAGAGGGAAGGATAGTATATTGCCTCCCGGGTGCTCGGGTCCATGATGTCTCTGAGCAGTTACAGAATATTCTTGAAGGAGAGGGGAATCAGCCAGAGGTCATGGCACATATTGGTACCAATGACATAGGCAGGAGCGGGATAGAGTTTAGGAAGTTAGGAAGAAGGCTGAAGAGCAGGACCTCCAAGGTAGTCATCTCCAGATTACTTCCAGTGCAATGAGCTGGGGAAGGTCAGAACTGAAAGAAAGCACAGTGAGTGGCTGAGGAGATGGTGCAGGATGTAGGGTTTTTAAGTTCTAGGATGAGTGGAACCGTTTCTTGGGAAGAGGTGACCTGTATAAGTGGGACGTGTTGCACCTGAACTGGAGGGGAACCAATATTCTGGAGGGAAGTTTGCCAATGCTATTGGGAAGGGTTTAAGCTAGATTTTCAGGGGTTTGGAACTGAAGCAAAGGGGCAGAGGATGGGCGGTTGGCACACAATTAGTGAAAGCTTGTAAAGAGTTAATGAGAAAGGATGGGCGGGCGATAGAGCAAAGAAGCACTAGGCCAGATCGTTTGAGGTGTGTTTATTTTAATGCAAGGAGTACCATGAGCAAGGCGGATGAACTAAGAACGTGGATCAAAATGTGGAATTATGACGTTGTGGCCATTACAGAGGCTTGGATGTCTCAGAGGCAGGAATAGCTGCTGGGTGTGCTGGGCTTTAAATGTTTCAAATAGGACAGGGAGGGAGGCAAAAGAGATGGGAGCGTGGCATTGTTAATCAAGGAAAGTGTCACGGCTGCAGAAAGAGAGGAAGTTATGGAGGGATTGTCTACTGAATCAGTGTGGGTGGAAGTCAGAAAAAGGATGGGGGCAATAACTCTACTGGGTGTTTTTATAGACCATCCAATTGTAACAGAGGCATTGAGGAGCAGATAGGGAGGCGGATTTTGGAATGGTGCAATTAAAAAAAAAGGGTTGGTTTATGGGTGATTTTAACTTCCCTAATATTGACCGGCATCTCCTTAGAGCACAGGGCTTGGTCGGGGTAGAGTTTGTTAGGTGTGTTCAGGAAGGTTTCCTGAAGCAGTATATAGGCAAGCCATCTAGAGGAAAGGCTGTACTTGATCTGGTATCAGGAAATGAACCTGGTCAGGTGTCAGATCTCTTGGTGGGAGAGCATTCTGGAGGTAGTGATCACAACTCTGCCTCCTTCATTATAGCCTTGGAGAGGGATAGGAGCAGACAATTTGGGGAAATATGATGCTATTAGACAGAAATCTGCAGGCATTAGTTGGGAGCAGATATTCTCAGGGAAATGCACAACAGAAACGTGGCAAATATTCAGGGAACACTTGCATGGCATTCTGCATAGATAAGTTCCATTGAGGCAGGGAAAGAATGGTTGGGTAAAAGAACCAAAGGTGTATAAAGAATGTAGAAAATCTAGTTAAGAAGAAAAAAAAGCTTATGAAAGGTTAAAGAAACTAGGTACTGTTAGAAACTTATGAGGTTGCCAGGACGGAGTTTAAGAATGTAATTAGGAGAGCCCGAAGAAGCCATGAGAAAGCCTCAGCAAGCAGGATTAAGGAAAAGCCTGAGACATTCAACAAGATTGTGAGGAGCAAGAGGATAAGCCGTGTGAGAATGGACCAATCAGAAGCAATAGTGGAAACGTGTGCATGGAGTCGGAAGTGGCAGCGGAGGTACTTAATGAATACTTTGCTTCAGTATTCACCCGGGAAAAGGACCTTGGCAATTGTGGGGATGACTGAAACTCTTGAGCATATCGACAATAAGAAATAGGATGTGCTGGATCTTTTGAAATGCATTGTTGGACAAGTTGCCAGATCTGGACAAGATTGCTGAGCCTCTGACAATGATCTTTGCAACATCAATAGGGACGGGAGAAGTATCAGAGAATTTGAGGTTGCAAATGTTGTTCTGTTGTTCAAGAAAGGAAGTAGAGATAACCCAGGAAATTATAGATCAGTGAGTCTTAGGCTACATCCACACTAGACCAGATAATTTTAAAAATGCCAATTTCACGTAAAAACGATAGGCATCCACACTAGGCATTTTAAAAAATACCTCTGTCCACATTGAAACGAAGATTTCGGCGAATCTCCTACTGCGTATGCGCAGGACACATCAACCAAAAACAAGCGACATGTTTGGTGTCAAATCTCGCTGTGAAAGACGGTGCATGTTTGTTCAGTTACAGACTAGAAAAACTTAAACAACGGGCAGCTGTTGGCTCTTGCGCAGGAGGACTTAAAACTAAAAAAAAAACAAATACTGGAGCTTACGGAGACAACTAACAGGGAGTTCACGGACAGTATGACCCAGCTGTTGACAAACATTGAAAAACTGACTAACTCTGTTGCATTAATAAAGCCCCTTGTTCAATATGTAAAACATGTCTGCATCAGTGTTATCTTGTATTTCCATACAATGTTACATTAGTCTGTTACACATCTATTGTCAGAGAAGTACTTGCATAAATAGGTAAACCACCTTCATACAAGCAAGGACAGAAAACAGGGCAAAGTGAATATGCTTATTTATTCAGTGAGTTATGGATCAAAGTATTTTGTGAGTACATTTCTAACTCTTCTGGCTTCAGTCTCGTTCCTGTCTGTTGTGAAATTGTTAGATTGTGTGAGGAGTTGCATTCAGGAAAACAATGAGATGGCACGCTGCCGTTTGACAGCGGTTTCAGATTTCTCCAGTTACCCCATCCTCACTGATCTGCCCAAGTGGCGTTTTTAAAATTACACACCCTGGACAGTGTTTCTGAAAAGCTCCAGTTCCAGGGGACGAAAATGCCATTTTAGTGTGGACAGAGGGTAAAAACGAAGAGAAAAAGCTTCGGTTATGGACTTATCCGGTGTAGTGTGGATGTAGCATTACTTAAGAAGGAGTAGGTAATGCTAGGCAAGTTGTTGGAGAAGATCCTGAAAGGCAGGATTTATGAGCATTTGGAGAGACATAATCTGATTAGGGATAATCAAGGGCAGCTTTTGCCTTACAAGTCAGATTGAATTCTTTGAGGATCTAACAAAACACATTGATGAAGGTAGAGCAGTGGATGTAGTGTATGTGGATTTCAGTAACGCATTTGGTAAGGTTCCCCATGCCATGCTCATTTAGAAAGTAAGGAGGCATAGGAACCAAGGAGACCTTGCTTTGTGGATCCACAATTGGCTTGCCCACGGAGGGCAAATGGTGGTTGTGGGTGGTTCATATTTTCCATGGAGGCCACAGACTAGTGGTGTTCTGCAGGGGTCTATTCTGGGACCCCCTCCTCATTGTGATTTTTATAAACAACCTGGATGAGGAAGTAAAAGGGTGGGTTTTTAAGTTAGTTGTTGACACAAAGTTGTGGGTGTTGTGGATAGTCTGGAGGGTTGTCAGAGGTTACAGCAGGACATCGATAGGATGTAGAACTAGGTTGAGAGGTGACAGATGGAGTCACTTTGGTAGGTCAAATTTGAAGACAGAATATAGTATTATGGTAAGACTCTTGGCAGTGTGGAGGATTGAAGAGACCTTGGGGTCTATATCCATAGGACACTCAAAGCTGCTGCACAGGTTTACAGTGTTGCTAAGGAGTCATATGGGTTTTGGCTTTCTTCATCTGTAGAAATGAATTCAAAAGTCATGAGGTAATGTTACAGCTATTTAAGACTTGAGTTAGACCTCACTTGGAGTACTGTGTTCAGTTCTGGTCACCTCATTACAGGAAGAATATGGATACTATAGAGAGGGTATAGAGGAGATTTACAAGGATTGGGGAGCATGCCTTATGAGAATAGGCTGAGTGAACTTGGCCTTTTCTCCTTGGAGCAACAGAGGATGAGAGGTGACCTGAAAGAGGTGTAAAAATGATGAGAGTCATTGATCATGTGGATAGCCAGAGGCTTTTTCCCAGGGCTGACATAACTAACATGAGGGGACATAGTTTTTAGGTGTTTGGAAGTAAGTATGGGGGGATGTCAGAGGTTGTGTTTTTCACACAGAGAGTGGTGGGTACATGGAATGCACTGCCAGTGACAGTGATATTGGCAGATCCAAGGGTCTTTTAAGATAGGTACATAGAGGTTAGAAAGATAGAGGGCTATGCAATAGGGAAACTCTAGGCAGTTTCTAGATTAGGTTACATGGCCAGCACAACATTATGGGCCGAAGGGCCTGTAATGTGCTATAGATTTCTATGTTCTGTGTTCTATGTTTTCTTTTCTCATTCTCTGTTTCTTTCAGGAAAGATACATCCCAAAGATGAAAAAATATTCCAAAGAGAAAATAAGGCATAGCTGACAAGCGAAGACAAAGACTTCGTTTGTCAGCCATGTCAAAGCAAACACTTTAAATTAGTGAGAAATTAGAGTATGGGGAAGCTTTTAAAAAATGACAGAAGGCAACTAAAATTCCCCATTAGGACAGAAAAGATGGAATATCTATGTAAGCTAGCCAATAAGATAAAAAGGATAGAAAAGGTTTTTTTTTCAGCTATGTTAAGAGTAAAAGGGAGGCAAGAGTGATATCAGACCACAGATTAACTTAAGAAGTATTTTACATCATTCTTCACTGTGGAAGACTCTAGCAATATGCCAGAAATTCAGTAGTGTTGGGGCAGAAGTGAGTGTAGTTGCTGTTACTAAGGTGAAGGTGCTTGGGAAGCTAAAAGGTCAGAAGGTAAATACGAGGGGTGATTGATAAGTTCATGGCCCAAGGTAGAAGGAGTCCATTTTAGAAAACTTAGCACATTTATTTTTCAACATAGTCCCCTCCTACATTTACACACTTAGTCCAGTGGTTGTAGAGCATATGGATCTTGGACCTCCGGAAAGTGTCCACAGATGGGTGATTGATATGTTTGTGGCCTAAGGTAGAAGGAGATGAGTTAAACAGCTCCCGTTACATGCACATGCAGTTCAACTCTTTGAGTGATTATGCAGAAAGTTTGTAGTTAATAACTCATCAGGGGTGATTGATAAGGTAGAAGGAGATGAGTTAATAACTTCAAACTTTCTGCATAATCACTCAAACAGTTGTACAGCATGTGCATGTAACGAGAGCTGTATAACTCATCTCCTTCTACCTTAGGCCACAAATTTATCAATCACCCCTGCTGTGGACACTTTCCGGAGGTCCAAGATCCGTATGCTCTACAACCACTGGACTAAGTGTGTAAATGTAGGAGGGGACTATGTCGAAAAATAAATGTGCTAGGTTTTCTAGAATTGGCTCCTTCTATCTTAGGCCACAAACTTATCAATCACCCCTCGTAAGCCACCTGGCCCAGATGGATTACACACCGCGTTTTGAAAGAGGTAGCTGGAGAGACTGTGAAGGCATTAGTAATGATCCTTCAAGTATCATTAGATTCTGGAATGGTTCTGGAAGACTGGAAAATTGTAAATGTCTCTCCACTCTTGAAGAAGCAATAGAGGCAAAAGAAAGGGAATTATAGGCCAGTTAGCCTGTTTTTAGTGGCTGTAAAGATGCTGGAGTTCATTATTATGGATGAGTATTGGAGACACAACAGGAGAAACCTTGCCTGACAAACCTGTTAGAATATATTTGAGGCAGTAACAAGCAGGGTAGACAAGGGAGATTCAGTAGATACATTTGCTTGGATTTTCAGAAGGCCTTTGGCAAGGTGGGGCAAATGAGGCTGCGTAACAAGATAATAGCCCATGGTATAACAGGCAAGATGCAAGCATGAATAGAAGTTTAGCTGACTGGAAAGAGGCAAAAGGTAGGAATAAAGGGGAATGTTCTGTTGTCTACAGTTGACTAGTGATGTTCCACCATGGTTGGTATTGGAATCACTTCTTTTCACGTTATATGTTAATGATGGCAGAACTTATGGCTTTGTGGCTCACTTTGCAGATGATAGGTGGAGAGGTAGGTAGTGTTCAGGAAACAGAGAGTCTGCAGAAGGACTTAGACAGATTGGGAGAATGGGCAAAATGTGGCGGAGGAATACAATGTCAGGAAGTGTATGGTCGTGGACTTCGGTGGAAGGAATAAAGGTGTGGACTATTTTCAAAAAGGGAGAGAACTCAGAAATCAGGGGTACAAAAGGACTTGAGAGTCCTCATGCAGGATTCCTTAAAGGTTAGCTTACACGTGGAGTCAGTGGTAAGGAATCGAAATGCAATGTTAGCATTTAGTTCAAGCGGATGAGATTATAAAAACAAGGATGTAATGCTATTGCAAATCTTGCATATTGCACTGTACTGCTACCACCAAATAACAAATTTCATGCCATATGTCAGCGATAATAAACCTAATTCTGATTCTGATGTAGATCAGCCAATAATCTTGATGAATGGCAGAACAAGCTCACGGTGTCACATGACCTTCTCCTGCTCTGAATTCTGATGTTCTTAATGTTTCTACCTGAGCACTGAACGAATCAAGGCCAGAGGGAGTCGCCACTGAGGAACATCAGACTGTCTGGCACATTGGCATGGCTCAGAGCTATGAAGAAATGAGCGAGGCACAGCAACCACCTGCTCTTTGAACTGAGCTTTTTGTAAAGGTAATGAATTTCATTTTCATGTTTGATTTGGCTGCAAAAGAGATAAAGTGGATCAATAAAACAATATGCTGGATTAGAACAAGGGATAATGAGAGCATTACAAGCATGTAGAATAGCAAGGAGTACATGTGGAGACCAATTACTGCCAGCACTGTCACTGAGAATTATCTGTTTAAAATCTGCACATATCAGCAGAGAATGCAAAGCACTGGAGATCACCGATCAAAGGAAAGGTGGGTAGTTGTTGCTCGTCTCTCCATCCTGGGTGAATGAATTGTTATGTGGCCCCTATGCAACTTAACCCAATCAGTCCCTAGGTGGAGGCTCCTGCTCTGAATTACACCCAAGGAAAGGCACTGGAAACTTCTTTCAAATATTAAACCACAGGACCTCTGCTGCAGGAAGTTCTGGACAATGTGGGTGAAGACTAGGCCGTGCCAGTGCTGTGAAAGTCTTAGGCACATGTATACAGCTAGGATGCCTAAGACTTTCTCACGGTACTGTATTTGTCAAAGTGGAGCAGAGAGCGAGCTCGTAAATTTGGCGGGTGCAAGGGATGTCGGGAATGGCAAGGGTGGAGCACTGCATGACGTGTGTGGAACAGGTGGCAGGGAAGGACTGTCAGGGGCAGGGTGGGGGGTTGCCATGGGTACAGACACACCCAGCCCTAAAGCACCAGGCAAGCACATTTCATTCCAAACCATCAGTTTATTGATCATTACAGAATGTCTCTCAGGTGCTTTCCTCTCCCTTCCCCTTTTCTCAACCATGGTTCTCCTCTCCCTGCCCCCTTCCCACTCTCAGTCCACAACAGAGATCCAAATCAGAATCAGGTTTATCATCACTCACATTTGTCATGAAATTTGTTTTATTGCAGCAGCAGAAGAGTGCAATACATGAAATTACTACAGTACATACATAGGGATCGGTAAGTTGTGGGCATGCTATGGATGATTCCCGGATTGAGGGGGTTGACATATGAAGAGCATTTGATAGCTTTGAGGCCGTACTCATTGGAATTTAGAAGAATGCGGGGTGATTGCATTGAAACCTACCAAATGTTGAAAGGACTAGATGTGGAGAGGATGTTTCCTATGGTGGGGGTATCCAGAACTAGAGGGCACAGCCTCAAAGTTGAGGGCGACCTTTTAGAACAGAGGCAAGGAGGAATGCTTTTTAGCTAGAGAATAGTAAATCTATGGAATGCTCTGCCACAGACTGCGGTGGAGGCCAGGTTTGTGAATATACTTAAAGTAGAAGTTGATAGTTTTCTGATTGGCCAGGGCATCAAAGGATATGGCAAGAAAGCGGCCAGTGGAAAGCAGCCAGTGAGTGAGTGGGCCAGTGAAGGAGTGGAGATTTGAGGCTTTGACTCGAGAGGTTCTGGCAGTTTTGGCAGTTGGACTATGCAATCAAGTCAATCAAGATTTGAGTAGCTCAGCAGAAAGCCGTTGATTAGACAATCAAGATTTGAATAGCTCAGACTCAGCAGAAAGCAACTGATTGGGCAATCGAGGTCAGGTGACCAAGCAGTTTGGAAAAACTCAAACAAATAAATAGAGGAGTAGCTCAAGTAGAGCAGCCTGTGGAAAGTGACCAGTGAGTTGGTGGGCCAGTGAAGGAGTGGAGATTTGAGGCTTTGACTTGAGAGGCTTCAACGAGAAGGGGCTGAGGACAAGCTTCACTCCAAGTGAGGCAAGGCCGGGTAAGTTCTTTTCAAAGGAGAAAGTTTCAAAAGTTGAGGCAAGTATTGGGTAGGTCATGGCAGCTGAGATCGGCCCTGTGGTTTGTTCATCCTGCAGCAAGTGGGAAATCAACTATGTGTGCAGGAAGTGTGTCCAACTGCAGCTTCTGGCAAACCGCATTGAGCATCTGGAGCTGCGATTGGATTCATACTGGAGCATCCGCGATGCTGAGAAAGTCGTGAATAGCACGTTCAGTGAGTTGGCTACACCGCAGGTAAAGGCTACACAGGCAGAAAGGGAAGGGGTGGCCACTAGACAGCGTAGCAGTAGGCAGGTAGTGCAGGAGTCCCCTGAGGTCATCTCCCTCCTAAACAGATATACTGTTTTGGATACTGTTGGGGGAGATGTCTCATCAGGGGAAGGCAGCAGCAGCCGAGTTCATGGCACCATGAGTGGCTCTGTGGCACAGGAGGCAAGGAAGAGGAGTGTGAGAGCTATAGTGATAGGGGATTCGATTGTAAGGTCAATGATGTCTCTGAGCGGCTGCAGGACGTTCTGGAATGGGAGGGTGAACAGCCAGTGGTCGTGGTGACCATAGGTACCAACGATATAGGTAAAAGGATGAGGTCCCACAAGGTGAACTTAGGGAGTTAGGAGATAAACTAAAAAGTAGGACCACAAAGGTAATAATCTCTGGATTACTACCAGTACCACGTGCTAGTCAGAAGAAATAGGAGGATATTTCAGATGAATATGTGGCTTGAAAAATAGTGCAAGGGGGAGCGATTCAAATTTCTGGGGCATTGGAACCAGTTCTGGAGGAGGTGGGACCGGTATAAACAGGACAGTCTGCACCTGGGCTGGACTGGAACTAATGTCCTAGGGGGAGCATTTGCTACTGCTGTTCAGGAGGCTTTAAACTAATGTGGCAGGGGGATGGGAACAAGTGCAGAGAGACAGAGGGGTGTAAAATTAGGGTAGAAGCAAAAAGTAGTAAGGTGGAAAGTAAAAGTGGCAGGCAGGCAAATCCAGGGCAAAAAGCAAAAAGAGCCACTTTCAACATAATTGTATAAGGGCTAAGAGTGTTGTAAAAACAAGCCTGAAGGCTTTGTGTGTCAATGCGAGGAGCATTCGTAACAAGGTGGATGAATTGAATGTGCAGATAGTTATTGATGAATATGATATAGTTGGGATCACAGAGACATGGCTCCAGGGTGACCAAGGATGGGAGCTCAACATCCAGAGATATTCAATATTCAGGAGGGATAGACAGGAAAGAAAAGGAGGTGGGGTAGCATTGCTGGTTAGAGAGGAGATTAATGCAATAGAAAGGAAGGACATTAGCCTGAAGGATGTGGAATCGATATGGGTAGAGCTGCATAACACTAAGGGGCAGAAAATGCTGGTGGAGTTGTGTACAAGCCATCTAACAGTAGTAGTGAGGTTGGGGATGGCATTAAACAGGAAATTAGAAATGTGTGCAATAAAGGAATAGTAGTTATAATAGGTGACTTCAATCTACATATAGACTGGGTGAACCAAATTGGTAAGGGTGCTGAGGAAGAGGATTTCTTGGAATGTATGCGGGATGGTTTTCTGAACCAACTTGTCAAGGTACCAACTAGACAGCAGGTCATTCCAGATTGGGTATTGAGCAATGAGGAAGGGTTAGTTAGCAATCTTGTTGTGCGAGGCCCCTTGGGTAAGAGTGACCATAATATGGTGGAATTCTTCATTAAGATGGAGAGCGACATAGTTAATTCAGAAACAAAGGTTAAAGAACTTAAAGAAGGGTAACTTTGAAGGTATGAGACGTGAATTAGCTAAGATAGACTGGCAAATGATACTTAAAGGGTTGACGGTGGATATGCAATGGCAAGCATTTAAAGATTGCATGGATGAACTACAACAATTGTTCATCCCAGTTTGGCAAAAGAATAAACCAGGGAAGGTAGTGCACCCGTGGCTGACAAGGGAGATTAGGGATAGTATCAAGTCCAAAGAAGAAACATAAATTAGCCAAAAAAAAGCGGCACACCTGAGGACTGGGAGAAATTCAGAGACCAGCAGAGGAGGACGAAGGGCTTAATTAGGAAAGGGAAAAAAGATTGAGAGAAAGCTGGCAGGGAACATAAAAACTGACTGTAAAAGCTTTTATAGATACGTGAAAAGAAAAAGATTGGTCAAGACAAATGTAGGTCCTTTACAGTCAGAAACAGGTGAATTGATCACAGGGAACAAAGACATGGCAGACCAATTGAATAACTATTTTGGTTCTGTCTTCACTAAGGAGGACATAAATACTCTTCCAGAAATAGTAAGGGACTGAAGGAAATACATGTTAGTAGGGAAGTGGTGTTAGGTAAATTGAAGGGATTAAAGGCAGATAAATCCCTAGGGCCAGATGGTCTGCATCCCAGAGTGCTTAAGGAAGTAGCCCGAGAAATAGTGGATGCATTAGTGTTAATTTTTTAAAACTCCTTAGATTCTGGATTAGTTCCTGAGGATTGGAGGGTGGCTAATGTAACCCCACTTCTCAAAAAAGGAGGGAGAGAGAAACTGGGTAATTATAGACCGGTTAGTCTGACATCGGTGGTGGGGAAAATGCTAGAGTTGGTTATCAAAGATGTGATAACAGCACATTTGGAAAGAGGTGAAATTATCAGATAAAGTCAGCATGGATTTGTGAAAGGAAAATCATGTCTGACGAATCTTATAGAATTTTTTGAAGATGTAACTAGTAGAGTTGATAGGGAAGAGCCAGTGGATGTGGTATATTTAGATTTTCAAAAGGCTTTTGACAAGGTCCCACACAGGAGATTAGTGTGCAAATTTAAAGCACCCAGTATTGGGGGTATGGTATTGATGTGGATAGAGAATTGGTTGGCAGACAGGAAGCAAAGAGTGGGAGTAAACGGGACCTTTTCAGAATGGCGGGCAGTGACTAGTGGGGTACCACAAGGCTAGTGCTGGGACCCCAGTTGTTTACAATATTTATTAATGATTTAGATGAGGGAATTAAATGCAGCATCTCCAAGTTTGCGGATGACACGAAGTTGGGCGGCGGTGTTAGCTGTGAGGAGGATGCTAAGAGGATGCAGGGTGACTTGGATAGGTTAGGGGAGTGGGCAAATTCATGGCAGATGCAATTTAATGTGACTAAATGTGAGGTTATCCACTTTGGTTGCAAGAACAGGAAAACAAATGTGCAATGTCTTGTGTATGTGACTCAAAATGGCTTCTTTGGTTTGTTAAGAGTAGGAATGCTTCTTTGTCTGATAAGTATTTCTCTCGCAGTTGTTTAGCTTTAAACTTGCTGATATGGGGATTGTATTCATTTGTTAACCAATGGGGAATGTTATTTTGTCTTGTGAGGCTGGGAACTTGTGGGGGGGTGGGGTTTCATGGGTTTTCGAGAGAGTTGGGAGGAAGACGCCGAGGAAGGTGGACGTGCGCTGCACTGCTTGGTTGACCACCGGGGGTGGTCCTGGGTGCGAGGACGTGGAGGTCGGAGGCAAGCGACGATGGGTCGAATGGTTCGATGGTTGAGCTCCAACAATGTGCACTAAACTGACTGAACTTTGATAAGTTGGCACCTTTTGCTTTTTCTTTTCTTTCATATATATTGTATTGCCTAGTACTCTTTTAGTTTTAGTAAACTCTTTAAAGTGTATTTCATAACGGTATCTGGTGTGAAGTTGATATTGTGTGCAGGCGCGAGGCATAAACTTGATTCTCACAGCACCTGCATGTACGGGAGGTGGGGGTGGTGTGTGGCTGGATCTCCTTTTCCCCTAGACATATACCAGCCTGTTGGGTAAGTGTTACACAGATTATTATCTGAACAGTTTCCGATTAGGAAAAGGGGAGATGCAACGAGACCTGGGTGTCATTGTACACCAGTCATTGAAGGTGGGCATGCAGGTACAGCAGGCGGTGAAAAAGGCAAATGGTATGTTGGCATTCATAGCAAAAGGATTTGAGTACTGGACCAGGGAGGTTCTGCTACAGTTGTACAAGGCCTTGGTGAGACCGCACCTGGAATATTGTGTGCAGTTTTGGTCCCCTAATCTGAGGAAAGACATTCTTGCCATAGAGGGAGTACAGAGAAGGTTCACCAGATTGATTCCTGGGATGGCAGGACTTTCATATGAAGAAAGACTGGATCAACTAGGCTTGTACTCACTGGAATTTAGAAGATTGAGGGGGGATCTTATTGAAACGTATACAATTCCAAAGGGATTGGACAGGGTAGATGCAGGAAGATTGTTTCAGATGTTGGGGAAGTCCAGAATGAGGGGTCACAGTTTAAGGATAAAGGGGAAGCCTTTTAGGACTGAGATGAGGAAAAACTTCTTCACACAGAGTGGTGAATCTGTGGAATTCTCTGCCACAGGAAACAGTTGAGGCCGGTTCATTGGCTATATTTAAGAGGAAGTTAGATATGGCCTTTGTGCCTAAAGGGATCAGGGGTATGGAGAGAAAGCAGGTACAGGATTCTGAGTTGGATGATCAGCCATGATCAGACTGAATGGTGGTGCAGGCTCGAAAGGCCGAATGGCCTACTCCTGCACCTATTTTCTGTGAGAAGGCTGGTGTATGGGGTTGAGTCGGATCTGGGATCAGCATGATAGTATAGCAGAGCAGACACAATGAGCTGAATGGCCTAATCCTGCTCACATGTCGCATGGTCTTATGTTGATGCTCTATCATGGTAACACTTGCAGGTTACATATTCTGACTGTTTATGAAACTATTTATTAATTAGAGATGCACCATGATAATGGGCCCATACAACCCAAAAAGCCCAATTACACTCGTGTGATTAACCTCCTAACCCATCTGTCTTTGGAACTTAGGAAGAAACTGGAGCACCCAGAGGAAACGTATGGAGGAGAACATAGAAACACCTTGTAAACAGCATGAGGATTGCACCATTACACTAACCACTGTGCTACTGTGTCACCACCAAACTAGCAAAATAAACCACATTCATTAAAAACATTATTTACAAGAATAAACTGCACATGCAAAGCCTTTCCATTACTTTTTCATAGTCAATATATTAAGCTCTGTTCTGTTACATTCCTTAAAACCACTAGAACTTGAACCAATATGACCAAGAGGGTTGTAAATCTAGTCAGCTCCATCTTGGATACTAGCCTAAAAAGTACCCAGGACATCTTCAAGGAGCGGTGTCTCAGAGAGGCAGCATCCATTATTAAGAACCCCCAGCACACAGGGCAAGCCCTTTTCTCACTGTTACCATCAGGTAGGAGATACAGAAGCCTGAAGTCACTCATTCAGCAATTCAGGAACAGCTTCTTCCCCTCTGCCATCCGATTCCTAAATGGACATTGAACCCTTGGATACTACCTCACTTTTTTAATATATGTTACTCTTTTTGCACAATTTTTAATCCATTTAATATACATATACTGTAATTGATTTACTTATTTATCTTTTCCCCCTGCTAGATTATGCATTGTATTGAAGTGCTGCTGCTAAGCTAACAAATTTCACATCACAAGCCGATGATAATAAACCCGATTCTGACTGTTGCACTCATAATGGCCACCTGGAGTGGTACATTTCTACAATAATTGAGGGGCTTACTCCCCCAACATGGTTCTTCCCTGTCTAGTAGAGGAAAATCCTATACTGTTGTCCATACAACACAAAATGCTGGTGGAACACAGCAGGCCAGGCAGCATCTATAAGGAGAAGCACTGTCGACGTTTCAGCTGAGACCCTTTGTCAGGACTAACTGAAAGGAAAGATAGTAAGAGATTTGAAAGTAGTGGGGGGAGGGGGAAATGCAAAATGATAGGAGAAGACTGGAGGGGGTGGGATGAAGCTAAGAGCTGGAAAGGTGATTGGCGAAAGTGATACAGAGCTGGAGAAGGGAAAGGACCAGGGACAGGAGGCCTTGGGAGAAAGAAAGGGGGAAGGGGGAAGCACCAGAGGGAGATGGAGAACAGGCAGAGTGATGGGTAGAGAGCGAGGGGAAAAAAAACAAACAACTAAATATGTCAGGGATGGAGTAAGGAGGGAAGGAGGGCATTAACGGAAGTTAGAAAAGTCAATGTTCGTGCCATCAGGTTGGAGGCTACCTAGCTGGTATATAAGGTGTTGTTGCTCCAACCTGAGTTTGGATTCATTTTGACAGTAGAAACTGTTGTCCATCCCCACTTAGCCCTTGGAGTGGCTACATCAAGTTTCAGTTCAGAGTGCGTTGGTCAATGCAAATGGTGCATTTCACTGTATATTTCAGTTTCAACATCGGTTCAAATTTAATTGTCATTCAACCATACATGAATACAGCCAAACAAAATAGCATTTCTCTGGGCCAAGGTGCAAAACACAGTACCAGCAGCACACTTCACATACAGTATAGTTCAGAAAACGTGACAAATAAAGCAAATCTTTAAGATGAGCAGGATTGATGCTGATGGAATTTCTTGTAATTGCCTACTCTCATTAACTAACAAAGCACTCAATTAGACTACAATTAAATTCTGTTGTATAAAATGTAAAGCACAGTCTTCATAATTGCCAGGATAAAGATTCCATTATTCAAAAATAGAAGTATGTTTTTCAAGTTGAGATTCAGCCTGCCATGTTGATGTCATTGCCAAGAAAGCTCAC
This sequence comes from Hypanus sabinus, assembly GCF_030144855.1. Classification (NCBI taxonomy): domain Eukaryota; kingdom Metazoa; phylum Chordata; class Chondrichthyes; order Myliobatiformes; family Dasyatidae; genus Hypanus; species Hypanus sabinus. Next base: position 18,348,511 of record NC_082717.1, on the reverse strand, counting down.
CAATGTGTCTACTTCTTCAGGTGGCTAGAGAAATTCTTTATGTCCCTGTCAACTCTTACAAACTTTTATTGATACACCATAGAAAGCATTCTGTCTGGTATCAGGTAGGAGCAACACCTCATATACTGTCTGGGTAGTCTCCAGCACCTTGGCATGAACATTCAATTCTCCAACTTCTGGTAATTCCCTCCCTCTCTCTTCCCCCATCCCACTTTCACTCTGTCTCCTCTTCTAGCTGCCTATCACCTCTCTCATGACTCTGCCTTCTTCTACTACCCATAGTGCTTTTCCCTTACATTCCTCCTTCACCTCTCTGGCCTATTCCCTCCCTGCTTCCCCTCCCCCACCCCTTGATCTTTCCTCTTATTGGTTTTTCACCTTCCCCCCCCCCACACCTTCTTTATAAGGCCCCTGCCCTCTCCTTCTTCAGTCCTGACGAAGGGTCTCAGCCCGAAACGTTGACTGCTCATTTCAACGGCTGCTATCCGACCTGCTGAGTTCATCCAGCCTGTCTGTACGTGTTGATTCTGTCTGGCACGACAGCTGCACTAGACGTGACCGCAGGAAACTGCAGAGAGTTGTGAACTCCATCGATATTTCTCACTGCCTTGGAAAATTAGCTGGCACATTTAAAGATCCCACCCACCCTGAATGCTCTCTCTTTTCCCCTATCAGGCACCAGAAGCAACAGCCTGAAAAATTGTACTACCAGACTCAAGGAAAACTTCTATTCCACTATTATCAGACACTGGAATGGACCTCTTGTACGATAAAGTGGACCCTTGGCCTCACAATCCACCTCATTACGATCTTGCACTTTATCATTTTCCTGTACTGCACTTCTTCAGTTGCTTCGACTATTCTGCATGTTATTGTTTTTCCTTAATCTACCTCAATACACTGGGAAATGGCTTGATCTGCATAAACAGTATGTAAGACGAGCTTTTCGCTGCAAATGTGACCATAAGAAATACCAATCCCAGTCTGTGACACTGGGCATAGCAAGTGGTGCGGATACCTCAAGATTCCAGTGACTTAGGTTCGATCCTGACCTGAACCTGGGTGCTGTCTGTGTGTGAAATTTGCATTGCCTCTCGATAATGGCGGGCGTGGGTTTCCACCAGGAGCTCCAGTTTCATTCTCACATCACTACGTGGCAGGTTACTTAATTCCTGCAAGTTCATTCGTTCATTATGCACCTTGTCGTATGACATGGATAATCATGGTCTTTCCATGACCGTGATTGTTCTTCACAAATTTTTCTACAGGAGTGGCTTGCCATTGCTGCCTTCTGGACAGTTTCTTTATGAGATGGGTGACCCCAGCCATTATCCATACTCTTCAGAGACTGTCTGCCTGGTGTCAGTGGTCACATAACCAGGATTTGTGATAGGCACCAGCTGTTCGGATGACCATCAACTACCTGTTCCCATGGCTTCATGTGACCTTGACTGGGGGGTGGGGCTAAGCAGGTGCTACACCATGCCAAGAGTGACTTGCAGTCTCAAGGAGTGCCTTACACTCCTTTGGTCGAGACATATCTCCACCTCGTCACCCAAGTTATCTTTGGTGTAAATAGGTGACTGGAGAATCAGAGAGCAGTTGCTTGGATCGGGGAGAGAAAGGACTATGAGGGAATGGGTTGATTGGATCGCTCTGAGACCTGCCAATGACTGAATGGGCAAAATGGCCTCCTTCTGTCCTGTCAGAATGGACAGATATTGCCTTCCTTCACAAGTGCCTTTGTGCCAGGAATAATAAACTCCATCTGGTCCCTGTCATTATCTGTTTTAATCTGCTCTTCCCAGCAGGCAGCAAGGGCAGCCAACGGGCCCCTCTCCCAATGTGGGTATTGACAGTTCATGATGTCATTGGGTCCTGATGACAATCCAAACCCAGGAATGAGGTGAGGAATGTTATTGTACCTTCATGACGAGGTGTAATCAGTGGAATCTCAAGATATTGGAGCAGAAGACAAATGGACAGCCAGATTTCGTATCAGTACAAATCATCTTGTGAATGCCTCGCTGAGAGACACTTTTCTTTGGTGTAAGTTCAACTGAGGCCATCTGAGCCCCCACCAGCATCCATTTGCTACTTCTTTCTGCTAACAGGACTGATGGAAACACTTTGAGAGCCGACATACACCCAACAGCCCCGGTAACGTTTTCTCCTCTCCTGCAGTCAGTCAGTCAGTCAGCAATCTTGTGCAAACTGCTGAAGATTGCTCTATTCCAGGAGGCGATGAGCATCCACCATCCAGGTCAATGTGTGAGAGCATGTGCTGTTTGTGAGTTCTCTATGTTCAAAGTCGTAAGTAAATTTATTATCAAAATTCAAAAACCCTACTGTATGTCACCAAATATTACCTTGAGATTCATTTTCTTCCAGGCATTTACAGGAAAATAAAGAAATGCAGTAGAATTTATGAAAAGTGATCAATAACAAAGACTGGCAAACAACCAATATGAAAACATGTGAGAAACATTGCTTTACCAGGGAGTTTACTTCTTGCTTTCTTGCTGAAGTTGCTTGGGAGTAAATAAAAACCCTTTACTGATGCTTGGAGGAAAACATCACTGGTGAAAAAGTGATGGGATAGCTGGAGAGTGCTGGTCACTTGTCCAGCTGATAAACCTCTCTACATCCCTGTGACTGAGGAGCCGGCCCTCCAATATAGTTCTCAGCCAGTCGGCCTGTAGGTAAGGCTGCAGACGGAGCATTTCGAATCTTCCATTCTCACTCCCTTTAGAGACAAAGGTGGTGGGGAAGAAAACAAGGTTTATGCTGATAGGCTGAGATGGAGTGGGAGGAGCTGTATGCAGAACACATCTACCTGTCAGGTTGAATGGCCTGTTCCTATTGTTAAATTCTGTGGAGCTCTTCCACTCTCTTCAGCCAATGTCTTCCTTCACTCTGTCATTCTCTTTCATTTCCTTTTTCTTCATCTTTTCTGTCACCTCCCCTGCATCTGCCTCTTGCTTTCTTTTCAAATTGTAAAACAAACCATTATTTAACATGGGGTTCTGAGAGTCCAAGTGAGTTTCTGTGAATGGGTAAGAATTTAAATCTTTGAAGCGGTATTATAATAAAATAAACTCAATATTGACTATAAAAACCTCTGCTGCCCACGTCCTAACTTGCGTTGCTCGAATCATCTCTCATCACCTCTAATCATCCTTGAGATGTATAAAATTATGAGGGTGAGCACAAGCAGGCTTTTCCCCCGAGGGTGTGAGGACTGGAACTAGAGGTCGGAGGTTTATAGTGAAAGATGAGGGGGATTTGAGTGGAAGCTCCTTCACTCAATGAGTGGTGTTAGTGTGGAATGAGCTGTCGGCAGAAGTGGAGACGAGGGTTGAATTGTAACACTTAGAGAAGTTTGGGTAGGTACATGCATGAGAGAGAGGTATGGGTGCAAGTAGATTGAACACCAGGACTAGATGGGCAGAAGGGCCTGTTCCTCGGCCCCACTGCTCTGTCATACCCCCATGACTCATCTGGTGCTGCTGTTAACTTAGACTGGTTCCTGCTACCTAAAGGTATTAAAATTCCCATCCTTTGTTTTCAGAAGATGTAACGCTTTCTAGAGGACGCAGAAGAGATTTACCAGGATGCTGTTTCCTACAAGGAGAGGTTGGACAAACCTGATCTGCTTTCTCTGGAGTGGCAGCTGCTGACAATAGATAGATAGCTTTCTGCACCCCTGATCTTTAACTAGCGGAATCTGTGCATCACTGACATTTATTACCCCTTGAGAAGGTGGTGACGAGACACTGCAATCCTTCTGGTGAAAGTACTGTACTCTTGCAGTGCTGAAAGGGAGAGGTTTAGCTTCCCAGCATTTAGTATATTGCTTTGTCTCCTACTGAACCTTAAGATTCATTTACTGTGTTAAAGGTGCTGCATAAACAGAAGCTGAAATTACAGTTGGAATTCTATTCATTTGGGATAGTCCCCACAGTAAGCTTAATGTTTGGCATTCAGGGCAAAATAGAACTTTTACTTTGACCCTAATGATCCTTCCTGATTCCAACTGGACAAGATGGTAATCCCAGCACCTCTGCTGATGGCTAAATCATTCCTGCTTTGCACAAACAGCCACTGGTATCAATGTGAATGATGTGAACCACTGGCACATTGCTGAGGAGACGAGCAGTACCTCATCTGATATTCCCCAGACAATAACAACCGGGACCTCCTTTCTGAAATCGTACAACACAGGAAGCCACTCAGCTCATCGGCTCTGTTCTGGCTCTTCAACAGAACAGTCTAGTCGGTCTCACGCCACTTCCCTTTCCTTACAGACAGGCAATTTGTTCATTTTTAACTGCATTAGAAATTCGCTTTGGACTCTGCTGCCAGTGTCCTGTCATCTTCTCCGTTCCAGATCATAAGAATTTGCTGACTTGGGAGAAAGAAATCCTGATGGCTTTTCAACTTACCTTCTATCTCTGGGCTCTGCTGACCAATTCTTCTGCAGTGAACTCAGGGGTTGAGCTCTACCCACAATGTTATGCATTGCAGCACTGTGTATCAAAAACATCCTCTAGTGTTATTGATTTCAGTGGAACCAAACTTCAGAAGCAGAGATCAATGTGTTTGTGTGATCATACGGTTCAGTTATCTTAGACTGTAAAACCACACAATGTAAGAGCAGGATTGGGCCATTCAGCCCATCAAGTCTGCTCCAGCATTCGATCATTGTTCCCCTCAACCCATTCTCCCTTTAGCTTTTGACACCCTGACTAATCAAGAACCTACAGTATTAACTTCTGCTTTAAATACACCCAATGACTTGTCCTCCGCGGGTGCCTTGCACAATGCAGGGTGGTTCTACGGATGCTTTCTGCCGTTATTGGTTTGTGGGCCATGGATGTACATTTTTTCCTGCTCTGAAATTGCTAGTCTGGTTCAGAGACATTCTCGATGTCTACACTCATCAGAATTCAAAGGCAGTTAGGTCAGCAGATTCAATGCCTTGATGGGCATTAATGAACCAGCTAAGGTTTTGAAGTAAAACTCCCTGTGCTACCATGGTGTGATTTGGATCAATGCCCCTAATAAATAATCCAGACTTCTAGATACTAGGCCTATAAATAACTACAATGATGCTGAACTAATTACTGCAACAAAATGGAACATTTTGACCATCGTCATTGCACTTATCTTTAACCCTTTCAGTTCTACAGCCATAGTGGCATATAGAATGGAAACAGACCCCTGTCTGTGTTGGCCCTGAACTATGGATCTATACTAGCTCCAAAGACTAGTACACAGCTGAAGCCGTCTATGCCATTGAAATTCAAATGCTCAACTAAACATTTCTTAGATGTTGTCAGAGTACTTGCTTCTATCAATCACTTCCTCTGACAGTGTATTGTAGATGTCTACCTCCCTCTGGATGAGAAAGAATGCTCCCTCAAGTTTGCTGTAAAATTCATATCCTTAATCTTAACCCTTTGATCATATACACTATTGCTAAGCATTCCCAAGCAGATACCCCTACAGCCCTCATAATTTTGTATACAGTACTGTGCAAAAGTCTTAGATATGTATATATATAGCTCGGGTGCCTAAGACTTTTGCACGGTACTGTATCTGTCAATGTGGAGCAGAGAGCGAGTTTGTAAATCCGGCAGGGGATGTTGGAAGTGACGAGGTTGGAGCACTGTGGGAGGGGTGTGGGACAGGTGGTAGACAAGGAGTGCTACGGTGTGCCAGGCAAGCACATTTCACTCCAAACTATTATGGCCTTTTAATGGTAGCAGTCTATTGCAACACATCAAATTACTACAGTGCTGTGCAAACATTTTAAACACCCTATATATACTTCTGTCAGATCTCCTGTCAGCTTCCCTAGCACCAATGAAAATCTCAGCCTGTCCGTCCTCTGCTCCATCCTGGTGAATCTCCTCAACCCGTTCTCCATCTATCCTACAGTGCTACCAGAACTGTGCACTGTATGCCTAAATAATGCTTTATATAACCTTCCTACTCTTACATTCTAAGCCCTCGTTATCGAAGGAAAGTAACCCATATACCTCTGTGTTGTTGCCTTCGGAGACCTTGGGTATGTTCACTAGAACTCCTCGCTTACTCGGTATCTCCCTGTGCCACAGTATTCCTGTCTGTGGCCATCAAACTTTACAACTCCTCCCGCGGAGTGTCAGACACCCTGAGCCAATAGGCTGGTCCTGGACTTATTTCCACTTGGCGTAATTTACTTATTATTATCTAATTATTTATGGTTTTATATTGCTATATTTCTACACTATTCTTGGTTGGTGCGACTGTAACGAAACCCAATTTCCGTCGAGATCAATAAAGTATGTCTGTCTGTCTATCTTACCATTCACTGTGTATGTCTTTACCTTACTTGTCCTTTTAAAACACATTACCTTATATTTTTGGGATTAAATTCAATCTGCTATTGCTTTACCCATCTTTCCAACTCATCATAATTAAAAGCAAAGCCCTCCCGACTACTTCCAGAGGACGATTTGATACATGGCGCTATAGCATAACATTGTGGGTAGAGCTCAACCCCTGAGTTCACTGCAGAAGAATTGGTCAGCAGAGCCCAGAGATAGAAGGTAAGTTGAAAAGCCATCAGGATTTCTTTCTCCCAAGTCAGCAAATTCTTATGATCTGGAACGGAGAAGATGACAGGACACTGGCAGCAGAGTCCAAAGCGAATTTCTAAAGCAGTTAAAATGAACAAATTGCCTGCCTGTAAGGAAAGGAAAGTGGAGTGAGACCGATTAGACTGTTCTGTTGAAGAGCCAATGTGCTGAGTGGCTTCCTGTGTTGTATGATTTCAGAAACCTGAAGCGTTACTAGGAGCATTGCCATAAGAAATGAGCATCCATTTTCAAGGAGCCCCATGCACCAGATCCTTGCTCTCCCCTCACTGTACCAGCTCCAGGAACAGTTATTACTTTAAGAACTCTCTATGTCCTTACTGATGAACGTGTAAGGAGCCAGGTGGTTCCAGTGCCACCTGAAACTTTGACAATCGTTCTCAGCTTTAGATCACTAAACCAATTTTGTATGCAGTTTGTAACTTGCCCTGGATCGGATCCCATGGGATCTAACCGTTTGGACCATTCTCTTATGGGACCTTCTCAGAGCCTTATTGGAGTCCGAGTAGACCGTATTAACTGCACTACCCTCTGGTACACACTTAATTACCTCAAAATAAAATTAGTGAGAATCCGGGGCATTCACAGATTGTGTAATCACACCACAAAACCAAATTCCCTCTTCCATTCTAACTTCAGATTTCACATCTGGATGCGCTTTCTCTCATGATTATGCTTTTCTGGAGAAGTTTGTTAGCATTGGAGTTGGACTAAAAGCACCAGCTCACTCAACCAGCACCAACCCACTGAAATAGTAGATTAATTAGCGGAGGCCATGGTATAAATTCAGTTTTATTTCAGTTCATAAAACCAATATGGCCAAACAGGTCAATGGTGGTCACGGATGATGTGCTCCCTAAACAAAACACAGGGGAATATTATAAATAAAATCGAGAAGCACATAATATGAAGGTTAAAAATAAAGCACATCATTAAAAGAGAAGAAATACGCTAATTTATTAGGCCTAGAAAGTACACATGACAGTTTTGTTGCCCAGTAACCCTCAGTAATCATTCATAACTGAGGCTGGTTCTCATTAACTATGCTGCAAAATTTATTTAACAAGAAAGAAGTATGTTAAACACCACGTTAATGCAGCAACATGTCTCAATAATTCGGCGAGATGATGGGGAGGAATGCTGCTCAGCCTATTTCTCCGTGCTGAGATCATATATTGCCTGGACTGCAAAGTGTTCCCTGAGGAAACGGACTGCATTCCAGACCAACAATTTGCTTGTAACTATGTTGTTACTAATGCATGAAGACAGTGATTTACACCGAGAATGATTTAATCGCAATGTCGAAACATGCAGCATTTCTCAAATTGGCAAAACGTAAACATCTCCAGATCTGGGTCAGATCTAAGATGTGTCTGAAATGCTCGGGGTTCCATCCTTTTACCACAGTGTCAGGCACACAGAGCCTCTGATGAGGTCTCTCACGAAAAACACGCTGTTACTCTCAGACAACCTTGTAAAGAAGATGCATGCTAACAGTAAACAGCGATACAGAGTTTGCGAGGAGTGTGTACACAGAACCTGCACAATCACACTCATAAGTAATTGCCTGAGGCTTTCCATAAAAATAAACAGAAGACATAGAAGCAGAATCAGGCTGTTTGGCCCATCGAATCTGCTCTGCTACTCCATCATGGCTGATTTATTACCTCACTCAATCCCATTCTCCTGCCTTCTCCCCCATAACCTTTGACTAATCAAGAACCAGTCAACCTCTGCTTTAAATACACCCTATGACTTAGCCTCCACATCCATCTGTGGTAATGAGTTTTACAGATTCTGCATCCTCTTCCTTTCATTGCCCCACACAGACTGCAGGGTGGTGAGGGAGGGCCACTCACTCAGGGTCCACTGAGACATTGAAAGGGTCTCAACTAAGGAGGCTCACTGACAATGTGTTGTTACACTTACAGATCCAGGACTGAATGTACATTATACTTATATAGCCCGCAGAGAGGGCGTCATTCTTTACGCTCCTTTACACAACACCCGGTCTGAGGGTGCTCACTACTTGCACAAACCTGTGATTTCAGTCTCTGATTCCGACATGGAGCTCCCTTCCAGAGCGTGAATCCATATCAGGCACAGACGATATACCTGGCCGAGTACTGAAGACTAATCAGCTGGCTGGAGTGTTTCATTGGCTCTTCACTCAACTCTGGAACATCTGGACATGAAGGTACATACATCAGGATGCTCTCCATTGCTTGCACCTCAGCTTTCAACACTATCAGCCCCTGTAAGCTCCTAGGCCCGATACAACAGATCCTCAATTTCCTCATGTGCAGACCCCAGTCAGAATGGATTTCCAACCTTTCCTCCACAGTGACCATCAGCACAGATGCACCACAAGGCTGTGTACTTAGCCCCTGAACTTCTTGCTTTATACTTATGATTGTGTGGCTCAGTACAACTTCAACGCCATATTAAAGTTTGCCGATGACAGCGCTGTTGAAGCAAAGGTAGTGACAGATCGGAATATAGGAGGAAGATTGAAAATCTGGCTGAACGGTACCACAACAACACCTCACTCAACGACAGCAAGACCAAGGAGCTGGTTATTGACCACAGGAGGGGGAAGTCGGAGGTCCATGAGCCAGTCCTCATTAAGTGATCAGAGGTGGAAAGTCTCAGAAACTATAAATTCTTTGGCTTTACCATATAAGAGGAACAGACACAAAATGCTGGAGGAAATCAGCTGATCTGAGGACCCATCCTTGGACCAGGCACATAATAGTCATCACAAAAAAAGCACGATCACACTTCTACTTTCTTAGGGGTTGTGTAGATTCAGCATGTCTTCTGGAACTTTGACAGAACTCTACAGGTGCACAGTGGAAGGCATCTTGACTCGTTGCATCATGGCCTGGTATGGAAACGCCTCTGCCCAGGGAAGGAAGGGTCCACAGAAGAATGGCGAATACAGTCCAGTCCATCCCAGGCAAAGCCCTCACTATAACTGAGTGCATTTACAAGGAGAGCACTGTCACAAGAAAGCAACATCCATCATCAGTGGCCCCCACCATCCAGGCCATGCTCTCTTCTTGTTACTGCCTGAAGGGGCAGGAGGGACAGAAGCCTTAGGTTCCACATCATCAGGTTCAGGAACAGTTATTTACCTGTAACAAGCAGGCTGCTGAACCAACGTGCATAACCTCACTCAGCTCAATACTCAAGTAACTCAACAACCTATAGACTCACTTTCAAAAACTCTACAAATCATGTTCTGATATTATTTATTAATTTTTATCACTTGCCTGATCTGTCATCTTTTTCACATTGGTTGTATGTTATTGATCACTTTTCATAAATCCATTTGTACTTCTTTATTTTCCTGGAAGAAAATGAATCTCAAGGTAGTATTTGGTGGCATACAGAACTGTATTTGAATTTTGATAATAAGTCTACTTAGGACTTTGAACGTAGAGAGTGCACTGACAATGCCCACAAACAGTACACTCTCACACACTGACCTGGATGGTGGACAATCATCGCCTCCTGAAGTACAGGCTTACTCATTAACTACTCTCCGACTGACCACTCCAGAGGAGGATTTTTTTTATTTGCATAATTTGTCTTCTTTTGCCCATTGGTTGTTTGTCAGTCTTTGTTTGTGTATAGATTTTTCATAAATTCTATTGTATTACTTCATCTTCCTGTAAATGCCTGCAAGAAAATGAATCTCAAGGTAGGATATGGTGACATACAGTGTATGTACTTTGATAATAAACTTACTTTGACTTTGACGGTACGCTTTCCTTCACTAACCATCCTGTCAACTTGCCAGTCCAATTGTCCATTCCTACCCTCTGTGAATGGTCGATATCTATCCACCCTGCTACCCCGTAGATCCAGCCTGACCACAGGGAGGACACCGTGGTGACCTCTTTACCAGTGCCCACTTTCTAGCTGAGGTCACTCAATATCCTGCCTGTGTTCAGTGGGCAGTTGCAATCCGTGCATCCGCCCACACCTCCTCATCCCCGCCACCCAACATTGTAATCTATCTCGGTTACGTTCCTGCATGCATCATCAGCTTGCCTTAAAGATTCACTTACCACCCACCAAGCTTCAGAAACAATTTAAAACGGTTTTAGTCCTTAACCATGCTGTCTTCTTTTTTCAGCAATACTGGCACGTATCCACATTCCTGTTATAAAAAAAATCTGAAGTAGCTTATTTTTGTTTGGTAGTTTCTGCAGATGTTGGCATAGGACAACATTTCACTTTAAGGAATCCCATGCTTGTGAAAAGAAAATGTTCTGGCAAATCAATTTTCTTTTAAATCACTGAAGCACAGTGCTATCATGATGGAGGTAATTTACAATGTCATAGAAAAAAAACAGCTTTGCCAAATTTTTTTTAATGTGGTGACAATGCCCGTGGAGATGCAGTATTTTTCATATTTCAAAAGTTCACTTTTTCATAAATAAATATAAAAAATATACAAAATAGTTCAACACAGAAAATGCTGGAGGAATTCTGCAGGTCAGACAGCATCCATGGAAAGGGACAATAGTCAATATTCTGAGTCAAGATTCTTCATCAGGACTGGAAAAGAAGGGAGAAGAGTCCAGAATAAGATGGCTTGAATATCTTAGAAGTTACTGTCAATCAGAAGGCCGGAAGTTGAGGCCCAATGGCTGAAGCCTGGTTCTGCGAGTCCACCGGGGATGCTAAAGGTCCAGTGTCTACAAGTCCAAATCTGCAGGAGGCTCGGAGATGGACCTTTATGCTCAACGGTCTCTAGTGGTTTTCGGAGAATGTTGCAAGAAACAGAAAAAAACATCCAGTGTGTGGCAATTCTGTGGGCAAAAATGCCTTTTAATGAGTGAGGTCAGCGAAGAATGGCCAGACTGGTTAAAGCTGACAGTAACTCAAATAACCACGCATTACACTGTGGTGTGCAGAAGAGCAACTCTCAATGCACAACACTCCAAACCTTGAAGTGGTGGGCTACAGCAGCAGAAAATCAAGAACATACACTCAATGACCACTTTATTAAATACAAGAGGTACTGTACCTAATAACAAGGCCTCTGAGTGTATTGGCATATTATCACATATTCAATTTCAACATTTAACAGAAATTTGGATAAGTACATTGATGGAAGTGGTATAGAGGGTTTCAGGTTGATGGAACTAGGCAGAATAATAGTTCAGCATGGACTAGATGGGCTGAAGGGCCTGCTCCTTTGCTGTAGTGTTATACAGCTCTATCATTCTATGTACATTGAAACATATAGTGAAATGTAGTGCAACACACACATAAAGTATGGAAGTAACTCAGCAGGTCAGATAGTATTTAAGGAAATGAATAAACAGTAAACATTTTGGCTCCTGATGAAGGGTTTCAGCCGGAATCATCAACCGTTAATTCATTTCCATTGATACTGTCTAACCTGCTGAGTTCCTCCAGCATTTTGTGTATGTTGCACTGGATTTCCAGTTTCTGCAGAATCCCTTGTGTCAGTGCAGTGTATCTTCTGTGTTCTGAACCAACCCTCCTGAGGATGTGCTCGGGGCACACATTCCAGCACACCCACAATGTTCACCGAATGCACAAGCAACTAAAACCACAGAACAGCAGCAGTAAATCAGCCACAGGAAGGCAGCCCCTTACCAGCCCCAGGACAGGGCAGCTCCAAGCCTCCCGCAGATTTAGACTTGCAGACACTGGACCTTCAGCATCCCCGGTGGACTCGCAGAACCAGGCTTCAGCCATTGGACCTCAACTTCCGGTCTCCTGATTGACATTCGGGCTTTGATCTCTAGTATCGACCCCAGGGCTCAACAACAATGACAAACGAGAACCCTGGATAAGGCACTAAACTCCAGGCTTTGAACTGGACCCCGAATCCTGTGTTTCATTCTTATATATAAGATAACGCCAAATGAGATGTGATTAAAGATGAGCTTAATCTGTCACATACATATCAAAGCACGTAGGAATGCATCACTTGCATCAACAACTAACACAATCTGAGGATGAGCTGGGGACAGCCTGCAAGGGTCACCATGCTTCCAACGACAAAATAGCATGCCCACAACTCATTAACCCTAACTTGTGCATCTTTAGAATGTGGGGGGGGGGGGGGAATCGGAGTACCTGAAGCTTGTAAGGAGTTTGTACGTTCTCAACAGTGTACCATGTAGCCATAGAGAGAACGTTACAGGCATCGGTGGGGATTGAACCCCAGCTGCTGCTGCTGTGAAGCTTTGCACTAACTGTTTCATTGTGTTATATTCCACCTTGTGTGCAGCAACAAGTGTCAGCAGCATACAGCAGCTGGATATCCAATATATGGATCGTAAGTGTAGTTAGTTACTGCCTGTTATGCTACTGCTATATAAGGCAGTAATGAAGGTCTTCCATCTCTGTCTGTCCTTGGCCATTTCTAATGTGTGCCAGGTGTGGCTGAGGGTCCTCATTTCTGCCTTGTTTTGTTTTTAGTGTGAACTGTACCAGCAGCCTGTGGTCAAAATGACAATAAACTTGACATGACCTTGATCTCTTCTCCGATCCATCTCCAACGTTTCCTCATGATGATTATGGCCATGTCCTCTTGGTGAAACTGAAGGAGTAGGGTGTGGTTGGAGATCTTCCCTGGCTAGAAAATACGGAAGGTCTTCTGCAGGCTCGTGGTGTGGAATGATATCAGCTTGGCAAGGTCATGCGTCAGTGATCTGACCTGTACAAGGGTGTCGACAGAACATAGCAATTCTCTGACAATGAGGGGGGATAGAGCAGAAGGCAGTTTAAAGAAAGACTTGCAATTAGCCAGCATCAAAAGCCTTAGAGCCAATTATTTTTTAATATGAGACTATTGTAAAGCAGGAAATGTAGGTAGCCAGTTTACACACAGGCTCCTACAAACAGCAACAAGTTAATCAGTTTTAATGGAGCTAATGGGAACAATAATGGCCAAAGCACAGGCTATAACTCCCCTAATCCAGGCAGTGCTAATGTATCATTAATATCAGTTAACATCTCCTCTGACAGATAGCACCCTTTCCTCAACATTGCACTGGCCTGTCACCCTAAATTTTGGTGTTTATGCCCAAAGTTGGAGTTCAACCCAAGAGAGTAATTCACAATCCACCACGTCAGAGCCCAATGCCAAAGTAAAGGTCAGGCTTATTATCATATGCACAAGTAAATGAATAATGAAAAAATAAACAGAGGAGAATCTGTAGGTGCTGCAAATCATCAGCAACTCACACAACATGCTGGAGGAACTCAACAAGTCAGGCTGCACTCATGGAAGGAAATATACAGTTGATTTTTAGGGCCAAGATCATTCAGCAGGACACATTAGTTGATTGTTTATTGAATTGACTTTATTTTTCATGTACACGAGGAGTAGAAATCTTTATGTTATGTCTCCGTCTGAATGTGCAATGTAGAATTATAGTAATCTGTAATAAATAGTGTGTTAAATGGAACAATCAGTGTAGCTTAGAAATGCAATTGTGTCAGCATGTATTAATCAGTCTGATGGTCTGGTGGAAGAAGCTGGTCTGGAGCCAGTTGGTCCTGGCTATTATGCTGTGGTACCCCTTCCAGGGTGATAGCAGCTGGAACATTTTGTGGTTGGGGTAACTCGGGTCCCCAGTGATCCTTCGGACCATTCCAGTGCATTGATGGTGTCTGACTTGCAGAGTTCTTCCATTGTTTTGTGTGTTGAATAGTAAATAAGTTTCCTGCAGCAGCATCCCAGGCTCACAGCATCAGATAAGGTGTCCACCAGGGTTCCCAACCTGTGGTCCACAGACCCCTTGTTTAATAGTATTAGTTTCCAGCATATAAAGAGGTTGGGAACCCCAGATGTACACAATTTTTACAAAAAATAATAGAAGTAGAAGAAATATAAATACTTGCGGTTTAAGGGTAATAACGAAGACGTGCAGGTAGTTTGAAAGCAAAGGAGTTCAATTAAAAACATTATTAATAACAATTAATAAATTGAAGTAAATTGTGGTAAACCATCACCACAAACAATGAAGAGGCGAGTAAGGGCAAAGCAAACTCGAGAGTTGGACCAGTTCTGGTTGGAGTGGACGATTTGGGAGGAGAAGATGAGACGAAGATGTTCCAATATCTGTCCAACTTCCCCGGGTATGGGGGTGGATGCTCTATGAAGAGGTTGAGAACGGCTTCTTCGGCTGAAAAATCCAGGTCTGAAGGGAATTGCTAGGAGGTGTCTTCTAGGTCCTGTGCAATTTGCTATGGTGAGGCCCAGGTCATAATATGAGGTTAAGTCCACTGTTTGAACAATCTAAACATCGGTGCAGATAGACTGGAAAAGCAAGGTGTCCAGGGTCGGCCAGGTTGGATTGCTCTGGCTGCCGAACTGATTTGGAGAGGTCAAGAAAGGCTTCTATGGCAGTGAAATCTAGGCCTGGAGCAATTCGGCACAGAGGGTCCTAGTAGGAGGTTCAGGCAACTTAACACAGACCCAGATAGACTGGGGGCTCCTCTCTCTGTGATACTAAGGCTGTGAGACTGCCCCCAGTTGCTGTGCTTTGTGTCTGTGAACTTTGCAGGGACTTGCCTCTCTAACATGATAGACTGAATACCAAGGCTTCGGGCCTACTCTGGGTTGCTCCGGGGATTGGATCTAAGGACTCAATTTGGTTCAGAATGGTGTTCTTGTTGCTCACTTCTGTTGTCTGCATGTGTTTTTTTTTCTCTTTCTCTGTGGGCACTGGGGGTTAGTCCTACAGGCTTTTTAGTTGGGTTCTTTCAGGTTCCTTGTTGTGTGACTGCCTGTAAGCAAGCAAATCTCAAGGTTGTACAATTTATACAGTCTTTGATAATAAATGCGTTTTGTACCTTTGAATGTTGAGCCTTTAAATAAAACTGTAATATACAACAAAGGGTCGAAGTGGCCAGCTGCACTCTTTGTGATTAGGGTTGTGCAGGTTGGTTCAAGAACCGAATGGTTGAAGGGCAGTACCCGCTCTTGTATCGGTTTTTTGAACTTTGATGGTCTGGGACTACAGGCTTCTGCATCTCTGTGAGAAGATGGTCTGGGCTTGATAATCAATGTTGCTGTCTTGAGGCAGCACCTCCTGTAGTTAATGCAGGTGATATGCTCATATGCCGAAGGCAGAGTTCATTACTCTCTGCTGCCTCTTATGTTATTTGCCATGTGAAGAGTATCAGTGATCAAAGAGACCTGCAAGTTTGTAAGTCGAATGTTGCCTACTGTGGAAGAGCCTGATGATGAGAGATGGGCTTGTTTATCAAGCTGGTTATTTCCCTTAACTACACCTGTGCCTGATAAGATTTAGTTGCTGTGTCTGCTACTGATCGCAATGAACTGACATGAGCAATAAAACAATCTTCAGACCTTAACAAGGTCTCCACCCACTTCCTTCCCCCATCCGGTTCACAGACCAAAGGTGAAACCACCTTCTGAGATGGTGAAGCTTCCGATCAGTTCATTGTTTGGGTTCGTGTGAGAGCTCACCCGGCCTTTGAGGTGGAGAGAATCAGGATTATCTATTGGGCAGGGCTCAGTATCAGTGACATGGATAATGTAATTACCACCATTTACATGCTCAACCACACCTGTTCTTCTGTCCTCACATGTCCTGATTGAAACAAGCACCTAACTGTACTAGATCCAAGAAAGGCATAAATAGAATGTCATCAGCTTCCAGTTTCTCACACACCCTTACCCTCACTAATTCTTTTGAGGATCTTTGCTCAGAGCAAGTTGGACAGAAACCAAAGCCAGTCCAGCAAAAGCTAATTAACTAATGCACAGACGTTAGCTGTGTGAACTTGGTTTCAGAGTAGCTGCCTTACTTTTCAAGCAGAAGAAAACATAAAGAGCTAAAGTGTTGTGACAGAATAGCGGATGTTCCATGTAATTGGATGTGCTGATTTAAAGTAATATGTGATCAGGTCATGGAATGGTTAGTTTGTAAAAAAACAAAACCAGTCTGAATCCAAGGGACTGATTGCCCGTGAACACATTGTCACCAACTCGCACCATAACTATTCCTTCCAGCATTTGAAGTTTAAATCCTTTTCATCATACTTACATCATGACATCTTCTTTGACTTCTAAGCTATCTATCCTCAATGTCTCCATGGCAACGTTCTTTCTTCTACTGAGCAGCCAAAAAGAGGAAGTGCCCTCCAGTGTCTCTTGAAATGGCTGCCTTCCCCTACCCTCACAAAGTGATATAGTGGGGGGCGCAGTGTTTCATTCAGAGACACCTGAACTCAAATCCTGTGAGTTTTCAAATTCTGAGCCAACATCTAATGGGAAAGGTGAAATTTAAAGAAAGTACTCGGGAATTTTTAAAGAAAAACCATTGGTAATAGTAACCACTGCATTTCTGAATCAAAAACAAAACATCTAGTTCAAAGGTTATAAGAAAAATCCAGAACAATAGGACATGCAGAATAAAAGTCAGCCATGGTCAAATAACAGAATAGACTCAATGGGCCAAATGGCCCAATTCCACCCCTAAGTTACTTTTGTTATGATGTCCATCACGAAAAGAAAGCCACCATTCATATCCCATTAATTCCAATCTGCCAAGTTGACTCCAGGAAGGAGATGGCCAGCCATTCCTTTTAGAGGCATTGAAGAATAGACTTGCCTGCAAATCTCCTGTCCTGGAAAAAGATTAAATTAAAACAGCATATCAATTCATGGCCACTGCTTCCTCCCTCATCCAGTTGTTGTCCTTTGTCAGTAACACTGTATTATGAAATATATTCCCCAACATTAAGTCTGAAATGTGAACATTACTTCCCACTGAAAACACTAGAGATAGTTTTAGCTCTCTTTTTTGTCCCTGATACCACTTCACAATCCACCTGGGTAGTCTACAATCCAACAGCATGAAAATTGAGTTCTCCATTTTCAGGTAAAATGCTCCCTCTTTGGTCCTCTCAGTCACTCAGTCCTCCCTACATTCAACTTGTTTCTTACCCCTCCTCCATCTGCCCATCACTCACTCTCTCCTCCCACTGGTTCCCCTCCCCCCTACTTTTCCCATCATTTCAGCCCTCTTCCCTTCCTCAATTCCATGCTCCACCTGTTTCTCCTATCAGATTCCATCATCTTCAGCCCTGTCTGACTTCTGCCTACCACCTCCTTGTTTCTGTTGCAATCCCCACTCTTCTCCCTCCCACATCAGTCTGTCTCCACCTATCAATTTACTGTAGAAAAAAAGATGAGGGGTAGGTGGGGAGGGGAGGGAGAAACACAAGGTGATGGCTGAAACCTGGAAGGGGAAGCAAAGAGCTGGGAAGCTGATTGGTGAAAGAAATACAGGGCTGGAGAGGACAGAAGGACATGAAGGAAAGAACAAGGGAGTGGAGCACCAGAGGGAGGCAATGGGCAGGCAAAGAGATAAGGTGAGAGAGGATAAAGGGTATGGGGAATGGTGAAGGGGGGGAGTGGAGGACATTATCAGAAATTTGAGAAATGAATCTTCATGCCTTCATCTTGGAGGCTACCCAGACGGAATTTAAGGTGTTATTTCTCCAACCTGAGTGTGACCTCATCATGACAGTACAGGAGGCCATGGGTTAACAAGTCGGAATGGGAATCAGAAGTGAAATTAAAATGGGTGGCCACTGGCAGATCCCGCTTGCTCTGGCAGACATGGCATAAATGCTTGGCAAAGCAGTCTCCCAATCAACGTTGTGTCTCATTGACATACAGGAGGCCACACCAGGAACACCAAACACAGTATATGGCCCCAGTAGACTCAAGGGTGAAGTGTTACCTCACCTGAAAGGACTGTTTGGGGCCCTTAATGGTGGTGAGGGTGGAAGCGTAGGGGCAGGTGTAGCACTTGTTCTGTGTGGTACAAATTGGCAGGGATGACATGTTCCCAGGAACGATGCATAGCCGTAGTGGTGAGTCTGGGTAAGCACATGGTCAAAGAGTCAGAAAATCTCTCTTTCAGTTCAGATGAAGAATCTCAAGATAAACCCCTGACTGTACATCGCCCTCCACAGATTTGGAATTCCTCCAGCATGCTGCTCCAGATTCCAGCACCCACACACTCCCATTTCTCCATGAAGCAGTGCAGAGAAAATTTACATGGATGTTGCTGGGACTTGAGGACCTGAGTTATAGGGAAAAGTTGAAAAGATTAGGACTTTATTCATTGGAGCACAGGGGAAAATCTTATAGAGCAACCTTTTTTTATGCCATGGACCAATACCATTAAGCAATTGGTTACTGGACCCCAGGCTGGGAACTCCTGTTATAGAGGTGTACAAAATTATGAGGGCTATTGATAGTTTGAGTGAGACTAGAGCTAGAGGTTGAAGGTTTAAGGTGAAAGGTGAAATGGTTAAAGTGAATTTGAAGGGGAATTTCTTCATTCAGAGGTTGCTGAGCGGGTGGGACAAGCTGCCAGTGGAAGTAGTGAATGTGGGTTTGATTGCAAAATTTAAGAGAAATTTGGATAAGTACATGGATGGGAGAGGTATGGAGTATATTGGAACAGGTGCAGGTCAATGGACTAGGCAAAGTAAGAGTTAGTACAATTAGATGGTCTGAAGGGCCTGGTTCTGTGGTCTATGACCCCATCCTGCTTCCTTCATTCCTACCTCATTGATGCCAGCAATGCCCTTCTCTACTGAAACAACCTTGTCCAACATTTTCCCAGATGTCCATCACATCTCCACTGGATAGACTTTAATTTGCTGCCTTACTGTAAATTATATTTCTTAAATGTAGATGAGATGGAGTATGTTTTATAATTAACTCATTGTGGTGCATAGATGCAGCAATTCTATCACAATCCTGTTCACCCAACCCAGAACATCTTACAGTCAAGAGTGGGCTCTCTCACCTCTGCCCCTCTGACCCTCAACACTGGTGCCCCTCAAGGCTGTGTCCTAAGCCACCTTCTTTACTTCCTGTATACCCATGACTGTGTTGCCATCCACAGCTCCAATCTGCTAATTAAATTTGCTGACGACACTACACTGATTGACCTAATCTCAAATAATAATGAGGCAGCCTACAGAGAAGAAGTCATCACCCTGACACAGTGGTGTCAAAAAAAAACCTCTCCCTCAATGTCACAAAAATAAAGGAGCTGGTTGTGGACTACAGGAGGAATGGAGACGCGCTTAACTCTATACCAATGGATCTGGGGTTGAGAGGGTGAACAGCTTTAAGTTCCTCAGCATACACATCACCGAGGATCTCACATGGTCTGTGGTGAAAAAGACACAACAGCGCCTCTTTCACCTCAGACAGTTGAAGAAGTTTGGTATGGCCCACAAATCCTAAGAACTTTCTACAGGGGCGCAATTGAGAGCATCCTGACTGGCTGCATCACTGCCTGGTATGGGACCTGTACCTCCCTCAGTCGCAGGACTCTGCAGAGAGTGGTGCAGACAGCCCAGCACATCTGTAGATGTGAACTTCCTACTATTCAGGACATTTACAATGACAGGTGTGTAAAAAGGGCCTGAAGGATCATTGGGGACCCGAGTCACCCCAACCACAAACTGTTCCAACTGCTGCCATCTGGGAAGCGATACCGCAACAAAAAACCCAGGACAGCTTCTTCCACCAGGCCAACAGACTGATAAATTCATGCTGATGCAATTATATTTCTATATTATATTGACAGTCCTGTTGTATGTACTATTTATTATAAATTACTATAAATTGCACATTGCACATTTAGATGGAGTCTTAACGTAAAGGTTTTTACTCTTCATGTATATGGCGGAACTGTCCAAGGACATCTTGAACCTCCCACTGTTGCAGTCAGAGGTCCCACCTGCTTCAAAAGGGTGACAATCATACCAGTACCCAAGAAGGGCAGGTGAGCTTCCTCAATAGCTATCACCCAGTTGCAATCACATCCAGCAACAATTGTATCAGTGCCTAAGAAGATTAATGTGAGCTGCATTATTGACTATCACCCAGTAGCACTCACATCTAGAGTGATGAAATGCTTTGAGAGGTTGGTCATAAATAACTCTGATCTCATGCCTCAGCAAGGACTTGGACCCATTGCAATTTGCCTATCACCACAATAGGTCAACGGCAGATGCAATCTCAATGACTCTTCACATGGCTTTAGACCACCTGGACAATACAAACCCATATGTCAGAATGCGGTTCATCAATTATAGCTCAGCATTTAATATCATTATTCCCACAATTCTGATTAAGAAGCTATAGAACCTGGGCCTCTTACTTCCCTCTGCAATTGGATCCTCGACTTCCTAACTGAAAGACCACAATCTGTGTGGATTGGTGATAACATATCCTCCTGGCTGACAATCAACACTGGTGCACCTCAAGGTTGTGTGCTTAGCCCACTGCTCTACTCTCTATATACACATGACCGTATGGCTAGGCATAGCTCAACTACCATCTCTAAATTTGCTGATGATACAACCATTGTTGGTAGAATCTCAGAAGGAGAAGAAAGGGTGTACAGGAGCGAGATTTGCCAATTAGTGGAATGGTGTCACAGCAACAACCTGGCACTCAACATCAGTAAGACAAAAGAGCTGATTGTGAACTTCAGGAAGGGTAAGAAGAAGGAACACATAATAATCCTCATAGAGGGATCAGAAGTGGAGAGGGTGAGCACAAGTTCCTGGGTGTCAAGATCTCTGAGGATCTAACCTGGTCCCAACATACTGATGTAGTTATAAAGAAGGCAAGACAGTAACTATACTTCATTAGGAGTTTGAAGAGATTTGGCATGTCAACAAATACACTCAACAACTTCTATTGATGTACTGTGGAGAGCATTCTGACAGGCTGCATCACTGTCTTGTATGGGGCGGGGGCGGGGGGGAGAGCTACTGCACAGGACCGAAAGAAGCTGCAGAGGGTTGTAAATTAGTTAGCTCCATCTTGGGTACTAGCCTACAAAGCATCCAGGACATCTTCAAGGAGTGGTGTCTCAGAAAGGCAGCACCCTTTATTAAGGACCCCCAGTACCCAGGGAATGCCCTTTTTTCATCAGGTAGGAGGTACAGAAGCCTGAAGGCACACACTCAGTGATTCAGGAACAGCTTCTTCCCCTCTGCCATCCAATTCCTATAAGGATATTGAACCCATGAACACTACCTCACATTCTTAATATATATAATTTCCATTTTTTGCACAATTTCTAATCTCAATATATGTATACTGTAATTGATTTACTTTTTTTTTGTTCTCCTGTATTATGGATTGCATTGAACTGCTGCCGCTAAGTTAACAAATGTCATGACACATTCAGATTCTGATTCTGAATCAACCCCTGCCTAAGAAAGGACGGACTAACAGCAATTTGCCTATTGCCACAATAGGTCTACAGTGGATGCAATTTCACCGGCTCTCCCCTCAGCGTTAGATCGGCTGGACAACAGTAATGTCAAACTATTGTTTATTGACTACAGCTCAGTGTTCACACAATCATACCCTCAGTTCTAATCAACAAGCTCCAAATCATAGGCCTCTGTACCTCCCGCTACAAATGAATCCTTGACATCCTCACCAGGAAACTACAGTTAGCGGAGTTCGGAAATAACATCTGACAACCAACCCTGGCGCCCCTCAGTGCTCTGTGCTGAGGGTTCTGCTCTACTCTCTCTACACCCACGACAGTATGGCTAGGCACAGCTCAAATGGCATCTATCGATATGCTGATGATACAAATGTTGTTAACAGAATTACAGATGGTGACAAACAAGAGTGCACGAGTGAGAAAGACCAGCTGGTTGAGTGGTGCATAACAACAACCTTGCACTCAACATCCGTAAGAATGAGGAATTGATTGTGAACTTCGGGAAGAGGAAGTCAAGGGAACACACACCTGTCCTTATCGACGGATCAACAACGGAAAGAATGAGCAGTTTCAAGTTCCTGGGTGTCAATGGTTCTGATGCAATTGCAAAGAAGGCACGACAGCAGCTATATTTCATTCAGAGTTTGAGGAGGTACAATACATCACCAAAGACTCTGGCAAGTTTCTACAGTTAAACCATGGAGAGCATTCTAACTGATTCCATCACCATATGATATAGAGGGGCTACTGCAGAGGATTGGAACAGCTGCAGAAAGTTGTAAATTCAGCCAGAATTGAGAACACCTTCAAAAGGTGATGCATCAGAAAGACAGCATCCAGCATGAAGGACCTTCGTCACCCAGGTGATGCCCTCTTCTCATTGATATCATCAAGGAGGAAGTACTGACTGTGTTTCCAGAACAGCTTCTTTGCATCTGTCATCAGATTTTTGAATAGACAATGAATGCATGAAAATTTCCTCACTATTTCTTATTTGTTTTCAGTTCACACTATTTAATTTAAGTTTTATATACATTTATTTTGGTAATTTGTAGTTCTTTTTATTATTATTATGTACTGCCACCACAAATCAAGAAATTTTATGAATATGTCAGTGATATTACATCTGATTCTGATACAGCATGAGATATCTTCCAGATTGGGGATGTGGAATCTGCCTTTAAATTTGGTGCTAACCGGTCATATCAGTTCTGTTGACTTTAATGGAAGATGGGACCAAGCATGCAAAGTTGAGCACAACTGCAGCGTGATACTGGCCCATGTCTTTATTGTGGAGGATCAAATGAGACATTTCTTCAGGACTGAAGTTATTGTGATGAGGAGGGAGTGGAGGTGATAGGGGAGGAGTAGATGGACAGACTCTGACGTGATGGAGGTATGGAGAGCCATAGCATGGAGATAAGCTCCTTGGCCCACATGCTCCACACCAAGTCCACAGTGTCAACCAATCACCTATTGGCACTAATCCTACGTCAATCCCACTTTTGATTCCCATCAACTTCACCCGGATTTCAATACTCAGCTGCACACTTGGAGAAACTTGCAGCAAAATGCAGCATCCATCATTAAGGACCCCTATCAGTCAGGACGTGTCCTCTTCTCTTTGCTGTATGGATGTGGCACCGTAGATCAGGGAGCCATTCAAGAGGGGGGGAAGAAGAGAAATGTAGAGGTAATTGGGGATAGTACAGTCAGGGGAAAAGACAGAGTTCTCTGTCGCGAGGATAGAGCCTACCGAAGGCCGTGTTGCCTGCCTGGGTTCAGGATGCCTATCTGATCTGCACAGGAATTTGCAGTGGGAGGGGAAAGGTCCAGTTGTCGTGGTCCATGTGGGTACCAATGACATAGGTAGAATGAGGAAAGATGTTCTGCTGATGGAATTTGAGCAGCTGGGAATAAATTAAAAAGCAGAACCAAAAAGTAAGTAATCTCTGGACTACTACCTGAGCCAAGTGCCAATTGGCATGGGGTCAAGTCAGTACCTCCAGATGAACTGTTTGTTTTTGTCTGTTTTCCCCTCAGCCGTCAGTCTGTGCTTTTGTATTGCCATGTGCTCCTGTCCCCACTCCTGCTCTGTTCCGGCCCCTGTATCACTGAGTACTCTGTCTCTCATCTGTTTCTCATTATTACCTGTATTGCTGCTACCTGTGTCTATTAGTGCTCCACCTATCATCTGCCTCTCTGTTTATTGCTCAGGGTATTTCAGACCTGTGTTTTCACCTGCTTGTTGCCAGATTGTGTCAGGGAATTTTCCTGAGCCTACCCAGCATTCGTATCTTTACTCTGTCCGTCTGAATATCGACTCTGCCTGTTTCCCGATTCTGGTTTTTGGATTTCTCTGGATGTTTTGATCTCTGCCTGAACTTTAACACACTTTGTTTGCACCTTGGGATTTGTTACTCAATTAACATCATTGTGTTCACAGTACTGGGTCTGCGATTGGATCCCTGCTGCAGTGCCCTGACAGGTCAAGAAGATTAGAGAGTTAAATGTATGGCTCAAAGATTGGTGTGGAAGAAATGGGTTTGAAATCATGGGAAATCAGCACTAGTAATGGGGAAGGATGGAGCTGTACCAATGGGACAGGCTCCACCTGAACCGTGATTGGACCTGGATCCTAGTGAATTGCATACATAGGGCTGTGGACAAAGCTTTAAACTATTTAAAACTAAACAGTAGGTAGGTGGGGTCAACAGATTGGAGAAGTATGGATAAAGTAAAAATGTAAATGTGGATAAAGAAAAACAAAGTACTAAAAAGAGAAAAGTAAGAGTGGAGTGAAGAAAAATCAAGTACAAAAGAGTAAAGGATTACAAGATTTTAAAAGCACAGTAACTGTAAGGGCACTTTATCTGAATACGCGTAGTATTTGAAACAAGGTCAGTGAACTTTTGGCTCAAATAAGTACAAAGAGGTATGATATGGTGGCCATTACAGAGACATGGTTGCAGGGTGGAGAGGATTGGGAATTAAATATCCATGGATATCAGGTAGAGATTAGGAATAGTAAAGGGAAAAAATCCATGGTGGGAGTTGTCTATCAGCTACTGAATAAGGTGGGGACTGATACGATAGCTATCACTAAAGAGGTAATGCTGAACAAACTTGTGGGCCTGAAGATGGATAAGTCCCCCGGTCCTGATAGAATGGATCCCAGGGTACTGAAAGAAATGGCAGAAGTTATAGTAGAGATTTTGGTGATGATTTACCAAAATTCTCTGGGCAGGTCCCAATGGATTGGAAGATGGTGAATGTTGGTAGGAAGTAAGAGGATTGGGAAGCTTTTAGAAAGCAACAGAAGGCAATGGAAAAAAAAGGTAAAGATGGAATAGAAAAGTAAGCTAACCAATAATATTAAAGAGGATACCAAAAGTTTCTACAGATACATAAAGTGTAAAATAGAGTCAAGAGTAAATATTGGACAGCTGGAAACAATGGTGGAGAGGTAATAATTTGGGACAAGGAAATAGTGGATGTACTGAATTAGTATTTTGCACTGTCTTCACTGTGGAAGACATTAGCCATATGGTGGAAGTTCCAGTTGTCAGGGGTCATGAAGTGTGTGAAGTTACCAAAACCAGACAGATGTTTCTTGGGAAACTGAAAGGTATAAAGGTAGATAAGTCACCTGGACCAGATGGTGAACACCCCAGGGTGCTGAAAAAGGTAGCTGAAGAGATTGTGGAAGCATTAGTAATGATCTTTCAAGAATCACTAGATCCTGGAATGGTTCCAGAAGGCTCGGAAATTCCGCATGTCATTCCATTCTTCAAGATGAGCTAGAGGCAGAAGAAAGGAAATGATAGGCTAATTAGTCTGGCCCCATTGATTGGGAAGATGTTGGAGTCAATGGTTGAGGATGAGATCTCAGGGTACTCAGAGGCACATGATAAAATAGGCCATAGACAGCATGGTTTCTTCAAGGGAAAATCTTGCCTGCAAAGAGCATTTGATGGATCAGGACCTACATTCACTGGAATTCAGAAGAACGAGGGTGATTTCATTGAAACCTATTGAATGGAGAAAGGCCTTGATAGAGTGGATGTGGAGGCGATGTCTCCTATGATGAGAGTGTCTAAGACCACAGGACACAGCCGCAGAATAGAGGGGTGTCCTTTTAGAATGGAGATGAGGAGCAACTTCTTTAGCCAGGAAGTGGTGAATCTGTGAAGTGCTTTGACAGGCAGCTGCGGAGGTCAAATCTTTATTTATATTTAAGTCAGAGGTTGATAGGTTGTTGATTAGTCAGGGCATGAGGAGATACAGGGAGAAAGCAGGAGATTGGGGTTGGGAGGAAAATTGGATCAGCCATGATGAAATGGCAGAGCAGACATGATAGACCAAAAGTGCCTAATTCTGCTCCTATATCTTATGGTCTTATGGTCCACTCCAAAGGAAATAAAATGGCACTAGAATCAACAAGCTCATACAGACAGCTAGGAGTAGACCAGAAAACTGGAGCCAAATGATCTTTCCCCTGGATTGCAGTTTCTTTAATTGTTCATTAAATGGAGTAGTTGATCTGAATGTCTCCAGCTGGATGGCAGATTAATCCCTATTGATTCACTCATGCTACAAGTAACACAAACAATCAGAGTAAACACAAATGGGAAAGTGGGAAGCTAGATGAGAAAGTAAAGTGCAAATCACACCTTATGGATTGTGTCAACATTATGGAGAAGAGAATGAATGTATTAAAGACTCTGAAATATCTCCAGTAAATAAAAAGGCAGCCAAGGGATTAATTTAATCAGGATCAATATCTGAAGGCATGGTGTGCGGGTGATAATGAAGTAAACACTACAGACAGAAACAGGGCCTTTGGGAAGTATCTAGTTCATGATGAACTATAGCCCTCTATGCCCCTTCCATCCTTGTACCTATTCAATTTTTTCTTAAGTATGGAAGTTGAACTCGCTTGTTCCACACTCTCACCACCTTCTGAGTTCCCGCCAATGTTCCCCTTAAACATTTCACATTTCACCCTTAATCTGTGACCTCTAGGAAGGAGGAATGTTAATTGTCTTTCATAATATGGGTCTGTATATCACTAATCTTCATTGGCCAGGTTAAAAGTCTAACACAGCTACATGTGGCTTCTTTGCAATAATTCCAAACACAAAGTACACTGCAGATGCTGTGGTCAAATCAAGACGTACAAAAAAGCTGGATGAACTCAGCAGGTCAGACAGCATCCGTTGAAATGAGCAGTCAATGTTTTAGGTCGAGACCCTTCGTCAGGACTAAAGAAGGAGGGGGCAGGGGCCCTATAAAGAAGGTGGGGAGAGGGTGGAAAACCAATCAGAGGAGAGATCAAGGGGTGGGGGAGGGGAAGAAGGGCTAAGGTAAAAGCACTCTGGGTAGTAGAAGAAGGCAGAGTCATGAGAGGTGATAGGCAGCTAGAAGAGGAGACAGAGTGAAGGTGGGATGGGGGAAGGGAGAGGGACTGAATTACCGGAAGTTGGAGAATTCGATGTCCATACCAAGGGGCTGGGGACTACCCAGACGGTATATGAGGTGCTGTTCCTCCAACCGAAGTTTGGCCTCATCATGGCAGTAGAGGAGGCCATGTATGGACATATCCGAATGGGAATGTGAAGCAGAGTTGAAGTGGGTGGCAACCGGGAGATCCTGTCTGTTGTGGCAGACAGAGCAGAGGTGCTCAACGAAGCAGTCCCCCAATCTGCGTCGTGTCTCGCCGATGCAGAGGAGGCTGCACTGGGAGCACCAAATGCAATAGATTACTTCAACAGACTTACAAGTGAAGTGTTGCCTCACCTGGAAGGACTGTTTGGGGCCCTGAATGGTGGTAAGAGATGAGGTGTAGGGACAGGTGTAGCACTTACGCTTTCAGGGATAAGTGCCAGGTGGGAGATCTGTGGGGAGGGACGTGTGGACCAGGCAGTCGTGGAGGGAACGATCCCTGTGAAAAGCAGAGAGGGGTAGAAAGGGAAAGATATCCTTAGCGGTGGGGTCCTGTTGAAGGTGGCGGAAGTTGCGGAGGATAAATAATTGCAATAATTCCACATTTCTGCTTCTGAAAGAAGTTGCATTGATGCAACTCATTCTCAGAACACGCCAACCTAATGACAGAGATGAAATAAAATTTACTGAGGCCACAATACCATAAGGCATAAGAACAGAATTAGGCTAATTGGCCCATTGCGTCTGTGCTCTGCCATTCCATCATGGCTGATTATTACTCTATCTGCGAAGTGTTCTCACAGCTGCTGGGCTCACTTTCTGGAACTTTTCATCTCTTGTTCTCGATATTTGGTGCTCATTTATTATTAGTATTATTGTTTTCCTCTTGCATTTTTGCTGTTTGTTGTCTTTTGCAGATTAGTGCTTGCAAATTTGGGTGCAGTCTTTCAAAGAATCAATGATTCTTTTTGTTTCGTTCTATTTACTGTGAATGGCTGCAAGAAAATAATCTCAGAGTTGTATAAGGTGAAACATACGTACTTTGATAAAAAATTTACTTTGAACTTTGAACTCTCAACCCCAGTCTCCTGCTTTCTCCCTGCAACCTTGGATGCCCTTACTAGCCTATCAACCTCCACTTTAAATATATCCAACATCTTGGCTTCGACACCATCAATGGTAATGTATTTCACAGATTCACCACATTCTGGCTAACAAAATTTATCTTCATCTCTGTGCCAAAGGGATACCTTTGTATTCTGAGGCTGTGCCCTTTGGTCCTAGACTCCCGCAACAGATGGAAGCATCCTCCCAAATTCCAATTTATCTAGGCCTTCCAGTATTTGATAGGTTTCAATTCCCTCGACTTTTGGTTCTCAAAACACAGAAAATTGAAGTCCTCCTTCCTCACCTTCCCCACTAAACACAACAGAATAACAAAAAAGCACTAGTGTGCCAAATCTTTAAATATTATGCATTGATAGATAAAGCACAAGCAAGACATTCACTGCTCTATTTTGCTATACACAAAAGAATAAAATAACTTTGCATTTCTGTTCAAACTTTCTGTTCAACTGTTCTGCCTGAAATAGATGAATTTGAACAATCAGCTTCAAAATGCCCATATACAGTAGTTTCCTTTAAGTTGATATTCTAAAAATTCATCAAACCCAGGAATACAGCCTCCATACTCACTGTGGGTTTTGACAATGCTGCAAGATTGCACTGAACAACATTTGCCCAAAAATGGCATTTTGATTGAATTTTCATCTCATATCTGCATCCTGTATAGAGTTTCATGCTGTGTGCGTGCCAGCGTAATACCCACATCCCAGCATCCTCTTGGCATTCAACATTCTCTCTATCGTTGAATCATAGAGTCACAGAAGCAAGCCCTTTGGTCCAACTGGTCTGTGATGACCAATTTTCCACCTAATCTACTATTCCCATTTCCCACATCATAATCTGGGCAAGCTGGAAAAATGGGTTGCAAAATGGCAGATGGCATTTAATGTGGAAAAATGCAGAGTTACACATCAGTAGGACCACCTGGGTAGATCTTGCAGAGTGAACAGTAGGACACTGAGGAATGCTGTAGAACAAATGGATCTGGGCCTTCATTAATCAAAGTATTGAGTACAGAAGATGGGATGTTATGTTGAAGTTGTGTAAGATATTGATAATCTAACAAATAGTGAATTCTACCAGGTTAATTAGATGAGCAATGCCATACTGATGTGCTTTAAAAAGTCTTGAAGTTATCAGCAGTATTTGTCCACAACACAGGATTGCTGATAAAATGTTATTGCATTTCTTTCACCCTCCTAGTTGTCTGCTTTCTACCACGCATGGCCTGCTGATGCCTCCACAATTTTAAAACCTGTATTATCGGAAGCATCATCTACCAGAGCCGTCCCACCGTCTTTGAGATCAGATTTTTCCTTGTTCCTCTCATTTGCTGAGGTGATTGGTACCTTCTGATACAAACTGCCCTTAAACTGATTCCAGCTTTCTCTATGAAATCTTAAACTATGCCAGCCATACTGGGCAGTTCTTAACCAAAAGCTAACACTATAATATCTGCTGGCTTCAGCTTGGTGAAGGAGGGCAGCCAAATTCCTAGACCTCAGGTGGGACGCTATATGCCGCAGGTGTGAAGGAGAGCATGCTGGTGGAAGCACGGATCAACGGATCTTAGGATTCTGACAATATCCTAATCAACAGTACTGGATAGTACATGCAAGAACATCCATAAAATTTAGACAGTTGTGTTTTCTCAACTTACCATTCCTCTCGTAGCTTATTTTATGCTCTACTGATTTTGGTTGACTAACAATGTTTCTTCACAGTAGTAGAGAAAGAATGCAAACAAACTGTCTGGCCCATCCAATCCACGCACACACTTTCGCACCAATCCTATTCTAATCTACTTTTCTCTTCCCACATTCACATCACTCCTATTCCTGAGGTAACGAGAAGTTTACACGGAGTCCGTGGAGGGCAGGCTGGTTTCCGTCATCTGCTAAATTGTGTCCACAGTTGCTCTGCCCATGACTACAACAAAGTGCAGCGATCTCTGAGCTCAGGATCCCCAGGCCAATGTAGCATGCCATCTAATTTCCCATCCACCCTCCACCAATAGAATACTTCGTGAAGTGTTGGTCTCCTTTTCTATGAAAGGATGGGCTGGCACTGGAGAGAGGCCAGAGGAAGTTTACGAGAATGATCCCAGGATGAAACAGGTTGACATGTGAGAAATGAATGATGGCTCTGGGCTTGTCCTCACTGATATTTAGAAGAACGAATGGTTCTCATTGAAACTTACTGAATATTGAAAGGCCTGGATAGAGTGGATATGGAGAAGATATTTTCTATGGTGTGTGAGTCTAAGACTAGAGAGCATAGCCTCAGAATACATTTGCCATCACCTACCCCCACCCCTTGTCACCACAGGGAAGGATATACATGTATCCATATCTTTCTGTTTTCTTACCAAGCATTGGTATTTCCAGACCAGGGTGTGAAGCAACCATTTGGGAGACTCTTCACTGTGCATGATAGAAGTCTGTCAAAGGCTTTGGTAGCAATGCAAATCTCAAAGAGGTACTCTCCTTATGATGACGCTTTTGTGCTGGTCCCAGGACAGATCCTTTAATGTGCTAATTTCCAAGGAATTTAAAGCTACTGACCCACTCCATCTTTAATTCCCTGATGAGGACTAGCTCATGGACTTCTGAAGCCACGGGAGCGGGTGGGGGATGGTTGTACGAGCCGCTGCTGCATATCACATGTCCTGGTTATGCGATCATCGACGCCAAGCAAACAATCTCTGAGGAGTATTGATAATGGCTGGGGTCACCCGTCTTGTAAAGACACTGCCCAGAAGAAGGCAGTGGCAAAACACTTTTATAAAGGTTCGCCAAGAGCAATCATGCTCACTGAAAAACTGCGATCACCAGTGTCATACAACATGGCACATAACAATGATGATGATGATGAATAAGAGGCGTAATTTTAAGGTGATTGAGGGAATACTATAAGAAGAATGTCAGAAATGAGATATATCAGCTGGTTGAGTTGTGTTGTAGCAACAATCTTGCATTAAGATCGATTGTGGATTTCAAAAAGGGTAAGACAAGGGAATACACACTAGTCCTCATAGAGGGATCAGAAGTGGAGTGAGTGAGCAATTTCAGATTCCTGGGTGTCATTATATCTAAGGACCTAACCTGTTGCAACGTATTGATGCAGCTATAAAGAAGGCAAGACCATGGCTGGACTTCATTAGGAGTTTGAGGAGATTTGGTATGTCACCAAAAGCACTTGCAAAATTCTACAGATGTACTGTGGAGAGCATTCAAACTGAACTGTCTGCATCACCGTCTGGTATGGGATGGGAGGCCACTGCACAGGATCGAAATAAGCTGCAGAGAGTTGTAAACTTAGTCAGCTCCATCATGGGCCCTAGCTTCCACAGAATCCAGGATATCTTCAAGGAGTGATGCCTCAAAAAGGCAAAATCCACCATTAAGGACCCACATCACTCAGGCATACCCTCTTCTCATTACTATAATCAGGAAGGGGGTTTAGAAGCCTGAAGGCACACCCCAAACAATTCAGGAACAGCTTCTTTCCCTCTTCCATCAGATTTCTGAAAGGACTTTGAACCCATGAAGGCTACCTCACTACCTTTTTTATTTCTTTTCTTTCACTGCTTATTTAATTTAACCATGTAATATATATAAATACTGTATATATTCAAAGATATTTTCTCTATTATTATGCATTGCATTGTTCTGATTACATAAAGTGAACAAATTTCACAACATATGCCAATGATATTAACCCTGATTCTGATCCTGATTCTTATTTAACTACAATAGCAACTGGACCCTCAGTCTCTAGTGTAGCTCAAAGAACAATCGGTCCAAATATGAAAATAATAGTCATGGAGAGATACAGCAAACAAGGCCATTCAGCCCACTGTGTCTGTGCTGACTCATTTACACTAATCTTGTGCCAGACATTTCAGCCTTGGGAAAAAGCCTCTGACTATTCACACTATCAATGCCTCTCATTATCTTATACACCTCTATCAGGTCACCTCTCATCCTCCGTCGATCCAAGGAAGAAAGGCGGAGTTCACTCAACCTGTTCTCTTAAGACATGCTCCCCAATCCAGGCAGCATCCTTGTAAATCTCCTTTGTACCCTTTCTATAGTTTCCACATCCTTCCTGTAGTAAAACGACCAGAACTGAGCACAGTTCTCCAAGTGGGGTCTAACCAGGCTCCTATACAGCTGTAACATTACCTCTTGGCTCTTGAATTTAATCTCATGGTTGATGAAGGCCAATGCACCGTATGCCTCCTTAACCACAGAGTCAACCTGCACAGCAGCTTTGAGCACCCTGTGGACTCAGACCTCAAGATCCCTCTGATCCTCCACACTGCCAAGAGTCTTACCATTAATATATATTCTGCCATCATATTTGACCTACCAAAATGAACCACCATCTGGATTGAAGTCCATCTGTCACTTCTCAGTCCAGCTTTGTATCCTATCCATGTCCCGCTGTAACCTCTGACAGCCCTCCACACTATCCACAACATCTCCAACCTTTGTGTCATCAGCAAATTTACCAACCATCCCTCCACTTCCTCATCCAGGTCATTTATAAAAATCACCAAGAGTAAGGGTCCCAGAACAGATCCCTGAGGAACACCACTGGTCATTGACCTCCATGCAGAATATGACCCATCCACAACAACACTTTGCCTTCTGTGGGCAAGCCAATTCTGGATCCACAAAGCAAGGTCCCCTTGATCCCATGCCTCTTTACTTTCTCAATAAGCCTTGCGTGGGGTTCCTTATCAAATGCCTTGCTGAAATCCATATACACTACATCTACTGCTCTACCTTCATCAAAGTGTTTACTCACATCCTCAAAAAATCCAATCAAGTTCGTAAGGCACGACCTGCCCTTGACAAAGCCATGCTGACTATCCCCAGTCATATCATGCCTCTCCAAATGTTCAAAAATCCTGCCTCTCAGGATCCTTTCCATCAACTTATCAACCACTGAAGACTCACTGATCTGTAATTTCCTGGGCTATCCCTACTTCCTTTATTGTATAAGGGAACAACATCTGCATCCCTCCAATCCTCCGGAACTTCTCCTGTCCCCATTGCTGATGCAAAGATCATCGCCAAAGGCTCAGTAATCTCCTCCCTCGCCTCCCACAGTAACCTGGGGTCTATCTCGTCCGGTCCCAGTGACCTATCCAACTTGATGCTTTCCAAAACCTCCAGCACATCCTCTTTCTTAATGTCTATAAGCTCAAGGTTATAGATCCAGTCCACTGTAAGTCATTCCTACAATCGCCAAGGTACTTTCCCGTTGTGAATACTGAAGTAAAGTATTCATTAAGTACCTCTGCAAACTTCTCTGGTTCCATACACGCCGTCACAATTGATTGGTCCTTTTCCCTCACATAATATCCTTTTGATTTTCACATATTTGTAGTATTTCTTGGGGTTTTCCTTAATCCATCTCTCCAGGCCCTCTCCTGGCCCCTTTTGGCTCTCCTAATTTTATTCTTAAGCTCCTTCCTGCTAGCCTTATAATCTTCTAGATCTCTTAATATTACCTAGTTTTTTTTAACCTTTTGCAAGCTCTTTTCTTCTTGACTAGATTTTCTACAGCATTTGTACACCATGTACCCTACCATCCTTCCCCTGTCTCATTGGGATGTACCTATGCAGAACATCACACAAATATCCCCTGAACATTTGCCACATTCATGCCATACATTTCGCTGAGAACATCTGCTCCCAATTTATGCTTGTCCCTGTTACTATTGAGTGGTCTATAAAAAACATCCAGTAGAGTTATTGACCCCTTCCTGTTTCTAACTTCCACCACAAAGACTCAGAACACAATCCCTCCATGACTTCCTCCTTTTCACTGCCATGACACCATCTCTGATCGACTCGACCACAGGAACTTGACTTGACTTGGGCTTCGAACTTGACTCGGGCTGTAACCCAGAGCCCTTTTATGCTGCCGGTTTGAAATGAAGATCAGGTGCCTTAATCAAGGTGCCCAACAGAACACGGGGAAAAAGGAATAACTGGAATGAGGAGTCCACGGACCAGACCATGACATCCGCTTTGTTAAGAGTTTTCCTTAAGCAATTACTAGCCATTAGTTACTCACTCCAGCCCAGAATGACGCCATTTGACCCTTTTAGTCTATACTGGATCAAAGCAGAACAATCTGATAAACTCTATTGTCCTGTAATCTTTTCCCTCTGATATGACCATTAACTCCTCCCCATTCATCTACCAATTTATAATGACATTGGCCTGCGAATTAGTGTATTTTTGAGAGAGCACTGGAGCTCCCAGGAATACACTCACATGAAGAACATTTAAACTCCTCTTGAGGGGTTGAAGTTGCCCCCATTTGCTGGAGTGGTGAAGGGAACAGGGGAAAGGGGCAAGACATGTCTGTAGCAAAGAGCAGGATGGTGACCTTAACCTTCGATCACCCTCTGCTAGTTCACACCAGAGAAAAGGTCACTTCATATAGGTTGGTGGGACATTGGGCATGGACTAGAAGGGCTGATATAGCCTGTTTCTGTGCTATAATTGTTATTTGGTTATATGGTTAGTGCTCTTGGCCCACGGACAAGTCCTTCTGAAGTGTGGAGATGAAAGCTGCTACAGAACTAGCAGAATGAATGAATGCTCAACCACTTGTGATTAGGTCCTAAGCTATGCAGGAGATGAATAACTTAACTGATCCCATGGTGCTTGCCAGGGTAAGTATGCTTAATTTTTTAATAATGCGTTGATGATCAAAGTAGAACTTCAAAGTTTGCCAGTAACACAGGGGATGAACTACCCAATGGCTAGTTTCATTAACTTTCAGTCTGAACATCATGTGCTTGCGTTCGAGCACTGACAACTGCATCGTCAGACTGTGAACCATAATAAGTAAAAGAAGGATGGGCCAATCAGGCCTTGTGCTTTCCCCAGCGATGTTATAGCTGATGGATTTCCCCATAAATCAATAATGTCATAGATAATAGTTTTCCCCACAAAATAAAGTCATAGCTGACCGTTGACATTAGTTTCTTTTTTCTACCCCACCTCCTTTCATCTCCTTGCTCTCCACAAATTGATGCATCACTTCCCTGAACTTGGTGACTGAGCCTCCACATCATTTGTTGGTAAGGAGCTCCAAAGGTTCACCCACTGCTCAGTGAAGAACCAGGTTATCGCAGTCTGGAATGGCCATCCTGTCATTCGGAGCCCATGACCCCAGATCATCCCAGCATCTAGTCTATCATGTCCCATTGGATTTTGTATATTCCAATGAACTCCACAAAGTTTACACAAATCATAGAATAGAGAATGTACACTGAGTGGCCACTTTATTAGGTAGATCCCAGTACAGAGGTCATTGAGCGTATGCTCATGGACTTAATCTGTGGTAGCCCATCCACTCCAAGGTTTGGCATGTTCTGCTTTCTGCAATGCTCTTCTTCACACCACTATTGTAACACATGATCATATGTGTTACCATAAGACATAGGAGCAGAATTAGGCAATTTGGCCCATGGAGTCTGCTCTGCCATTCAATCATTGCTGATCATTTTTTTCTCCTCCTCAACCCTATTTCCCAGCCTTCTCCCCGTAACCTTTGATGCCATGTCCAATCAATCTCTGCCTTAAATACACCCAACAAACTGGCCTCCACAGCTGCATGGGGCAACAAATTCACCACCCTCTGGCTAAAGAAATTTCTCCGCATCTCTGTTTTCAATGGACACCCCTCTATCCTGAGGTTGTGCCATCTTGTCCTAGACTCTCCCACTATGGAAACATCCTTTCCACATCTACTCTTGTCTAGTCCTTTCAACATTCAAAAGGTTTCAATGAGGTCCTCCCTCATCCTTCTAAATTCCAATGAGTACAGATCCTGAGCCATCAAACGTTCCAACATTCCTCATATGATAACCCTTTCATTCCTGTAATCATCCTTGTGAACCTCCTCTGGACCCTCTCCAATGCCAGCAGATCTTTTCTAAGATGAGGAGCCCAAAACTGTTCACAATACTCAAGGTGAGACCTCACGAGTGCCTTATAAAGCCCAGCATCACATCCTTGTTCTCGTATTCTAGACCTCTTGAAATGAATGCTAACATTTCATTTGCCTTCCTCATCACCAACTCAACCTACAAGTTAACCATCAGGTTGTTCTGCACAAGGGCTCCTAAGTCCCTTTGCATCTCGGATTTTTGGATTTTCTCCCCATTTAGAAAATAGTCTGCACGTTTATTTCTACTACCAAAGTGCATGACCATGTATTTTCGAACATTGTATTTAATTTGCCACTTTCTTGCCCATTCTCCTAATCTATCTATATCCTTCTGGATCCCACCTGTTTCCTCAACACAACCTACCATTCCACCAATCTTCGTATCATCTGCAAACGGCAAGAAAATCACCTATTTCATCATCTATGTAATTTATATGCAGCATAAAAAGAAGTGGGGACCACTGACCCCTGTGCAACACCACTAGTCACTGGCAGCCAGTCAGACAAGGATTCTTTTATTCCCACTCGCTGTCTTTTTCCAATTAGCCAATGCTCTAACCATGTTAGTAACTTTCCTGTAATACCATGGGCTTTTAACTTGGTAACATAGACATATAGACATAGAATAGTACAGCACATTACAGGCCCTTTGGCCCACAATGTTGTGCCGAACCCTCAAACCCTGCCTCCCATATAACCCCCCACCTTAAATTCCTCCATATACCTGTCTAGTAGTCTCTTAAACTTCACTAGTGTGTCTGCCTCCACCACTGACTCAGGCAGTGCATTCCACGCACCAACCACTCTCTGAGTGAAAAACCTTCCTCTAATATCCCCCTTGAACTTCCCTCCCCTTACCTTAAAGCCATGTCCTCTTGTACTGAGCAGTGGTGCCCTGCGGAAGATACTTACCTCATCACTAAACAGTTCTCACAACCTCAAGGACTCTTCATCCCGTGTTCTCGATATTTATTACTTATTTGTTTTTTTTTATTTTCATTACTTTGTTTGCTTTTTCCTTTTTGTATTTGTATAGTTGATGTGTTTTGCACATTGGTCATTTGTCCGTCCTTGTTATGTGCAGTTGTTCATTGAATCTATGGGGCTTCTTTGTATTTACTGCGAATGCCCACAAGAAAATGAATCTCAGGGTTGTACATGATGGCATATATGTACTTTGATAATAAACTTACTTTGAACATTGATATTTCTCCACTCCCAGCTTGTTTACATATCTATCCAACAGCCCCTTCAGCGATGTCACATTTGTCATACCCCCACTTGCCCCAGCAGTGAATTCCAGACACCCACCACCCTCTGTGTGTAAAACACGAGAGATTCTGCTGATTCTGGAAATCTTCAGCAACTCACAGAAAACTCGGCAGCATTTGCAGAAGGAGAACAGAAGTCGACATTTCAAGGTGAGATCCTTCATCAGTTGTGATGAACGGTCTCTAAATGTAAACTTGTTCTACACAGCTCCTTTAAACTTTTCCCTCTCCCTCTAACGCATGTCCTCTAAAAAATGACATCTCTATTCCGGGTAAGGATTATGACTTCTTACTCTAGCTATTCCTCTCCTAATCTTATAAACTTCTACAGAGTTCCCGCTCAGCTTCCGGCATTCCAGAGAAAACACCCAAACTTATAGATCTTTAGAGTGGACAGCACCTTTGTAAATCTCTTCTGCACATTTTGTACATTTTCCACTTCCTTCCCTTAATGGGGCCACCAGAATTGCCCACAGTACTCCAAGTGTGGCCAGTCAAAATTTATTCAGACTCCATCTTCTCAATCTCTTCTCGGAGGACAATATGCCTAAAATTTGATAAACCTTGCTGACCACACAGCCCAGACCAATATGGCTGGACAGAGCATTTCCAAATGTGAACAGGGAGCCTGATCCTCTTCTAGCTCAGGTGAGATACTGTGTAGTAATCTTCTGCTGCATGAGTTTAACAATTCAGCTACCGGTAAACGTGGAAACCTAAGCTAGCTTGTCGTGTCGTCGGTGTGAGCTGTGGCTCACTGACGATGTTCTGGCCTCCAAATCATATGGCTGCAGGTTCAAACACCACTGCAGAGTTCAAGTCTGCTCTGTCACTTTAGCCGAGTACTGAGTTGAGACTCTGGAGATGCTACGAGGTACTGGCTGCTCCCTCAGGTAGAGAGAATCATAACCAGGCCCTTGGGCCCATCCAATCAACGTTAACCCAATCTTCTGTCTAGTCCCATCTACCTGCAACCCTTCCAAACCTCTTCCTCCCATGTACATATCCAAGCTTCTCTTAAACATTGTAACTGAACGTGTATCCACCACTTCTGCTGGCAGCTCGTTCCACACTCACACCACTCTCTAACTGAAGGAGCTTCACTCAGATGTAGAAGAACCCATGGCACTCCTTTGAAAAGAAGCAGAGAAGTTCTCTCTAGTATTGTGGACAATCTCTCATTTACTCTGCACTTCTGAAATAAATCATCACTACTGCTTAAGGGAGCTTTCCATATAAAAATTGGCATTAGCAATCAATTAATCAGTGACTCCACTAAAATTTTCCATTCATTGTGAAATACTATGGATATCCCAAAAGGGAGGTGAAGGTTGCTATATAAATGCACATTTATTCTGCTGCTGCACTACTTCTTTCTAACCAGTGATGGAGTGAACTAGGTGCAAAGGAAATCAATAGAAATTACTGATCCCAGGTGGCAGCAGGATGTGTGATACACATACATACATACATACATATATCATTCTTTGAGTTCAAGACATGTGGTCAGAAGATCTAGTGATGTCAGCACTGTACTTATTGCTTTAGGTTTATTTCAAGAAACAGCATGGAACAGGGAACAGACACTTCCAGTCCAATGAGCCACATCACCTAGAAATCCACCTACATAACCCTAGGACCATTTACATTTACATTAACCTACTAACCAGTACGCCTTTGGACTGTGGGAGGATACTGGAGCACCCGGAGGAAACGCACACGGTCACGGGGAGAACGTACACAGCACCGGAAATGAAGTCCAGTCTCTGGCACCCAAGGCTACAACATCGTCGAGCTAAACTGGACTCCATCAGGTCTCAGCCCGGAACATTGGCAGTTTATTCCCCCCGTAGACTGACCTGCTGAGTTCCTCCAGCATTTTGTGGGTGTTGCTCCGGTTTTCCAGCAGCTGCTGAATCTCTTGTGTTTAAGCTTCATCCAACCTCCCTATTTGTAGATGTAGCCAACGTTTATTGATCATCCCTAATTGTTCATGAAATGAGGACTGTTAAAACTCATAAATCACACATAGACGTTCCATGAAGGACATTAGTGAAGCAGGTGGGTTTTTAATGACGATTGAGCCGCAGTAAGGATACTAGCTTTAATTCTGACATTTAATTACACAGCAGGATTTGAATTCATGTTTCTGAATCAATGGGCTAGAACTCTGGCTGCTAGTTCAGTGATGTAACCTCTACACTGCCGCACCCTCTTTCCTTACAACTACTCTGAGGTCTATGGCCACAAGGAAAAAGAGCAGAAAACTGTTCCCGAAGGCTATATCTCCCGATTTTACACACATCCCACAAGATCAAAGGTCTGGACAGCTTTCTAGACAGCAGCTTATGTTCTCAAATCAATTTCTGAAGAAAAATTAAAGCAAGGCAGTGTAAGCCTTGAGCACACTGAGACAGAGGGTGCAACCTATGCAGAGCTTCAACAATGAGATACTGTTCTGGCATGAAGAGAATGACAAAGGGTCTTGGTTTGTACAATGAGGATCAGAATTTGATTTATTATCACTGGCTTAAATGATATGAAATGCATTGCATTTCAGCAACAGTACAATGCAAAATCATGTAATTACTATAAATTACAAAAATAAATTAATAAATAGGGCAAGAGGAAGGAATTATGGGGTAACGTTAATGGATTCATGAACCATTCAAAAATATGATGGCAGAGGGGAGGAAGGTGTTTTGGAACCATTGAATGTGACTCTTCAGGAGCGTATACCTCCGCCCTTACGGTAGCAACAAGAAGAGTCTCAGATGACGATGAGGGTCTTTAAAACGGGATGCCAACCTCTTGAGACACCCAGCACCTCTTGAAGGTGTCCTTGATAATTCAATGATTCAACAGTTCAATTTAAAATCAGAAAATGTATATACGTAGCATACTAGCTGAAAATCTTGCTCTTTGCAGGCATCCATGAAACAGAAAAAAAAAACCCCAAAAACCTCAAAGCCCCTCCCTCCTCCCTCCCACACACAAGCAGCAGTGAAGGCATTGACTCTCCCTCCTCCCCTACCACCCACTTGCTCCAGCAAAAGCAACAACCCCCATCCCCCACCATGCAGGCAATAGCAAAGCCCAGAAAGAGACCGTGATCTAGACTCCAGCAAAAAACTACAGTCCATCCCGTCACTTCAGTCTCTCAAGCTAGCGAGGAAGAGAGAGGTCACTCCTGCAGCAAACGAGACCGGCAGATGTTTCGATGTCATAATCTTCCGCATCGCTTCATCGCCCAACTCGGGGACAAGCAGGCTTTCGCTCGTCATCCAAAGCCAGAGGGATGATCACTTGGGTGCAAGGGCCTTCTTCCGACCGCACCTCAAACCGGCTGCTCTCTCAATGCTTCAGTCTCCTGTAACACAACAGCTGGGAATACTGGCAAGAAACCCAGTCACCCAGGCCG
Organism: Hypanus sabinus; assembly: GCF_030144855.1. Lineage (NCBI taxonomy): Eukaryota > Metazoa > Chordata > Chondrichthyes > Myliobatiformes > Dasyatidae > Hypanus > Hypanus sabinus. Next base: position 18,307,308 of record NC_082717.1, on the reverse strand, counting down.
CACTCGAAATATCAAAATGTCAGTCAGCACGTTGAGTCCAAGACCCACTCGTGGGGAACCATAGTTTGAGCCACAACTGTAGCACACGGGCTCCGACAGAACCCCATCTATGAAAAGTAAAGGGAGACATGACAGCGGAAGAATAAGCTGTTTTGGGGATGAACTGGAAGTTGGCGCCTGGGTCCGCATAATCCTCTGGCGCTGTCTCTTCCTGTCTAGCTCCGCCCACTCCTGTGGGGATGGCTTAGCCTGAGTCTACAGCTCTCTGCACTCTCTTGTGACCTCATGCTGTGGAGAGCTCCACACAACTCTGTGACGTTCAGAAAGCTTTCCACCAGATGGTGAAGAAGATTTAGGCACATTTATATAGCTAGGGTGCCTAAGACATTTACATAGTACTGTAGCATTTTTATGTATTGCACTGTACTGCTGCGCCAAAAAAATACAAATTTCATGACATATGTGAGTGATGATAAACCTGATTCTGTTATGGGTCTCTGTCGTGGGCTGAGAGTGGGAAGGGGACAGAGAGAGGGGAACCAGGGTTGGGAAAAGAGGAAGGGGGAAGGGAGAAAGGAGGGAGTGGGATGTCCAGAGAGGCTTTCTGTAATGACCAATAAACCAATGGTTTGGAATCAAATGAGCTTGTCTGGTGTCTCAGGGGTGGGTGTGGCTGCAACCACACCAGCCTCCACCCGGCACTCCGTCTCTGCCACCTGTCCCACACCCCTCCTGCAGCCCTCCACCCTTGCCATTCCCAACATTCTTTGCTCCCACCAGATTTGCAAACTCGCCCTCCACTCCACATTGACAAATACCCAGTAATGAGCAAAAGTCTTATCTATATGTGTGTGTGTGTGTGTGTGTGTGTGTGTGTGTGTGTGTGTGTGCACGTGCCTAAGACTTTAGCTCAGTACTGTACGTCTATAAAACAGAGTGTGTAAATTAATCTTATCCTAAGTGGAGAAGATGTAGAGGTCTTTCAATACCAATTATATTCTTGAAGTGGTGGAAATTGTTGAAACAACATTGATATTGAAGATATCTGTCAAAGGGCTACAGATCCAACATTGACAGTTTCTTTTTTCCATGAATGCTGAGTTTTTGCAGTATTTTCAGCTCTTTTAAGGTTTCCAGCAACTGAAGTTTTTGATGGTTCTTTTTTTTAGATCTTGATTGCTGCAGTGTATTGGATTTGTCCAAAGCAGTAACACCTAGGGAAGTGAATCAAACACTCATTAACTTTGTACCTTTGCAGAAAGCTCTGTTCACAGAAGTCCCGTGCATGTGTAGTTCAGAGGCTGCAGAACACTTCAGCCCACAGATATTGAACTATAAGTCCAGCCCTTGTAACCAGAAGCTGGGAGACGCATTTCTTTGGCAGGGTCAAAGATGTACCAAAATGTTGTTATCTCGGGAGTTTGTAGATCACCAAGAGAGTTGTGTGAGGATGAAGAGAGTAAAATGTCCTACTAATGTTGTTAGGCAGAAAAGCCTTTATGTTTGATTTGGCATGTAAGGTTGGACTTCCATAGAGAAGGCAGCTGAAAGTGCTGAAGACTGCTGTTTTGTGCAGGTATAATAGCCAACAATGAACAGACAAATCCCAAAGTGTTAGAGCAGAAAGAAGGCCAGTATCAGGCGCCTGTCATGGTTATAGATGAATCAAAAGTGATACTCCATGCAAGAGAGTTTTTAAAGTATCTATGTGTTAGATGTGTCAGAGGGAGAAAAAAGGAAATGTAGCTGTGCCTTGTGAAATGAAACAGAGGCCCAGAGATGGAAGTTTCGCCTCAAATACATCAGTGCAAAGTAATTCATTTCTGCTGCTCACACACAGGAACAAATCTGGGGTCTGCACACTGTCAGAACTGCTACAAGTTACAGAGAATTCACACTTTATTTGTGTCTATACAGTGTGAGACAGCAGGACTTAAGATCATACCCATCAGGGAAGAGGCTGTGCAGCATCCATGACTGGACCACTAGAATCAAAAACAGTTACTTCTCCCAAGCCAGTAGGCTGATCAAAACCCCCATTTACCCTCTGACATGCACATCACCTAGCATCTCCTTCTGTATGTACGATCAGTCTATGTATATAACAGCTACTTGTATATTGTGCTTTATGGGATGCTTTTCTATTTATATTTATTGTGCTTTTTAAAAACAACATTGTTCTTTATGCTTATTGTGATTTTTATGCTGCATCGGATCATTCCTTCTCCTTTACACTCGTGCTGAGGAACGACAACCAAGAGTCCTGCGTCTTGAACCTGGAACTCTTGATTGGCTGAAAGCCAGCAGAGATAAAGATCAGCAGGGTGACGTACAGTTGCATTCTAGGGAAAGAGCATTTCTGACAAGCACTTCAGATTTCATCTGAACAAACAATGTCAGCTCTGAAAGTAACATGTTTTGAACATTGGACATAGTTGGATAAAGATTGGTTGCAAAATTGAACACGTCAAAGTCACACTTCGAAACTTCTTTATTTTATAGAACATAGAACATGACAGTACAATATACACCCTTCGGCTCCCAATGTTGTGCCAACCTTTTAACCTACTCTAAGAATGATCTAACTCTTCCCTCCTACATAGCCCTTCATTTTTCTCTCTTCCATGTGTCTACCTAAGAGTTTCTTCAATGCCCCTAATGTATCTGACTTTACCAGCACTCTGGCAGGGTGTTCCCTGCACTCACCACTCTCTGTGTAAAGAACTTACCTCTGACACTCCCTTATATTTTCCTTCAATCACCATAAAATTATGCCCCTTCGTATTAGCCATGACCATCCTGGGAAAAAAAATTCTGTATATCCACTTAATCTATGAATCATATCATCCTGTACACCACTCATCCTCCTTAACTCCAGAGGGAAAAGCCCCAGCTCACTCAGCCTATCCTCGTAAAAAGGCAGAATTCTGGTAAGTCTCCTCAGCACCCTCTCCAAAGCTTCCACCTACTTCCTCTTATGAGGCAGCCAATACACAATCCAAATTCCACGTGTGGTCCAGCCTGAGTTTTATAGAGCTGCCACATTAACTCACAGCTCATTTCTTTGGTCTGATTAGGCCAGTAATTATTGAAAATAAATTCAAAAGATTGCAGATGCTGGGAATCTGAAATAAAAACAGAAAATGCTGGAAAATGAAACCCGATGAAAGGTCTCAGCCCGAAACATCAACTGTTTACTCTTTTCCATAGATGCTGCCGGGCTTGCTGAGTTCCTCCAACACTTTGTGTGTGTTGTCTGGATTTCCAGCACCTGCAGATTTTCTCCTGTTTGTGATGCTGGAAACACTCAGCAGGTAAGGCACATCTGTGGAAAGTGACACAGAGCTAATGTTTGGGGGTCCAAAACACATTCTCCGAAAAGGAAATAGATCACATTTGCAAATGTTACCCACTTCCTAAAATTTGGTGACATTTTCCTCTCCGTAGGCATTCACTAAACCTCAAAGTTCAAAGTAAATTATATTATCAAAGTACACATGCAACCAAGAGATTCATTTTATTGTGACCATGTTCATCAAATCTATAGAATAACTACAACAGAATCAATGAAAGTCCACCCAACTAGGGTGTTCAACCAAAGTGCAGAAGACAACAAACTGTGCAAGCAAAATAAGAAAAAATAATAATTAAAAAATAAGCAATAAATATCGAGAATATGAGATGAAGAATCCTTGAAAGTGAGTCCATAGTTTGTGGGAACAGTTCAGTAATGGGGCGAGTGAAGTTGAGTGAATTTATCCCCTTTGGTCCAAGAGCCTGATGCTTGATAACTGTTCTTGAACCTGGTGGTGAAAGTGCTGAGGCTTCTGTACCTTCTCCCTGATAGCAGCAGTGAGAAGAGAGCATGTGCTGGGTGGTGGGATTTTGTTGAATGACACAAAGGTTGGTGTTGTAGATAGTGAGGAGGATTGTTGAAGATTGCAGAGAAACATTGATAGGATGCAGAAGTGGGCTGAGAAGTGGCAGATACAGTTCAACCCGCAGAAGTGTGAGGTGGTACACTTTGGAAGGACAAACTCCAAGGCAGAGTACAAAGTAAATGGCAGGATACTTGGTAGTGTGGAGGAGCAGAGGGATCTGCAGGTACATGTCCACAGATCCCTGAAAGTTGCCTCACAGGTAGATAGGGTAGTTAAGAAAGCTTATAGGGTGTTAGCTTTCATAAGTCAAGGGATAGAGTTTAAGAGTTGCGAGGTAATGATACAGCTCTATAAAACTCTCGTTAGGCCACACTTGGAATACTGTGTCACCTCTCTACAGGAAGGATGTGGAAGCATCGTAGAGGGTCTAGAGGAGATTTACCAGGATGCTGCCTGGTTTAGAGAGTAGGCATTACAATCAGAGATTAAGGGAGGCTAGGGCTTTACTCTCTGGAGAGGAGGATGAGAGGAGACATGATAGAAGTATACAAGATATTAAGAGGAATAGATAGAGTGGACAGCCAGAGCCTCTTCCCCAGGGCACCACTGCTCAATACAAGAGGACTTGGCTTTAAGGTAAGGGGTGGGATGTTCAAGGGGGATATTAGAGGAAGGTTTTTTACTCAGAGAGTGGTTGGTGCATGGAATGCACTGCCTGAGTCAGTGGTGGAGGCAGATACACTAGTGAAATTTAAGAGACTACTAGACAGGTATATGGAGGAATTTAAGGTGGAGGGATATATTGTGGGCCAAAGGGCCTTTACTGTGCTGTACTATTCTCTGTTCTATGTTCTGTTTTATTGCTAACAACTAGTATTTTTTAAAATCCAGATTAATAACTGAATGTGCATTATGCAGCCACCCTGGAGGGAATGTAACCCTGCTTGTTGGATTAACTTTTACTAATCTGATAATTTAATCACTGAAGCTCAGGCACAAACAAGCTTGATAAGAGGCTAGATTCTGATAGGCAGCCTGAAAGTGTAAAACATTGTAGGTTGCTTTGCTTTGATGACATCTCTGAAGATGCTTATACAGGAATCATGAGCTGCAAGCTATTAATACAGGTGTCTCTGAGGCTTTAATGAGACTACCAAGGCCAGTTACTAATGCCTTGAAAAGAGAAGTGCAAAAAGAGCTTGAAAAGCTGAACAAGAATGGAGTTTTTTTCAAAGTAATTAATACTGAACGACAGCTTCCAGTAATAGCTGCACTAAGGCAGATAAAACAAAAAGATTCTATAGTGACTGCAAGATAACATTAACTCAGATGGCTGATGAAAGGCAAACTCCTTTACAATGTTACCAGTATCTGTATTAATATGACAGGATCAAAGTTTTTCATCAAACTTGATTTGTTGCACAGTTCATAGCTCAACATCGACATGGATAATCAGACGCACGTGCTGTCAGCACACAAATTGGGTTGTACTTTCTCCATAGCTGTTACACTTCATTTTGGATCATATTATTGCTTTACCTTGTTCTACCTCAAAACGCAGTGTCATCAAAAGAGCTGTATAAGCCGTATGCAAGACAAGCTTTTCATGTACCCTGGTACATGAGCCAATTATAAACCAGTTCCAATAACCCCACACACTAAATTGCTCTATCGAGTCATAACATCACCAAAGATCTTGCAGGACATTCGCATGATGTAACAAAATGAATGACTGCAAGAGGGTCAAATCATGTCGCCATCGACTGAGCAGTTACGTTTCTGCTATTTCTTTCTCCACAGATTCTATCCCAGCAGCTGACATTTCCCAGCACTTTCTACCTTTATTTCAATATAGGTTCTTTCCTGATCTCGTGTTGTGTAAGCAGATTTGCAACAACATTTTCACAAATGGAATTGGATTTCTGCACACGAGAAAGCTTCTTATCAATGCAAGGGCAGTTTTGTTTTTAGGAAATGTGGGCTGGTTCATTGTGATATAATGAGAATCCTAAAGCTAGTGTGTGATTTCCGTGCTATAGCCCATGTTCGTGTAAAGAATGATAGCTAGAAACAAGCTGTAGTGTCTGCTTCTTGTACTTTTATCAAAAACACACAAAACCACATCTGTGGAGAAAGGAGCTCCCATCGGAGTCCGGAAATTGCATGATTACTACTAGTTCAAGCTTTTGTTCTTATTGCTGGCAATCCAGGCTACTGAAGCAGGAACTCCAACAAGGGTATGTACGGTACTGCGCAAAATCTGAGGCACATATTTATAGCTAGGCTGCCTAAAACTTTTGCACAGTACTGTATATTATGTCTCTCACACCAGATGCTGGAGGAACTCAGCAGACCAGGTAGTACCTATGGGGAAAAAAGTATAGTCGACCTTTCGAGCCGAGACCTGCCAAGATTTCCCATAGATGCTGTCAGGCCTGCTGAGTTCCTCTAGCATTTAATGAGTGTAGCTTGAAATTCCAGCATCTGCAGATTCTCTGTTATTTGTATATTATGTCTTTCCAGTTACCAAATAACACTTAATACTACTGCACAAGTACAAAGCTTCTTTTTCAATCTTTTTATTGAATTTCATATATAAAAAAAACATAATATAATAATAAATAGGTTATAAATGCATAAGACTTGAAATTGAATTAATAGTAGGATAACAATATCCTATTAAAATATCAACAGAAAAACATAGTACATTATCAATCAAGTCTATAATAATTATATGAAAAAAATAAAAATAATCATCAAAAGAAAAAGAAAAAATTATAAAAATACAGGCAAAAAATATTTAAAAAATTACTAAACTAAACTAACATGGGCAATACTAACAGTTTATTTGTGTATGATAGTGCCAAAAACTCCGGAACTCCATACCTGAACAAGAATAAGTAAAGAGAAGGTCTGGAAGAGGCCAAATTAATTCATATGAAAATGTCGAATGAACGGTCCCCAAGTTTCTTCAAATTTAATTGATGAGTCAAAAATAGTGCTTCTAATTTTTTCCAAGCTCAGAAAAGAAATAGTTTGAGAGAACCACTGGAACGTGGTAGAAGGATTTACTTCTTTCCAATTTTGTAATATAGACCTTCTGGCCATTAATGTTACAAAAGCAATCATTCGTCTAATTGAAGGGGAAAACTGATTACCATCCTCATTTGGTATACCAAAAATTGCAGTAATAAAATGAGGTTGTAAATGGATATTCCAAATTGAAGAAATGGTAGCAAATATGTCCTTCCAATAATTAAAAAAAAGTGGGACATGACCAAAACATGTGGGTCAATGAAGCCACATCTGAATGACATCTGTCACATTGAGGGTTAATATGAGAATAGAATCGAGCAAGCTTATCTTTAGACATATGAGCTCTATGTACAATTTTAAATTGTATTAAAGCATGTTTAGCACATATAGAAGAAGAATTAACCATAAAGCTAATATTCTTCTTTTTGTTTCCCAACAGGATCTTCCTATGTTAACCAATACACAGTACTATGCAAAAGTCTTAGGCACCCTAGCTATATATATATATACACACACACACCTAGGACTTTTGCACAATACTGCAATGGATTGATTCAGATTTGTTTATCACATGTCCATTGAAATATACAATGAAATGCATCATTTGTGATAACAACCAACACACCAAATTGTATCATGGCCCGGTACTGCAAAACCAGTGCCCAGTGCCCAAGGATGGAAAAGTATGTGGAAAGTGGTGAACACAGGCCAGTCCATCACAGGCAAATTGAGGACATTTACACGGAATGCTTCCGCAAAAAAAGCATCATTTATCATTATGAACCCCACCCTTGAGGCCATGCTCTTTTCTCACTACTACCGTCAGGCAGGAGGTACGGAAGCCTTAGATCCCAAACCAGCAGGTTCAGGAACAGCTATTATCCTGCAATTATCAGGCTCCTGAATCAGTGTGGGTAACTTCACTCACAACGACTCTGAACTGATTCTACAAAGACAGACTCACTTCCAAAGGACTCCTTACAACTCATGTTCTCAAGATTATTTTCTTTTGCACAGTTTGCTTTCTTTTGTTTGTCGGTCTTTGTTCCTATGTAGTTTTTTTTTTGAAATTCTGTGGTATTTTTATCTTTTCCTGTAAGTGTCTCCAAGAAAATGAATCTCGAGGTAGTAAATGGTAAAATATACATACTTTGATAATAAATTTACTTTGAACTTTGACTAATGCAATAAGCTGTGAATACCATCCTATCTACATATTGGATGTAAATGTGCCATTGGATGCTTGCATTAAACAGGAAACATACTGGTAGAGATGGACAATGCTCTGCCTCCAGAATTCCTTGCCACTGCCTTCTCAATATTGCTGCAGTACCCATTCATCACTGGTGACAGATTCACACCACCCCCCTATCTAATAACGAGTGAGTATCATTAATTACGTGTTTGCCTCCATCTCTTCCTCTGGCAAATACAGCAAAGCTATTTATAAATAGGGAGAAATGAATGCCTTTGGCAAATTGTTCAAGGACCAGTTGGCACAATATTAAATTTGGGCGAAAGGTACAAGGGAGATGTGCGGAACATCGTTTGCACTCAGACAGTGGTTAGAATCTAGAGTTAACTGTACGTAGATGTGGTGGAAGTAATCAGCATCTTCAGTAAGGGAAATGGGTACCTCTTTCCTGAAATGTGGTGAACAGAATACTTAAAATGTGGTCTAACAAAGTTTCACACAACTGCAACGTGACTTCCTGACTTTTATTCCCTGATGCTCACCACTGTACATTTTTGACAAACTTCGATAGATGCACAGTGGAGAGTATCTGAACTGGTTGCATCATGGCCAGGTATGGAAACAACAATGCCCAGAAACAAAAAGTCTACTGGAAGTGGTGGATATGCCCAGTTCATCTCAGGCAAAGCCCTCCCCATTACTGAGTACACTTACGTGAGAGACTGCCACAAGAATGCAGCATCCGTCATTGAAGACCTTACCATCCAAGCCATGCTCTTTTCTTTCTACTACCATCAGGAAGGAGGTCTTTTTCTTATCATGTCCACGGGCAGTCTATACATGGCCCAGCTAGAACTGGACACATTCTTGTGCCTTGTTGTTGAATTCTGCAGCAGTACAGGGTTCCTCTAGCGATGGGCATTGCAGGAGACGTTGTACAGTTTGTGGCTCAGTTCCGCATTCACAAGTTGTCGGGCTGGTTGTATGCCCCCATTTGCTTAGTGAGACTTTTAAATGACCTCCACCAGTCCTCAGTCTGCTGAGGCACTTCAAGGTTGCCCAGTTGCCATTAGCTCCTGGAGGAGGGCTTTCATCCGGGGGAATTTCCATCATTGGGGGTTGTTTGAGACTGGCGAGCTGGTCTTTCCACAAGGTGATGTGGGCTTCAGATGGGGTTGATTGTAATGGAACAACACTGTACATGAAGCTCTTCCTTGACTTTAGGCGTCTGGTTGTAGGTGTGTGACCGTGTAGAGGGTGCCTCTCACCTGATGTTTGACGGAGTCGTTCTTTCTTGCTGGCTATGGTTCTTCTTATATCGGGGGAACTATACCTGCCAGGATATATAAGCTGTTGGTGTTTGTTGGTTTTAAACAACCTGTGATAAGTCGGCAGCTTGAATTCAGAACGGCATCCATCTTCTTAGCATGAGTAGATTTTTCCCGTGCAGGGCAGGCGTATTCGGCAGTGGAACAGCAAAGAGCAAGTGCACTGGTTCACAATGTTTTCGAGCTTGCTCCCCATCTTGTGTTAGTGAGCTTATTCAGGGTGTTGTTTCACGCCTCACTTTTGCCTTTGTCATATTGATGTGGCTCTTGAAAGTGAGGCATCTGTCCAGGGAGGCTCCTAAATGGACAGGGTGCTCGCAGTGCGTCAGTGTGGCTCCACACCAGGTCACTTCAAGCTTCATGGTTCCTGAGGTGGAACGCACAAACTTGCGTCTTTGGTGGGTTTGCGCGGAGGTGGTTTTCTTCAGAGTAGGATGTTAGTCCCCCCAGGGCCTCAGAAAGTGTTTTCTCCACGGTGTTAAAGTCTGCGCTCTGGGCAGCGATGTTTAAATCATCAGCATATATAAAACGGCGTGTGACATCGCCTATAGGTTGGTCGTCCATGTAGATGTTGTACAGCAGCGGAGCGGGCACACCTCCCTGAGGAAGACCATTCTTCTGAAAACACCACTGGCATTGACTGTTATATCTGCTAACGTTGAAGGTTTCTCTGCAGCTAAACAAAACATCCTCGCTACGTTATGCAACGAGTTGCAGTGTGATGTCCTCTGCCTGCAGGAGACACACAGAGAAAGCGAAAACAACCGCCCAAAAATACCAGGAATGTTCCTGGTTATTAAGAGACCTCGTCGACAATATAGCAGTGCCCTATTTGTTAGAGCTGGTTCAGTCGTTAAAGCCACTTCTAAAACAGAGGAGGACAACATCGAAATTCTAACTGTAGAGCTGAGCAAAGTAGTAGTGACCTCAATGTACAAGCCACCGGACACAGTTTTCAGCTTCTCCAACCCTGTATCCAACCTGCACAGTAAACCAGAGATCGTCATTGGAGACTTTAATAGCCACAGTACCCAAAAGGGGTACAAGGATTCTAACAATGATGGAAAAGCAGTCAAAGAATGGATGGACGCTAACCAGCGTAGTCTCATCCGCGATCCTAAGTTGCCAGCCTCCTTCCACAGTGCCCGCTGGAAGTGCAGTTACAACTCAGATCTCGGCATTGTCAGCAACGACATCGCTGGTCTCTGTAAGAAGCTTGTCACAGGCCCAATACCACAGACACAGCGCTGTCCTATTGGTATTCAGATGAATGCAGCAGTGTTACCAACCGTCGTACCATTCAAAAGGCGCTTGGACTATCAAAAGGCCAATTGGAACGGGTTCACAAGAGCACTTGACCATAAGGTTAAACGTACTAAACCACTACCTGAGCACTACAACCTGTTTGCAAAAGCTGTCAAGAAAGCAGTCAAAAGGAAGATCCCCCGAGGTTGTAGAGCGCACTACATCTCTGGTCTCACCAAAGAGAATGCTGAACCCTACAGGGTGTGTGTCTCAATGTTTGAATCTGACCCCTTCTCAGAGGAAACAATAACTGCCGGTGAGAGGGGGATGTTAAGTATCTCTCAAGAGTGTCAAAACACCTGGAACACCTTGACAGAGACAACAGGTCTTACAAAAAACAGCAAGAAGGCATGGTCTCTCATACGCAAACTTAGAGGTGATCCCAAGTAAACTGCCCAACATCCCAATGTGTCTGCTAACCAAGTTGCACACGAGATGCTCCTAAATGGAAAAACCAACAAGAAACAACCAAGGGCACAACTAGATAGGAAGGAGTACAGCGATGACCCTGGATGCACAGGACCATTCACCATGGAAGAGCTGGAAATTGGTACATCTAGTCTAAAACACGGGAAAGCAACTTGTCTTGACAACATAGCATCAGAGCAGATAAAGCATTATGGACAGCAAGCAAAGAAATGGCTCCTACAATTGTTCATCCACTGTCTGGCAACACACAAACTACCTAACATTTGGCAGAAGTCACATGAGAAATAGCATATTAAAGCCCAGAAAAGATCCCTCCGATTCTAAGAGTTTTCAGCCAGTCTCACTGCTTTGCCACATCAATAAACTGTCTGAAAGCCAAATACTCAATAGGATAGCACCAACTGTAGATGAGAAGATCATTTATTACACAGAGAAGAACAGTTATTACACTACAACCATCAGGCACCTCAACCAGTGAGGAAAACTTCACTCACCACAACTCTCAACTGATTCCTCAATCTACAGACCCACTTTCAAGGGGTCTACAAACCAAGTTCTTTTTGGCACAAATTGTCTCCTTTTGTGCAACCATTGTTTGCCAGCCTTTGGTTATCTACAACTTTTCATAAATTCTATTGTATTTCTTTATTTTCCTGAAAATGCCTGCAAGAAAGTGATTGTCAAATAGTGCATGGTGACGTATACTGTACTGTGCAAAAATCCTAGACTCTCTCTTACACACACACACACACACACACACACACACACACACACACACACACACACACACACACACACGTGTGTCTAGAGCAGGGGTGAGCAAACTTTTTGACTTGTGGGCCACAAACTGTTCTAAAATTTGACAGGTGGGCCGGACCAGGAGCAGATGGACGGAGTGTTTTGGTAATACACCTCATAAGAGAAAATAAAATATCATGGGATATGTAGAAAACATGTGCTTTAATTTCAATTGAAAATAAACAAATGCATTACAACAAAATATCTGTCTTTGAAGTCCCATGGTATTTAGCTATTTATTGAAATGACTTTTAAAATGCTGAAAATTAAATGAATAAAATACAGCTTTTTTAATAATAACAGTTATTATTTTAAAGCACTGAAAATTCTGTTACCCTTCAAGATATTATCATCATCGCTCTCCTCCTGACTGTCTTGATTTCAAAAACGGTAGGAGATGCAGTTCTACTTGTCCTGCTCCTTCTTATTCAATTGTCCCTTGTGCCAAAACTCAACAACGACCCGCACAATGACAGAACAGTGAGAGCGCGCCAGTATGCGGAGCGCGTTATTTGATCTGGAGCGCATTTTTTTTGAGAACGTACGTGCACCTGCGCACTACTCATGTCCATCACTTAACAGAAATGACATGTAACATGTAAGGCTTATTGAAAAAATATTTTCAAATGCATTTTATACATAACACAATGAAGAATCTTATTTTTAATTTCAGTGGGAACAGTGTTGATGGTCTCCCTTTTTAGCCAGCACATCAAAGTCTGGATTTATTTTTGTTGTGGCGATTCTCAGGATGGATCTGAGGTGTTGGTCAGTTATCTTGGATCTGTGGCTGGCTTTGTTGATGTTCATGACGCTGAACGCCTGTTCACACAAATAGGTCAGGCCGAACAAAGAGTAAAGCGCAAATGCGGAGTAATACGCTGCACCTCAACAAAGGTCAATGTATATAGAGTGCATCATCTATCGGGAAAACGCCAGAATTGCGGGGGAAAAAATTAACAAGGTTTATTAATATGAAGTTCTGCGGGCCAGATTAAAAAGCTTAACGGGCCGCATATGGCCCCCGGGCCGTAGTTTGCCCATGCCTGGTCTAGAGCTTACACACCTGACTTACAGTACAAGATTTGTCAATGTGGAGTGGAGAGATAGTTTGTAAATCTGGCAGGAGCAAAGGATGTTGGGAATGGTGAAGGAGGACCATTGCAGGAGGGGTGTGGGACAGGTGGCAGAGAAGGAGTGCCAGGGCAGGGTTAGTATGTGCAAACTCATCAAGCCTTAAGAGTCGCCAGGCATGGTGATTTGATTCCAAACAATTCATTTACTGATCGCTACAGAATGTTTCTAGTGCTTCCCCTCTCCCTTCCCCTTTTCCCAACCATGATTCCCCTCTCCTTGCCTTGTTCCCCTAAGCTCGATAATTTGGGAGCTGTACTTACACACGTAACACTGTTAACTTTTGTTTATTTTGGTTAAGTTACTATATTATAAATAGATACTAATATAGTGGTTTTAACATTAAAACCGGACTCAGTGTGAAAACTCTTGGTTTGTTTCTAAAACGTTACAGTTCGTAACAACAGTACTATGCAAAAGTCTTAGGCTCCCAAGCTGTGCATATGTTTCTAGGACTTCTGCACAGTAGGTACTTTGATAATAAATTTACTTTGAATTTGTCTTCATTTGCAAAGGAATGCAGCAGCCAAGACTTTCACTAACCTTTAGAGTATTTCAAAATAGTCCTTTAACTTTATGTCACCACCATGGAGATCATGAGCTCCTGGGGTGGCACAGTAGCATAATGGTTAGCACAATGCTTTACAGTACAGGCGATCCAGGTTCAATTCCTGTCACTGCCTGACAGGAGTTTGTACGTTCTACCCAAGACCATGTGAGTTTGCTCTGAGGGTTCAGATTTCCTCCCACAGATCAAAGACATACCGGTTGGTAGAATAATAGGTCATTTTAAATTGTCCCGTGATTAGTCTAGGATTAAATTGGGGTTTGCTGCGCAGGGCCAAAAGGGCCTACTCCCCACTGTACCTCAAAAAATAAACAAACTATACAATACCAAAAACTGTGCAAGGTCAGCACGTTGGTCGTTGTCATTTACCCCATGCTGCAGAAGGATTTCTGCTTCAGTGAAACTACAAGAATATTAATTTTGTGAAAGCAAAGTGCTTTTCTGCATCAGTGCCCCTGAGCACAGGAGCGGTGTCACTGGGACAGTGAGCTACAAAATCCCAAGGAATTGCAATCAACGGACCCAGAGCTATATTCCTTGCAAATGGTCATGTGTATTGTGCTTTCAACACAATAAACCTGAACGGCACAGCTGCAGGGTCACCGATAATTCATTTAAAATCGTGGGAATCAGAGATGACAGCTGAAGAAAGGGTGGTGTAATTAAAGGTCTCCTTTGTGGCTCTGCAGCAGTAGGCACAAAACGCCAGCATCTATGGAGGGGAGTAACTAGTCGACATTTTGGGCCAAACATCCGAACATCCGAACAGGAAAGGAAGAGGGCAGAAGCCAGGATAAGAAGGGGGGGAGGGGAAGGAGTACAAGTTGGCAGATGATTGGTGAGACTAGGTGGGGGGGGACAGTAGATAGCTGGGGAGGAGAGATGAAGTAAGAAGCTGGGAAGGGATAGATAGAAGAGGTAAGGTGCTGAAGAAGAAGACAATGGAATATGAAAGAAAGGGATGGAGAAGGGGCTCCAGAGGGAGGTGATGGTAAGGTGAGGAGAAGAAAAGGGATGAGAGGAGAACCAGAATTGAAACTGGAAAAAAAGAGAAGGGGGGATGTTAGAGAAATCAATGTTCATGTCTTCAGGTTGAAGAATACCCAGACAGAATATGAGGCGTTGCTCCTCCAACCTGAGTGATGCTTCATCGTGGCAGTACAGAACCATTTACAAGTAATGTGGTTTCCATTTGCCAATCTGGGTACCTTGATTGAAAATCCTTAAGAGGTTGTGCCTATCCCATTGAGTCAGGCTGCTCTACTGCCAATATTCATTGTTCTTGCTGATCGGTTTGTTCAGGGGTCCTGCCGAGCATTGATCGTGTTTGGTCAGGAATCTTCTTCAGTGGCATCTGAGAATTGCAGCATCTCACTGTGCGTTACCTCTATTTTGAGACATTTAATTTTAGAAAATAAGCAGGCTCATTGATCCATCACATCCATGCAGATTAATTACCCATCTGTACTAATCTCATACACTGGCACTTGATGCGTTGTTTTTCATCCCTGGGCGATTCAAGTCCTTGTTTAGACCATAAGACAATGGAGCAGAATTAGGCCATTTGGCCCATCAAGTCTGCTCCACCATTCAACCATGGCTGATCTTTTGTTCCCCCCACCTCAGCACCACTCCCCAGCCATCTCCCTGTAACCTTTGATGCTGTGTCTAATCAAGACCTAGCAGGTTCTGCCTTAAATACACCCAACGACCTGGCCTTTTAACTTTAGGTACTACTTAGCTACTAAAAGTACCTGGCTTTACCATCTTTGAAGGTAGAATGCTCCAGATTGCTACCAGTCTGTGGGTGAAAATAGTCTTCTACAGATCCTCCCACTAAACCTCTTGCTCTTCATCTTAAGCTTATGCCCTCTGGTTTTAGATATCTCCCTGATGAAAGGCAGTGTCTCTTATCCACCTTAACTATGCTCTTCATTATTTTGTACACTTCTATCAGGTACTTGCCCCAACCCAACATCCTCTGTTCCAAGAAAAACAAACCCAATGCATCTGGTCCTGTTTCATAACAGAAAGGTTCAACACTCTGGCACACCTTCTCTGCAAAGCCTCCAATGTACTCCCCTCCTTTCCTACAGGGTGGTGACCAGAACTGCAAATTCTACTCCAGCTGTAGTTTAAACGAAGTTCTATGAAGTTTAATCACATCCATTATCTTATAGTCTATGCCCAAGTATCAGGCATGTCCTTTTCACCACTTATCTACTCAGGTTACCACCTTTACTGAACTTGCATAACCAAGGTCTTTAATACCCTCTAGGGCCTAACTCACCACATAGATATGTAGTATTTATAGATGCAAGTGTACAGGTGATGCTTTGAGCCAGTCCTTTCCCAGGACTGAAACCTCAACTGTTCATTTCACTCCATGGAGGCTACGTGACCTGCTGGCTTCTCCAGCATTTCATGAGTGTTATTCAAGATATCCAGCATCTGCAGTATCTCTCGAGTTGGTAGGGTACAGGAACCGTGGTGTACAAAGGCTGTTGTAAATCTAGTCAAGAAGAAAAGAAGAGCTTATGAAAGGTTCAAAAAACTAGGTAATGATAGAGATCTAGAAGATTACAAGGCTAGCAGGAAGGAGCTTAAGAATTAAATTAGGAGAGCCAGAAGGGGCCTTGAGAAGGCCTTGGTGGACAGGATTAAGGACAACCCCAAGGCATTCTAAAAGTATATGAAAAGCAAGAGGATAAGATGTGAGAGAATAGGACCAATCAAGTGTGACAATGGAAAAGTGTGTATGGAACCGAAAGAGATAGCAGAGGTACTTAATGAATACTTTGCTTCAGTATTCAGTACAATAAAGGATCTTGGCGATTGTAGGGATGACTTGAAGCCAACTGAAAAGCTTGAGCATATAAATATTAACAAAGAGCTGGAGCTTTTGGAAAGAATCAAGTTGGATAAGTCACCAGCACCAGACGGGATGTACCCCGGGCTAATGTGGGAAGCAAGGGAGGAGATTGCTAAGCCTCTGGCAATGATCTTTGCATCATCAATGAGGACAGGAAAGGTTCTGGAGGATTGGAGGGTTGAGGATGTTCCCTTATTCAAGAATAGACAATAAACAATAGACAATAGGTGCAGAAGTAGACCATTTGGCCCCTCGAGTGCACCGCCATTCTGAGATCATGGCTGATCATTCACTATCAATACCCAGTCCCTGCCTTGTCCCCATATCCCTTGATTCCCCTATCCATCAGATATCTATCTAGCTCCTTCTTGAAAGCATCCAGAGAATTGGGCTCCACCGTCTTCCGAGGCAGTGCATTCCACACCTCCACAACTCTCTGGGAGAAGAAGTTTTTCCTCAACTCTGTTTTAAATAACTGACCTCTTATTCTCAATCCATGCCCTCTGGTACTGGACTCTCCCAACATCTGGGACATATTTCCTGCCTCAATCCTATCAAATCCTTTAATTATCTTAAACGTTTCAATCAGATCCCCTCTCAATCTCTTCAGTTCCAATGTGTACAAGCCCAATCTCTCCAATCTCTCTGTGTAAGACAGCCCTGCCATCCCAGGAGTCAACCTAGTGAATCTACGCTGCACTTCCTCAATTGCCAGAATGTCCTTCCTTAAACCTGGAGACCAAAACTGTACACAATATTCCAGGTGTGGTCTCACCAGGGCCCTGTACAAATGCAAAAGGACATCCTTGCTCTTGTACTCAATTCCCCTTGTACTAAAGGCCAACATTCCATTTGCCCTCTTCACTGCCTGTTGCACTTGCTCATTCACCTTCATTGACTGATGAACTAGGACTCATAGGTCTCTTTGCATTTCTCCCTTACCTAACTCTACACCGTTCAGACAATACTCTGCCCTCTTGTTCCTGCTTCCAAAGTGGATAACTTCACATTTATTCACATTGAATGACATCTGCCAAGTATCTGCCCACTCACCCAGCCTATCCAAGTCTCCCTGTATTCTCCTAACGTCCTCTTCGCATGTCACACTGCCACCCAGTTTAGTATAGTCAGCAAACTTGCTGATATAGTTTTCAATGCCCTCATCTAAATCGTTGACATAAATTGTAAAGAGCTGTGGTCCCAATACAGAGTCCTGTGGTACCCCACTAGTCACCTCCAGCCAGTCCGAGAAACACCCATTCACTGCTACCCTTTGCTTTCTATCTGCCAACCAGTTTTCTATCCATGTTGAAACCCTGCCCCCAATGCCATGAGCTCTGATTTTACTCACCAATCTCCTATGTGGCACCTTATCAAATGCCTTCTGAAAATAAAAGAAAGGAAGTAGGGATAGCCCAGGAAAATATAGACCAGTGAGTCTTACTTCAGAGGTTGGTATGTTGATGGAGAAGATCCTGAGAGGCAGGATTTATGAACATTTGGAGAGGCATAATATAATTATGCCTAGTCAGCAAGGCTTTGTCAAAGGCAGGTCGTGCCTTATGAGCCTGATTGAATTTTTTGAGGATCTGACTGAACGCATTAATGAAGGTAGAGCCATAGATGTAGTGTATATGGATTTTAACAAGGCATTTAGTAAGGTACCCGATGCAAAGCTTATTGAGAAAGTGAGGAGGCATGGGGTCCAAGAGTACATTGTTTTGTGGATCCAGAACTGGCTTGCCCACAGAAGGCAAAGAGTGGTTGAAGATGGATCATATTCTGCATGGAGGCCGGTGACCAGTGACCAGGATTTCAACATGGATAGAAAACTGGTTGGCAGATAGAAAGCAAAGGGTAGCAGTGAATGGGTGTTTCTCGGACTGGCTGGAGGTGACTAGTGGGGTACCACAGGACTCTGTATTGGGACCACAGCTCTTTACGATTTATGTCAATGATTTAGATGAGGGCATTGAAAACTATATCAGCAAGTTTGCTGACGATACTAAACTGGGTGCCTCAGGGATCTGTTCTGGGACCACTACTCCTTGTGATTTTTATAAATGATCTGGATGAGGAAGTGGAGGGGTGGGTTAGTAAATTTGCTGATGACACAAAGGTTGGGGGTGTTGTGGATAGTGTGGAGGGCTGTCAGAGGTTACAACGGGACATTGATAGGATGCAAAACTGGGCTGAGAAGTGGCAGATGAAGTTAAACCCAGATAAGTATGTGGTTGTTCATTTTGGTAGGTCAAATATGATGGCAGAATATAGAATTAATGGTAAGACTTGGCAGTGTGGAGGATTAGAGGGATCTTGGGGTCAGAGTCCATAAGACACTCAAAGTTGCTACGCAGGTTGACTCTGTGGTTAAGAAGGCGTATGGTGCATTGGCCTTCATCAATTGTGGGATTGAGTTTAAGAGCCAAGAGGTAATGTTGCAGCTATATAACACCCTGGTCAGACCCCACTTGGAGTACTGTGCTCAATTCTGGTCGCCTCACTACAGGAAGGACGTGGAAACCATAGAAAGGGTGCAGAGGAGATTTACAAGAATGTTGCCTGGATTGGGGAGCATGCCTTATGAGAATAGGTTGAGGGAACTCAGTCTTTTCTCTTTGCAGCGATGGAGGATGAGAGGTGACCTGATAGGGGTGTACAAGATACTGAGAGGTATTGATCGTGTGGATAATTGGAGGTTTTGTTTTTCCCAGGGCTCAAGTGGTTAGCACAAGAGGGCATCGTTTTAAGGTGGTTGGAAGTAGGAAAAGAGAAAATGGTTTTACACCGAGAGTGGTGAGTGCATGGAATGGGCAGCCGGTGGCCATGGTAGAGGTGGAAACAATAGGGTCTATTAAGAGACTCCTGGATGGATACATGGAGCTTAGAAAAATAGAGGGCTATGGGTATGCCTAGGTAGTTCTAAAGTAAGTACATGTTCAGCACAGCTTTGTGGGCTGAAGGGCCCGTATTTTGCTGTAGGTTTTGTATGTTTCTATGTTTTCCTGCATATGTCCACAATTCATTGTGTGAATTTAGTCAGAAGTCTTGACTTAGTCTTAATAGAAGTCTTAATAGGGGTCTTAATCAGTGATCAATTAGTTAGTGGTCTAACAGCGAGTTGGGTTAGTTCGGGGCTCTCTCTCCATGAGTGAAATCTCAGTGAGTGCCGGGTAGGTCTTGAGTGCCAGGATAAGATGGACTACATTCTTGTTATCCCTTCTATCATCAAAATCATGGCGACATCATGAGCAATGCACACCAGTCCTCACTAAGGGATCAGAAGTGGTAAGGATGAGAATTTACAATTTCCTGGATGTCCACATCTCTGAAGATCTATCCTGGGCCCAAAATATTGATGCAATTATGAAGGAGGCACGATAGCAGCTATATTCATTAGGGGTTTGAGGAGAACTGGTATGACACCAAAGACTCGTGCAAATGTCAACAGAAGCACCATGGAGAGCTTTCTAACTGGCTGCGTCACCATCTGGTACAGAGGGGTGACTGCACTGGTCCAGAAAAAGTTGCAGAAAGTTGTAAACTCTGCCAGCTGCATCATGGGAAGAAGCCTCCCCAGAATGGAGGACCTCAAAACGTGATGCCTGAAAAAGGCTGTATCCATCATTAAGCAACCCATCACCCAGGATGTGCCTTCTTCCCAATGCGACCATCGAGGAGGAGGCACAGGAGACTGAAGACACACAGGATCAGGCTCTTCCCCTCACCATCAGAGTTTTCAATGGACTATAAATCAACCCATGAATACTACCTCAATGTTTCACTTTTGTGCTCGCTTTTGCACTACTTACTTAATTTAATTTTTAAAATAGATTTCTTTTTGTAACTTATAGTTTTTTTAAAATTAACAACAATTTCATGACCCATGCCAGTGATGTTAAACCTGATTCTGATTCTGATTAATGTGAATCTTTGTTGGTACTCTTCCAAACAACAGGCCCAGTAATTTGTCCACCAACAGGGGCTTTTCAATTTTATCCACATGGTCAGTGGAAATCACCGACAAAGCCAATATTTATTGTCCAATTGGCTCTCAAGTGATGGCAGGTTTAATAATCAACCACTTGGTGATCTGGAGTCATATCCAGGCCAGAGCAGGTAAGAACAGCAAGTTCCATCTCCTGTAAGTCAGTAAATCAAATGAATTTTCACAACAGTCCGGTTGTTCTATAATACCCAGTTCTTGGTAACTTGCTTTTTTGTAAAGCACACAAGGAGTGGTGGTGGCATCCATCGGTCTCGATGTTTCTCGGAGTTTCCAGGGCGCAGGCCTGGGCAGGGTTGTAAGGGAGTCCGGCAGTTGCCTAAGCTGCAGGCCTTCCCCTCTCCACTCCACCAATGTTATCCAAGAGAAGGGCACTAGGACCCATGCAGCTTGGCACCGGTGACGTCGCAGAGCAATGTGTTGTTAAATGTCTTGCTCAAGGACACAAACACGCTGCCTCAGCTGAGGCTCGAACCAGTGACCTTCAGGTTACTAGTCTGGTGCCTTGCCCACTAGGCCACGCGCCAACACGCAAGGATTATAGTTAGCCAATTGATTTATTTACATTTCTCAAGGTAGAATTCAAACTCATGCTCTGCCTCAAAGGCCCAGAGTTATGACTGCTTGCCCAGTAACTTAACTGTGCTGTACGTCTCACAGTCTTCACAGAGAGTCTCCAAAATGTTCTACTTGTACCACACGCACTTGACAGCCTCTGGAACAAAGTGAACCTTGAAAACCAAAACAGGTCTGGGATTAAACTGGAGAACTGCGCTTAAACCTCCCACCAATATAGATCTTAAGCATTGCCAGAATTAGTCCCACAAGCACTGAGTTCTGAGGCTCTAAATGAACATTGTTCTTTTCAGCAATTCCTCGTACTGAGAATGATTAACACTAAAAAAAAAGTGAATGCCAAATCCCTGTTCTCATACAGAAGAACACGGTGAGAGTGCTTTCACTGCAGGATTCTAGCAGTTCAAGAAGATAACTTATCACCAACTTTCCAAGGGTAATTAAGTGTGGTGAATAAATGTCCACATCATTTGTATTAGTAAAGATAAATATTTAATGGGGAGTGACTTACTATTCTATCCGGAGAGCACTTGGTTTTGTGTTGTGGTAAAATAAAGGCTCAGCTTCCACCCCCACCCCCCAGTCGCACCAGTGTTATTTCTGCAGATGGGAAGCACAACCTTGCATTGAAAAGCCATGAAGGAGGTCGATAAGGTGGATGGTCATAGTCTTTCTCCCATAGTCAAGGAGTCTCAAACTAGAGGACATGGTTTTAAGGTGAGGATGACAAGCTGGGAAAGATTTCAAGGGGATCTGAGGGGGAAAGATTTTCACACTGTACCAATACAGTGTTTAGAAAGTATCCAGGTGGAATGGGCTTAGAGTGCTACAAGCCAAATGTAGATAAATGGAACTAGCTCAGACAAACACTTAGTTGAGCTGAGGGGTCCCTTTCTACATCGTATATCTCTACAACTCTAATCTATCACAGCCTCCTGTGTTGGCAAGAGAAATAAAAGACCTAATCAGCAGGATCCCAACAACTCTGTCACAGTTTGACCCCATTTTCCTGGAAACATTAACTGTTTCCTTTTCCACCAGATGTTGCCTGACCTGTTGAGCTTTTCCAGCATTTTTTTTATTTTTACCTCAGCTTCTGTGTATTACCAAGCCTCTCAATGTACGTATACCAAGGTGAGCAAACTATCAAATGCTGCAATTTCTAAAGGGGTGCCTATCAGTAAGGCAATGCTATCAGGTCTGGCTGTTGTGAATGTCCAGTCAGTGGCCATTTTATTAGCTCCCTCCTTTACCCAAAAACTGGCCACTGACTACATTCATAGCCTTCTGCGGCTGTAGCCCATTCCCTTCAAGGTTCGACCTGTCGTGCATTCAGAAATGCTCTTCTGCACAGCACTGTTGTAATGTTTGGTTAATTAAGTTACTGTCGACCTCCCATCAGCTTGAACCAGTCTGGCCATTCTCCTCTGACCTCTCCCATTAACAAAGCATTTTCACCCACAGAACTGCTGCCCGCTGGATGTTTGTTTTTTTGTTGTTTCTCACACCATTCTCTGTAAACTCTGAAGTCTATTGTGTATGAAAACCCCAGGAGATCAGCAGTTTCTGAGACACTCCATGACTCTGTCTGGCACCTGCAATCGTTTCGCGGTCAAAGTCACTTCGGTCACATTTCTTCCCCATTCTGATGTTTGGTCTGGACAATAACTGAACCTCTTGACCATGTCTGCATGTTTTCATGCATTGAGTTGCTGCCGTTAGATATTTGTATTAACAAGCAGGTGTGCAGGGTCACAATAATGTGCCCACTGAGTGTATTATGGTCAGAATATGAGTTTGACTGGAAGTTATATACTCAGACTGTTGAAGATCAGCAAAACCATTGGATTGGTGAACTGTAATCCCCTGATGGTCTAATTCCTTCCATCAGTTGAACTCAATATCCCTGCGGTTCCTTCTAGCTAACCTAACTAGTACTCTGTCTACCTTGTAGAGGATTGGGCAATTCATCCCCTGAACTGTGGTCAATGTCATCTATTTACTCCTCCAGCCTTCACCTTTTGATTTTGTCAGGATAGAGATAGCTCCCAAAAGGCGGTCTCAACCAGCGCAGAATACGTACCGGACAAGGATCGGCAGGTCACACTAAAGACAGACTTGCCTGAGGCGGTGCTGTGGACTGACAGCAGGTGACTGAACCCCACCAGGCTCGTGAGTTCACAGGTTTTACTCTTGTCATTCCATCTCAGAACTGTGCTCATTTTGCCTCCCTTGCGGCTCTTCAATCGAAGTAGATGACCGTGCATACACGGCACACCCTGTTCACCAGCCAGACAATGAACAATCAGCAGATGGCCAGTGGAGCCAGCATCCAGCGAGACTTTTGTGTTCATTAACTCCTTTAAAAACGACGGCACCTGGGCATTGAAATCCTCAACCTCTGGTATCTGCTTCCCCTCATCCCCTTTCTCCCTTCTCACTCTCCTCCATCACCATGTCTCTCTCCCCTCACCCATCCTCTCCCTCTGCCCGTCATCCAACACCCCTCCATCATATCGCTCTCCCTGAAGAAGGATTTCAGCCTGAAACGTCGACTGCTTGTTCATTTCCATAGATGCTGCCTGACCTGCTGAGCTCCTCCAGCGTTTTGTATGTGTTCCTCTACGCTCCCACCTCCTTCCTTTTTATTCCATCTCCATCTTCCTCTGCTATCAGATTTCATCATCTTCAGCCCTGTGTCTTTTCCACCTATCACCTCTCAGCTTCTGGCACCATTCCCAGTGTCCCTCCCCACCTGCCTACTGCCCCCCCACTCCCCCCCAGCTGGATCCACCTGCCAGCTCTTGCTTCAGCCCTTCCCCTGCACACTCCTTCGCATTCTATCCACTACTCGGACATCTCAAATAATAGGCAGAGTCTCAGGAAATCTCCATGGTCTCTTTTGTGTGATGTTTCTCTGTGGGTTCATCAATTATTCCCTTGGTTTTAGAGAACGAAGATTGTCCAATGATGACAGGAAATCTGTGTGGGAGAGTTTTTAAAGTGGAAAACACATC
This sequence comes from Hypanus sabinus, assembly GCF_030144855.1. Classification (NCBI taxonomy): domain Eukaryota; kingdom Metazoa; phylum Chordata; class Chondrichthyes; order Myliobatiformes; family Dasyatidae; genus Hypanus; species Hypanus sabinus. The sequence continues at coordinate 18,283,163 of NC_082717.1, read as the reverse complement.
CCACTCTCTCGACCTTAGACGTCCAACTCCAGTGGTATGAAGAAGGATTCCTTGGTTTCAGTGGATGATTATGATGTCTTCTGTGCCCTGTTATGCCCTTCCCTTTCCACGGAGTGTTGAAGTATCACCTTCCTGGCCTTTGGATCTCGCTGTTGATCTCAACCACCTGGTCATCCGGAGCTGACATCTCATGCTAGGTCAGGCATATTCCTACCTCACTGGGATCTGAGGCCACTCTGCCCCCCCCCACTGGTTTAGCCCACCTGTCAAAGAGGTGTAGGCAAACAGCTACTTGGAGCCACAGGTGACAGTTGAGTGTCTGGTGGGGACCAAAGGTGAGACAACTGCCCTGGAATGGATGCGACAAGCTCTTTTGGCAGAGGCGCTGCCCCTTCCCGAACACCCCATATACCCGTATACTGCCAGTAAGTCAGCCTTTATTTAAGGAAGAGGTGGAGATGGGGGAGGATTGATGGGGTTCAATAAAAAGGCAGGAGATAGAACTCAATCCATCAGAAATGGATAGAAGTATTTCATCAAGTACATCGATGTTCCTTGAACCAAGCAAAGACTTAGATATATTGTGCCAGGCTAGTTTCCATATATTTATGGCCTGCCCTTTCAAAAGCTAATGTGCTTGCACTTACTCCAGAAATCAATCAATTTTTATTAACTAACTGTACCATTTGGTACCACAAGAGATTAGTTCAGCATTTAATTAATTCAGCACAACATCACAGACTTGTGCAGTACTGCTCTACGTTCTATAATATCCGGAACACAAGATGTGTTTTGAGATTGGAGAATCTATTGACTAATCATCCTGACTCAGGGAGCTTTAAATTCCCGACAGACTTAGGATCTACAATAGCTTCAGAGTGGCAAAGATCCCAAATAAAAATTCTTCCGAGGTGGGGGGGGGGGGAAGCGGCCCACACAAAGATAATGGGAAACTCCCTGTAGACTCTATTAAAGATAGCGTCCACCATTGAATCCTGGAAGTCAAGTCAAGTCACTTTTTATTGTCATTTCGACCATAACTGCTGGTACAGTACACAGTAAAAATGAGACAACGTTTTTCAGGACCATGGTGCTACATGAAACAGTACAAAAACTACACTGAACTACACAAAAACAACACAGAAAAAAAGCTACACTGGACTACAGATCTACACAGGACTGCATAAAGTGCACAAAACAGTGCAGGTGTTACAATAAATAATAAACAGGACAGTAGGGCAAGGTGTCAGTCCAGGCTTCGGGTATTGATGAGTCTGATAGCTTGGGGAAAGAAACTGTTGCATAGTCTGGTCGTGAAAGCCCGAATGCTTCGGAGCCTTTTCCCAGACGGCAGGAGGGAGAAGAGTTTGTATGTGGCGTGGGGTCCTTCATAATGCTGTTACTTTTGCGGATGCAGCGTATAGTGTAAATATCCGTAATGGTGGAAAGAGAGACCCCGGTGATCTTCTCAGCTGACCTCACTGTCTGCTGCAGTGTCTTCTGATCTGAGACAGAGCAATTCCCAAACCAGACAGTGATGCAGCTGCTCAGGATGCTCTCAATACATCCTCTGTAGAATGTGGTGAGGATGGGGGATGGGAGATGGACTTTCCTCCAGCCTTCGCAGAAAGTAGAGATGCTGCTGGGCTTTCTTTGCGAAGGAGCTGGTGTTGAGGGACCAGGTGAGATTCTCCGCCAGGTGAACACCAAGAAATTTGGTGCTCTTAACTACCTCTACCAAGGAGCCGTCGATGTTCAGCGGGGAGTGGTCGCTCCGTGCCCTCCTGGAGTCAACAACCATCTCTTTTGTTTTGTTCATGTTCAGAGTCTGTTAGCTGTTGCACCTCCTCTCTGAATGATGACTCATCGTTCTTGCTGATGAGACCCACCACGGTCGTGTCATTGGCGAACTTGATGATGTGGTTCGAGCTGTGTGTTGCAGCACAGTCATGGGTCAGCAGAGTGAATGGTGGACTAAGCCCACAGCCCTGGGGGGCCCCGTGCTCAGTGTGATGGTGTTGGAGATGCTGCCTCCGATCCGGACTGACTGAGGTCTCCCAGTCAAGAAGTCTAGGATCCAGTTGCAGAGGGAGGTGTTCAGGCCCAATAGGCTCAGCTTTCCAATCAGTTTCTGAGGAATGATTGTGTTGAATCCTGAACTGAAGTCTTTGAACAGCATTTGAACGTATGTGTCTTTTTTGTCCAGGTGGGTGAGGGCCAGGTGGAGGGTGGTGGCAATGGCGTCATCTGTTGAGCAATTGGGATGATATGCAAACTACAGGGGGTCCAGTGAGGGGGGCAGCAGGGTCTTGATATGCCTCATGACGAGCCTCTCGAAACTTCATGATGATAGATGTGAGTGCAATGGGACAGTAGTCATTGAGGCAGGACACTGAAGACTTCTTCTGCACGGGGATGTTGGTGGCAGCCTTGAAGCACGTTGGAACAGTGGCACTGCTCAGGGAGATGTTGAAGATGTCAGTGAGAACATCTGCTAGCTGGTCTGCACATCCTCTGAGCACTCTACTAGGAATATTGTCTGGTCCAGCTGTCTTCCGTGGGTTGACCCTGCACAGGGTTCTTCTCACATCGGCCACGGTGAGACACAGCACCTGGTCATTTAGAGGAGGGGTGGACTTCCTCGCCGCCACATCATTTTCTGCCTCAAAACAAGCGTAGAATTTATTCAGCGCATCCGGGAGGGAGGGATCACCCGCACGGTCAGGTGATGTTGTCCTGTAATTGGTGATGTCCTGAATGCCCTTCCACATGCGCCGCGTGTCATCGTTATCCTGGAAGTGACTGTGGATTCACTGGGCATGTGCACGCTTTGCCTCAATGATGGCCCGGTACAGTTTGGCCCTTGCTGTTGTTAGGATTGCTTTGTCGCCTGCTCTGAAGGCGGAGTTGCGGGACCTCAGCCCCGGATGCACCTCTGCAGTCATCGGTGATATCTGGTTAGCACGTGGAGTAATGGTCTTGGACACAGTGACGTCGTTGATGCACTTGCTGATGTAGCTGGTCACTGATACCGTGTACCCCTCTAAGTTGGTAGAGTCGCCATCAGCTGCAGCCTTCTTGAACATGTGCCGGTCAGTGTGCACAAAGCAGTCTTGAAGAGCAGAGATGGCACCTGCTTCTGAACTGGTCTGGAGTGCCTGACGAGCGGTCTGTATGCTGGGATCAGCATAACAGAGATGTGGTCTGAGTATCCGAGGTGGGGGCGGAGCTCTGCCTGGTACACATCGGGGATGTTTGTGTAAACCAGGTCCAACACAATTTCCCCCATTGTTGCAAAGTCCACATAATTTGGGGAGTACGGACCCCGATAATGCTTGTTGGCATTTTGTTGGATTCTCGTTATAGATGTTGACACTCTCTTATGTAACATGTGTTAATAATAATGCACTCCCAGATATCCTGGTAAACATTAACATGTTACAAGTTGCACCCTAATAACCCCAGCACACTCTCAGCTTGTCTAATTAATGGCACAGCTCCATTTCTATCTTCCAAAAGACTGGTGCTAGCTAAGCAAAAGCAAAGCAAGTCATTCAGCAAGCTCTTTTTCCTGAGTAAAATGCAACAAGAGAATTAATGTGCATGAGAGTTCAGAAATACAGAAATCTAATGACAGGTCTAGAGGATTGTGCTGACCACAGGGATTCTCTGGGGATCAGAGATCTCAATTTGATCCTATTTGCATATTAAAACGAGATGCTCTTACTATGATTGATATTTTGATCTGATTAGAATCTCCATGTTTAGCAAATGCATGCTTTATTGCTGAATTATTAATGTAAATATGGAAATAGCTATGCTTATGTTTGGAACTCCAAGCCAGACCATTTGCTAAGTCAGCTTCATCCCCTCTTTGAACAAGGAACAGAGACATTTCATCTTTGGCCTTAAGGAGCTGCTGACCTGCTTCATAGCTTCAGTCTCTGGTACCTGGGTGTTATTTACTGAAATGTATTTATTTTATTTAGAAATGCAGCACAGAATAGGACCTTCCAGCCCACTGCGCCACGCAGCCAGCAACCCACTTGTTTAACATTAGCCTAATCGTGGGGCAATTTACAATGTCTAATTAACCTACTCACCAGTGCATCTTTGGACTGTGGGAGGAAACCGGAGCACCCACACATTCTAAGGGAAGGATGTGCACTGGAATTGAACTTTGAACCCCACACCCCAAGCTGTTATAGTGTCTCACTAACTGCAATGCTACTGTAGCACCCCATTCAACCCATTCATCATTAAAGCACTCCGTTAAAATTAGATAGGCGCCTGATCATGTGCCTGGCAGAGTGGAGATATATATCTCTATCCTAAGACCATCGGATAGAGGAGCAGAATTATGCCATTTGCCCCATCGAGTCTGCTCTGCCATTTCATCATGGCTGATCCAGTTTTCCTCTCAGCCCCAATCTCCTGGCTTCACCCCATATCCCTTGATGCCCTGACCAATCAAGAATCTATCAACTTGTGCTTTAAATATGCATAAAGACTTGGCCTCCACAGCTGCCTGTGGCAAAGAATTCCATAGATTCACCACTTTCTGGTAAAAGATATTCCTCCTCGTCTCCATTCTAAGAGGATGCCCCTCTATTCTGAGGCTGTGGCCTCTGGACTTAGACTCTCCCACCATAGGAAACATCTTCTCCACATTCACTCTGTCAAGACCTTTCATTATTCAAAATGTTTCAATGAAGTCACCCCTCATACTTCTGAATTTCAGCAAATACAAACCCACAGCCAAAGGAGGAGTAAGGCGCTCCTTCCCTCTGCTAGCCCGCAGGTCACCCTTGGGCAAGGGGCAGCGTCTGCTTAGCCCCTCATCAGGGTCAAGTGAAGCCATGGGATCAGGTGGTGGATGGTCGTACAGGCAGCTGGTGCATATCACAGGTCCTGGTTATGCGACCACTGACGCCAGGCAGACAATCTCTGAAGGGTATTGAAAATGACTGGGGTCACCCATTGTGTAAAGTCACTGCCCAGAAGAAGGCAATGGCAAACCAGTTCTGTAGAAAAAAATTGTCAATGACAATCATGATCATGGAGACCATGATCACCAACATCATGCGGCATGATACACAGTGATGATGACCCGATCGCCAGGGTCCTGCACCAATCATATTTCTTGCTTTCTTATCACAGGAGATCGTTCTACCCATCAAGTTTCTTCCAGCTCAGTGCTATCCTATCAATCCACTTCCTCCGCTTTCCCTAGAACCTGCTGCCTTCACATGCACGTGAACTGTCACCATGGTAGCACAGCACAGCACCTAAGCTACCATTATGTCTTGAGAATTTGGACTGAAACCCATGAGGTGTCGGTGACAGCGAGTAGACCTCACGCTACTGCGCCGAAAGGCAGGATCGAACCCAGCTCACTGGAACCGTGTGGCAGCAGTGCTTCATGTGACACCACTGCTCCAGGCACACGCACACAAAATGCCGGAGGGACTCAACAGGTCGGGCAGCATCTATGGAAAAGAGTAACCAACTGACGTTTCAGGCCGAGACTCTTCATCAGGACTGGAAAGGGAGGAGGAAGGAGTCAGACTAAGAAGGTGAGGAGGGGAGGAAGAAATACAAAATGGCAGATGGGGAAGAGGGTGAAGTAAAGAGCTGGAAAGTAGATAGTTGAAAGAGATAAAGGGGAATCTAAGAGGAGAGGACAAATTCCATGGAAGAAAGGGGAGGGGAAGAGAACCAGAGGCAAGTGATGGGCAGCAAAGAAGGTGACAAAGGGGACGGGAATGGGAATGGTAAAGGGGGATGGGGGATAATTACCAGAAGTGAAAGAAAATGATGTTCATGCCATCAAGTTGGAGGCTACCCCAACAGAATAGTTGTTGCTCCTCCAACCTGACTGTGGGCTCATCATGGCAGTAGAGGAGACCATGGACTGACATGTCAGAATGGGAACGAGAAGCAGAATTGAAATGGGTGGCCACTGGGAAATCTCAGGTGGAAGGAGCAAAGGTGCGAAGCGGTCTCCCAATCTACATCAGGTCTCATCAGTTTACAGGAGGCCACACCGGGAGCACCGGACAACAGACTCACAGGTGAAGTGTTGCCTCAGCTGGAAGACTTGCTCGGAGCCCTGAATGGTAGTGAGGGAGGAGGTGTAGGAGAACCTGTGGCACTTTTTGCACTTGCAAGGTTAAGTATCAGGAGGAAGATCAGTGGGGAGTCGCACAGGGAGCAATCTCTGCAGAAAGCAGAAAGTGGGAGAGAGGGAAAGATGTGCTTGATGGTGGGATCCTATTGGAGATGGCGGAAGTTGAGGAGAAATATGGGTTACATGCAAAATCTAGTTGGGTGCAAAGGACAAGGGGAACCCTATCTCTGGTGTGGCAGCAGGGGGATGGGTCAGGCATGAAATGGAAGAGTTGTAGGTGGGGAACGTCGATGGAGGAGGAAAGGAAGCCTCTTTCTTTGAAGAAGAAGGACTCCTCAGTTATTCTGGATTGAAAGGCCTCAGACTGAGAACAGATGCAGCAGAGATGGAGAAACGAAGAGAAGGGACTGGCATTTTTCCAAGTGACAGGGTGAGAAGAGATATAGTCTGGATAGCTGTGAGAGTCAGTGGGTTTATAAAAGATCTCAGTAGATAGACTGTCTCCAAAGATAGAGACAGATCGAGAAAGGAAGAGAGGTGTTGGAAATGGACAAAGTAAGTTTGAAGGCAAGGTGGAAGCTGGAAGCAAAGTTGAAGAAATTGACTCACAAAGACTCTTCATCTCATGTTCTTGATATTTATTGCTTATTTATTTATTTTTCATTTGTATTTGAACAGTTTGTTGTCCTTTGCACATTGGTTGAATGTTCATCCTGTTGGGTGCAGTCTTTATTATGTTTCTTGAATTTACTGAGTATGCCAGATATGACATATATGTACTTGATAATAAATTTACCATAAAATTCAAAATTTGATGACATCATTCAGCATTCAGCCTGGGGTGGTGGAGAGTATGGAGCCAAAGCACCTTTGTGCCTTATGCAGATATCCTTAAATTTCTTCAAAGCTCTGAGGCAGAGGCTGGACAAACTTGAGTTGTTTTGTTTTAAGAGTTTTTGGCACTGCAGGGATTGAAATGAAAATAGAAAATGGTCACCAAATCAGGTTGCACCTGTAAGGAAAATAATTGAGTTAACATCTCAATTCACAGATCTTTCAGAGTCAGCAGTAACTATGCAAACTCTGCTCTGAATGTGACATCAGTTTCCAGGATTGTATAGCAGTTCCCTTACGTATATGTTTCTATTTAACACAGTTGATATCCAGGTTCAAATTCAAGTCCTATTGGACAGGATGCCTCCAAGTCTGTAACAGTAAAAACAGCAGGTTTTATAGTACCATTTAAAACTCGAGCCTTTCTGATCTATTCCATTCTTTGTCCATTCCTGACGTGTTCAATTCATATTAAGGAAGAGTCTAAATTAGTGTCCATTGCACACCAGTGATTGAGAACAGTATCAGGTCACCAGTCAATTAACAGCCCTTGTTCCTTTCCGTGGCTAACTGCAACCCAATGTGATTTATAAGGTGACAGTACCTCATTAACCAACAGCCTGCAGGCTAACTATTTATTCCCTAAAGTGTACCAGCAAGAGATTATTTTTGTACTGATCCATTGCTCCTGATTCAGGGGTTTTAGTTGTAATAATAACGTGTATAATGTGTATAAATTCCTCCCTTCCCCCTACCTTCTTGCTTTATCTTCTCATTTTTTCCCCCAGTCCTGATGAAGGGTCTCGGCCTGAAACATCGACTGTATTTTCTTTTCCATAGATGCTGCCTGGCCTGCTGTGTTCCTCCAGCACTGTGTGTGTTGCTTGGACTTCCAGCATCTGCAGCTTTTCTTGTAACTTGCATATTCGAGTTGGTTATTGTGTTTGTAGTTGATTATTATAAATATTGCCTGTCAGTGGGTCAGAAATATTAATCGCACCCACACTTCAACAATCACACAGATAATATCAGAGTGACCTCTGACCTTGTGCTACTCAAACAGCTTTTTACAAAGCTCCAGCCAGCTTGACCTTTTCAACTGACAGGGCCTGAACCTAAAATAAATGCTAATATGGTGCTTATTGTGGTTGAATATTAATGAATATGACATTTCTGTCAGCAAAAGGCAGTGAAAACTTGCCTGGCTTTGTAAACAACGTCTGCTCTTTAACTGTCCAAAGAATAGCTGATGTTTGCCTGATTTTTTTGTGTGTTTGCAGGGCAATAAGATAGCATACTCAAGCTGGAACACTTGGCTAGCCTTGCGATGCAAGACGAAAGAGCAAACATATAAATTAGCTCAGGGTTGGGGAGGGGGTGGAGATCAGTGGTTTTCGAGAGTAAGACTGACAGCCTCCATTGTTTGATGCCTATGAGGATGCTTGCTGCCCCAGCTGAGACGCCAGGTAAATCATCAGCTGTTAGTGATCCAGAACTGGGTTTGTTCTGACAAGCCCCAGCGCCATTTTCCACCTCGGCAACTATGGGAAGAATGTGACAGGTTGCCACACCCTCTTTTATTCCCCTTTGGTTCAACCACAGCACCACCTCTGGCACACATGGTCATCTGCTCAGTGTGTGGGCTCGTCACCAGAATGGGTTCGGGAGCTGGAGTTGGATGCCATTTCTCAAACAGCATGCAAGCATCCTGCATCCTGCATAAATTTTGTGCTCCCTCCCAGTGTAAAGGGCAACAGGAATTACACTGGAGTAAGTAGCCCTCCATACTGTGTGGCCGAATGGAGAAAGTGTCTGATTCTAGCAATGAATAACCAGAAGGTAGCAGGTTCGAGTCCTGTCATTGTCATGGTCATTCGCCATTGAATAGACAACTTTGATGTGTGCTGCCTGGATTAGAGAGCATGTCTTATGAGGAAAGGTTGAGTGAATTTGGGAATAACTCTGTGGAGTGAAGGAGGGTGAGAAGTTATTTGACAGAGAGGCACAAGATGATCAGAGCTGCAGGTAAAGTGGATAGCCTTCTTCCTAGGACGGCAATGGATGGATAAAATGAGGGGCAAATGTTTAAGGTGATTGAAGGAAAGCATAGTGGGGTGGAGTCAGACATAGATTCATTTTCCACAGAGCTGAACACACTACCAAGGGTGATGGGAGAGGCAGATACTTCAGGGGCAGTTAAGAGACCTTGGGCTTAAGGATGAAAGAAAAATGGAGGGCTATGTAAAGAGAAGGGCTCAATTGATCTTGGAAGTAAGTTAAAAAATATCAGCACAACAACTGTACTGAACTGCTCTAGGTTCTTCGTCGGTGAAGTCACTGTACTGCAGGAAATCCAGCAGGGTTCCACAAGTGACTTTAGCTTTGCTATCTGATGGTTAGCGCTCAGCCAGGGCAGACTATTCCTCACTGTAAAGTTATTTTGGAACGATGTATCTTCAGCAGGACAGCACTCCCTTGGAATCAGCTGTCACTTGCAAACTCAAAACTCTGCAACGTTCTGACAACTCTGCCTCCACCAAGCTACTTCAGAAACTTGAAAGCCATGGAAGTACTTCTGAAAGTCATAGAGAGATACAGGATAGAAACAGGCCATTCAGCCCATTGAATCAATGCTGAATATGAAATATCCATTAACACCAATCCTGCATTGATCCCATTCCCATTCTCCTCAACTCCCCAGAGCTTTTAACACTTGCCTATGCATGGAGTCAATTTACAGCAGACAATCAACTGACCAACCTGCACATCTTTGGGATGTGGGAAAAAAACCCGAGCACCCGAACAAAATATTTAAGGGGAACCTGGGGGTGGGGGGGGGGAATCTTCTTCACCCAGACAGTGGTACGAGTGTGGTGGGTGCGGGTTCAATTAGGAGAAGTCTGGATAGGTACAAGAATGAGAGGGGTATGGAAGGCTAGGATCCAGGTGCACAGAGATGGGACTAGGCAGATATAGAGGTTAGTATGGACTAGATGGGCCGAAGGGCCTGTTCCTGCACTGCTGCACTCTATGATTCTAAAAACCACATGGGTGGCAGGACAACGCACGAGCTCCACACAGCACCTGAGGTCAGGATTGAGCCCAGTTCTCTGACACAACCGGCGACTCCACCGTGCTACCCTTCAATGCATTAGGCAGAAACAAAAGTGTTCAGGGACATCACCTCACTGCACTGGTAAGCCAATGGGATGGGCAACACTTGATTTTACGTGAGAAATCCCTCATTAGTTGGCTGATTCTCACAGAATTTGGCCTGTGACAAACACACATATCAGTTCCTAATGGACTGCAGCTCACTGCAAATATGCAAACTGTGTCAATTTTTTTTTAAAAAAGGAGTGAAAAAGCACATCTAGACTAAGGTTTAAGTTACAGGGTTGAAGCTGAGTCATTGACATTTAACGAAGTTCTAGATGAGCACTTTGAATCAATTAAGTTGGCAGGGAGATGGGAACGGATTGATTGTGTTGAGGATGGGGCAGCTGGTACACAAGATGAAGCACTGTGTAGTGAAATGGCAAGAAAGGATACGCAGATGATAGGGCAAGATTGCAGTCCACGGAATGAGGTGCAACATGGGGGCAAAATCAAAAAGGGAAAGGAATACAGGAATGAAGCGTTTGTAGGTGAATGCATGCAGTATATGGAATCAGGGAGAGGATTTTATCGCACAGTTAGAGTTTGGCAGGTATGATGTTGTGGGTATCACTGAGACATAGCTGAAAGAAAATCATAGTTGTGGGCTTAACATCCACGGACACAAGTTGTATTGAAAGGACAGGCAGGTAGGCAGGGGTGCTGGGAGGCTCTGTTGGTAAAAAAAAAATGAAATCAAATCCTTAGAAGTAACATAAGGAGGTATAGAATCCTTGTGGATGGAGTTAGGAAAATGCAAGGATAAAAAGACCCCAAAAGGGAGTTAAATACAAATCTGAAAACAGTAGCCTGGATGTGGGATATAAATTTCAGTAGGAAATAGAAAGGTCATGTAATAAAGACAATGTTGCAATAGTCATGGGAGATTTCAATACGCAGGTAGATTGGAAAAATCAGGTTGGCTCTAGATTGGAAGAGAGGGAATTTGTAGAATGCCATAAAGATGGCTTTTCAGAGCAGCTTGAGGTTGAGCCCACTAGGGGAAAGGCTATTCCGGATTGGCTGTTGTGTAATGAACAATTTGATTAAGGTAAAGGAACTCTTAGGAGGCAGTGATCATTATATGATAGAATTCACTCTGCCGCTTAAGAGGGAGAAGCTAAAACAATCAGATGTATGAGTATTTCAGTGGAGTAAAGTGAACTACAGTGGCATGAGCGAGTAGCTGGCCAAAATTGATTGGAAGAGGATACTCGCAGGGATGATGGCAGAACAGCGATGCCTGGAGTTTCTGGGAGCAATTTGGAAGGAGCAGGATAGATACATCCCAATGAGGAAGTATTCTAAAGGGAGGATCAGAATCAGAATCAGGTTTATTATCACCGGCATGTGACGTGAAATTTGTTAACTTAGCAGCAGCAGCTCAATGCAATACATAATCTAGCAGAGAGGGGAAAAAATAATAATAATAAATAAGTAAATTAATTACAGTATACTTATGTTGAATATATTTTAAACATGCAAAAACAAAGATATAATGTATATTGAAAAAAGTGAGGTAGTGTCCAAGGGTTCAATGTCCATTTAGGAATCGGATGGCAGAGGGGAAGAAGCTGTTCCTAATCCTATGTGTTCCTTCAGATTTCTGTACCTCCTACCCAATGGCAACAGTGAGAAAAGAGCATGCCCTGGGTGCTGGAGGTCCTTAATAATGGACACTGCCTTTCTAAGACACCGCTCCCTGAAGATATCATGGGTACTTTTGCAAGGTAGTACCCAAGATGGAGTTGACTAGATTTATAACACTCTGCAGCTTCTTTTGGTTCTGTACAGTAATCCCTCCATACCAGGCAGTGATGCAGCCTGTCAGAATGCTCTCCATGGTACAACTATAGAAGTTTTTGAGTGTGTTTGTTGACATGCCAAACTCCTAATGTAGTATAGCCACTGTCTTACCTTCTTTATAACTACATTGATATGTTGGGACCAGGTTAGATCCTCAAAGATCTTGACACCCAGGAACTTGAAACTGCTCACTTTCTCCACTTCTGATCCCTCTATGATGATTGGTATGTGTTCCTTCATCTTGCCCTTCCTGAAGTCCACAATCAGCTCTTTCATCTTACTGATGTTGAGTGCCAGGTTGTCGCTGTGGCACCACTCCACTAGCTGGCATATCTCACTCCTGTATGCCCTCTTTTCACCATCTGAGATTCTATCAACAATGGTTGTATCGTCAGTAAATTTATGGATGTCATTTGAGCTATGTTTAGCCACACAGTCATGTGTATACAGAGAGCAGAGCAATGGGCTAAGCACACACACCTGAGGTGTGCCGGTCTTGATCGTCAGCAAAGAGATGTTATCACCAATCTGCACACATTGGTGTCTTCCGGTTAAGAAGTCGAGGATCCAATTGCAAAGGGAGGTACAGAGGCCCAGGTTCTGCAACTTCTCAATCAGGATTGTGGGAATGATGGTATTAAATGCTGAGCTACAGTCAATGAACAGCAATCCTGACATAAGAGCTTGTGTTGTCCAGGTGCTCTAAAGTTGTGTGGAGAGCCATTGAGATTGTGTCTGCTGTTGATCTATTGTGGCAATAGGCAAAGTGCAATGGTTCCAGGTCCTTGCTGAGGCAGGAATTCAGTCTAGTCATGACCAACCTCTCAAAGTATTTAATCACTGTCGATGTGAGTGCTACTGGGCAATAGTCATTAAGACATCTCACATTATTCTTCTTAGGCACTGGTATAATTGTTGCCTTTTTGAAGCAAGTGGGAACTTCCACCTGTAGTAGTGAGAGGTTGAAAGTGTCCCTAAATACTCCCGCTAGTTGGTTGGCACAGGTTTTCAGAGCCTTTCCAGGTACTCCATCTTCTGCCTTGCGAGGGTTCACTGTCTTTAAAGACAGTCTAAGGTTGGCCTCTGAGACAGAGATCACAGGGTCATCAGGTGCAGCAGGGATCTTCACAGCTGTAGTTGTGTTCTCCCTTTCAAAGTGTGCAAAGAAGGCATGGCATTGAGTTCATCTGGTAGTGAAACATCGCTGTCATTCATGCTATTGGGTTTTGCTTTGTAGGAAGTAATGTCTTGCAGACACTGCATTAGAGTTTCTGTGCATCCGATGTTGCCTCCAGCCTCATTCGAAATTGTCTCCTCACCCTTGAGACAGCCCTCCACAAATCATACCTGGCTTTCTGCTGCAGGCCTGGGTCGCCAGACTTGACGGCCACAGATCTAGCCCTCAGCAGACGATGTACTTCCTGGTTCATCCGCAGCTTTTGGTTTGGGAATGTACAGTAAGTCTTTGAAGGCATGCTCTCGTCCACACAGGTTTCAATGAAGTCGGTACCAACTGCATCCTGGTTTGAATATGATACCCTGAATACAGCTGTACCAGTAAAGGGAAATCAACAATAGCATAAAAACAAAAGAGAGAACATATAGCAAAATTTAGAGGGAAGTCTGTAGATTGGGAGGCTTTAAAAAACCAACAGAAAGCAGCAAAAAAATCTGAAAGGAGAGAAAAGATGAAATACGAAGGTAAGCTAGCCAATGATATAAAACAAGATACAAAAAGTTTTTTACAGATATTCAAAGTGTAAAAGAGAGGTGAAAGTGGATATTGGAACACTGGGAAAAGATGCTGGAGGGGTAGTATTGGGGAGAAAAAGAAATAGCAGGTGAATTTAATAAGTATTTTGCATTAAAACACCATGGAAGATACTAGCTGTATGCCAGAAATCCGAGAGTGTCAGGGGGCAGAAGTGAGTGGAGTTGTTATTACTAAGGAGAAGGGGCTTGGGAAACTGAAAGGTCTGAAGGTAGATAAGTCAGCTGGACCAGATGAATCACACCCCAGGGTTCTGAAGGAGGTAACTGAAGAGATGGTGGAGGCATTAGTAAAGATCTTTCAAAAATCACGAGATTCTGGAATGGCTCTGGAGGTCTGAAAAACCTCAAATGTCACTCCACCCTATATGAAGGGAGGGATGCAGAAGAAAATAAATTATATATCAGTTGGCCTAACTTCTGTGGTTGTGACAATTTTAGTGTTTTATTAATGATGAGCTTCTCTGGGGTACCTGTGGGGGGGCACAAGATAAAGTAAGCCAAAGTCATCATGGTTTCCTGGAACTGAATAACTATTTTTTATCAGTCTTTTCTGTGGAAGACACTGGCAGTATGGTGTATTTTCCAGGTGTCAGGGGGCATGAAGTGTATGAAGTTACCATAACTAGACAGAAGGTCCGTCGGACTTTAAAAGTAATCTGGGAAATTATAGGCCGGCAAATTTGACATCGATAGTAGGTAAATTATTGGAAGGAGTACTAAAAGATAGGATCTACAAGTATTTAGATAGACAGGGACTTATTAGGGAGAGTCAACACGGCTTTGTGCGTGGTAGGTCATGTTTAACAAATCTATTAGAGTTTTTCGAGGAGTTTACCAGGAAAGTGGATGAAGGGAAGGCAGTGGATGGTGTCTACATGGACTTCAGTAAGGCCTTTGACAATGTCCCGCATGGGAGGTTAGTTAGGAAGATTCAGTCGCTAGGTATACATGGTGAGGTAGTAAATTGGATTAGATATTGGCTCAATGGGAGAAGTCAGAGAGTCGTAGTGGAGGATTGCTACTCTGAGTGGAGGCCTGTGACTAGTGGTGTGCCACAGGGATCAGTGCTGGGTCCATTGTTATTTGTCATCAGTATCAATGATCTAGATGAGAATGTGATAAATTAGATCAGCAAATTTGCTGATGATACAAAGATTGGAGGTGCAGTGGACAGTGAGGAAGGTTTTCAAAGCTTGCAGAGGGAATTGAGCCAGCTGGAAAAATAGGCTGAAAAATGGCAGATGGGGTTTAATACAGACAAGTGTGTGGTATTGCACTTTGAAAGGAAAAAACCAAGGTAGAACATACAAGGTAAATGGTAGGGCACTGAGGAGTGCAGTAGAACAGAGGGATCTAGGAATACAAATATAAAATTCCCTAAAAGTGGCGTCACAGGTAGATACTAGCAAAGAGAGCTTTTGGTACATTGGCCTTTATAAATCAAAGTACTGAGTATAAGAGTTGGAATGTTATGGTGAGGTTGTATAAGGCATTGGTGAAGCTGAATTTTGAGTATTGTGTGCAGTTTTGGTCACCAAATTACAGGAAGGATATTAATAATGTTGAAAGAGTGCAGAGAATGTTTACAAGGATGTTGGCGGGACTTGAGAAACTGAGTTACAGAGAAAGGTTGAATAGGTTAGGATTTTATTCCCTGGAGCATAGAAGAATGAGGGGAGACTTGATAGAGGTGTATAAAATTATGATGGGTATAAATAAAGTGAATGCAAGCAGGCTTTTTCCACTGAGGCTAGGGGAGAAAAAAACGAGGGGACATGGGTTAGGGGGGAGAAGTTTAAAGGGAACTATGGGGGGTGGCTTCTTCACACAGAGAGTGGTGGGAGTGTGGAATGAGCTGCCAGATGAAGTGGTAAATGCGGGCTGACTTTTAACATTTAAGAGAAACTTGGACAGGTACATGGATGAGAGGTGTATGGAGGGATATGGTCCAGGAGCAGTCAGACAAGGCAGAAAAATGGTTCAGCACAGCCAAGAAGGGCCAAAAGGCCTGTTTCTGTGCTGTAATGTTCTATGGTTCTATGGAAACTGGAAGATCTGGATTTTGGATATTGGAACACTGGAGAGGTAGTATTGGGGGACAAAGAAATGGCAGGTTAACTTAATAATTATTTTACATTAAAAACACCATGGAAGACACTAGCAGTATGCCAAAAATCCAAGAGTGTCAGGGGGCAAAAGTGTAGTTTCTATTACTAAAGAGTAAGTGCTTGGGAAATTGGAAATTGGTGTACATCCCAGAGATCTGAAAAAGGTGGCTGAAAAGATCATGGAGGTATTAGCAATGATCTTTCAAGAATCACTAGATACTGGAATAGTTACGGAAGAATGGAAATTTCCAAAAGTCATACCACTCTTCAAAAAGGGAGAGAGGCAGAAGAAATAAAATGATAGGCCAGTCAGTCTGACCTCAGTGGTTGGGAAGATGTTGGAGTTGATTATTAAGGATGAGGGGCTTAGATATAGCCCTTGTGGCTAAAGGGATCGGGGGTATGGAGAGAAAGCAGGTACAGGGTTCTGAGTTGATTGATCAGCCATGATCATACTGAATGGCGGTGCAGGCTCAAAGGGCTGAATGGTCTACTCCTGCATCTATTTTCTATGTTTCTATGAGGTCCCAGGGTACTTGGAGGAACATGACAAAATAGGTCATAGTCAGCATGGTTTCCTCAAAAATAAATCTTGCCTGAGAAAGCAGTTGGAATTCTTTGAAGAAGTAATAAGCAGGATAGAAAAAGGAGAATCAATTGATGTGTACATGGATTTTCAGAAGGCCCTTGACAAAGTGCCACACATGAGGTTGCTTAACAAGCTACAAGCCCATGGTATTACAGAAAAGATTCTAGCATGGATAAAGCAGTGGCTGATTAGCAGGAGGCAAAGAGTGGGAAAAAAGGAGCCTTTTCTAACTAGTCAGCAGTAACTAGTGGGACCGATTCTTTTTACATTATATGTCAATGATTTGGATGATGGAATTGATGGCTTTTTTGCAAAGTTTGCAGACAATATGAAGACAGCTGGAGGGGCAGGAGCTTTGATGAAGTGGAGAGGCTGCAGAAAGACTTAGACAGATTAGGGAAATGGGCAAAGAAATGGCAGTTGAAATATAGTGTTGAGATGTGTATGGTCTCACACTTTGGTAGAAGAAATGAAAGGGTTGACTATTTTCTAAATATAGGGAAAATGTAAAAAAAAACTGAGGTGCAAAGGGACTTGGGAGTTCTTGTACAGGATTCCCTAAAGGTTAATTTGCAGGTTGGGTCAGTGGTGAGGAAGGCAAATGCAATGTTAACATTCACTTCAAGAGGATTAGAATGTAAAGGCAAAGAAGTACCGTAATGTTGAAACTTTATAAAACACTGGTGAGGTCTCACTTGGAGCATTGTGTGCAGTTTTGAGCCCCTTATCTTAGAAAAGAAGTGTTAAAACTGGAGAGGGTTCAAAGGAGGTTTACAGAAATGACTCCAGGATTGAATAGTTTTTCATATGAAGAGCGTCTGATGGTTCTGGGCCTGTATTCATTAGAATTCAGAAGAATGAGGGGTAAACTCATTGAAACCTATTAAATGATGAAAGACCTTGATAGATTGGATGTGGAGAGGATGCTTCCTATGGTAGGAGAGTCTAAGACCAGAGGACACAGCCTCAGAATAGAGGGGCATACTTTTAGAACGGAGATAAGGAGGAATTTCTTTTGCAGAGGCTGATGAATTTGAGGAATTCTTTGCCACAGGCAGCTGTGGAGGCCAAGTATTTATGTATTTGTAAAGCAGAAGTTAATAGATTCTTGACTGGTCCGGGCATGAAGGGATAAGGGGAGAAGGCAGGAGATCGGGGCTGGGAGGAAAATTGAATCGGCCATGATGGAATTATGGAGCAGACTTGATGGGCCAAATGGCCTAAATCTGCTCCTATATCTTATGGTCTTATGATTTTTTTCAGGGGAAAGCTCACCTGACAAATCTGTTGGAATTCCTTAAGGAAACAATAGGCAGGATAGACAAAGGAGAGTCAGTGGATGTTGTTCACTTGGATTTTCAGAAGGCCTTTGGCAAGGTGTCACACATGAGGCTGCTTAACAAGGTAAAAGGCCATGTTATTACAAGCAAGATGCTAGCATGGTAGGCTGACGGGCAGGAGTTAAAGAGTGGGAATAAAGGGGTCCTTTTCTGGTTGGTTGCCAGTGCCAAGTGATGGTCTGCTGGGAGCAGTGTTGGGACCACTTCTTTTCACAATGTATGTCAGAGATCTGAATGAAGCAATTAATGACTTTCTGGCCAAATTTGAAGACAATATTAAGATATATAGATAAGCAGGTAACAGGGCGTCTGCAGAAGTGCATGACAGATTCGGAAAATGGACAAAGAAGTAGTAGATGGAATATGGTATAGGGAAGTGTATGATCATGCACTTCGGTAGAAGGATTAACGGTGTTGACTGTTTTCTAAACAGGGAGAAAATACAAAAATCAGAGATGCAAAGGGACTTGGGAGTCCTTGTGCAGTATTCCCTGAAGTTTAACTTGCAGGTTGATTCGGTGGTGAAGAAGGCAAATGCAATGTTAGCATTCATTTCAAGAGAACTAGAATATAAAAGCAGGGCTACTTTGCTGAAGCTTCATGAGGCATTGGTCAGACAGCACTTGGAGCATTGTGGGCATTGTTTGGGCCCATATCTAATAAAAGACATGGTGGCATTGGAGAGGGGCCAGAGGAAGCTGACTAGATTGATTCCAGGAATGAAATGGTGATGTATGAGGAGCATTTGATGGCTCTGGGCCTCTAGTCACTGGAGTTTAGAAGTGTGAGGTGGGATCCCAGTGAAGCCTCTTGAATATGGAAAGCCCCAGACAGAGTTGATGCGGAGAGAATATTTCCTATCATGGGGGAATCTAGAACAAGAGGGCACAGCCTCAGAGTAGAAGGATGGCCCTTTAGAACAGAGAGGAGAAATAATTGCTTTAGCCAGAGGGCAGCAAATCTATGGGGTTCTGATGCACCATCAATAACTCTCGGAGACGTGAGGAGAGATATGGGTTTTTATTGGCTGGAAGAAAGAACAAGCAGCAAGTGACCACCACACAACATCCTGGAGACTGAGGCCGGGGCTGTTCCTCTAATCGCCTTTATACCGGGGACCGTGGGAGGAGCCACAGGAGCAGTCAGCGGGGGGGCGTGTCCAGACAGGTATATGTAGTTCACCACAGGTTCCTTGCCATGGTGGCCAAGTCATTGAGTATATTTAAAGCGAGTTTGAAGTATTCTTGATCAGTCATGGCATCAAAAATTATGTGGAGAGAGCAGGAAAATGGGGTTGAGAGGGAAAATCAATCCACCATGCTGGAATGGTAGAATAGGCTCGATGGGCTACTTGTGGTCTCTTGTGGTCTAATTTCAGAGCACTTAGGATAAAGGAAATTCAGAGAGGTTGGAGGGACTCGAGCAGAAATCTGTGGGCGAAAATGGGTGAAATCTGGAACACACTATCTAAATGAGTTGCTGGAGCCAGAGCGTCTGATAACATTTATGCATCTGGACACAAATTTAAATCATTAAGCAGAGGAGGCTATATAAAAGTAAAGACTAGTGGGGTTAGAATAGACAGGTGCTTCATAGTTGGTATAATCTGATAGTCCAAAGGGCCTGCTTCTCTTTTTAACTCTATTAGATAAACGCAAACATTCAACATGCAAAGCTCCATGCAGTCACTTTTATAAACAAATTAGTAAAATAGAGTTAAAGCCAGGCTAGTTGTTTGTGTCCTATTAAAGCAGGCCAGGTAACAGAGCTCAGCTGAATATCCTTACTAATATGAGCTGAGGTTGGAATACACACCCAAATCTGGTTGAATGCATCACTGGAGTCTTTGTTTTTGTTAGTTTTCCCCAGTGAATGGCAAGATAAATTGGTTTATTATTGTTACATGTCCCGAGGAACAGTAAGAAAAACTATGTTTTGCATGCCATCCATACAAATCCTTTCATCATTTCAGTACACTGAGGTGAACATAATAACTGAATGCAGAATGAGGCGATAATGTCACGGAGAAAGTGCAGGGCAGACAATAAGGTACGGCGCTTTAATGGGGTAAATTGTGAGGTCAAGAGTCTGATTACCATACTAGGAAAAATTTGATAGCCTTATAACAACTGACAGTGGGATGGTAGGCGGTGGTATGCGCTTTCAGACTTCTGTCTCTCTCTTCCGACGTAAGGTGGAGGGAGAAAAGAGAATGTCTGGGGTGGATGAAGCTTTTGAGTACGTTGACTGCTTTACTGAGTCAGCAACAAACGTAGCAAAGGATATTTTGGTTTATTTAATTGGTAGGTTTAAAGTGGAGGTTGATAGGTTCTTGACTAGTAAGGTGTCAAAGATTATGTGAAGACAGGAGAATGGGGTTAAGAGGAATAATAAATCAGCCATAATGGAATAGACTCGATGGATCAAATGGCTTAATGCTGCTCTTATATGTTATGGTTTTAGCAATAGTTTACAATTTGAGCTTCTTGTTGGTCATAAACACACAGTGTTTAGACATCAGGTGAGATTGTGAAGTCTCTCCCGTGTTCTTCCTTCCCACTCACCAGGATTCTAAAGCTCACGGGCCTTGCTTTAAGGAAGTTTCACTTGAATCCATCTGGATAAATAAGCCCAACACTTGGTAACCTTGAAGGAAATACTCTGTTTAAATCCTAGTGTTTTTGGAATTAAAATAAAATGGCGCTAAAGAATCAGATCAAAACCAAAGGTAACTACACACTTCAGCAAAGAAAGGCTTGCATCTTTGCATGCAGATTTAGCATGAGGCTAAAGCCATAAACAGGATGATAGCATTTTCTATGGGGAGTGTCCCACTTGGACATGTGTTTTAAACTCTTAAGCAGATACAATAAAGATCAAGCGGTCTTGCTCAGCACTGTTCTGTCTCCCAAGCTAATGAATTTCGATCTGACACATAGGAGCTCAACTGTGATTAGATAAACACAGCCACACTTATAACTGGATTTGGTTTTCCTCTCTTGGCAGTGCGAGTTAAGTGCAAGTATATTAAACAAGGGCAAGAGGGTGGGTGAGGGGTTAATGGAGAAGGGGATCTTTGATTGGGAGTGGGAGAAGTTTTAGATTTAGGAGTTCCATTAAGCTAGGTCAGAGTTCACTTCCTGTGTTTCCCCTCCGATAAGCGTAAATTGACAGAGTCGGCCAAGATGCTGTTGTAGCGCAGTCCAGAGGCTGTTATGGATGATGTTGCAGCCATCAGAGCTCAGGAGGAGTTTCACTTCCTTGCCTGCCCTCATGCGAAGGATGAGCACCCGGGGGCAACTGAAATTCAAGCGGTAAGACGTGGGGTGAATTGTCCCTAATGCTGTAAGCTTCTATCAACATGGTGGATTACCTTACAGGAACCAACCCAGACCGTCAGTCTCCCACCAGTGTCTGAGCCAGATTGGGTGGTTCTGGGTCTCCTTCTCCACCGTAGTAATGGTTTGAGCTCCCAGTCCACCATGTTGTACACCCTTGTATTTTATTTCTCTACCTGCACCACACATTCTCTGTGACTGTAACATGAGATACAAAATACTGTGTCTCAGTATGTATCTAATTCCAATCCCAATGTTAAAAAGGGAAACTGCACTCCAAATAGCACTTTAACAATTCAGTGAACAGAGCTTTAGAGATGGGAACAGGAATGGGCTATATGACTGCCTGTTCTTTCTCCACCTGTTACCCCTTCCCTCTCATTATAATGCTGGAAGAACCGATTGAACTCAATCAGAAATACTCAGCAACTGAGTATCTATGACGCTCTAGGGCAGAGAGATCCAGATTTTAAAAAGCTTAATGATGTTATTGTTCCCATGTCAAGGTGCTGGAAGTTGGTCTACAGTTGTGTTACATTGAGTGATTGCCGACCACTCTGGCAATGCTGGGTAATAATATTGTGGCATTATGGGGGGGGGGGTGGGGGACATGGTCGACAGCCCACCCCAACATTCCTAATCACCGAAGCCATTTATTGTTCTTGTTCGTGAGATTGTTGTGGGATGTTCAAGTTCATTTATTGTTGCATTTTAGTTTGGGTTACACAGTTGTTCGCTTGGGTGTTTGTGGGTCACCGTGACTGTAACGGGGGGGGGGGGGGTGTAATCACCACCTCCCTGTCAGTATGTGACTGAGTAGGTTCTCTCCTTGGTCATAGTGCCCGGTCTGTTTTTCGTGCTGGTCACAGTAAAACTGGCAGTTGAGTTAAATGAGCTTTCTTGTCTGTCACCATGGACCGAATGCTCGCCGCATTGATATCAGGAGTGAGATTAGAAATGAGGTTGAAGAACGACAATGTCCGATAGAGCACCTTAAGACCCGGGGATTAAGTGGAGGGACTGGGCAGTATGCCTCCCCCACACCCCCGGGCTGGGCTCATGAATGCGGGACCCAGATGGAGGACCTGGGAATCGAACACGTGCCTTCCCAGGGAATCCCGATGGGGCGAGTGTCCCCAGGCTCCCTGACCTGGGGGATACAATGGAACGCATCACCTGCCCCCTCACGGTCCGCACCAGGAAATTAAACACGCTGCAGCTACGGGGGGGGGTGGGCAACATGGCAGGCACCATAGACTCCGCCAAAGCAAGGGGAAGCCCAACGGGCCTCAGCAATTCCCTGAAGCTCCCCAGATACAACGGCACCAACTGTCTGGAGCCTTACCTGGCTGCATGGCACAACAGGTGCAGTGTCACCGAGATGCCAGTGCATCTTGCCCTGGCAGTGGACGGAAATGCCCTGCAGGCTCTGCTCAACCTAATGCCGGCTGAGTAGTGTGACTACAAGGATCAGTGGGGACCCGAGCCACCCCAGCCACAAACTGTTCCAGCTGCAACCATCCGGGAAATGGTACCGCAGCATAAAAGCCAGGACCAACGGGCTCTTGGACAACTTCTTCCACCATCAGTCCATCAGATGATTAATTCACTCTGATACAATTGTATTTCTATGCTATATTAACTGTCCTGTTGTACGTACTATTTATTACAAATTACTATAAATTGCACATTGCATATTTAGGCAGAGACGTAACGTAAAGATATTAACCGTCATGTATGTGAAGGACGTAAGCAATAAAGTCAGTTCAATTTGAGAAGAGGCTGTTGGAGGAAGCAATGAGGGAAGAACTGGGCAGCAGACAGCACCGTGAGGGAGAAAGCCTGGGCGTTTGCAGCAAATCTCCAGCATGGCAACCCCTAGTTCCCTCCTGGCAGCCCAGGAAGAGCTTGCCCTCCACGCCTTTATAAAGGAGCTGACACTGGAGCACTTTTGGCAGCGTGTTCGCCTGACATCGCCATCACCGCTGGATGAGGCGGAGAGGGCAGAAGCAATTTTAGCCCCACCAAGTGTTCCAGCATCTCCTTGCGCACCATCAGCTCGGGCTTGTGTCACCGAGGTGGAGGAGGAAGCTGCCAAGGAGGAGCCCATGAGACAGATACACCCAGCGCCACACCTACCCCACCGCAGGCCATGAAGTGATCTCTGTTACTGGTGTGATGAGACAGCCCACGTGGCCTGGGACTCCCCCCACCAGTGCCTTGCCACAGCCGTCTGCAGCCTTTGGGAAACATCAAGTGGGTGGTGCCAACTGAGGCCTCCAGCAGAATCCCTCCATTGTTGCCTCTCCGGGTGTGCCACTTGGGTCAGAGCAAGGCCTATACCTGGACTGCATGGTGGAGGACATCGGATCCCATGCATTGGTGGACTCGGGGTCAAACGTCACCGTCATCTGTCCTGGAGTTCTTCCCAACACGGACCAGCCATCCTTGCCTGGGTGGACAACGATGCCATTATGGCTGGCGACGGTCACTGGACACTGTGGGGCGATGAGAGAGAAGAGGAGGCTGCGCATCACAGTGCGGAGAAACACAGTGGAGCATGAGATGCGGCTCGCCGACATCTAGGAGCCCTGCATCACTGGGCTGGGCCTGCTGACACGGGCAGGGCGAGGGCAGCAACAACCACCGCGGGTCTCACAGCAGCCCACCCCACAGCCCCCTGACGCAACAGAGCGGAACCGTGGGCAAGTGGCAGTGGCGGTGCTTCAGATGGCAGCTGCCTCCTGGTGGTGAGGTGGACCTCCGCACCCACGATCAGCGAACAGGTGAGCAATACCGTGCTGGCTCAGGTAAGGGGATGGCCGAGTGTGGAACAACAGCCAGAGTGGGCAGAGCTCTGTGCCCTGGATCCAGAGAACAAAGCCCTGTACTCTCAGCTGGGCATGGTGGAGGTGTGCGCCAGGTTTCTGTTCCGGTAGTGGCAGTTTTCCAACCACAGCAAGTGCCTCCTGCAGCTCCTGTCTCCCTCGGGCTCCACTCCACAGTGCTGTAGTCAGTGCACCGGCTACTGAGTTGGCCGTTTCGGGGTCACAAACACGTTGGTTGGACGAGCTGCACGGAGGTTTCCGCCGGCAGGGCGTGGAGCTCTCTGCACGCTGCTGTGACACCTGGGTGTCCCAGAAGGGGCCAGGCCACCAGTCTGGGGTGCATGGTGGGCCCCCCAGTATGTGTCTACTGCCCCTTCCAGAAGAAAGGGCAACCGCCAAGCTTGGAAGCTGCTGGAAGGGGTCAGAGGCGATCTCCAGTGCGGCATACTGGGTGCGGTTTCCTGAACAGCCAAAGGCAGTCGTACTACCCCAGGACCGGCTGGCGTCGTGACGACCCTTGGCCAACACCGACCCAGTGAGGCCAAAGGCAGGAAGTGACTCTCTGGGTGCCCTTGCCTCTTTCCTCACCAAACCGTGCCTCCTCTGGGGCGGCTCTAGAAGCCCTCCAGGGCCCCAGGCAGAAGCGTCAACCGCCACCGGGACTTCTGGACTTTAATGTTGACTGTGGGGCTGCCAGAGATGGCTGACACCTCAGGTGGGAGCAGTGTGGTGCGCTGGGGATGGGGAAGGGTGGTGGTGGCACAGTCCGCCTCAGCATTTCGAATGACCAATGCTATTTATTGTTCTTGTATTACAATGCTTTTGTGAGATTGAAGTTGGGATGTTGAAGTTCACTTATCGTTGAATTTTAGCTTGGGTTACACAGTCATACACTTGTGTGTTTGTGGGTCACCCTGACTGTAACTGGGGTGTGCAATCATCACCTCCCCATCTATATGTGACTGAGTAGGTTCTTCCCCTGGGTCTTTTTCAATATTTTTATTAATTATTTGCATAGACAGATACAAACTGCATTATAATGTAATGGAAACAGAAACAAGGTTGAAATGCCCCATATGTATAGTAAGTTAACCATAATATTGAAAAGATATATTTTATTCTAATCTGCACCAAAACCCCATAACAAAAAAAAAGAAAAGAGAGAAAAAAAAAACAGCTGTTTGGTTAAAAGAAAAGAAAAGCAAACCTTGGACATATAGTCGTAAATTCAAACATATAGTAGCCATCATTGCTGAACAAGTCGAAGATTCTGAAAGTAATTCCAAAAAGGTCCCCATAATGTGAAAAAATCTTGTCTAGGTACAGAAATAGAACACCTAATCTTCTCTAAATTTGAACATAACATCAATCAACCAATGGGCATGAGCAGGCGGAGCGGCATCTTTCCATTTAAGCAACAAAACTCTTCTGGCTAAAAAAGAAATAAAAGCCAAAATATGCAGTTCATTCGGCTTAAGAGTAAAATAATTTCCTCCAACAATGCCAAACAAGGCAGTCAGAGGGTTGGGTTTAAAGTTTACTTTAAAAAGCTCCGAGAAAGTTTGAAATACTTCTTTCCAAAATTTATCAAGCCGCAGACAGGACCAAAACATATGAATTAGAGAGGCCTCTTCGACATTACACCTATTACAGTATGGAGAAAAACCTGAGTAAAAATGAGAGAGTTTATCTTTTGTCATATAGGCTCTATGAACTGCTTTAAATTGCAAAGAGAGTGACGCGCAGATAACGAAGAGATGTGAACAAGTTTAAAAATTTCATTCCAAGTAACCTCATCAATTGAAATCTGTAAGTCTTGTTCCCAGAGATTTTTAATTTTATCTAACTGAATGTTTCTCATTGCCAGCAACATACTATAGATATTAGAAATAGATCCATTATGAAAAGGTGTCGGAGTAAAAATTGTATCAATTAAATCAATAGTGACCGGTCTGTTTTTCTGCTTGTCACTATTGAGTGAAATGAGCTTTCTCATCAGTCATCATGAACCAAATGCTCACACAGTATAATTAAACACACTGTAGTCACGGCCATGAAAAATCACCAATTTCTCTGCTTCCACAGGAGGCTACAGAAATCAGACACATCCCCATTGACACTTAACAAATGTTATCGAAGCACCGTAGAAAGCATCCGCTTTGGATGCATAATGGGAACTGTTCCGTCTGTGACGGCAAGAGACAGCGGAGAGTTGCGGACACAAACCAACCTTACCTGAATGGACTCTGTTGGTATTTCTAGCTGCCTCAGTGAAGCAGCCATCACAGTCAAAGACCCCACCTATCCCAGACATTCTTACTTCTCTTCACTCCCAGCCAAGAGAGACAACAGCCCGAAAGCACTCAAGGACAGCTGTTATAAGAATATTGAACCGTTCCCTAGTACCATTAGATGGACTCTTGACCTCACAATCTACCTTGTTACGATTTTGTGTTATGCTGCTCTTTCTCTGTTGCTGTTATACTTTATTTTGCATTGTTATTGTTTTACCTTGTTCTGCTTCAGTGAACTACATAACGATCTGATCTGTTTGAACAGGATAAAGGGTAGGCTTTTCACTGTATCTTGGTACGTGAACAATAATAAACCAATAACAAACTACTTTTTTTTAAGCTTCCTTTCCCATCAAGCCAGCCATTACGTGCCACCCTGCCTTGTCACGCTGACTCCTGAACATACAAGGTGGTAAAATCGTTCTGTGATTTGAACCCTCGGCGACAACTTGGGCTGAAGTCTGCTCCAAATCCAGACTGGCAGATCACTCAGGAGGGAACTTGAAAATCCTGCATCAAATTAGTGGAAGTTTAAATACCTTCTCTGCTTCTGATCAAAATGAGTGAAGTCTGACTGGAAACAAGCAGCCACTGCCTGCTTGGTCTTAGTAAAACAAGCGATTAGAGAGTGGGGCAGCGACGAAGAAATTGGTCAGCTCTCCAACTATTTCAAAACACTCAGTATAGTGACTGCAAAAAAAAAGCAATTATGGGAAAATGATGTGGTTCCTGTAAACTATAATATTACAATTATGATTGTTAAGATTTCAACCAGGGAACTGGCAGGGATCCACCTGAAACTGTAACGGCAATGTAGATTACTCTGCACTCAGGGACGTTAACCCCTTCAGCTCTGGCAGTCAATGAGGAACCAATGTGTTCAACTTTCAGGCACTCAGCAGTTCATTTCTCATGTTCATGTTTATGTTCATGTTATTGTATTTGTATGGACTGTCTTCTATGCACATTGAATCGTTCCCTAGGTGACTTCCTTTCTCTCCCCACTGATCTCCCTCTTGGCACTTGTCCTTGCCAGCAGAAAATGTGCCACACTTGGCCCTACACCTCCTCCCTCACTACCATTCAGGGCCTCAAACGGTCCATGCAGGTGAGGTGACACTTCACCTGTGAGTTGGGATCATCTGGTGTTCGCAGTGTGGCACCCTTTGTATTGCTGAGACCCAACGGAGATTGGGAGACTGCTTTGTCCAGCACCTTTGCTCTGTCTGCAACAAAGAGCGGGATTTCCTGGTGGCCACCTACTTCGTTTCTACTTCCCATTCGGACATGTCAGGCCATGGCCTCCTCTACTCCCACAATGAGGCCACACTCAGTTTGGAGCAGCAACTCCATATATTCCATCTGAGGACCCTCCAATCTGATGGCTTGAACATCGATTTCTCAAACTTCTGATAATTGCCCCACCGTCATCATTCCCCATTCATGTTTCCCTCACACCCTCTCTTCTTCCCTGCCCATCACCTCCCTCTGGTGTTCCTCCCCCTTCCCTATCTTCCATGGCCTTCTATCCTCTCCTGTCAGATTCCCCCCTCTCCAGCCTTTATCTCTTTCAGCCATTGACTTCCCAGCTCTTCATTTCACCACCTACCCCTCTGCTGGTTTCACCTATCATCTACCACCTTGGACTTCTTCCTTTCCTCCCCCTACACCTTCTTAATCTGACCTCCCCTCCCTTTCTTGTCCTGTTGAAGCATCTCGGTGTGAAACATTAACTGTTTACTCTTTTCCATCAATGCTGCCTGGCCTGCTGAGTTCCTCCAGCATTTTGTGTGTGTTGCTTTGGATTTCCAGCATCAGCAGATTTTACCACCTTTGTCAGTCTTTGTGCGTAGCTTTTCACTGATTCTATTAGACTTCTTAGTCCCACTGTGAACGCCTGCAGAAAGGATTAATCCCAGAGTAGCATATGGTGGCACACAATATACGTACTTTGATAACAAATTTACTTTGAACTTTGAACATTGTCAAGGGTAATGAGAGGGCCAAGAGTCATGGAATGTAATGGCACTGTGGCACTGCAGGTAGTGCTGCTAGCTGTTTGATAAAGTTGAGAATTGGTAAACATACTTCCTTTATCACTTTATGCTGGTGTACGAGCTGTCATTTCTGGAATACTGATAACTGTATGGGTAGTATTTACACAGCATGTGCTCAAAGCAAGGTTCCTTTAATCAGAACATCACAATGTTCCTGCTTGGTTAAACCCCAGATCATACTGACCCTAGATGTGTATTGCTTATACACATCTCACCGAGAAGGCACTCACTGCGGCATCTCACTGAGAAGGCAGCCTTCTCACCGCTGAATCACATGGCTGTTGACAGAGTAGTAAACAGGCCAAGTTGGTGTACAAGCCCTGGTGAGATGGTTACATACATTAGAAATTCTGTAGATGCTGGAAATCCATATCAATAGAAATGAAATGTTGGAGGAACTCAGAAGGTCAGGTTGCATCAACAGAAAGGAATAAACGGTCGATGTTTCAGGACCACTCTTCAATTAGAAGTATACATTAGACAGCTGAGGCTTCTGCCCAAGAGAATTAGGAAATAAAGAATGTGATCGGCCTGTGGTAACAGCTAGCATAAACCCAGTGGGATGAATGGACTCCCCCTGTGGTGTAGGAATTAATGTAAGTGATTACAGCACAGAAGGAAGTCATTTAGTGTATCAAACCCGTTATGGCTCTTTATAGTCTCATCCTATTGACCACACTTGAAACTTTCTATTACATGACCTAATAAGTCCTGGCAGAAAATCACAGCCAGGTCTTGCCATTCGATATCAATAGACAAGCACATTCAACACAGGTCAGGGGATAGTCCCTGGAGAAGACCGTCAGATCCGCTCCCACAGGCATAGGGACAAGTTCCACGCCCCCATCAATAGTTTAATCGAGACTCAGCACAAACTCAATAAACCAATGACTCTTCCTGCCCTATGAAGTTCAGTCCACAATAGATGTTGGTGTATACTGGAGTTTAAGCGTATCTTACCACATTTATAGATAATTATTAAATATTGAGTGGTGGGTTGGAGATACACCTCTGCCAAAGGAGGTGTAAGGTGCCCCTTCTCTCCACTAGACTGTAAGTCACCCTTGGGCAAGATATAGCATCTGCTTATCCACCCCTACCTGATCAGGGCCATGTGAAGCCTTGGGAGCAGGTGGTGGATGGTTGTATGTATGAGCTGCTGGTGCACACCCCACGTCCTGGTTATGTGACTACTGACGGTAGGCAGACAACCTCTGGAGAGAATTGATAATGACTGGGGTCACTGGTCTTGTAAAGACTCTGCCCAGATGAAGGCAATGGCAAACCACTTCTGCAGAAAAATTTGCCAAGAGCAATCACGGTCATGGAAAGACCATGTTCACCAATGTTATACGACATGGTATGTAATGAAAGAACGGCTGTAGTATTTCATATTGTGCAAGTCAGGCACAGACAATTCAATAATGTTCTCATGTAGGGTCTCAGCCTGAAACATCAACTACTTATTCCCTTTCACAGATGCTAAGTGATTTGCTGAGTTCCTCCACCAGTTTCTGTGCTTTTAAATAATGCAGTTGTGACATCGATGGTGAAACTTGGAAAGCTAAAGTAATCACCCTCCAACAATCAAGACCAAATTCAGAGAGGTATGAAATCCTCAGTTCCAAAAACATATTGTCCCAGATCTTTGGACTACAAAACTGAACTAGTTGGATTCTGTTACTTAACTGTGCCCTTGAGATCTGAGGTAGAATGGTAAATTGAAATTGAAATGGGCTGAATACAGGGAAGAAAGTTAACAGTCAACAAGTATTGTTGCAGCTGGAAGGCAGTTAAGAATGAGGTTGCAGATGGCTCAGTCTTAAATGCTTCTTTTTATAATACAGATTAATGATTTAGATTTAATGTGGAGAGTATTCTAAAGGAGTATAAAGTTACGATAAAATATGTTGGACAATGAAAGGAAAGGATTAGGTTGCTGGAGGATGGAGATGATCTGGGCAGAAAAATGACAAATGTGAAATGTGAGGCAATTCATTTGATGAAGTGCAACAAGGGAAGAGGACGCACCATAAACAGGAGGGTGATGAGAATCATACCGGTTCATTGAATTGTACACCCACAGATCCCTCAGGGTAGCAGGATGTGGTTGAGATGGATATGGGCTGCTTTCCTTTATTAGCTGTGGCATAGCCTATGAGAGCATCACAACTGTAGAAAACGCCAATTAAACCACAGGTTTAATACCGTGTACACCATCGGTCACTGCATAATGGGAAAGACGTGACTGCACTAGAGAAAGGTGATTTATGAGCATCTTTCCCAGAACGGAAAATTGCAGCAATGAGGAAAGATTTGATAGGCCACAGTTCATTTCTTTGGAACAGGGGGGACTGCTAGGGGACTTAATTGAGGTGTATAAGATCACAAGCAGCCCAGACAGAATAAATAGGAAGGACCTATTTCCTCTAACAGTAATGTCAAGAAAACTAAGCGGCTTGTATTTCTCATGACAGACAGGAATGGCAGTTAGTCCACAGAGCCTGT
Organism: Hypanus sabinus; assembly: GCF_030144855.1. NCBI lineage: Eukaryota > Metazoa > Chordata > Chondrichthyes > Myliobatiformes > Dasyatidae > Hypanus > Hypanus sabinus. The sequence continues at coordinate 18,252,402 of NC_082717.1, read as the reverse complement.
GCCAAAATTCAGAGCAATCCCATCCATCCCTTTCTCCCATTTATTTCTCCTCACTTATTCTCTTTCACATGCTCATTAATGCCTTCCTATTCTCCTACAGCCCATTCCTATTCTCCCTCTGCGCGCTTTCAAGCTTAGTGATAGCATTCCTGTGGGTAGGTGACCAAAAATGCACACGATACTTCAAATTCAACCTCACCAACATTTTATACAACTTCAAAACATACTGTCCCAGCTGCTGTACTCAGTTCCCAGATACATGAAGGCCAATGAGCAGATAAAATTCTTTACAACTGTTAATTCAATTTTGACGTGTACTATGTTGCTGCAAAAAAAAGCTAATCTTCATGACATAAAATGACTAATAAACCAACATATCAATCATATAACAATTCCAATTCACACCATGCATATGCATGCCCGTGACAATAAACATGAACTCCAACTGGAGCGTCCAATAGCAGTCACAGGGTGAAAAGGCAAACTCCGCAGAGTCAGCGGCACACCAAGCTTGGGGTGTAGACCAGGGGTCACCAACCTTTTCTGCACTCCGGACCGGTCTAATATTGACAATATCCTTGTGGACCAGCCGACGGGGGGGGTGGGGGAGGGAGTATTAGTCACAACCAGAATATAGCTGATAAGTCAACTATGTCACTTATAAGTGGCTAATACACTCAATTTCATTTCTGAACGGGTTTATCTAATGAATTTAATATTAAGCACACAGCACATATTTTCCTCACATGAATATAGTGATAAGTCAATTATAACTCACTTATAAGTCAATAGCTTCATAACATTTTAAGTAGAGTTTGGATATTAACCACCCAGTGCAATCATCAAGAAATTGAAAAAGTATGGCACAGCTTTAGATCTGCCTAGAACTGGTCATCCTCAAAAACTGAGTGATTTCCAAGGGGACTGGTGAGGGAGGTCACCAAGAGGCCTCTAGCAGAGTTGCAAGCTTCCGTGGCTGAGATGGGAGAGACAGCTCATACAACTGTTGCCCAGGTGCTTCACAAGTCCCAGCTTTACGGGACAGTGGCAAAGAGAAAGCCACTGATGAAAAATACTCACATGAAATCTCGGCTAGAATTTTCCAGAAGGCACATGGGAGACTCTGAAGTCAGCTGGAAGAAGGTTCTATGGTCTGATGAAACCAAAATTGAGCTTTTTGGGCATCAGACATAAACCAAACACCATTCATCATCAAAAACACATCATCCCTACCGTGAAACATGGTGGTGGCTACATCATGCTGTGGGAATGCTTCACTGCATCAGGCCCTGGAAAGCTTGTGAAAGTAGAGGATAAAATGAATGCAGCAAAATAAAGTGAAATCCTCGAGGAAAATCTGGTGCAGGCTGCAAAAGCACTGCAACTTGGGAGAAGGTTTGTTTTCCAGCAAGACAATGACCCCAAGGATAAAGCCAAAGCTACACAAGAATGGCTTAAAAACACGAAAGTTAGTGTCCTGGAGTGACCAAGTCAGAGACCAGACCTCAGTCCAATTGAGAATTTGTGGTTGTTCACTTATAATCTTCATGCAATCTGACAGAACATGAGCAGTTTTGTAAAGAAGAATGGGGAAAAATTGCAGTGTTCAGATGTGCAAAGCTGAAAGAGACCTATCCACACAGACTCAAGGCTGTAATTGCTGCCAAAGGTGCACCTATTAAATACTGACTTAAAAGGGGTGAATACTTCTGCAATCAATTATTTTGGTTTTTATATCTGTAAATAATTTAGATCACTTTGTAGAGATCTGTTTTCACTTTGACTCAAAGAAGTATTTTTCTGTTGATCAGCGTCAAAAATGCCAGATTAAATCCATTGTGATTCAATGCTGTAAAACAATAAAACATGAAAACTTCCTATAGGGTGAATACTCTTTATAGGCACTTTATGTCATCATATACAAAACTGAGATTTGTTTTCTTTTGGGCAAACTCAGTAGTTCCAATAACTATGATGGAATCAATGAAAGGGTACACCCAACTGGGTGGACAACCAGTCTGCAAAAGACAACAAACTGTGCAAATACGAAAAAAAAATGATAATAATCAATAAATATCAGGAGAATGAGATGAAGAGTCCTTGAAAGGGAATCCATAGATTGTGGGAACTGTTCAATGATGGGGTAAATGAAGTTGAGTAAAGTTATGCCCATTATTTCAAGAACCTGTTGGTTGAGGAGTAATAATTGTTTCTGAACCTGGAGGTGTGAGTCCTGAGACTCCTATACCTTCTTCCTGATAGCAGCAGCAAGATGAGAGCATGTCCTCGGTGGTGGGGTGCCTGATGATGGATCTTGCATTCCTGTAACACTGCTCCTTGTAGATGTGCTCAGGGGTGGGGAGGGCTTTACCCCTGATCAACTAGGTTACGTAGGTTTTGTAGGCTTTTCCATTCAAAGGAACTTGGAACTGAGCAACACACAAACTGCTGGAGGAACTCAGCAGGCCAGGCAGCACCTGTGGAAAAAAGTACAGTCGACATTTCAGGCTGAGATGAAAGCCAGTAAAGGTTAATCTCCAGCTCTGGAGATTAGGTGGTGGAACGGGGAATCACAAGACATGGATTCTGCATACATTGGGACTTGTAACAGCAGCCAATGGTATATGCAGAGTCCTCTGCCCTTCCAGAAATGATTCCCAAATAGCAGAATCAGCTAAAATTCAGCTCTGGGCTACACAGGGAATGTAGTTAATCTGGTTTTGGTTAGAGAGGTTGACTTTTAGGAGCTTCTCAAAGCAGGAAGGAGAAAGGTAAAGGAGAATAGAAAGGGAGTTAAAGAACTCGCAGTCTTGGTAGTAAACTGTAGCTATCATTGCTGAGCAAACACGAGGGAATCTGCAGATGCTGGAAATTCAAACAACACACACAAAATGCTGGTGGAACACAGCAGGCCAGGCAGCATCTATAAGGAGAAGCACTGTCGACGTTTCAGGCCGAGACCCTTTGTCAGGACTAGACTATTATTGCTGGGGTGGTTAATATCAGAGGGCTCAAGAAGTTTACAAAATGATTCCAGGATCGAATAACTTGTCATATGAAGAGTGTTTGATGGCTCTGGGCCTGTACTCACTGGAATTCAGAAGAATGAAGGATGTCCTCATTGAAACCTATCAAATGTTGAAAAGCCTCGATAGAGTGGATGTGCAGAAGATGTTTCCTATGATGGAGGAGTCTAAGGCCAGCAGAAACAGCCTCAGAATACAGGAGTGTTCTTTTAGAACAGAGATGAGGAGGAATTTCTGAATAGTCTCTCCCCTATCCTGCTCCCATTGAGCAGAAGATACAAAGGCCGAGAAACACATACCACCAGGCACAAGGACAGCTTCTACCCCACTGTTATAAGACAATTGAAAGGTTCCCTTCCAAAGATGGACACCTGTCTTCACAATTTAACTTGTTATGGTATAGTATCCTGACTAATTGCCTGCCTGCCTGCACTGCACATTCTCTGTAACTGTAACACTTTATTCTGAATTGTTACTGTCTTACCTTATTCACCCTCAATGTGCTCAAATAATGAAATAATCAGTACAGATGACATGCAAAACAAAGCTTTTCAATGAGCATTGCTGCATGTAACAGTAATAATCCAATTACACTTAAAGTATGAATTGACTGTGTCTCATTTCCATCTGTCCCTCAATCCTTGAGCATTTGTGACCTTATCTGGATGTGGAGAGGATGTTTCCTGTGGTAGGGGAGTCTAAGACCAGAGGACACAGCCTCAGAATAGAGGGGAGTCCTTTTAGAACAGAGATGATGAGGAATATCTTTAGCCAGTGAGTGGTGAATCTGTGAAATTTGTTGCCACAGGCGACTGTGGAGGCCAAGTCATTGGGTAGGTTTAAGACGCAGGTTGACAGATTCTTGATTAATCAGGGTATGGAGGGATATGGAGAGAAAGCAGGAGGCTGGGGCTGAAAGGGAAAATGGATCAGCAGTGATGAAATGGCAGGGCATGCTCGATGGGCCAAATGGCCTAATTCTGCTCCCGTATCTTATGGTCTTAAGGAATATATCAATAGAGGGCAGGGGGACATTCTGGTGATGAGATCTGAACTGATGAAAGGTCTCAAATTTAAAATACTTATTTTCAGGGAGATGTGGACCTCTCACAAAAGGCAAGGTTGGCTTCATAATTGTATCAGAGGTCCTGAAACCACAGAACAGAGCAGTTGTCAACCTGAAATCAGGGGCTTTACTGCCTCCTTCACCACTCATGTTCTCTTTCCTTCTTGTTACACTCCAGTGCTTGCAACAGCAGACACTGAATTCCAGGTCTTCTTTCTGCAGTGCAGCCCGCAAGCTGCTGCATGTCTGTGGTACTTGTGAGTTATGGCTCCTTCAACTCCATCAAAGGAGAGCCATAACTCACCCAGCCCTGAGAGGCTGTCTCTGTTTACTCTGTGCCCTGCAATGGCATTTTTCCTGCATGACACATTGCTGGTTCGTTAGGGGTTTTAAAGTCATAATCTCCCACACGGGCAAGAACAGTGCCCTCAGGGGCACCCTCTGGCTCTGTTGGAGGGTAAGTAACAAAAATGTGTGCCGTAACAGATGCCTTGGGCACGTGCTCAATAATAAAGAGAAGAGGGATTAATTATAGGCACGTTGCACTCGAGGCAGTGGTGTGGGGGAGGAGCTGGAGCAGCCTATCTGATTTATGGGCTCCCTCTTTCATGAACTGAACTGACGGCAGATCAACAGGCAGTCCCTGGGAGTAAAAGGGAAGCTAATTGTGAGGATAAAGCCTAACAAGATTTAAGTGCTCGCACTTTGAAGTAGAAATTACTAATTAGACCATAAGACACAGGAGCGGTTATGCCATTCAACCCATCGAGTCTTCTCTGCCCTTCCCGCTCAATCCCACTCTTCTGCCTTCTCCCAATAATCCTTGACATCCTTACCAATCAAGAACCTATCAACTTGTATGTTAAATATATCCAATGATTTGACCTCCACAGCAATGGATTCCACGAATTTACCGCCCTTTGGTTAAAGAAGTTCCTCCTCATCCCTACTCTAAAGGAATGTACTTCTATTCTGAGGCTGTGCCCTCTGGACCTAGGCTCCCCCAGTGTAGAAAACATCCTCTCTACATTTACTCTATCTAGGCCAGGGGTCAGCAACGTTTACCACTGAAAGAGCCAATATTGACCCATTTCCCACAGAAAAGAAAACACTGGGAGCCACAAAACCCGTTTGACATTTAAAATGAAATAACACTGCATACAACGTTTTTTTTTTTTGCCTTTATGCTATGTATAAACAAACTATAATGTGTTGCATTTATGAAATTGATGAACTCCTGCAGAGAAAACGAAATTACATTTCTGCATGCAACACAAACATTTTGAACTCCGAAAAAAAGACGTTGGGTTGAAGGTTACTCCATAGTTAGCCTACCTTCGATCGAAGAATTAAAAGAAAGCGCGCACTGGCGGGTGTCAGGCATTGGCAGTGGTGATGTATATTAATAGCGATAAAAAAACACGTTGTAGCGGTGTGCTACACGCTGCGCTAAAATAACGACACTGCAGTCAAAGATAACTTTATTCGAACTAAACAGCCTTGCTTTAAAGCCTTCCTCAACCCGTCCCCGTGGGCACAGATGCTCCAAAAGACACGTACTCACAAACCCCCGTAGGCTATCTCCCTTAGCCGGAATGGTGGCTAATTGTGAGCCGGTTCGGATGTGCCGGGAAATGGGGTCTCCACAACGTTTTATTTAGATTGTACAAGATCACCATAATCTTCAAATTTCGAATTACATTTCAAAAACTAACAAACCACGGGGAGCCGCAGCACAGAGATGAAAGAGCCGCATTGCGGCTCCGGAGCCGCGGGTTGCCGGCCCCTGGACTAGGCCTTTCAATATTCAATAGGTTTCAATGAGACCCCCAACGGTTGCAGGGAAAACAGGTCTGGCAGCTCCTGACTGATATCCTAAATAATCCTGATGTGTATACAGTGGGGCTTCTGGAGATTCTGTTGACAGTCAGCCTCCACAATCACCCTGTCCTATAGCACACTCACACCCGCTTCATGCTCACTCAACTGTAGAATTCTAAAACGAATGTGTTATTAGCTAGAAAGCTGCAACATAAACTTGGATGAATGTTATTAGGAATGCTCTGTAACAAATATCAAGAAGGATTTTGAGAACTAAAGTTTTTTTTCTTTCATTAGTATGAAGACGGCTAATGGATGGACTGCTAGATGCGGTTGCTGGTTCTGTCGGCTAATAACAGGGAAGGGAGTGCTTCAACTCGTCAGAGGGATGATAAACGGGAGGGCACAGAAAGATAATCAACATAAAGCAGTAAAGGGGAGATATTTTTCAAGAATTCTTTATGTGGCAGGTGGTCAGAATATGGAATCTGCTGCCATAAACATGTCGAAGCAGAGTCCATAAATTCTTTTTAAAGGGAAATTAAATAGTTGTTTGAAAAAGAATTATTAGAGTGAATGAGAGACTGCGGCGGCGTAAATCACACCAGATATTTTGTGTGGGAGGAAATATTCCAACACAAATTTGATGGGCCGAAAAGCTTATTTCTCTACCAATCAATAATCCCGTGAAGGAAGCTTCAAGGCGAGCTCTGTGTATCTCAGTGATGGAAATGTTTCTTCATAAAATACAGTCAAATAAAAGACCTGCAAATCTATAGTACTTTTCAGAATGTTTGAAAACACTTCACAGCCATTGTGGTTGCTATGGAAGCACAGCAGTCAACTTACTCACAGTAAGCTCCCAGAAGCAGGGGTGAGATGATAACCAGGTGAAATATTTTTGTGACGATTCCTGAGGGATATAAATGGTCCAGGACGTTGGGAGTAACTCCCCTGTTCTTCTTGTGAATAGCTCCATGAGATCTTTGCCTTTCAGCTGGCCAGAGACTCTGCTGAATGTAGAACATTGAACAAAGAATATTACAGTACAGTACAGGCCCCTTGGCCCGCAGTGTTGAGCCAACCTTATAATCTATCCTAAAATTAAACTAACCCTGTACTCCGAGAACATAGAAATTTACAGAACATTACAGGCCCTTCCATCAACAATGTTGTACCAACCACGTAACCTATTCTAGAAACTGCCTAGAATTTCCCTAGCGCATGACCCTCTATTTCCCGAAGCTCCATTTACCTATCCAAGAGGTTCTTAACATACCCTATTGTATCCACTTCCACCACTGCCACCGGCAGTGCATTCCACTCACCCACCACTCTCTGTATGAGAAACTTACCCTGACATCCCCTCAGTACCTACTTCCAAGCACCTTAAAACTGTGCCCCCTCGTGTTAGCCATTTCAGCCCTGAGATAAAGTCTCTGGCTATCCATGGGTTCAATGTCCCTCATCCTACCTAGCCTCCATTTTTCTATCATCCATGTGCCCATCTAAATGCCCCTAATGTGCCAACCAACAATGTTGACAGCCAACACCTGTCTTTTAATGTGAATAAAACAAAAGAGGTGGTTGTTGACCTCAGGAGGACACAGAGCAACAACTCCCCGCTGAACATCGACGGCTCCTCGGTAGAGATCGTAAAGACCACCAAATTTCTTGGTGTTCACCTGACGGAGAATCTCACCTGGTCCCTCAACACCAGCTCCATAGCAAAGAAAGCCCAGCAGCGTCTCTACTTTTGGCAAAGGCTGAGAAAAGTCCATCTCCCACCCCATATCCTCATCACATTCTACAGGGGTTGCATTGAGAGCGTCCTGAGCAACTGCATCACTGCCTGGTTCGGAAATTGCACCATCTCGGATCGCAAGACCCTGCAGCAGATAGTGAGGTCAGCTGAGAAGATCATCGGGGTCTCTCTTCTTGCCATCACGGACTTTTACACTACACGCTGCATCCGCAAAGCAAACAGCATTATAAAGGACCCCATGCACCCCTCATACAATCTCTTCTCTCTCCTGCCATCTGGGAAAAGGCTCAGAAGCATTCGGGCTCTCACGACCAGACTATGTAACAGTTTCTTCCCCCAAGCTATCAGACTCCTCAATACCCGAAGCCTGGACTGACACCTTGCCCTACTGTCCTGTTTATTATTTATTGTAATGCCTGCACTGTTTTTGTGCACTTTATGCAGTCCAGTGTAGGTCTGTAGTCTAGTGTAGCTTTCTCTGTGTTGTTTTTTTACATGATTCAGTCTAGTTTTTGTACTGTGTCATGTTACACCATGGTCCTGAAAAATGTTGTCTCATTTTTACTATGCACTGTACCAGCAGTTATGGTCAAAATGACAATAAAAGTGACTTGACTTGAATCTGCCTCCACCACTATAGCCAGCATTGCGTTCCCTTATACTTCCCTCCAATCACCTTAAAATTATGACCCCTGGTATTAGCCATTTCTGCCCAAGGAAAAAGTCTCTGGCAGTCCATTCTATGCTTCTGATCATCTTATACAGCTCTACCAAGTCACCTCTCACCCTCCTTTGCTCCAGAGTGAAAAGCCCTCACTCACTGTACCTATCCTCATAAGATAGAACATTTTGGTGTAAAACAGCCCTTCAATAGTGCCGCCCTTCCCTAAGTACTCCATCAGAGCAGCAGTCTGGATATTCGAGCTCGAGCCTCTAGCAGGGTTCTTGACGTAGAGTAAAATGTCCATGCCCACAAAGCCAGCATCCAGTGTTAGGACACCACTTTCATTCACTGAACTCCACACGGAAACATTCTCGAATACAAAATCAAAACAGAAAGTACTGGAAATACCCTGCAGGCCAGGCAACGCTGTGGGGAAAGAACACAGTTAAATTCCATAATGTTGAGTGGACGTTGAGCTTACTTTTCCTGTGGGCAGATTAAAAATTAAAGTCAAAGTCAATTTTATTGTCATCTGCACAAGTACGCAAATGCACAGGTGAAATGAAAAACTTACTTGCAGCATTATCACACACACATAGCATCTTAGAAGCAGTAATCACAAAGAAAATATAAATTAAACATTCACCATCTTACAGGAAAGATTACAATCAGGACAAAACAAAGTCCATTGCAGCGCAAAGTGCTCAGGGTGGTCAGAGTGTCACAAAACTGTAGTGATGATTAGAGATTTGCTGCCTTCTCAAGAATGAATGGTGGATGGGAAGTCACTGGTCAAGATGCAGATGAGCAGCAATTTCTTTTCTAAAAATGTTGTGAATCTTTGTGATTTGCTACCCGAGAGGCAGTGGAGGTTGAGTACTCAGGACAGAGAGAGGCAAACCACTGTCTTAAAATGGAGTTGAGTGATCGGGGAACCAGGCGGGAAAGCGGAACAGCGACTAGTGCCAGATTGGACGTCGTCTTTTTGAATGGTTGAGCAGCGATGAGAAGATAAAAGTTCCTAATTCTAATGCTGTTATGGAAGTCAATGGGTTACATTTCCTCACTTGGGGACAGATTGCCACTCCATCATTCTACAGGCTGTGTACTGCTAACCAGTAACAAACTGGTCTACTGTTTCTTCAATTGCCCATTCACTCCATTTTTCACTTTTTATAGAGTCAAAGGGAAATGCACCGGAAGCAGGACCTTCAGACCAAATTGTCCATGCCATCCAAGGTGTCCACCTAAGTTCAAAGTAAATTCATTATCAAAGTACATATCTGTTGCCATGTACAACCCTGAGATTCATTTTCTTGTGCGCATACTCAATAAGTCCATAACAGAATAATAGCCATAATAGAATCAAAGAAAGACTGTGCCTGCTTGGGTGTTCAACCAGAAAGCAAAGGACAACAAACTGTGCAAATACAAAAAGAAAGAGATAATAGTAATAAATAAATAAGCAATAAATATCAAGAATACGAGATGAGTGAACCAAAGGAAGTCTATGGGCTGTGGGAACACTTCAATGATGGGACAAGTGAAATTATCCCCTTTGTTTCAGGAGCCTAATGGTTGAAGGGTAATAACTGTTCCTGAACCTGGTGGTGCCAGTTTGAGGCTTCTGTACCTTCCTCCTGATGGCAGCAGTGAGAAGAGAACGTGACCTGGGTGGTGGGGATCCCTGATGATGGATGCTGCTGTCCTCTGACAACACTGTGTAGATGTGCTCAGTGGTGGGGAGGGCTTTACGCTTGATGGACTGGGCAATCCACTAATTTCTGTAGGATTTTCCATTTAAGTGTTTTGGTGTTTCCACACCAGGTTCATTGCCCATATTTGGCCCATATTCCTCTAGACCTTTCTGATGTACTTTATCCAAATGTCCTTTAGAGGCTGTAATTGTACCTGCCTCAACTACTTTCTCTGTCAGCTTTTTCCATATATATATATATATATATATATATATCACTCTCTGTACAGAGAAGTTGCTCCTCAGGTCCCTTTTAAATCTTTCCCCCCTCATCTCAATGAGCTCTGGGTTTCAGTTCCCTTACCTTGGTAAGAAGACTGGTGTGCATTCATCTTATCAATGCCTCTCATTATTTTATACATCTCAAAAAGATCACTGCTCCATCTCCTACAGTTCAAGGAATAAAGTCCTTGCTTGCCATAATTCTCCCTTATATTTCAGGCCCTTGAATCTTGGTAAAACTCTCCTTAATCTTCTTTGCATTCCTTATTAGCTTAATATGTTTTTGCAAAACTGTAAAACGTACAGCCTCACCAACCTCTTGTATGGCCCTGATATACCAAAAGCTTTATTCAATGCCCCTGGCAGATGAAGGCCAGCATACCTTTCCTGCTTTCTACCTAATCATCCCTTCTGCACCTTAAACTCAATTGCACAGTATACATTTTCCAGTCCTCAAACTGAAATTGTAGTTGCTTTACCCCTTCCTCAGATGCTGACTATCTTACGAAAGGGTTGCAGCATTTTCTGTTTTAATTTCAGATTCCCAGCAACTGCAGTATTTTGATTTTGAAACATAGATTTCAAAGATGACCTGAATTGTCACATGTACGTAGAAAGATGCAGTGAAATGCTTTGCTTGCGTCAATGACCAACACAATGACATGCTTGGGGCAACCTGCAATTCATTAATTCTGATTCATACAAGTCTGGCTTGTGGGAGGATTCCAGAGGACCCAGTGGAGGTTGATGCAGCCGGGGGATAATGTACAGACTGCAGCAGAAATTGAACCCCCATCTTACCCAAACAAGAGAAAATCTGCAGATGCTGGAAGTCCAAGCAACACACACAAAATGCTGGAGGAACTCAGCAGGCCAGGCTGCATCTACGGAAAAAAAGTACAGTCAACGTTTCGTGCTGAAACCATTCGGTAGAACACCTCTAGCATTGCGTGTGTGTTGTCCCGATCTTACAGGTGGCAATTGTAACCGCTAGACTGTTGTGTCACCCTCCTCATCCATAACGTTTTTTTCAAATACCCCCTGTAGGATAAGCTTGAAAGAGATCAAATCAAAAACACTGAATCTTCTTCACCTCAAAATGATCACTGTGCTCAAAGTTAATTGCTCTTTGGAAGATTTTGAGCTCCAAGGGCTCTTGAAGGAGATGCCATCTATCCTGACTCCTCACATTGAAATATTTATTACATGCCGCATCGGATGAAATTAAATCACAGGATCACAGGATTAGGTTTGTTATCACTGAATATGACTTGAAATTTGCTGTTTTGCAGCAACAGTATGATGCAAAAGATAAAAATTGCCATAAATTACAAAAAAAAATTGTGCAAGGAAGGAATAGCTAGGTAGCATTCACGGGTTCATAGACTGTTCAGAAGTACAATGGCAGAAGGGAAGAGGCTGCTCCTAAACTTATCTGAGTGTGGGTCTTCAGGCTCCTGTAGCACCTCCACAAAGGCAGTAATAGGAAGAGAGCATATTGTGAAATTCCTTGAGATGTAGAAATAGGCAAATCAGAGTTACAAGATGAAATTGAACACACCTAAATGGGATCTTCATGATTATACTGGGTACATAATGGTAGACTTCAGAATTGGTACAATTCTGTCAATGTCTATAAAAGCAACTCACTTCCAATGTCAGACTGCTATGAATTTTATAAATTATGAAATGGGAGGTTTGAAAGACTACTGGAGGTAGGTGAGAATGAGGACCTGAGATTCCAGTCAGATTGCCATGATACTCAAAGTTCAAAGTACATTTATTATCAAAGTGTGTACGCATTATACAACCTAGAGATCCGTCTCCTTACAGGCAGCCACAAGACAAAGAAACTCCCATTAAAAAAGGACCGTCAAACACCTAGTGTGCAGAGAGAAATAAAAAATGCTGACACAATGAAAGTAAGCAAATAGCACTGAGAATGGAAATTTTACAAAAGACATGAAACCAGACATTACTGCAGCGAGAGTAGGCCACAGCCTCGGTTCATCGTAGAGCCAAGTGAAAGTCGTGAGACCACAGATGTGAAGGCGTGCATCACTGCCGCCGGAGCAGTTCACAGCCTTAGATCTACGCAGAGCTGAGTAAGCCCTGCAGAGCAGCCATCAGTACCTGCCTAACCCTCACCTTCGGTCCTGGCACCCTGACCTTTTCAATCTGACCCAGAGCTTAAATTATCTTAAACACTGGCTCCTTCTTCACTCTTGGACAGCACTGGGGTCTGGACCCCGCTGCCACAATTCGGACTAGCACTTAAATCAATTAGACATTGGGACTTCCCTCGCTCCTGCTTCCACTTGCCTAGCCTCACTCTGCATGTCTTTCCATCGTTAGCAATGGTCACTATTGATAAAGTGTTATTAATAAGGTGTTTAGCAGATTTCTTTGTTTTGTATTTTGCCAGTAGGTAGTCATTAGGTATCACCAGCACTATTTTAAAGCAGAAGTTAATGACATTATTGAAAGATGGAGCAGGTTTATGAGGCAGAGAAGAATTTTTATGGAGCACAATTTGGCACACATCTGTTGTTACTGAAAGTATGAATCTGAGAGATGACCACTGGGCAATTTACGTTAATAGTTATGTTTTATTCTCTCTGATGTGGAGCAGATGGGTGCTGGGGAGGTGCACAGTGGCTGGGGTGCTAAGACCAAAGCTGGTTCTGTCCTCTGTTCTTCAGAAGTGTCTGTGAAGGTAACTCTGATGAAGCAGTCACATGCAGGCCCTGACCCTCGCTACATTGACAGACCGTACACTCAGTGAATGGACAATTGACCTTGTCAGGTCACTGACCAGAGACAAGAAAGGAACATTCCTTTGCCGTATCCGATTACAGACCCCAACTGTTGTGGTGCAAGAAATACCTAAAGCAAACAAGCAACAGCCTGTGTTGATAGCAAACAAACTTTAAAACATCTGTCAGGGTGTAGTGATGAAATAAATCCGTTTGAGCTTAATATGCTTGTCACCCCCGGCAGCAATGAAACTCTCCTTCCCAAGAGACTTGAGCATTGGAGGGGTGACAATATTAAGCAACACAATTAGTGTTGGCATTTTAATAGAAAGCCTAAGGTTGTCTACCAATCCTTATCCACATATCACTGGTACAGTCTCACTACGTCACCCAGTGAGTGTTAGCTTAAGATTATGCCTTTGGGAAATATCTTGCATACTTGATAGATGCAACCCAATTGATATTTGTTGAAGTCTACCACTTGTGATCAATACTGGTCCAGCAATGCTCTGGGTCACTCTTTGCTATGTATTGCTTCATTGCAATAGAGCATTGAACAAGCCCTTCAGCCCTTCAAGCTGTGTCGCCAGCAACCCCCGATGTAAACTTAACCTAATCACAGGACAACTTACATTGACCAATTAAACTACCAACCCCAACCAGCACGTCTTTGGATTACAGGAGGAAATCAGAGCACCCAGAGGAAACCTACACATTCACAGGGAGAACATTCAAACTCCTCTGTGGGAATTAAACCTGTTTGCCAGTACTGTAAAGTATTGTACTAACCACTACGCTACCATGCCACCCCAGTACTCTCTTCAGCTTCCTCTGCTTAGGCAGTCTCCTAGAGTGAGGGCAACATACCTCCCAGTCCATTCCAAAGGCTCCATGTGTGCTGATGAAGTTTGTGCAGACTCTGCTACAGGTGGGACAGGAATGCTCAATGGGTCAGCTGGGTGGTTATTTGGGGTATGGTGCCCTCCGGTTGCAAGGACAAGGCTGAGGACGAACCCAAGTGCAGACCACAGGCACAGAAGCAGCATCGTGAAGCCTGAGCATCATCACAAACAGGGAGCCAGAACCCAGGAGAATCTTTACACAGAGAATCCAGGAAATGATCCAAAGCTTAGAACTGCCAGTCCTAAGGAATCAGGAACCAAGGTTTACTGACAGCAGAGTCAACTGACAAAGTATGGCTATGATGCCCGAGTTTTATCCGATGTTCACTAATGGGAACCAGGTGCATTGTAATTAGTGGAACTGGGAATTATTGGAAATCAGATGAGGCTATTAAGGCCCAATTAAGGAGGTAATAGCAAGACGGGGAATTGCCAGACGGGACCATGGCACCTCTTGCTGTTTGTGCCTATCTCCCTCTTACTTCATTCATCGTCTGTTGGCTTTTGTTTGTCAGGGGATTGGATTCAAGAGCTGTGAGGTAATGTTGCAGCTCTATAAAACCATGGTTAGACCACACTTGGAATATTGTGTTCATTTCTGGTCACCTCATTATTGGAAGGATGTAAGAGCTTTAGAAAGGATGCAAGTGTGATTTACCAGAATGTTGAATTTTGGACAGTGATAATAATATCATAAATTGATACTGTAAGTAGTACATATTATGAAGTGCTGCAATTTGAATATTGTGAAATTGTAATCATTTGAATAAACTTTTGAGAAAAGAAAAATCATATTGATTTGGTGGATTTTTCGGTGGGCTATTGCTCCAGTGTTCTGTGTGGTCCAGTATAAGTTATCCATGATTATAGAGCACAGGGAGTGTGGGATGACTGACTCGGTAGATCATGAATTTGGTGCTAGGTTTGGTTTTGGTATTGGTATTGGTTTAGCATTGACACAGGTAGCAATACGCAGTGGAAAAACATTTGTCTGGATATCATTCAGACATAGAGTGCCATACATTAGTGCATTGGTGTAGTCAAAAAGTAAACAGAATGTAGAACTTAATAATGCAATCCAGAATATAATGTTGCAAGCAAGTCCTCAAACACACTTGTCATGAAGGAGAATCAGAACCAGATGTAATATCACTTGCATATGTCATGAAATTTGTTGTTATGCGGCAGCAGTACATAGCAATACATAATAATAAAATCTAGATGACAGTAAATACATATGTGTTAAATTAAATAAATAGTGCAATAAAAACGTAGTGAGTTAGTGTTCATGGGTTCAATGGCCATTAAGAAACCAGATGGCAGAGGGGAAGAAGCTGTTCCTGAATCACTCAGTGGGTGCCTTCAGGCTCCTGTACCTCCTCTTTGATGGTAGCAATAAGAAGAGGGTATGTCCTGGGTGATGCAGGGTCCTTGATGTTGATGCAGGGTCTCAATCTGAAATGTTGACAATTCTCCTTCCCCAACAGATGCTGCTCAACCTGCTGAGTTTCTCCAGCAGATTGAGTGCTTACTCCAGATTCCAGCATCTGTAGTCTTGTGTCTACACTTTTCCTTAGTTGTACCAGGGCAGTGGAAACAATGGCAAATTTCATGATTGATGTTTGCACTTGCTGATAGAAAGGCCAGCAGGTATAAGCCAGGTGGCTTAGGCTTGTGAACACGGCTGAGCCAGGTAAGTTAGGCTTGTGAGCCTTGCATCAGTGGAAGGGAAATTTAGAGGAGATACTTCTTAATAGTCCTTTTGGAAAGGCAGGGACTGATCAGGGAGATTTGTGGAGAAATCTTCTTACTGATTTGAATTTATTTTTGGAGGTAATCCAGAAGGTTGTTGAAGGCAGGGTGATGGGCAAAAACAATATGAACTTGGGAAAGGACTTAACAAGGTTCCACATGTCAGGCTGATTCAGAAGGTTAAGGCACGTGGGATCGAGGATGAGCTATAAAAGCAATTTTACGATTAGCTTGGTGATGGCAGCTAGAAGGTAATGGTGGAAGAATGTTGCTTCACTAGGAGTCCTTGACCAATGATGTGCCACAGGGACAAGGTTGGGGCACTAGTTTTCATGATGTACTGGATCATGACTTGGATGTGAATGCAGGAGGTACGATTAGTAAGTCTGCAGAAAATCGGTGACCTTGTGGATGGTGAGGAAACTTGCATGTAGACCAGATGGAAATCAGGGTGGAACATTAGCAAAAGGAGTTTAACCGCTATAAGCGTGAGTCGATGCGGATGAATAAGGCACTAAGAAACGTTGATGAACAGATTATTTCCTGAGAGGTAGATAAGCTGGTGAAGAAGATTTATGGCATATTTACCTTCATAATGGATTGAATAGAAAAGTTATGCATTGTGTTGCAACTTGACAAAACACTATTTTGTCCACACTCCTAGAGCCATGTGCAGTTCTGCCTGCCACACTGCAGAGGGTCTCTGTGCAGGAAGGAGTACAGGTGGTGTTCACCAAGGTGTTGGATAGTTGGAACAGTGATGTTCCACCCGGATTTCCTTCGACCTGCCATCACCAAGCCAATTATAGAATTGATGTTGTAGCTTATCCTTGATCCCACATGCCTTAATCTTCTGGATCAGTCTGACACGTGGGAGTTTGTTTAGGCCTGCTTCCCCTGGAGAATACAAGGCTGAGTGTGAATACAACTGTAAGAGGCAGGAGATAAATACAACTAGGAGAGTCATTGAGATACTTACTCCCATGTCAGGCAGAGTTATGTGTTTCTGATTTCTGGTTACTCCATTTTTATTTCTATTTTGTGTGAATTTTGATTGGTGCAGGCTGGCTCTGTGGCCTGCAGTCAACAAACAACACCGTGCTAAATTGAACTGAACATCCTTAGCCTGTTTCTTGACGTTTTATATTCTATGTCTCTCGCACTTTTTTGCCATTTGAGTGATTTTTTTTTGCATGTTGAGTATTTGATGTTTCCTTGAATGAGTTCAATGGTGTTTCTCTGTTTCATGGCTGTCTGTGGGAAGGTGAATCTCAGGGTTGTATACTGTATGCATACTTTGATAATAAATGTCCTTTGAATGATTGAATCAAAATAGGAGCATGAAGGCGATAGGAAGAAGGTTTGAAAGGGTAAGTTGCTCACACAGGGTGTGGTTGATATTAAGAAGCTGCTAGCAAAGGAAATGGTGGAATTAGAACAAATCATTATGTTTAAGAGGCTTTTAGATAGGTACTTGAATAGGCAAGGTAAAGAAAGACACAGACCTACTGCAGGCAAAACGATCAGCAGACCCTTGATGGCTGCAAGTCTATTTCGGTGCTGCACAACTCCATGGTTTTTATGATGGGCAATTCTGAGAAACAATTTTTCATAATTCCTTTGAGATAATGGAGAAAAAGCCTAGGGTTATGTAAAAAGAGGTTGCTATCTGCTCATTGAAGGAGATATCGTTAACCTTTTGGAAGGGCAAATCTATACTGTGATTCTTGGTGGTTGATGCCATCTGCTAGGTGGACACAGCTGAGAAGGTTCCTTGGAATGACTTCTCCATGGCAGCCAGCTAGGAGAAGCTTCTGTAGTGATCACAGGTGCTCTGTTTGTCGCAAACGGCACTCCACCGTGGCCAAACATTTTAATTCCAGTTCCTGGTCTCATTTAGACTGTTGGTCCATGGCCTCCTCTTCTGCCATGATGAGGAGCAAAACATTCTACTGCCTCTGGAAAGCTTCCAACCTGATGCCATGAACATTGATTTCTCCTTTGGTAAATAAACTTTTCCCTCTTTCTTCCTCCATTCCCCACTCTGACCTTTCACTTCCTCTTACCTGCCTATTACTTCACCCTGGGTCCCCTCCTTCCCTTTCTCCTTTAGCCCACTCTCCTCTCCTGTCAGATTCCTTCTTCTCCAGCCCTTGACCTTTCCCACCCACGTGGCTTCACCTCCACCTTCCAGCTAGCCTCCTTCCCCTCCACAATCTTTTTCTTCTGGTACCTTCCCTTTTCTCAGTCCTGAAGGAAGGGTCTTGGCTTGAAACATTTATATCCATAGATAATCTGCTGAGTCCCTCCCCGCATTTTGAGTGTAATGCTTTGGATTTCCAGAATCTGCAGACTTTTTCATGTCTAAGATTAAAACTCAGTACAGGAATCCAATCACAGAAATCAACATGCATTCCCACTCCAGGACATCCTCTAGAACTAGAATTGTCTGTTATCACCAATTTTATCTAATAATTACCAATGTAATGATAAAAAATGGCCAAGGATTTATCAGACCATGAGCATAATATTGGAATAAACAGAATACCAATGACTGTTGTAGTTGAAGGTTTAGCCAAATGTATACATTCAATAACAAATATGCATGACAGAAATTCCTTCTTTTGAACCAAAGCATTGCTGAATATATAGTGAAACAGATGAAACACAGAGAGCTGCTAAAACATGTGCAACTGCTCTATTCAGCTCTATAACTAAATCTTGCATGTGCATATTTATTAGAATTGTACACCATGAATTTAAATGCATCGGACTCATCCCCATTTTGAAAAGCATGATTCATAGATACATACTATCTATAGATTTGACCTAATCATAACTTTTTGGAATCACTTTGATCTTCACAACAAAGCTTCCATTGTTGGCATGTTATCTGTTCTTGGGGTGAGGAACGTGTCATCTTGTGATTCAGTTGAGTGCAACCTTGTGCCATTCTTTCCACAGTCTTTATTGGATCTACTTCTGGAATACTTTTATGAACACACAGTTTCAGTCTTCTCCTGTGCATCTGTTGGAAGGCTTAAGTTATTTATACTTCTAATTTTGTCTCCTTTTTACACAAAGCGCTTCTTTGCACTTCAACCAGCACTCCAGCATGTCATATCTGACTGTTAGATTTGACAGGCAGTGTTAAAATGTGTGCACCATCAATGTAGCCTGCATTGCATTTCTCCCCCATGATCTGAACCACAGTTTTGTTTCATCTGGTTATTTCCCACTTTCTCCTCCAGAAGTGGCTGAATTGTGCTCATTTATAGCTTGAGCCTTCTACACATTAGCCACTCACAGTCTGATGCAGGATATGGCATCGTTTTTATAGTTCAGCAAAGAATCTGCTGATTGATGTCTCTTGTACAGCCTTGTAATGAAATCTCATTCAACATTTTATTTGGAAGCTCTCATTGATAGCCACGCCACTTGCTACTGAAGCAAGTGCTTAGTACCATTTTGTCTCCTGAAGCCTAGTAATTTCTAAGGTAGGGACATGTTCGAATCAGCTTTGTGGGCCAAAGGGCCTGTATTGGGCTGTAGGTTTTCTAACCACTCCAACTGGTATGAGCAAGGCAAACTGCCATTTGAAAAAAAAATTTCTGGTAAATTGTAAGACAAGAAAATGGATCTCAATTCTTCAATGGCATGCATAATTTACTGTCACTGAAGCTTGCTGCTTTCGATTGCCTTGCAAATTAGAAAGACATAGAATATGGAAGAGTACTGTTACAGGCCCTACTTCTCATGGTGTCGTGCCAACTCTTTAACATACCCCAAGATCAATACAACCCTTCCCTCTCATTTAACTCTCCATATTTTTTCATCCAGGTGTCTATCTAAGAGTCACTTAAATGTCCCTAATGTCCCTGCCTCCACCAGCAGCCCTGGCAGAGCATTCCATGCACTCACCACTCACTGTGTAGAAAAACCTACCTCTGACTATAAGATCATAAGACATAAGAGTAGAATTCAGTCATATAGCCTATTGCATCTTATCTGACATTACACATGTTGGATCCATCCCTCCCCTATGCTTTCCTCCAAATACCTTAAACCTATACCCCTTCATATTAGTCATTTCTGCCTTAGAAATAAAGTCTCTGGCTGTCCACTCATTTTGTGTGTGCCACTCTATCTATGCCTCTTTTCAACTTGTACACCTCTATCAAGTCACCTCTCATCCTCCTCCTCTCCAAAGAGAGAAGCCCTAGTTCCCTCAACCTATCCTCATACAACATGCCCTCCAATCCAGGAAGCATTCTGGTAAATCTCCTTTGCACCCTCTCTAAAGCTTCCAAGTCCTAACTATAACAAGATACCAGGACAGAGCACAATATTCCAAGTGTGGCCTAACCAGAGTTTTATAGAACTGCAACAGCAAAAAGAATATCAATCGCATCTCCTCTTTTGAAGGCTTGAACTCTCAATTAATGGCAGCACCTGGTACAGAAAGGTATCAAAATCACACTCCATTCTTCAACACTTATTATACTGGTCCTCCTATTTTAAAAAGTAATAAACCCTCACAGACTATGTACATGAAATTAAGTAGAGGCCAACATACATTTCAGCTATGACTGGCAATTTCTGCCTCTTGCTTACGTATCACTGCCTTACTCATGTTTGCATCCCCTACTTCCACCACTCTTTGAGAAAGAGTTTCAAAATCTCTTGTCTCGTTTTCATCTCAAGTGGGTAACCCATTATTTTGAAATAGTAACCACTATTAGGGCAGGCACAGTAGTGTAGTGGTTAGCAAATTGCAGCACCAGCAGCTTGAGTTCATTTTCAGTGCTATCTCGAAGGAGTTTGAACACTCTTCTCATGACCACAAGTGTTTCCTCTGAATGCTCTGGTTTCCTCCCACAAACCAAAGACATATGAGTGTAATTGGGATCATTGGGCTGGAAAGGCCTTCTACTGTGCTGTATCTCTAAAATAAATACAATTCTAAAATGACCCACAGGAGGAACAGTCTTCTCCAGATCCAGCCTGTCAAGAGCTCATCAGGATCTTATATATTATAGATATAGCTTATATCTTACATATTCCAATCAAGTTCCCCCTCACTCTGTTAAATGCCAACAATTCCTACAGAGCAAGATTATCATAGGTTTGCAGTATGCTTGGGGCTAATGCAATCAGTTGACACTAGATCTTGACAAGTCCTCATTTAATGGCTCCTACCTTGTTATTTCATGCTCAATATTTATTGCCATTTATTTATATCTTCATTTGCACCATTTATTTACAGTTTACAGATCCTGCTTATAGTTACTGTCCTATAGATTTGCTAAGTACGCCCACAGAAAAAGAATCTCAGTGTTGTATGTGGTGACATGTGATGCACCATCAATAACTCTCTGAGTTGTGAGGCGAGATATCGGCTTTTATTGGCTGGAAGAAAGAACAAGCAGCAATTGACCACCATGCTACATCCTGGAGACCGGGGTCCGTGGGAGGAGCCACAGGAGCAGTCAGCGGGGGGGGGGGGGGGGGTGTCCAGACAGGTATATGTAGTTCACCACAACATGTAAGTTGCTCTGATAATAAATTTTACATTGAACTTTGAATTTTCAACCCCAAGTACCTGGAAGAATTTGTGTCTGTGTAAAGTGCACAGGGCAGACAGTTAATTTCAATGTTTCTTTTTCTTGTCTTTTTATCTTGTTTCATTACTAAAGAAGGAAGGTAGCACTGGTGGTCTATGTAATAATGGGTGTAAACTTCTTTAAGGAATGTAGCACCTAACAAACTGCTTGGAGTGCATATTGCTATAGTATTTAGTGAGAAAATCTAGAAAGCCTCTTTTGCCAGAGGGTGGTGAATTGGTGGAATTTATTACCACAGGCGACTGTGGAGGCCAAGTCTTTGGGTATATTTAAAGTGGAGCTCGATAGATTCTTGATTAGTCAGGGCATTAAAATGGGGTTGAGAGCATTAATAAGTAAACCATGACAGCATGGTGGAGTAAGCTTGATGGCGTAATTCTGCTCCTAAGTCTTATGGTCTGCCTGTTTAAGATCTCTGCTTCTCTATGTAGTCGTAACATTTTTGTGAATTCTATTTTTAATGCAACATTTTATTTGTTGACTTACAACCTTTCCTCCGGTAACTTAGTGATACTAGCACGCAGCACGTTTCACCATTTGAAATGACTGTGGTTACTCAATCCTGAATAACAATAATAATTGCAAAGATCTACTTGACCAGCTCCAACTCCATAAAGCTGTCTTCAGTGGAATTTCACTGCAATGTCAACAGAGAGCACACGTGAAGGTCTGCTCTTTGACTTCTATCTAATCCTTAACGTCTGATGGTTACTTTCTTGCTCACATTGCTGGAGTCTTCAGTAGGAAGCTCTTCTCAAATTTATCTTCTCAGCACACTAAGTCGCATTAAACAGAATCTTGTGCTGTCAGCAGATAGTACACTTTTATTTCTTCATCTGGGCATTAGTCTGAAAAAGTCTATCTTCGTAAAAACTTTATTAATTTTGTAATATTTTGTGACTTCTCAGCTGCCTGCCTTGCTGGAATCAGAGTATCATCCTCTACAACTTCCAAAGCAAAGGTAATGATCTCACTCCCCGTTTCTTAAACCCCATATCATAATATTGACACCACCATTCTCCTCTCCTATCAGATTCCTTCTTCTTCTTCAGCCGTTTACCTTTTCCACCTATCACCTCACAGCTTCATCCCTCTCCCCCACACACCCACCTTCCCCCTCACCTGGTTTCAGCTGTCATCTGCCAGCTTCCCCTCCCCAACTTCTTCTTCTGGCTTCCTCCATCTTCCTTCTCAGTCCTAGTGAAAGGGATCTGCCTGACACATCAACTGTCTATTTCCCTCCATAGATGCTGCCTGACCTGGGCTGGTTCCTCCAGTATTTTCTGTGTTGATCGGACAGTCTTGTCTGCTTTAAGAACTATTATAGCTAGTACCTCTACTTGATGACCATTGCTTCTGGTAAACATTCCAACTGGCCGAAAGTCTTCAAAATATTACCTGAATATGATTTCAAGTTTACTGAATTCTACATACCCTTTGATGTTTTTCTGAGATCTCCAATGTTTTCAGTGGGTATCCCAAGGCACCAGAAAAGTATCATCACTGCCATCTCAGCAAATTCTTCTGAATTCACTGAAAGAACCAACAATCCTATATCAATGGCTTTTGCCAGGCCAACAGCCCTAGTTATACTATGCTGAGTAAACATGCCGACACTAAATCCTACAGCAAATATTGTATTCCAAGTGCAGAAATGGAAAGAGAAAAAGATGCAAAGAAAAGCTGGGATGTGCTGAGAGTGCAGAGGAATTTCACAAGAATGATCCCAGAAATGAATGGGTTAACTAACACGTGAGAGCATTTGATAGCTCTGGGCCTGTATAGAAGAAACTCCGATCAACTAACATCTAATGAACCTGGAGAAGATGTTTTCTGTCGCGGGATAGTCTAAGATCAGAGGGGACAGTGCCAAAGTACAAGAACATCCCTTTCGTAATAGCTGAGGATAAATTGCATAAGAAAAATGGTGGTGAATCAGTGGAATCCATTGCCATGGAGAGCTGTTGAGGCTGGGTCATTGGGTGTATTTAAGGTGGAGGGTGATACATTCTTGATTAGGTAGGTGTCAAAGATAATGGGAAGAAGGCAAGAGAATGGGGTTGAGAGGGATAATAAATCAGCCATAATGGAATGGTAGAGCAGACTCGATGGTCCAAATAACCTATTTCTGCTCCTTTATCTTATGGACTAAAGCCTCCTTGAGGAAATGTAATGTCCTTCTGAGTCCTGAGAATCTCCAGCTGTGACCACTCTTTTGAGAATCTGGTTTATTATCACTGGCATCTGTCGTGAAAGTTGTCAACTTAGCTGCAGCAGTTCAATACAGAAGAATAAAATAATAAATCAATCACAATATATGTATATTGAATAGATTAAAAATCGTGCAAAAGCAGAAATAATATATATTTAAAAAGTGAGGTAGTGTTCACGGGTTCAATGACCATTTTGGAATCGGATGGCAGAGGGGAAGAAGCTTTTCCTGAATCGCTGAGTGAGTGCCTTCAGGCTTCTGTATCTCCTACCTGATGGTAACAGTGAGAAAAGGACATGTCCTGGTGCTGGAGGTCCTTAATAATGGTCGCTGCTTTTCTGAGATACTGCTCCTTGAAGATATCCTGGGTTCTTTGTAGGCTAGTACCCAAAATGGAGCTGACTAAATTTACAGCTATAGAGGATTGGTATGTGTTCCTTAGTCCTACCCTTCCTGAAGTTCACAGTCAGCTCTTTTGTCTTACTGTTGAGTGCAAGGTTGTTGCTGCAACATCACTCCACTAGTTAGTATATCTCACTCTAGTAAACACAAAGTACACTGCAGATGCTGTGGTCAAATCAACACGTACAAACAAGCTGGATGAACTCAGCAGGTCGGGCAGCATCCATTGAAACGAGCAGTCAATGTTTCGGGCTGAGACCTGATGAAGGGTCTTGGCCCGAAACATTAACTGTTTGTTTCAACAGATGCTGCCTGACCTGCTGAGTTCATCTAGCTTGTTTGTATATCTCACTCTAGTATACCCCTTCGTCTCCATCTGAGATTCTACCAACAATGGCTGTATCATCAGCAAATTTATAGATGGTATTTGAGCTATGCCTAGCCACACAGTCATAAGTATAGAGAGAGTAGAGCAGTGGGCTAAGCACACACCCCTGAGGTGCACCATTGTTGATTGTCAGCAAGGAGGAAATAATATCATTAATCCACACAGATTGTGGTCATCCGATTAGGAAGTCAAGGATCCAGTTGCAGAAGGAGGCACAGATGCCCAGGTTCTGGAACTTATCAATTAGGATAATGGAAAAGATGGTGATAAATCTGATGGACGTCCTGCTGAGGAATGAAAGAAGATTCATGTTAACCTGCCCTATAGGTCACCATCTGCCTCATTTGTGGAAGAATCTGTGTTTCAACACCTCAGAACTCTCAGAACCAGAGTGGAAATTTGTCACTGCTGGTTACAAGTGACAATCTTTGTCAAAGGCACAATACTGAACTGACTTAGATACTGTATTTATTTGCAACAGATAGGGATGAACCCTAAACACAAGAGATTCTGGAGATGCTGAAATGTTGTGGAACCCACACAAAATGCTGGCAGCATCTACGGAGAGAAATAAACTCAACGTTTTGGGCCAAGAGTCTTATCAGGACTCTTATCAAGACACAAACTCCTACTCAATACACAAATCAGTTAACTCTACTTTTGCCCTGAAGGTCTGCTTTCCAGTAAAGCTGTTGATGTTAACATTATATCAGCTCAATTCTCCATTGTTCACAGAAGCTTCACCACTTCCTCTCTGCAACTTCTTTGTGGTGACTTCACACAACCAAAATCGCTAGTTCCTGTGGATTTACTCCTGTATGTTGAAGAGATTTGGTATTTTCTCTGACAGTTAAATCATCCTGCTGTTTTAAGTGACAGATGTGATGTGGATGGCTTCCGTTACATCTGGAGCAACTTTTCACACCAGTCTCCTCACGTTTCACATCATCCTGCGCTGTTGATCTATGTGTAATCATATTTATACTTTACTTTGGACAGCATTCTTGTACATTCCTTAATGCCAGAATCAAAGTCAAAGTGCATTTGTTATCAAAGTATGTATACGTTGCCACATGCTACTTAGAAATTCATTTTCTTGCAAGGAAATAAAGAAATACAACATAATTTCTGAAAAACCGTACATAAAGAAGGACATAAAACAATGGGCAATAGAAGACAACTTTTGCAAATTAAACATAAATAATACACAGAACATGAGTTGTAGGGTTTTTAAAAGTGTGTCTGTAGGTTATGTAATCAGTTCAGAGTTGTGGTGTTAAATTGTCTATGCCCTTTCAGGAACCTGAAGGTTGTAGGTTAATAACTGCTCCTGAACTTGGTGGTGTGGGACCTAAGGCTCCTGCACCTCCTGCTCGATGGTAGTAGCAAAAGCAGGGCCTGGCCTGGATGGTGGGTGCCTTTGATGATGGATGCTACTTAGTTGTGGCAGTAATCTATGTAAAGCTGTTCAATGGTAGGGAGGGCTTTTCCCATATTCATAATCTACATGGACGTCGGTGAACGTAGGGATCTGTTCTGGGACCCCTCCTCTTCGTGATTTTTATAAATGACCTGGATGAAGAAGTAGAAGGGTGCGTTAGTAAATTTGTTGATGACACAAAGGTCAGAGGTGTTGTGGATAGTGTCGAGGGTTGTCAGAGGTTACAGCGGGACATTGATAGGATGCAAAACTGGGCTGAGAAGTGGCAGATGGACTTCAATCCACATAAGTGTAAAGTGGTTCATTTTGGTAGGTCAAATTTGAAGACGGAATATAATATTAATGGTAAGGCTCTTGGCAGTGTGGAGGATCTGAGAAATCTTGGGGTCCAAGTCCATAGGACACTCAAATTTGCTGCTCAGATTGACAGTATTGTTAAGAAGGCGTATGGTGTGTTGGCCTTCATCAACCATGGGATTGAGTTCAAGAGCTAAGAGGTAATGTTACAGCTGTATAGGACCCTGGTCAGACCCCGCTTGGAGTACTGTGTTCAGTTCTGGACATCTCACTACAGAAAGGCTGTTGATACTATAGAGAGAGTGTAGAGGAGATTTACGAGGATGTTGCCTATATTAGAGGGTGTACCTTATGAGAATAAGTTCAGTGAACTTGGCCTTTTCTCCTTGGTCACCTGATAGAAGTGTATATGATGATGAGAGGCATTGATCGTGTGGATAGCCAGAGGCTTTTTCCCAGGGCTGAAATGGCTAACACGATTCTTAAAACAATCTGTACCAACTGCTAAGAAATTAGACGTGTCATCGTGCCTTTCTTGTGATAGCATTAACATGTAGTCCCAGGACAGATCAGATATGGTATTGCCAAGTTCCTGACCCTCTCCACCTCCGATGCCCTAATGAGGACTGGCTCATGGACCCTCCAGCTTCTTCTTCTTTGGTTTTGCTGACATTGAGTGAGAGGTTGTTGTTGTAGCACCAGTCAATCTCCCTCCTACGGTATATGCCGATTTGATGCCACCATTGATATCACAATTTTGCAAGTAACTTCATATGTGAGATTCTGTGTGTTTAGTCATGTTGATTGAGCTTGCTGCATGATTGAACCATCAACAGATATGTTGGACAGGACACAATTTAACAAGATGCCAGTGTTGCAGCACTAAGGCCTTTAAACAATGCATTGTAATCACCAACAGTCTCAACTGAGTTTCTTATGATTTTAAATTGAAATATTCCTGCACCTTTTGTACTACTTGGATGAGCAAAGCATTCTAACTCCCTTTAGCATCAAAGGATTTGCTAAAGCAGTATACATTTTGGAACACCAGATAGAGATGAGTTTTCTTTCGTGTTTTGAGTTGACACATTCTTACCATTGCCCTTGAAACTCACTGTGGTTTTGCTGGAAAAGATATTCCCATTGTGTTCAATGAGCTGAAGGTCTCACACATCCAGCTTCTCCCAACATGAACCCAAGCAAGCATCTTTCAGTTCTTCCAGTGAGGTATAGGGTTGTGGGGTGGAGACGCATCTCTACCAAAGGAGGTGTAAGGCTCTCCTTCCCTCTACTAGCCTGCAGGTCACCCTTGGACAAGGTGTAGTATCTGCTTAGCTCCCCTCCCCCAAAAACCTCTCATCAGGGTCACGTGATGCCATGGGAGCAGGTGGTAGATGGTCGTATGAGCAGCTGGTGCACATCACAAGTCCTGGCTATGTGACCACTGACTCCAGGCAGACAATCTCTGAAGTGTATTGATCATGGCTGGTGTCACCCATCTTGTAAAGAAACAGTCCAGAAGAAGACAATAGCAAACTAATTCTGCAGAAAAATTTGCCAAGAACAATCACAGTAATGAAATCAGTTCTCCCATGTCATACAACAGGTTACGTAATGAAGATGATGAATGGAAAGATGTTATTACAATGTTTACAAGGATGCTGCCCAGACTTGAGGGAGTGGGTTATACATAGAGGTTGGACAGGCTGGGACTTGATTCCTAAGACCATAGGAAACAATAGGGTGTTTTAAGAGACTCCTGGATAGGTACATGGATCTTGGGAAAAATAGAGGGCTATGGGTAACCCTAGGTAATTTCTAAAGTGAGTACATATTCAAAGGGCCTGTATTGTGCTGTAGGTTTTACATGTTTCTATGAATCGTGATCGTATTAAGGAGACAATATGACCATAAGATAGAGGAACAGAACTATACCACTTGTCCCATCGAGTCTGCTCCATCATTTCAACCTGGCTCCAACACATCATCACTCCCAACCCCATTTTCCTGTCCTGTCCCTGTAACCTTTGATACTCTAACTAATTAAGACACAGGAGCAGATTCATCCAGGCTCTGGTCAGCCAGCTCTGACATGTTGGTCACCTATCTCTACGTATCTGACACCAAACAATGTAAAATCTGAGCTTTTTATAACAAGAGATTATCAAGAGGTCACAGGAAACATATCAGGGATATTCTCAAAGAACTTGAAAATTAGTGTAGAGCTTAGTGCTCTGAGAGTGGGAAGTGGATAGAGAGAGGGGAATCATGGCTGGGAAAAGAGGAACGGAGTGGGAACCAACAGAGAGACATTCCATAACGATTAATATATCAATTGCTTGGAGTCAGATGACCTTACCTGGTGCCTCAGGGCAAGATGTGTCTACGTCCATGCCACCCCCACCCCGGCACTCCTCCTCTGCCACCTGTCCCACACTCCCTGTGGCACTCCGCCCTTGTCATTCCCAACATCTTCTACTCCTGCCTGACTTACAAACTTACTCTCCCTTCCACCTTGACAAACAGAGTACTGTGCACTAGGCACCCTGGCTATAAATATGTGCCTATAGCATTCGCACAGGACTGTATGTGTTAGTAGTCTAATTGGTCACATGAGTTTAATTGGGGAGTGTGGGCTCATTGGGTTGGAAGGGCCAGTTGTTCTGCTGTATCACTAAATAAAATAGCATAAATGAAAAGGAAATCACAAGAATCCATGGCCTATGTTTGGTCTTAAAGGACGGGGACCATGTGGTAAGACGCAGATCACATCAGACCCTCAGACTGGAGCACATAGAATGCAAGCACAAACGGTGGCAAGTGACACACCTACATCAATGACCCCCATGTCAGTCTGCACATTGGCTTCACCGAACCCCGCAGAGACTCTTCAGTCCTAAGCGACAGACTGAGAAGTGAAGGATTAAGCAGCGGAGAGTTTCGCCTCTAACATCACAGATACGAAGGCACAAGGGACTGTAGGTAGTATAATCTGGAGGGCACACAAGATGCTGGAGGTTCTCAGCAGATAGGGCAGCCACTATGGTGGGAAGAGGGCAGTTGGCATTTTGAGTTGAGATTAAAAAGATACAAGGAAGATGGCCAGTATAAAAGGGTGAGCTGTAATAGAGAAGGAGAGAAGCTGAGAAGGCACAAAGGGCTGAAGCTATGGAATCCGTCAGGAGACAAAGATGGGGGTGAAGCCACAAGAGGGAGGAGGGATGAGTTTGGTGGATCTTTGGCAGTCACTTTAAATTCATTCCAAGGCCTCCCAACCTCTCACTTTCCACCTTGCTGGCAGGAACACTCTCCCCTTATTCACATGGCCTAACTCCATCACAATAGTGCACACATCCATAAAATCACCTCTCAGATGTCTTTTCTCCAAGGATAAGGCAGGCAGAGTGGATAAAACTGCTGTTGCAGAGTTGGAGTCTCACTCCAAATGGACACCAGTGGGAGCTGCACTGGGAGTAAGTATCTTACCACTTTTCCCACTCTGACCTCATGTGTGAGACCTTCAACTCTCACAGTGACTGGTCGTCCGGAAAAAGCACTC
This sequence comes from Hypanus sabinus, assembly GCF_030144855.1. Classification (NCBI taxonomy): domain Eukaryota; kingdom Metazoa; phylum Chordata; class Chondrichthyes; order Myliobatiformes; family Dasyatidae; genus Hypanus; species Hypanus sabinus. Next base: position 18,222,749 of record NC_082717.1, on the reverse strand, counting down.
ACTTTGAAACTACTGTATCAGAGAAGCACTTTTGGAAGCAAAGCAATGCTGCCAGAAGGATTTTCAGTAACAGAACATGGAATGTAGAATATTGTTACATACCCTGTGGGTAGCTTTTGACTGTCACATGACCATGATGTAATTGAGTCTCTGCTGAGCATGATGTAATGGTCTTTTGATGGTGGGGTGATGTAATTTTCCCACCAGTGAGAAGTCATGTGATGGCCTGTTTCAACAGGTATAAAACGGGAAAGTCTTGTTGTGACACAAGTCAGTTCGTGGTTTAATTCGTTAGTGACTCCGTTATGCTGCGTATTCGTCTCATGACGCAGTTTTGTTTAAAAGTGGAGCTTTGCTTCATGCCTTAAGTCTCAAAGGTTATTGCCAGCAGTCTCACCAAACACTGCCAGTTTTAGTCCAGTCGGAGAGTGAAGATTTATGGAAGTACGGAGACCCAAAGGATCGAGTAAAGTTGGTGTGATCATCGGTAATACAGGGTCGACCTTATTGAATCCTCATTCGGAAAAGATAAACCTGCATCCGAGATAGTCCCTGCTATAAGAGCAGAAAGGGCTGGAGCAGGGTTATTCACCAAGGAAAGATCAGTGCCTTTAAGCCGTTTTATTTCCTTCATCGTAAATCCTTCGGGGAAGGCATATTTCTCCTAGGATCAGCAGTAATGTTGCCCAGAAATTTGTTACTTCAGGATAGTCTCTCCTAATTGACTGTGTAAATCATTTGGACTTTTGCATTTATTGCTTTAAGAACTGTGTTCGCATTTATCACTTTAAGAACTGTTCAAGTTGCCATACAGCAGCTAACTCAGTTAAGTTAGTCGTTTGTTTACTTTTGTTTTTTTGTTGAGCACTGTTCAATAAGTGTTTTATTTGTTTATTAAAAAAGTCTCAATTCTATATACATTGATGCCATATCATAACAGTATTGAACAGTGGTGTAGGAACAGGTCTTTTGTCTTCTTGGGCCCCTAGCTCCCAATAGAATATAGGCCATTGATGATCTCCCATCTCCATCGTCCAAAATTGATTATATATTTGGAGTTCATCAACGTTTATGTAATCCATTGCATCCACTGTAAAGGGGATTGGCCTGTACAGCATCACCAGAGCCCTACCCATTTCAACCTCTCAGAACGGGGAGGTAGGGTTGGAATTTGAGAGGCCCATGATGTTGTGCTGAGCTAATTAACCTAATAAATGAATGCCTAAACTATGGTACCAAAATGCTTATAACCCTTCATTCATTACACATTCATGTGGATATCTAAGAGGATCTTAAAAAAGAAGGCGGAGTGGAGTGATGCTGGTGCTAAACAGTGACTCTTTTGCTTGCATCTTTGGAAACAGCTCTGTTTCCATCTTTAATATCTCTATTTTTCCCCTTTTGAAGACCCTGATCTGCAGTTACACGCTGACTACAGTTCTTTGCGGGAATGGGACCCAGTCTCGGGGGTTTCACAACTGACCGTTGTTGTTCGGCACGCCAAGGGCTCGGCCTAAGAGTCCGGCTCGGCTTTGGAAGCCTAGGATCTCGGGGCTCTGGGGATGGGCAGATCGAGGGTCGGTGTCATGACAGGAGACCTATGGGTCATTGAGGGAGTTGGAATATCTGCGGCTGTGTGCCCAGAGACTCATGATATCTGGGCACAGAGCTCGAAAAAAAAGCAACGTGGCAGACTTTTAACATCATAAACCAGTGAGCTGTTTGTTATTTCACCCTGCTCACTGTGAAAATGGAAGCATCTCTTTCTTCCTTATTAGGGAGAGAGAGAGTCTGTGGTATGTCAAATACCGGGTGAAACATGAAGTCTTCGGGGTAACTGCAAGTCTGTGTCTCTGCTGTTGCTTTTGCTCACGCTTGGGTGCTCGGCAGTGGTGCCGATGCTTTTCTTTTGCCGGTGGCGGGAGGGGATTGTTGCTTGCTGCCACTTACGTACAGGAGGTGGGAGCTGGGGGGTACCTTGGGGTTCTAACAGTTGACTGCCATTCATTCTTTGGGGCACTCCTCTCTGTTTTCGTGGATGTTTGTGCAGAAAAAGCATTTCAGGATGTATATTGTATACATTTCCCTGACATTACATTTAACCTTTGAAACCTTTGAACTGCTCTACCACCATCCCTGGAAGCACATTCCAGATACCCACCACTGAAAAGAAATTGTCAGGCGCATTCCCTTTGGATGTCACGGTGAGGCTTTATAAGGTCGGGCTGCACTTGGGGTGTTATGAGCAGTTTTGGGCCACTTATCAAGAAAAGATGTGCTGGCAGTGTAGTAGTGGAGGCAGTCCTGAGGAGGTTCATAGGAATGATTTCAGGAATTAAAGGGATAATGTCTGAGGAGTATTTGATGGCTCTGGGCCTCCAGAGACTCCACCGGGGTCTAGAAGGGGGAATGGGAGGATCTAATCGAAAGCTGTCAAATATTGGAAGGCCTAAATAGAATAGATGTGGAGAAGATGTTTCCTATAGTGGGGAAGTTTAGGACCTGAGGGCACAGCCTCAGAATACAAGGGCATCCTTTCAGAAAAGAAATGAGGAGGAGATTCTTTAGCCAAAAGGTGATAAATAAGTGAAATTCATTGCCACAGACTGCTGTGGAGGCTAAGTCATTGGGCATATTTAAAGCCGAAGTTGATAGGTTCTTGATTAGTAAGAAGTCAGGAGAATGGAGTTGAAAGGGAAAACAAATCAGCCATGATGGAATGTCAGAACAGACTCGGTGGGCTGAATGATCTAATCCTGCTCCTATCTCTGTCTTTTGGTCTTTGCACTTACTGCTTCACTATAAATGCATGCTGTCTGGTGTTAGACACCTGAGCCCTGAGAAAAAGATACCAGTTATCTACTCTCATAAAGTTGTCATCTTTTATCAGGTCTACCCTTACTGCTCCAGAGAAAACAACCCATTTTGTCCAACCTCTCCTCAAAGTTCATTCAGTCTAATCCAAGCAGAACTAGAAGAGACTCATCGTCATCACCATCATTATGTGCCATGTCGTATGACATGGGCGATCATGTCTCACGATCGTGATTGCTCTTGGCGAATTTTTCTACAGAAGTGTGGTCTGCCATTGGCTCCTTCGGGACAGCGTCTTTACAAAATGGGAGATCTCAGCCATTATCAATACTCTTCAGAGATTGTCTGCCTGGTGCCAGTGGTCACATAACCAGGATTTGTGATATGCACCAGCTGCTCATACGACCATCCTCATGGCATCACGGGATCAGAGGGACTAAGCAGAGGCTACACCTTGCCAAAGTACCTAGTGGAGGGAAGGAGTGCCTTACACCTCCTTTATTAGAAATGTAACTCCACTCTACCTTAATTCATAAGGTCTGCTTGTTTAATTTACAATGGTCTGCTTGCACTCAGATACAAGGTAGTGGGAGCACCAATCAGGCAGCTTTATAATTGTTCCTTTCCTTATGATGATAGCATCTTTTGTTACTTCAGAACCGATTATGTAAATATTAACTGAATAACCTTTAGAGTGACCAATTGCCAATTAAGCCCAGCTAACCTGAACTGTACGATTTAAACTGCTCCCATCACGATTATACAAGCGCGCCACACAATGAGACTTTAGTTTGTTTCAATTAAGCAATTATGCTGCTGTTATTACTGCACGGCTGGTGTTCTACAACTTGGTCTGACTGTTTGACCTCAGAATCACTGGGCTAGAAGCCCAGTAAATTAGCCTCGGTTCCAGTTTCTGCTGAAAAGATTTATGGAAAAGAACACGAGGTAGACAAATGCTTTATTGCCCAACCCAAGGTATCTGTTGACAGTCTTGACATATCTGCTTAAGTAACACTCAAGCGAGAGGTGGTCTGTTTCAATTAATAAATGGCATATAAAAGTACTGTGGTATGAAATAATCAGAAAGGAATGACTGTTGACCTGGCATTGAAATGCAGCTGATGATTGCTGTCTGGCTACCCCGAGGACTGTACATCAGCCGCCTGTGCATCCTCACTGGAGAGTGCCATCGGACATTCAGTGCAATGTGGTTTACACAGTGAGTGTGTACGGCTCAGTGAGATTAGATCTTAGCACATAATAAGAATCTAGATGGATACTTCACAAGAAATACAGAAAAAGTGCAGAAGCGACTTACAGGAATGTTGCCAGGATTCAAAAGACTGAGCTATAGAGAGAAGTTGTGTAGGCTAGAACTTAATTCAATTCGCTGAGTGAGGGAGAATGAGGGGTAATCTTTCCAGGGGCATAAATAGAGTTAATGTGCAAAGTCTTTTTCCAAGAGTTGGGCAATCAAGAAGCAGAGGACATAGGTTTAGAGTGTATGGGGAGAGACTTAATGGGAACTTAACCTGCAAGTCTATTTGTGTATAGGTGTCAGTGGAAGCAATTGAGGCAGATACATCAACAATGTTTAAAAGGTACATGGATTGGAAAGGTTTAGAAGGATATAGTCAAAATGCTGGCAAATAGGACAAGCTTTGCTGGGCATCTTGGAAATAGGCACCTTGGTCAAACTGGTCCATGCTGTATGACTATATGACTCTAAGAAAAAGACTAAGGAGAGAGTATGATAGCTTTGGACCAGCCTGATACTCTTGCATGGAGTTGGCATGAACTCAATGGACTGAATGGCCTCTATTCTTGTTGCTGCCCTTCAGTGTGATGATGTAAAGATCTCCTTGCATTACTATTGGAAGGAGGTCCTGCTGCTCTCACAACCTGTGGCAGGAAGAACTCATAGACTTTAATGATGTTCAGCATGGGCAATAGGTCAGCCTCCTGAAACATCCACCAGAAAGCTCCTCAGCCACCTCCAGAGCCAATGAAACAGGGCTGAGCCTCAACATCTTACACCGGTGCTGATGTGAGAGGCAGGTCATCCAACTCCTTTTGGTCTGTGCACTGCCCAGTGATAGGCTCGAGGGTCAGCTTGGGACTGAACTGCAGGCCAACTCACAAGCTTTGTATTGTATCCATAATGTGAAGCTCTCTGACTTCAGTAGACGGGATCACTAACTGTCCTAAGTGAAATCATCTCTAATGGTTGTAGAATCATTGATAAATCAACAATAATGTTGGCCCGATCTCCACTGCATTAGTCAAGCAGAAGTGAGATGAAGGATTCTGTTTAATGCAGCTTATGGATTAGCTGAGTGGTCTGATGCAGATAACATTGGGAGTCATCCACTTACTCTATGCTCTCTGAAGAGAGCAAAGGAGAGACAACCTATTATGACTCACAAAGCACTGTAGGAACATGGTGGGTCAGGCAGCCTCAATGGTGGGAAATGTACAGTTGATGAAATGTGTAGTGACACATGCAGGCTGCCCTCAGCTCATTTAGTGGTTAACACAAATGATTCAAATCACTGTACATTTCAACATGTAATCTGGGTCTGAAGCTGATACTTTGCCTACGGATCAGAGAGAACAAGCTCTTAAAAGTTTTCATCCAAAAATGCTTCCTGGCCCTTTTAGTTCATCTCACACTTCATCTGTTGCTCCAGATCCCAACATCTGATGACACTTGTGTCTCCACAATTTGAAGCCTCTCTCTTTTATATTCTTTGACCCATGTTTTAAGTTTCATGATGTAAGAACCGATTCCTGCGATCCATGTGAATGCTGGTGGAGTGGCTGTTGACCTGATGTAGCTGGAAAACCAAAACACCTTGCTCTTCCGCAGGTAGTAACCTCTTAGCATTGAGAAAGTATTCCAGGTTGTAAGGAGACTGGCCTTCTACCACTGAACTACCTCTGCCGATACCTCACCCCTTCACCAGAACTGAACTTGAAACCAATGGAAATGAAAATCAGAAGAGATCTTGTTAATTTAGTATTTTACAGTAATATTTAAAGTTGATCATGGTCAACCTATGACCTTCAAAGTGTGTGCTCCCAACTACAAAAATCACTGGCGTCTTGAGTTGGTGAGGAACTTGTCTTTGGTTTTCAATGTTAAACAAATTCACAAGTATTGGCATTAGATTGTACACACCCTCCACAAGTTCATTCTCTGCTCAAATCTATGATACTGCTCAATAGAGGTGTTGTAGGCAGCAGCTTGGACTTATCAGAGACACCAGAGATTCTGCAGCTGCTGGGAATTTTTGTCAATATTCACAAAATGCTGGCTTCTTTCCAGTGCTGATAAATGGTCTCAGCCCTAACTGATGACCATCTATTTCCCTCCATGGATGCTGCTTGGCCCGCTGAGTCTGTCCAACATTTTGTGTTTGTAGCCTGCACTCAACAAATTTCTGCTGGCATGCTCGCTGCAGACTTGGCGTAGTAACGGAGTTGGTGCTCAACCCCTTGCCCAATGGCGCCTGATTTTATGTCCCAGGGTGAGTCAGTCTATGTGTACTATGATGGAATATTCAACTGAGTCACTCTCTCAGGATGACTATCCCCTATTCCTGGCCAGTTTGGTATTTCACCCATAGGCACTTCAGCAGCATTTGTGAGCTTGTTATACTTCAGTGGTTGGGACTGCACCAAGTCCTTGGTTTGGATTGGCCCCAGTAAAGTTGAGTTAAGGCAGCACAGTAACATAGTGTTTAGTACAACGCTATCAGAGCACCAGCGATAGGTTTATTGTTCAGTTCCCGCTGCTGTCTGTCAGAAGTTTGTACATTTTTGCCATGACCACATGGGTTTCTTGCAGATACTCCAGTTTCTTCCCACATTCCAAAGAAGTACGGTTAAGGTTAGTGACTTATGGGCATACTATCTGGTGCCAGACATGTGAGAACATTTGTGGGCTTCCCAGCACAATCCTTGCTGATTTGATTTGGTGCAAACAATGCATTTCATTGTATGTTTCGATATACATGTGACAAATGCACGTGTACAGGTGCAGCAGGCTATCAAGAAGGCAAATGAGATGTTGGCCTTCATTGCTAGAGGGACTGAGCTTGAGCAGGGAGGTTATGCTGCAACTGTCTGCATTTCTTTTCTCTTTACTTGAGGAAGGATATACTGGCTTTGGAGGTGGTGCAGAGGAGGTTCACCAAGTTGATTCCAGAGATGAGGGGGTTGGACTATGAGGAGAGATTGAGTTGCCTGGGACTGTACTTGTTGGAATTCAGAAGAATGAGAGGAGATCTTATAGAAACATATAAAATTATGAAAGATAAAGATAAGTAAGGATAGATAAGACAGAGGCAGGAAAGTTGTTTCCATTGGTAGGTGAGACTAGAGCTAGGGGACATAGCCTCAAGATTCGGAGGAGTAAATTTAGGGTGGAGATGAGGAGGAACTGCGTCTCCCAGAGAGTGGTGAATCTGTGGAATTCTCTGTCCAATGAAGCAGTGGAGGTTACTTCAGTAGGTATATATAAGACAAGGTTGGATAGATTTTTGCATAGTAGGGGAATTAAGGGTTATGGGGAAAAAGCAGGTAGGTGGACATGAATCCATGGTCAGCTCAGTCATGATCTTATTGAATGGCGGAGCGGGCTCAATGGGCCAGATGGCCTACTCCTGCTCCTCTTTCTTATGTTCTCATAAATAAAGCTAATCTTTAATCTTTATCTTTAATTTTATGCCTGAGCAAATCTCTACAGCACAGACCATTTCTTCATTCAAGTCATTAACATAAACAGTTCAAAATTAAAGCCCTTGTTCTAATGTTAATAAGGCTACTTCAGAGAATGTCGCAGCATATATTCAGCTCCTCTTGCCAATCAGGATCATGGCATTCTGACTATCTGCAATGTACTGCTATACTTCCAATCTCCCATTGAACACTGGGGTAGAGTTGGGTGCTGGGAAGGGGGTATATGAGCAGATCACAGGCACCTTTGTGAGTCACAGAACCCCTGCTGTACTCAGCTTGTGCTGGCGATGTTGAACCACTTTGGTGCACAGTGTTTCCTTTGTGTATCTGCTGTATCATCCTATTCGACCTTTATGAGGATCAGGTGAATGATGTGTAAGGTGTGAACTGGTCATTACACACAGAGCTTCACGACTGTTTGATGCTCACCATTGGCACTGTTGAACGGTGCTCCAGGATCTTCAGTTTTATCAGTGATTTCTTCGTTGCTTTCTCTTTTGCTCTCTTTAACCCCAGGGGTGTTTACTCCACAAAATAGAATTCAAAGAGCAAATTGCAGGGACTGAAAAACTGAAATAGAAACAGAACCTGCTGGAACTGCTCAGGCAGCATCTGTTAATGTTTGAAGTCCAGAAGCCTTCATCAGAACACACAGTCCATATATTTACTTCAGATGTCGTTTGCTTTTCTAATAGATACTAACTCCTCAAGGGAGTGACAAAAAGGAGACTAAGGTTCAAGTGTAGGAAACCTGACCTGCCATAACATTTGCAGCCATGCCAAACTCCTGCCTATCTTTCAGGGGATTTATGTTGCTGGAAGACAAATGTCAAAACATTTTACATTCCTTCACAGCTGTAAAGAGCCACATTGAAAGCCCACAATACACGAATCCTTGACAGAACGTTGAAAAGCTCAGAATGTGTTACCCTATTTTATAAACAGCTCATTGTACCAGCTTTTGACCCCTGGGTGACTGGCAGGTGTTAGTCTCCCAGGTAACAGCTTGTGGTGAACAGAGTGCTTATACCAGTGCGCGTTGTGGCCAAGGACTGCGACTTGGTGTCGATGATTGTTTCTTTTATTGTCACACGTATCGGGACGCAGTGATAAGTTCTGCCTGCACGCTATTCATATTGATCGTACATCAAGGTAGTAAAACAGAAAGAGAATGCAGAATGTATTGTTCCATTTGCGGCGAAAGTGTAGGGCAGGTAGACAAATAAATTACAAAGGCCACTAGATATTGTGATATTGTACTTTGTGAGATTGCAAGAGTCAACATATTGGTCCATGGCCACTCTTGTGCCAAGATGAGGCCACCCTCAGGGTGGAGGAGTTACACCTTATACTCCTTCTGAATAAACTCCAAACTGATGGCATGAATCCTGATCTTGCGTTCCGATAAAAAGAATTCCCACCTCCTTCCCCTCTATTCCCCACTAGGACCTTTCACCTCTTCTCACCTGCTTATCATTTCCCCCGGGCACCTTCCTCCTTAAGTCCACTCACCTCTCCTATCAGATTCCTTCTCCACCCACCTGGATTCACCAATCACGTTCCAGCTAGCCTCCTTCCCCTCCCCGCACCTTTTTGTTCTGGCATCTTCTCCCCTGCCTCTCAGACCTGAAGAAGGGTCTCAGCCCGAAATGTCGACAGTTTAGTCATCTTCATAGATGCTGCCTGACCTGCTGAGTTCCCCCAGCATTTTGTATGTGTTGCTTGGGATTTCAAGAATTCATCTTTTAGATTATGAGAGGTCCATTCAAGAGTGGTGAAGAAGCTGTCCAAGAGTTTGGTGCTATGTGCACTCAAGTGGTGTCAAGGGAACGTAACAGTTCATGTAACACCAGTGACCCGGGTTCAACTCGGCCGTGTCTGTAAGGAATTTGCGTGTTCTCCCCGTGACCACGTGGGCTTCCTCTGAGTGCTCCAGTTCCCACCCAAAGCCCAAAGACATGAGTCGTGGACGTGCCGTGTTGACACCGGAAGCACAGTAGCTCTCGCAGGCTGCCTCGGACTGTGTTGGTTGTTGACCCAAACGGTGCATTTCACTGTATGTTTCAATGTACATGTGACGAACAAAGCTAATCTTTCAGCTTTTGTATCTTCTGCCTGACTGGAGTGGGAGGAGAGAGAATGACGAATGCGAGCAGTCTCTTGTACACCGAGTCCAGCATTTTTTGCCATCTCTGGTTGCCATTGGAGTTGAGGGACTGGTATAAACAAAGTTGGGTCTGAAACTGCAGCGAGGTCAAGGTGGGTGAGGGAAGCAGATTTCTCTTCCCGAAGGACATCGGTGAGCCAGATGTGTTTTGCCACAAACCTGTGGTGTTATGGCATCATTCCTGATGTTGGCTTCTACATTTCAGATTGAATTAATTAACTGAATTTAAATTCTGCAGCGGCTGTAGTGGGACTTGACATCTGACTTTTGTTTGATTAGAATTTAGATACATGAAAATGATGATCACTTTGATCAAGTTTATTCTCAACCTCGGTTCGAAGAGTGGATATGTAGGCAAACGTATCGAGGGAGTAAAAGCAACAGGTTGTAGGAGTGGGGGATTTTAAACTTTGTAGCACTGATTGGGATTGCTTCAGGAAGGGAAATCTGCTGGCTTTATCTAATGTGTCTTCTCCGCAACTTCAGATGCACAGTAACATGGCTGAGTTTTGACTTCACTAACTCCCAGCTCCACTGCCAACTAGGGATGGCCAATAAATGCTGGCCTCTGAACAAAAGGCATACACTCCCTGCTCACGTTCACGTTCGAAGTCACTCACTTTTCTCCCCACTCCAGTCAAGCAGAAGATATATAGACTTAAATATGGGTTGAGATTGATAAAATACATTCAAAACTGAGTTTGAGACACTATGTTGAGAGGTGACTCTGTCTAAGGGTGAGGCTATATTCAATCTTATCTTAGGGAATGAGGAGGAACAAGTGGTGGAAATATCTGTGAGGAACCCTCTGGAAACAATGACCATATTTCAGTAAGTTTCAAGATAGATATAGAAAAAGATACAGTTGGTCCTCGTGTAAAGATCTTCAATTGGGGCAGGGTTGATTTCAACAGTATAAGGAAGGAGCTGGGAAACTTAGATTTCAAACAGTTGCTAGAGGGAAGATCAACAGCTAATAAGCAGGGACTTTTAAAGTTTGATAGTGAGAGCTCACAGTCATCATGTTCCCAGAATGGAAAAAAAAAAGATGGCAATATTAGAAAACCTTGATTTGCAATGAAATTGACGGCTTGATTAGAAATAAGAAGAAATCATACCATATGTCTCACAAAGGTATTCCAGTGAGTCCTTTGAGGTTTTCAGGGAGTGTAGGAAAAAACTTAAGAACAATGAAATAACCTTGGCAAGTAGGAATAAAGAGAACCCAGTAACATTTTCTTTAGTACTTTAGAAAAAGGAGGGTAGCTGGGGAAAGAATAGGTCCCTTCAGGGAGAGAATGAGAAATTGTTGTGTGCAGTCACGGGATTTGAGCACAATCCTCTATGAGTACTTCCTGTCACATGGGAGGAGGATGTGGAGGATGGAGAGCTAAGGGAAATGTGCACCGATGTTCTAGAACACATCTGTGCCAGGAAGGAAGAGGCACTAAGATACTGACACATATTAAGGTGAATAAATTCCCAGGATCTGACAGGATCTCTCCCAGGAAGCTATGAAAATCAAAGGAGGAGAATAACAGGGCTCCAATTTATGACAGCTTTGTTAGCCAAAAGTGATGTACCAGAAGACTGGAGGAAAGACCATAAGACCATAATAAAACATAGGAGGAGATTTAGGCTGTTTGCCCATTGCCACTGATCTACTGTTCCATCATGGCTGGTTTTCTTATCCCTCTCAACACAATTTTCCTGCCTTCTCCCCAAAACCTTTGATGCCCTGACAAATCAAGAACCCATCTACCTCCACTTAGAATATACCCAATGCCTTGACCTCCACAGCCATCTGGCTAAAGAAATTCCACCTTATCTCTGTTCTAAATGGATGATCCTCAATTCCAAGGCTGTGTCCTCTGGTCCTAGACTTACCCTCTATAAGAAACATCCTCTCCATGTCCACTCTCTTTAGGCCTTGCAACATTTGGACGGTTTCAAGGAAATCCCCCCCTCATTCTTCTAAATTCCAGCAAGCACAGGCCAGAAAATCTAACACTCCTCATACTTTCATTCTCGAAATCATTCCCGTTAACTTTTGCTGGGCCGTCTCCAATGCCATCACATCTTTTCTTAGATAAGGGGCACAAAACTACTCACAATGCTCCAAATGTGGTCTGACCCATGCCCTATAAAGACTCAGCACAACATCCCTGCTTTCATATTGTATCCCTCTTGAAAAGAATGCTGACATTGCATTTGCCTTCCTTATCACTGACTCAACCTGCAAGTGAACCTTTAAGGAATCCTATGCAAGGACTCCCAAGTCCCTTTGCACCTCTCCTTTTTGAATATTTTCACCATTTAGAAAATAGCCCATGCCTTTATTCCTGCCATCAAATTGCATGACCATACATGACGTACACTATATTCCATCTGCCACTTCTTTGCCCATTCTTCAAATCTGTCTAAGTCCTTCTACAGACTCCCTGCTTCCTCAACACCAACACCACCTGCCACTCTACTTACCTTTGCATTGTCCGGAAACTTTTTAACAAAGCCATCAATTTCATCATCCAAATCATTCACATTCCAAAACCAACCCTGCTAAACACCACTAGACACTGGAAAAGAACCCCTTTAGTCCCATTCTTTGCCTTCTGCCACTCAGACAATCTTTTATCCATGCTAGTATCTTTCCTGTAATTCCATGGTCTCTTATCTTGTTAAGCAGCCTCATATATGGCAAATTGTCAAAGGTATTCTGAAACTCCAAGTGAACCACGTCCACTGGCTCTTCTTTGTCTATCCTCCCTGTTACTTCCTCAAAGGTCTGCAACAGATTTGTCAGACAGGATTTCCCCTTCAGGAAGCCATGCTAAACTTGGCCTATTTTATCATGTGCCTCTAAGTACCTGGAAACTTTACCCTTGATAATGGACTCCAGCATCTTGCCAACCACTGAAGTCAGGCTAACTTGCCTAGAATTTCTTTTCTTCTGCCTCTCTCTCTTCTGACAGAGAGGAGTGGTATTTGCAGTTTCCCTGCCCTCCAGATGGCTTATGTTGCTCCCTTTTTCCAAAAGCGCAGTCGGGATGGGGCAACTTACAAGCCATTGAGCCTCAAATCAATAGGAGGCGAAGGGGGTTATGGGGCTATTAATGTAGATATACCTCATGGCCAGCGTGGGCGTGGTGGGCTGAAGAACTCACCTGAGCCTTGGCCTGAAACATTGACTGTTTATTCCCCCTCCATAGAAACTGCCTGACCTGCTGAGTTCCTCCAGCATTTTACGTATGTTACCCATTTCTGTACTCTGTGACTCGATAATAGTAATACTGTAATACCCTCTAATACAAGAAACTATAAGACACTGGATCAGAATTCGGCCCATCAGGTCTGCCCTACTATTCCATCATGGCCTACTGATTATCTCTCTGAACTTTATTTTCTTGCTTCTTCCTTATAACCTCTGACACATTAGCTAATGAAGAATCTATCAAACTTGCTTTAAATATACCTAATGACTTGAAAAGAAATATATTTTGATTAAGTGAGCCCATATAGGAAGAAACTAGCAAAGGCTAAATGGATAGTTGTGATTCTTTGATTTTTACTTGTGTTTGTAATGCCATTCATATTTTATTGCTTCAAATGCCTCCATTTTTGCAGTTAATATTGCTACGTGTTATTTGTGCACATAGACTCTGCACTGGAACACAAAATCCATAGGTACTCACACGAGTTAATTCCCTTGTTTCATATGAACACTTCATCAATCAACCAATACAGCAGCAGAGGGAAAACTATTACATCAGCAATTATGCTCCATGACATTTAAAGCATCTCTTCATAGAATTACAGTCAGTAAGGAAGATATTTGGTCCACTGTGAGAATACTAACATTTCAGTTGCTGGCAATACATTACCCTACCCATGCTCCTCTCTTTTAAGACCATAAGACATAGGAGAAGAATTAGGCCATTCAACCCATTGTATCTGTTCTACTATTCCAACATGGCTGGTTTATCAACACCATTCTGCCTGTAACCTTTGACGCCCTTACTAATCAAGAACCTATCAACCTCAACCTTAAATATACCCAATTAATTGGGCTCCACAGTTGTTTGCGGCAATGAATTCCACAGATTCACCCAAATCTGGTTAAAGAAATTGAAATAACACCGCCTGTGAAGAAGAATCTATGCTTTGTGTGGATCTTCCTTTTTGTTTCTGATGATATTCCCTAATCGAAATCTGCCCTCATCACAATGAGTCTTCTCTATTCTCCCAAAAGTCATCTTTGAACAGGAGCCTTTCAATTGTCTTATCACAGTGTCTTTGAGCCTGGTGGAATGTGTTTTCAAGCCTTTGTCTCTTCTGCTCTGTGGGGGCAGGATAGAAGATAGAATATTTGAATGGAAACGGCATTAGGAACTGAAGTCTCCTCCTGCACCCAAGTTATTGCTCAAACTGGAAGAAATGCTCAAATCCTGCAAACCTTACAAAGAAAGGCAAAGAAATGGCAGATGGAATCCAGTATCGGGAAGTATATAGTCATGCACTTTGGTAGAAAAAAATAAAAGGGTTGACTATTTCCTAAATTGAGAGAAGATACAAAAAAACTGAGGTGAAAAGGGACTTGGGAGACCTTGTGCGTGATTCCCTAAAGGTTAATTTGCTTGTTGAGTCAGTGGTGAGGAAAGTAAATGCACTGTTAGCATTCTTTTCAAGAGGATTAGAATATAAAAGTAAGGATGTAATGTTGAAAACTTATAAAGCACTGGAGAGGCCTCACTTAAAGTGTTGTGAATAAGCTTGGACCCCTTATCTCAGAAAAGATGTGTTGAAACTGGAGACTCAGAGGAGGTTCACGAAAATGATTCCAGGGATGAATGGCTTGTCATATGAAGAGTTTTTGATGACTCTGGACCTGTATTCACTGAAATTTAGAAGAATGAGGGGTGACCTCATTAAAACCTATGGGATGCTGAAAGACCTTGATAGAGTAGATGGGGAGAGGATGTTTCCTATGGTGGGAGAATCCAAGACCAGAGGGGACAGCCTCAGAATAGTGGAGCCTCCTTTTAGAACGGAGATGAGGAGGAATTTCTTTAGCCAGAGAGTGGTGAATCTCTGGAAATCTTTTCCACAGGCTGCTGTGGAGGCCAAGTCTTTATGTATGTTTGAAGCAGAGATTGATACATTCTTGATTGGTCAGGGCATGAAGGGATACAGAGAGAAGGCAGGAGATCAGGATGCTCTTCATTGACCATAGCTCAGCATTTAACACCATCATTCCCACAATCCTGATTGAGAAGTTGCAGAATCTGGGCCTCTGTACCTCCTTCTGCAATTGGATCCTCGACTTCCTAACTGAAAGACCACAATCTGTGTGGATTGGTGACAACATATCCTCCTTGCTGATGACCAACACTGGCTCACCTCAGGGGTGTGCGCTTAGCCCAATGCTCTACTCTCTGTATACACATGATTGTGTGGCTATATAGCACCTATAAATTTGCTGATGATACAACCATTGCCGGTAGAATCTCAGTGGTGACGAGAGGATGTGCAGGAGTGAGATATGCCAACTAGTGGAGTGGTGCTGCAGCAACAACCTGGCACTCAACGTCAGTAAAATGAAAGAACTGATTGTGGACTTCAGGAAGGGTAAGACGAAGGAACACTTACCAATCCTCACAGAGGCATCAGAAGTGGAGAGGGTGAGCAGTTTCAATTTACTGGGTATCAAGATCTCTGAGGATCTAACCTGGTCCCAACATATCAAACAACAATACACACAAAATGCTGGTGGAACACAGCAGTCCAGGCAGCATCTATAGGGAGAAGTGCTGTCAATGTTTCCGGCTGAGACCCTGACGAAGGGTCTCGGCCCGAAACGTCTACAGCGCTTCTCCTTATAGACCTGGCCTGCTGTGTTCCACCAGCATTTTGTGTGTGTTGTTTGAATTTCCAGCATCTGCAGATTTCCTCGTGTTTACCCAACATATCAATATAGTTATAAAGAAGGCAAAACAGCGGCTATACTTTAATAAGAGTTTGAAGAGATTTGGCATGTCAATAAATACACTCAAAAACTTCTATAGATGTACTGTGGAGACCATTCTGACAGGCTGCATCACTGTCTGGTATGGAGGGGCTACTGCACAGGGCCAAAAGAAGCTGCAGAAGGTTGTAAATCTAGTCAGCTCCATCTTGGGCACCAGCCTACAAAATACCCAGGACATCTTCAGGGAGCAGTGTCCCAGAAAGGCAGTATCCATTATTAAGGACCTCCAGCACCCAGGGCATGCCCTTTTCTCAATGTTACCATCAGGTAAGAGGTACAGAAGCCTGAAGGCACACACTCAGCAATTCAGGAACAGCTTTTTCCCCTCCGCCATCCGATTCCTAAATGGCCATTGGATCTTTGGACACTACCTCACATTTCTTTAATATACAGTATTTCTGTTTTTGCACTTTTTAAAAATCTATTCAATATATGTAATTGATTTACTTGTTCATTTTTTTTTCTCTGCTGGATTATATATTGCATTGAACTGCGGCTGCTAAGTTAACAAATTTCACATCATATGTCAGTGATACTCAACCTGATTCTGATTCTGATTGGGGCTGAGAGGAAAATTAGATCAGCCATGAGGAAACGAGAGAGCAGATGTGGTGGGCCAAGTGGCCTAATTCTCGTCCTATACCCTACGGTCCCATGGTCTTATGGTCTTTCCCTGAAACTCTAAACTTTATTTTTTCCCACTTCTCAAATTAATGTATACCCCTCACATTACATTAAATCTACGAACTTGTACATCACAAATAAAGCCATGCAGTTCTCAATGATACTGTCCATTATCTGTATACTTGTCAATAAGATACAGGAGCAGAATTAGGCCATTCAGCCCATTAAGTCAGCTCTGTCATGGCTGATTTATTATCCCCCTCAACCCATTCTCCTGCCTTCTCCCCATAACCTTTGATGCCCTTACGAATCAAGAACCTATCAACCTCCACTTTAAATATCCCCAATGACTTAGCCTCCACAACAATGAATTTCTCAGATTTACCACCTTCTGGCTCAAGAAGTTCCTCCTTATTTCTGTTCCAAAGGGATTCCCTCTATTCTCAGGCTATGCCCTCTGATTCTAGACTCCCCCATTCCAGGAAACATCCTCTCCAAATCCACTCTATCTGGGCTTTTAAATATTCAATATGTTTCAATGAGATGCCCTCTCAATCTTCTAAATTCTGGTGATTATAAGCCCAGAGCCCTCAATCACTCCTCCAATGTTAACCCTTTCATTCTCAGTATCAGTCTCGTGAAACTCCTCCGGACCTTGATATAGTTGCTATATAATGGCACGTTCAAGGTGTTAGGCTGTATCTTAATTTCTGGACATTTATTGTTTTCCAAATAGACATTGCAAAGCCCCTAACAACCTTAAGTAACCTCACGCGATTCACCAAGGACAGGCAGTGGGAGACAGCTGGCATCCAAAGCCCTCCGTCACATACCAGTCACGCTCGTCTTGGGGTTGTCACTGACAAAACAATATCCACTGTCAAACTCTGCACTAACATGGGTAAGAACTACACTGAAAGCATCTTAATAGATCACATGGGACAAATATATTATCACATCTAACTAAATAGCATTTGCTCAAATTTCATGTTTGAATCCATAACAGAGCATTCTGCAGAGTTCTAACACTTGTGAAGTGAGTGTGAAGAGATGAGGGAATTTTTAAGGGATATGGTTGGGGCCAGCTATACAGAAGGCCCTGAAGTTTAGCCAGGAAACCATTTCCTTACTGCTTTGTTTAAAGCCACTGAGGCATAGTTTTCCCAACTACAGACAGTAACATAGTATACACTCAGTAATGCTGAGGGAAGCATGCAAGGCAGCAGGCAGGCTTCCTGGCCTCCTCTACTGCCACGCCAAAGCTACAGTCAGGTTGGAGAAGCAACACCTCATATTCTGTCTGGATCACCTCCAATATGACAGCATGAACATCAAATTCTCTAACTTCAAATAATTTCTTCCATCTCCCACTTCTCTCTTTTTTCATTCCCCATTCTGACTTCCCTCTTACCCTTTCTCTTCTCCTCACCTTCCCTGGTGCCCTCTTCCTTTCCTATCTGCCGTGGTCCACTGCCTCCTCCTATCCAATACCTTCTTCTTCAGCCATTCACCTCTCCACCTATCACCTCGCAGCTTCTTATTTCATGTCCTCTCCCCCAACCACCCATCTTTCCCCTCACCTGGTTTTATCTATCACCTGCCAGCTTGTACTCTTTCCACTACCCCAGCCCCACCTTCTTATTGTGGCCTCTTCTACCTTGCTTTCCAGTCCCAGTGAAGGGTCTCAGCCTGAAATGTTGACAGCTTATTCCCCTCCACAGATGCTGCCTGACTTACTGAGCTCCTCCATGTGTTGTGCAAGATTTCCAGTATCTGCAGAATCTCTTGTGTTTGTGATATGCAGCCCTACTGATGTGTTTTTGTGTCTGAAGGGGGTAAAACCTCCTGCTTATGAACATATTGAAGGGATTATTTCTCCTGTCCCACTCCCGCCGTGGGGATCAGGAATTTGGCCTACCGTTTCCTAGCCCGTCCAAGTTTCAGCAAGTGTGCTACACTTACCTCTTTGAGCACAGAGTGTTGCTGCTGGATTTGTACTGGAGGAGACCACAACCACAACCACAACCACTATTGTTGAATCTGCAAATGGGACCCACTAGTCATTGCACCTACCTCGGCATTGAGTGCAATGGTGGCCAAACTTCCGCCAGCTTGTATTGCTTTGAAAATGTATCCGGTGCTTTCCTGGCATATATGATGAATAAATTCTTCCCAGGCTTCCAGCAGATTCAGGTATCGAATCCAACCAACATTGCAATGGCAAACTCTGCCAACTTCATCAGGGATGATGCCCGGGCATGTCTAGTCCGGTGGTATATATACCCCGTCATCCATCCCTCCTGATTGGTTAGTCATCATCCAATCAGGTTTCAATTGTGCCTCCTTGTTTACAATCACATTCCAGTTCATACTCAGAGTGAGTAAGAACTTTGTCTTTGTTAAAATTCTTCTTCTCTGGTCTTAATTCAGTGTATTTCTTTATTTTCCTGTGAATGCCTGTGAGAAAATGAATCTCCAGGTAGTGTGAATATAGCAACATATACATATTTTAATAATATATTTCTGTTGACTTTGACTGCTCTTTCCTGGTCAAATCCTATTATTTCAAGAAAAGCAAATAACTGCAGGTGCTGTAATTCTGAAATTAAAAAGAAAACAGAAATGTTGGGGGTACTCAGCAGATCAGGCAGCACCTGTGGAGAGAGAAACGTTTCAGGATGCAGTCACTATTCGGAAATAGTTCTAATGAAGGTCAAAGTCTTGAAATATTATTTTTCTCTTTCTCCACAGAGCCAACTAATTGTGCTGTAAGAGTGTAAGTCATCCAACTGTGACTCTGCATCATGTTACCCTCTCCTTTACTGTACTATTTTCTACCCCTTAGACTTGTTTCTCACCTTCCAACCATGCTAGTAACAAAAGATCACCATCCTCAGCACTGTCCTCAACTCATTCCCTTTATCCTACCTGTCCCTCACCCACCCATCTCCCACCTTCAATGCAACTTAAAGCAAAATTTTTCCTCACTTTCCCAGTTCTTTCTCACTTTCAGTTCAACCTGAAATACTCGATCAATTTCTCAAAGTGGAGTGTTTTCTCCCTTTTTGTTTGTTTAAGATTCCCAATATTTGTCATTTGTTTTTGATTTTTGTGCTTCAGTATCAGAGGTCCACCTAGAAGAAAGCACAAAAGTTGCACCTTTCCAACCTCAGGCTGACCATTGCAACACTGCTGAGGTGCAGTCGATACAGGATGATAAGGATCCAAGATTAGTCTGACAATGCATTTTTAAGTGATTTAGATGAAAGCTTAACCATGAGACAGTTCACTCGGAGAGCACCCCAGCTTTGAATAACACGTGGAACCTGAGAGCATCCCACTATGGAATCTTATCCCAAGAGGTTTGGAAGGGGTAGAGTTTGCTAGGTCTGTTCAAGAAGGTTTTTTGACTCAATATGTAGATAAGCCAACTAGAGGAGAGGCTCTACTTGATCTGGTACAGTATTGGGAAATGAACCTGGTCAGATGCCAGGTCTCTCGGTAGAAGAGCATTTTGGGGTAGATATCACAACTCTATCTCATTTACCATAGCACTGGAGAGGTGATATGAGCAGACAATTTGGGAAAACATTTAATTCGGTTAGGGAGAAATATGATGCTACTGGCAGAAATTTGCAAGCATTAATTGTGAGCAGATGTTCCCTGGGAATTGTACGACAGAAATATGGCAAATGTTCAGGTAACATTTACATGGCGTTCTGAATAGAGACCTTCCTTTGTGGATCCAGAATTGGCTTGCCCACAGAAGGCAAAAGGTGTTGTAGATGGTTTGTATTCTGCATGGAGGTCGGTGACCAGTGGTGTTCCATAGGGATCAGTTCTGGGACTCTTGCTCTTTCTGATTTTTATAAATGACCTGGATGAGGAAGTAGAAGGGTGGGATAGTAAGTTTGCTGATGACACAAAAGTTGGGGGTGTTGTGGATAGTCTGGAGGGTTGTCAGAGGTTACAGTGGGACATTGAAAGGATGCAGAACTGGGCTGAGAAGTGGCAGATGGATTTCAACCTAGATAAGTGTGAAGTGGTTCATTTTGGTTGGTCAAATATGAAGACAGAATATAATATAAATGGTAAGACTCTTGAGTCTGGAGGATCAGAGAGATCTTGGGGTCCGTGTCCATTAGACACTCAAAGCTGTTGTACAGGTTGATAGTATTGTTGAGAAGGTGTATGGTGTGTTGGCCTTCATCAACCATGGAATTGAGTTCAAGAGCCGTGAGGTACTGTTACAGCTATATAGGACCTTAGTTAGAATCCACTTGGAGTACTGTGTTCAGTTCTGATCACCTCACTACAGGAAGAATATGGATATTATAGAGAGAATGCGGAGTGGATTTACAAGGCTGTTGCCTGGATTGGAGGGCATGCCTTGTAAAAATAAGTTGAGTGAATTTGGCCTCTTCTCCTCGGAGCAACAGAGGATGAGAGGTGACTTGATGTGAGGTGTATAAGATGATGAGAGGCATTAATCATGTGGATAGCCAGAGGCTTTCTCACAGGGCTGAACTGGCTGAGTCTTAAGGTGCTTGGAAGTAGGTACAAGGGAGATGTTGGAGGTAGGTTTTTCTCAAAGAGACTGGAGGGTGCTTGGAATGCACTGCTGGCATCGGTGAAGAGGCAGATACAATAGGGTATTTTAAGAGACTCTTAGATAGGTCCACAGAGCTTAGAAGAATAGAGGGCCATGCGGTAGGGAAATTCTAGGCAGTTTCTAGAGTAGGTTACATGGCCAGCACAACAATATGGGCCGAAAGGCCTGCAATGTGATGTAGATTTCTATTTTCCATGTTCTAGATGGAGGTGCTACCTTTCCAGGGCCCTAAATATCCTCTTAGCTGATGTAAATCAGACTCAGATTTAATATCACTGGCATATGTTGTGAAATCTGTTAACTTAGCAGCAGCAGTACAGACCAATATAAGATAATATAGAAAACAAAAGTAAATCAATTACAGTAAGTGTATATGCATATTAAGTAGTTAAATTAAAAATACTGCGAAAACAGAAATAATATTTAAAAAGTGAGTTAGTGTTCATGGGCCCAATGTCCATTTAGGAATCAGATGGCAGAGGGGAGAAGCTGTTCCTGAATCAGTGAGTGTGTGCATTCAGTCTCCTGTACCTGCTTCCTGACAGTAACAATGAGAAGAGGACATGTCGTGGGTGAAGGGGTCCTTAAGGATGGATGCCGCCATTCTGAGACTTCACTTCTTGAAGATGGCTTAGATACCACAGAGACTAGTACTCATGATGGAGCTGACTAATGATAACATTGTTTGTGGCCTCCATCGGTGGTGGTCGACCATGGGTACTGCGCGTCTGCGCGTCACTGGGAGTGGCTTCTCCAGGGCGCAAGCCAGGGCAGAGTTGATATGGAGATCCGTCTGTTACCCATGCAGTGGGACCCCCCCACCTCTCCATGCTGATGACGGGTCCAAAGGAACAACCAAAGTCGATAGAGTTTGGTGCCAGCAGCATCGCAGGAGTTTCCGTGCCGGTGCTGGGTACAGCAGTCAGCCGCCTTCAGGACTCCGACTGCGGATTTTCCCTCGGGGCTTACTCCGAAAGTCTTTCCCGTGAACGGGCATAGACGCAAGGCAGCGGAGGTTTGAAATCGGAGTTTTCTGTCTCCTAGATGAGCTACCATCCATGGTTAATGAGCCCCATCTGGTTAACTGGTTTTAAGGTGCCAGCAGCCCACCTTTGCCCCTTCTCCTGTCAGTGAGAACAGCTCCAACAGGTATAAGAACTATGCCAGGAATTAGACTTGGTTGTCAGTCTATTTGAGATGCATGCCATGCAGAGCATTTGTTTAGCAGTGGGAGCTCATCCCCACTACCATCCTTGGGGTTTGACAACCCTTGGATAACATTCCTGCCTTGATAAAAGAGCAACCTTCTTCGTGTCCTCATGCAAAATCCAAAGAGCAGACTATCTGCTCATTCCCTCATCAGATGATAATTGTGGCATCTTGCTGTGTGTAAATTAGCTGCCATATTCCCTACAATGGTGACTGCCCTTCAAATAAAATGAACTTAATTAGTCGTAAAGGCATTCATCAAGTTAAGTATTTTGCTTCTTTTTTAATCACCTTATTTGAGTAAACACAGTAAAGAGTCTTCCAAAGATGACACAATCCCTTTAAAATGTCAATTAACAGAGGTCCATTGGGGAAAAAAAACACATCAAATCAATTTACCAAGTCTAATATAAAATACTAGATTGCTGTGAAACAGATATTTAAAGAGCTGGTTTTTTTTAGCCATCACATAAGATTGTTTGTGTTCCTTGTTCTATATATAGTGCAATACCATGCACTAAAAGTACCCCCATGAGTTATTAAACCAAACAGAAATTTGAAATTATTAGAAGCATGGCATTTATGGCTGATGATGATGGTGATGATGGCTCTGTTCTCAACTAAAGGCTCCATTAGCCATTAATCTGTTTAAGACTGAAGTGACGGGAGAACGCCACATCTCCCGGATAAGAAATGCTTATTTGTGATCCCTTTACGACCACTAGGTCCCACTCAATTTTAAAGGTAGAGGAGGGGGAGTATGCTTCAAAATTAACTCATCGTGGTGCACAGATGAGGTTGGTGGTTCTGTTTCAATCCTGCTCACCTGACCTGGAACAAGTGTTGTCTATTTCGTCTGCCAAGGGGGTTTTCTGCCATCGTCCTGGTAGCAGTGTACATTCCACCTCAGGCAGGCGCTGGGCACTATGATTAGCAATCACAAGAGAGCACACCCCGACGCCTTCACTGTCATTGCGGGGTATTTCAACCAGGCCAGCTCTGAACAACTACCTATGTACTCTGACATGTAACAACACATGTCACCTGTGGAACCAGAGGCACTAACACATATAACCACTGGTCATATCACCACCAAGAACACTTACCATGCCTTGCCATGCCGACAATTAGGAAAATCTGGTCATCTGGCTGCACTTCTATCCCCCGAGTATAGGCAGAGACTAACGATCGCAGCACCAGTGGTGAGGACCAAGAAGGTATGGTCAAAGGAGGCAAAGCAGTGGTCGTAGGACATCTTTGAGCCAGAGAACTGGACAATATTCAGGGATTCATCTTTGAATTCGAACGATTATGCCACAGTTGGCACTGACTTCATCAAGACCTGCGTGGATGTGTGTGGGCCTTCGAGAACATACCAGCTGTAACCAAACTAGAAACCGTAGATGAACCAGATTTGTAGTCAGCTGAGGGACAGGTCTCTGGCATTCAAGATCAGTGAGCCAGAACGAAGAAAGAAGTTCAAGAGAAGGCTATCTTAAGAGTGAATAAACAATTCTGATTGAAGTTAGAAATGGAATTGGATGCACGTCAGCTCTAGTGGGGTTTCCAGGCTATTACTTCCTGCAGTGCAAGGCCTGGCATGATGAATGGCTGTGATGCTTCACTCCCAGTCAGCTCAATGCCTTCTATGCACGCTTTGAAAGGGAGAATAAAACTACACCTGTTCAAATCCCTGCAGGATCTGATGACCTTGTGATCTTTGTTTTGGAGGCTGACATCAGAACATTTTTAGAGAGGGCGAACCATAGAGGGCATCAGGTGTACCTGGTAGGACACTGAAGCCGTGTGCAAACTAGCTGGTGGGAGTGTTCAAGGTCATCTTCAGTCTCTCACTGTTGCAGTCAGAGGCTCCCACATGCTTCAAAAGGGCAACAATCGTACCAGTTCCCAACAGCAGGATGAGCTGCCTCACACAGTTGCATTCACATCTGCTGTGATAAAGTGCTTTGAAATATCTGTCATGGCCAGAATCAACTCCTGCCTAAACAAGGATCTGGACCCTCCGCAGTAGGTCTATAGAGGATGCAATCTCTCTTGCTCTCCACTCAGCCTTGGATCATCTGGACAATATCAGCACCTATATCAGGCTGCTGTTTGTTTATTCAAGCTCAGTGTTCATACCCTCACTACTAATCAACAAGCTGCAAAACGTGAGCCTCTGTACCTCCAGCTGCAACTCGATCCTTGGCTTCCTCATCGGGAGACCACAGGTCAGAAATACCGTCTCCTCCTTGCTGACAATCAGCACTGGTGCACCTCAAGGATTTCCACTTAGCCCACCATTCTACTCTCTCTATACCCATGACCCTGTGGTTAGGTGCACCTCAATTCTCATTCAATTAGCTGATGCCACAACTATTGTTGTCAGAGTGTTTCTGATGGTGACAAGGAGGTGTACAGGAGTAAGATAGATCAGCTGGTTGAGTGGTGTTTAACAACAACCTTGCACTCAAGGTCAGTAAGACCAAGGAACTGATTGTAGACTTCAGGAAGAGGACGTCGAGAGAACATATACCAGTCCTCATTGAGGGATCAGCAGTGGAAAGGGTGAGCAGTTTCAAGTTCCTGGGTGACAACATCTCTGAAGATCTATCCTGAGACCAACATATTGATGCAGTTAGAAAGAAGACACAACTGCAGCTATATTCCATCAGGAGTTTGAGGAGACTTGGTATGACACCAAAGACTCTCATGCAAAACTTCTACAGATGTACTATGGAGGGCATCCCACCATCTGGAATGGAGGGGCAACTGCACAGAATCAGAAAAAGCTGCGGAAAGTTGCACACTCAGCCCATTCCATCATGGGCATTAGCTTCCCCAGTATTGAGGACATCTTCAAAAGCTGATGCCTCAGAAAAGCATTAAGAACCCCCATTATTTAACCATATAACAATTACAGCACAGAAACAGGCCATCTCAGCCCTTCTAGTCCATGCCGAACGCTTACTCTCACCTAGTCCCACTGGCCCGCACTTAGCCCATAACCCTCCGTTCCTTTCCTGTCCATATAACTATCCAATTTTTTTTAAATGACAAAATCGAACCTCCCTCTACCACTTCTACTGGAAGCTCATTCCACACAGCTACCATTCTCTGAGTAAAGAAGTTCCCCCTTATGTTAACCCTAAACTTTTGCACCTTAACTCTCAACTCATGTCCTCTTGTTTGAATTTCCCCTTCTCTCAATGGAAAAAGCTTATCCACGTCAACTCTATCTATCCCCCTCATAATTTTAAATACCTCTATCAAGTCCCCCCTCAACCTTCTATGCTCCAAAGAATAAAGACATAACTTGTTCAACCTTTCTCTGTAACTTTGGTGCTGAAACCCAGGTAACACTCTAGTAAATCTCCTCTGTACTCTCTCTATTTTGTTGACATCTTTTCTATAATTCAGTGACCAGAACTGTACACAATACTCCAAGTTTGGCCTCACCAATGCCTTGTTTTAATGCATTTTAATCATTTAATGCCGGACATGCCCCCTACACATTGCTGCCATTAAGTTGGAGGTACAGGAGCCTGAAGAGACTCACTCAATACTTTAAGAACAGCTTCTTCCCCTCTGCCATCAGATTTCTGAATGGAAAATGAACCCAAGTGCACTGCTCAATATATTTTCTCTCTTTTTGCACGACTTATTTAATTTATTTTTTTATAATATATTTTTTATTGTAACTTAGAATGTTTTAATATTCTGTATCGCTGCCAAAAGGAAACAAATTTGATGACATATTGTATGCCATTGATGTTCTACCTGGTTCTGATGCTGATCCACTGATATTTTGATCATCTTCTCCACCTACTAATTCCATCACCTCATCCCACAGAACCCGCTGTATTCCCCTTTCTCCGTCATCGTTCCTGACCTGACCCAGAATCCTGTCCCCTCTATTCTCCAGATGGGCCTCATCAACCAGTAGAATGCAGAATGTCTGAAAGTATTAGCTGTCTGTGCTAGCATTTTTTACTACAGAATCAAAAGAATCTATAAAGAAATACTACAGAATCAATGTAGTTTTTCATTGATTCTATTGCATTTCTTTGTTCTACCGTTAATGCCTGCAAGAAAATGAATCCCAGGGGAGTATATGGTGGTACATGCTTACTTTAATGATAAATTTATTTTGGACCTTGAACTTTGAACTTCCATTCTTCCTATTTTCTCTTCACAATCAGCACCTCTCACCCAAGAAACCAGCAGGGGCTTGCCTGTCTGTGAAAACAGCAACATACGGGTCATTGGGTCATCTTGGACAAGAAATGGTTATGTTTTTTTCTCCTACTCAGTTTCTTGCTCTGAGCATGCCTCATGTTTCAAAGCCTGGTCATTGCAGAATGTCTCTAACTTGCTTTGTTTAATAATCAGTCACTTGTGAAAGGCAGCACATTAGCAGTATCACGGGTCAGCAATATAGTGTGATGTTAACAAAGCCCAGTGATTTATTCTAGGACTATTGAATGCAAACTATAACACCACAATAGATTAATAAATGGTGTGTTGGCCTGCATGGCATGAGGCTTGGCAGGATCACTCATGTCTTGCTTGAGCTGAGACCCCATCTGCAGTCTTGCGAGCAGTTCTGGTCTCATTATCAGAGGAAGGGCTTTCTTGCCACGGATAGAACGCAGCTGAGATTTACTAAACCGGTACTGGGATAACACGACTGATGTACAAGGAGAGATTGCTTTTGTTTTAATTTATTGAGATACAGTAGGCCCTTCTGGCCCTTTGACTCATGCCACCCAGCAACCTCTGATTTAAACCTAGCCTAATCATGGGACAATTTACAATGACCAATTAACCTACTAACCGGTACGATTTTGGACTGTGGGAGGAGATTGGACCATCAATGTTGCGACCAAGCTGTCTATGAGATACGTGAATCAGAACTCATGCCAGGGAAGTACAATCTGGTGAACAAGCTGTTAACCATGCAGCAGGCTCCCCCTCTCCAAGCAGATGATGAATCCAAAGGCAGAGACCGATACAGTTTGGCACAAGCAGTGGTGCAGGAGTTGCCAGTCAGTGTTGAACTCAAGTAGGACTGCCTTAGGGACCCAGCTCCAGATCCTTCCCTCGGGGTTTGCTCTCAAAGCATTCCCTATGAGTGGATATAGCCGCAAGGCAGTGGTGGTTTGAGATCAGAGTTTTCCTTCTCCTCGATGAGCTGCCAACTATGGCTGATGAGTCCCATCTGCTTGGAGCGATTGGTTTTAAGGCACCAAAAACCCACCTTTGCCCCTTCTCTTGTCAGTAGAAATGGGGCTTATTAACTAAGCCACACATGAAGGCCAGGAGCTGGACTTGGCTGTCAGAGGCTATTTCAGAAACACTCCATTGAGAGCATTTAATAAGTAATGAGAGCTATGAAAACCTTAAGGAACCAAGGTTTTATAGGTCTCTTTGAGGAGATCTCATAGAAACCTGTAAAACACTTCCAAGGCTAAATAGATTAGATGGATAATGTTTTCAGTAGCCAGAAATTCTAGAAGCAAGAGTTCCATAAGAGCCAGGATATGATCATATTGAGTGGTGAGCAAACTGGAGGCCTGAATAGCCGAGAATGCTCTTTTTATTTCTGTTTCCAGTACAGCACCATGGAGGGACAATTAATGGGTTAACTCTGCACGATAACGTGGAGATAGGAACATGGTCCAAAATACCAAAGAGATCTGCAGTGAGAGGACCATGTGCAAGAGATCCTGAAAGGTGTTACACATTAGAACTTTATTCCTTCAGGGATTCATGTAAAGATGTCCAAGGTTGGACAGGAGGGTCTAACGCATGCCCTCTTCTCATTGCTACAATCAGAGCGAAGGTAAAGGAGGCTGAGGATACACACTCAGTTAGTTAGATACAGCTTTCTCCCCTTTTCTCTCCCATTTCCGAACAGTTCAAAGAAACCACCTCATTATTCCTGCCAACGTCCAGAGTACGTTGACTGTAGTCTTTTCCTAGATGCTGCCTGACCTGCCAACTTCCTGCAGCATTTTGTGTGTATAGCCCAGATTTCCTCTTGTTTGTGACCTCGTCATTCTTTTTTTTTTGCTCTGTTTATTTACTCGTACAATTTTTTGTAGGAACTTCATGTCTTTGTTCAGTACTGTTGTCACCAAACATTACTCGTACAATTTTTTGTAGGAACTTCATGTCTTTGTTCAGTACTGTTGTCACCAAACAGCAAATCTCATGTCAAACTGTAAAAGTCAGTGATCTTTAGTATGATTCTGATTGTGATTCAGAAGAGGTCATCATTTAAAAATGATTGCTTGTACATACAGCAGGAAGATGTGGAGAAGCTTCCATACCAAATGAGTAGTTGGTAGAGACACCTACTCTAAGATAAACACATGATTGAAGAAGGAAGAATGTTCGGCTGAAAGGCTAAGATAAAACAGATGGAGTGAATGAAACATCATGTGGAGTTTAAGCACATGTGGTTATATTCATGATTCAAGGATGCTTTCTGTCATTCGTCAGTACACAAGTCCAAAGGATTATGTAATGATTATCACCCTGGGTCCGTAAAAGCACAATTAGCGTAAAGAACACAATAAAACAATAAATGTAAATACACAAGACAGCTTCTATTCTGATTGTATTTACATAAATTGGCACGAGGAACAGGAGTGTCTGTACATAAGGTAATTCTGTCAGGAAATGATGAAGTAGTGTTGGTAGGAGGTGTGGAATGGTGGGTTAGTGGGCGGAGGTGTTGATCAGCCTCAATGTTTGGGGGAAGTAACTGTTTCTTGAGTCTGGTGCTCCTGGCATGGATGCTGTGTAGCCACTTACCTGATGGGAGTGGGACCAATCATCCATGAGCGGGGTCAGCTGCTTACGGCACCTTTCTGTCTACATGTGCTTGATGGCAAGTAGGTGATGGTGTCAGTGATGCGTTGGGCAGTTTTAACTACCCACTGTAAAGCCCTCCTATCCAATACAGTGTATCCGTTGAAGGTTGATAGTATTGATTTTCATAGTCCACCTCTCTTCAGCCTCTTCAGAAATAATATAGACCATAGACCATAGAACAGTACAACACAGGAACTGGCCCTTCAGCCCACAATGTTGTATCCAACCCATTAAATTAGTAATCAAATGTCTAACCAATCTCTTCTGTCTACACAATGTCCACATCCTTCCATTTTCCTTACATTCATGTGCCTATCTGAATGTTTCTTTAAAGTGCTTGATGTATCTGGCTCTACCATCTCCTCAAGCAACACATTCTAGGCACTTTGTGAAAAAATTTTGCCCCTCACACCCTCTTTGTGCTTACCCCCCTCACCTTAAATGTCCGGTATTAGACACTTCAACCCTGGGGAAAAGATACTGTCCGTCTGCTCCATCGATCCCTCTCAAAATCTTATAAAAGTCTTTCAGATCTCCCTCAACCTCCTCCACTCCAGAGAAAACAACCCAAGTTGGTCCAAACTGTCATTATAGCACATTATCTGTAATAGAAGCTGCATCTTGGTAAATCTCTTCTGCACCTTTGCCAAAGCCTCGACATCCTTCCTACAATGGGGCAACCAGAACTGTGTGCAATACCCCAGACACAGCCCAATTCAAGTTCTATAAAACTGCAACATAACTTCCTGACTTCTGAACTCAACGCCATTGACCAAAAGAAGCAAGCATACTCTATGAAAACACAAAATGCTGGCAGCACTCAGCAGGCCAGACAACATCTATGGGGGGAGGTAGTGATGACGTTTCGAGCCGAAACCTTTCATCGGGAGCCTTCTTAACCACCCTATCAACCGGTGTAGCCACTTTCAGGGGGGCTGTGAACTTGAACCCCAAGATCCCTCTGCTCATCTGATAAGGGTCTTGCCCTTAACAGTATGCTGTCTCTTTACATTTGCCCTACCTAAGATGCAACACTTCACTTTTGTCCGGGTTAAACTCCCTTGTCATTTCTCCGCTTTGTATTCTTTGCTGGTCTTCTACACTATCGAAAACACGACCAATCTTTGTATCATCTGCCAACTTGCTAACCCACACACATCTACCTTTTCATTTATATACATGACAAACAGCAGAGGTCCCAGTACAGATCCCTGCAGAACACCCACCAATCACAGAGTAATTCCCTGTAACTACAACCTTCTATAGGCAAGCCAGTCCCGAATCTAAATAGCCAATTCACCATGGATCCCATGCATCTTAATCTTCTGGATGAGCCGTCCATGAGGGACTTTGACAAATACCTCACTAAAATCCATTTTGACAACATCTACAGCTCTAACTTCATCAATCACCCCCATCACCTCATTTAAAAAACTCAATCAAGTTAGTAAGGCACGACTTGCCTGCACGGAGCCATGCTGACTCTCCCTAAACTGCCTGTCCCTTTCTATTTGGTTCCAGATTAACTGCAAGTTGATGCTTTGTGAGGATTATGAAGGAAAAATTAATTACATGAAATTGCCATCTGGTGCTGTGGGCCAATGACCATTTTGATTCCTGGTCCACATTTCAATGCCCAACGGCAAGCAAGGGCTGAATCCCCCATCGCAACCAGCTGAGGAATTAACCAACTCCAAACAGGGAATCTGTGGCCCTCTGCCAGCTTCATGCTTCCACAAGGATCGAGACAGGTGAGTACACCATGGTGCCATTAAGGACAGAGCCTGGTTAGATAATGCACAAGAGCTGATTGAAGGCAATTTGGCAACAACAGCAACACTGGGAAACAAGAGGTGCAGGATCAGGATTTGGGTGCAGCACATGGAGATTGAATTTCTCAGCATTTGGATCAGTCCATCCATCTTCCCTCCCATCAGTCTATTCACAGTCCATTTCTATGTGCAAAGACTACCATCTGAAATAGGCAGATTGCCTACTAGGCCCTGACAGCCATAGAACATAGAAGAACACAGCCCAGGATCAGGCTCTTTCAATGAGCCACACTAATTAAATTAGTAATCAAATGGCCAACTAAACTCATCTCTTCTGCCCACACAACTCCCACATCTTTCCATTTCCTGCACATTCAGGCACCTTGAGAGAGTGGATGCGGAGAGGATGCTTGCTATGGTGGGAGAGGACCACCAGAGGACACGGCCTCAGAATAGAGGGGCGTCCTTTTTGAACGGAGATCTGGAGGAATTTCTTTAGCCAGAGAGTGGTGAATCTGTGGAATTTATTGCCATGGCAGCTGTGGAGGCCAAGTCTTTATGTATATCTAAGGCAGAGTTTGATAGATTATTGATTGCTCAGGGTGTGAAGGGTTACGGGGGGAAGGCAAGAGATTGGGGCTGAGAGGGAAAATGGATCAGCCATGATGAAATGGCAGAGCAGACTCGATGGGCCAAATGGCCTAATTCTGCACCTAGATACAGTATTGTGGCGTTATGGTCTAAGAGACTCTTGAATGCATTCATCATATGCAGGATCAACAACCATCCCTTTACCTCCACAAACACTGCTTGACCCATTGTCTTCTTCCAGTGTTTTCGTTTTCTTTCTCTGTGAGGCTCCTCTGAACTGATTTGTTCAGCTTTTGCTATTTGCATTGTAAAATTGCCAGCTTATATCTAATTAGTAGATAGAACACTGAAGTAGCTGACAGGATCTTCACTTCATGCAACATTATGAAGTCATTGATATCCCTTTAGAACAGATGATGAGAAATTTTGTTTAGCTAGGGGATGGTGAATTCATTGCCATAGGTATCTGTGGAGGCCAAGACATTAGGTAATGTACATTTAAAGCAGAGGTTGATATGCACTTAATTCATAAGGGTATCAAAGCGGACAGGGAAGAGGCAGGAGGATGGTGCTGAGAGGGAAAATAAATGAATACCAGAGCAGATTTGGTGGGCCAAATGACCTAATTCTGTTCCAATGCCTTATAGACTATGGTCTCATATTTGCAAATTCACCCCATCACCGTCAATTCTAGAGGGTCATGTATCTTTAGAGAGTATCGACAGAGTGGATGGAGAAAAATTGTTTCCACTGGAGGAACGGTCTAGAATAAGGGGCTGGGGAATGTAACTGATTGACAAAAGAACCAAAAATGAAAGGAGGGAAGCTCGTTCTATATAGGGAGTGATTAGTGCCACAGACAGATTCCGTTAGTGTTCAAAAGGTTAAGCACTTTAAGTATTTACAGGATTAAGAGAAGAAGCCAGGGCAGTGGGAGTAACTGGATTACCCTTAGATTTGGTGCTCTAACTGGCCTCTTTCTGTGTTATAACCTTTCTATGACAATATGCTTGGTATCTGCCTCACAGTTCCTCCCTCAGTTCTATAGAGCATCACATGCCCAGCAGATGAGCTGGATTGTTTCGTGCACACAACGTTTCCATCGTTCAGGTTGCCCCAGGTGCCTGACCAGAAAACAAGGAGAACTATCAGTCCTCCGGGAAAGTGTCTGACACTTGGATTTATTAGTATCAGAAATAGACTGCAGTGGTAAGTGTGAAATATGTAAATATTGCTCGGCAGGGAAACGTACAGTGGTGCTTTCTCCCACTGGGTTTCGAGCCCAGGAGCGCAGGGTTAATACATTTCCAACAAGCAGGGAAAGTGCTTCACCTTCATATTCTGAGCCAAGTTAAGGTGCCAGCATTTCAATCAGAGTATTCTTTTATATCATTCAAAAACAAACTTTATTCATAAAAACTAATTACAAGAAATACAAAACCAGAACACGATGAAGGGCCTCGGCCCGAAACATCAACTGTTCAAGATTCAAGTTTACTTATCACGTGTACTTGGAAACATACAGTGAAATGCATTGCTTACGTTAACAACCAACACTCCCGAGGTTGTGCTGGAAGGCAGCCCGCCAAGTGTCACCACACATTCTGACGTCAACATAGCATGCCCACGATGCTCAGCAGATCAACACAGAATACAGTGAAACCAATCACAAACGACAAAGACAAGCTGTGTTCCTCTTTCCCTTCCACGCACATACATGGCCCTTTAGCCCCAGGAACACGACTCCAGCTCCCCCCACCAGCAGATGGGGATTCAGGTCTGCAGGCACCAGGTTTGATTGCCCCCCCACGCCCCCCAACCCCAGATGGACTCACAGAGATCTGCAGTTTCGGCTCCAAATTTTTCCTCCATAGATACTTTCTGAACCGTTATTGGATCTACATATTTGTAAAGTTAGTGACTTCTGAGTACAAAGCATCCTTGCGTCAATGGTAAAAGCTTCAAGTGTTGGAGATGCTTTGATACAGAACTGAACCCCTCGATATCCCGTGGCAGCAGGGCTATAGTCTGTGGTTCTTCCTCGTGAAGCCTTTGCGTTTTTGTGCACAGGCTTCATTGGATCCTTCAGCACGCACTCCTGCAACCTGGGATGAGCCAAACAATAGCATTATGCTGGAAAACCAACAAAGTGAACCCGTCATGTGTTGGTGACTTTCCAGCAGCAGTCAGTATCAGTCCCAGTGTGAGTCCCTGGGAGCAACCCGTAGATCAGAGAGTCCTCTGTTGTGCAGTCCCTTGTGATGAACATAGACAAGACCTCCTGCATCCTATTCCAGATTTTCTTTGCAAATATGCTGCTTACAGAGAGGTTGGTGATTATCTTATCCTCATTCTAGTTGCCTCGCGGGCAGCATGTCCTGCGGAGAAAGGATCTAACCGTGCAGGAAGGATCCAACAGGGAGGAACATCTTCACCTGGGAACATCTTCAGATCCCTTTGAACCGTGTCACTGCCTCAGCAAAGAAGGGAGAAGAGATCTATACCTGTGTGATTCAGATTATCACATGTACACCGAAACACACAGCGAAATACATCACTTACATTAACAACACAACCGAAGGATGAGCTAGGAGTAGTCTGCAAGGGTCGCCACACGTTCCTGCATTAACACAGTATGCCCACGATGTTCGGTAGAACAACACGCAAAACAACAACAGCACCACAGCAACAAAGCAACAGCAAATGAGCCCCTTTCCTCCTTCCCACTTAACCACTCACACACGCGGACAGGCGCCCAAACCCATGCTTTCAACCATCCAGCCTCGATTTCCGGATGTGCCAACTTTGCTCTTTGATGGTCATGCTTTGATCTTCGGTATCTCTCTGATGACTCTCCAATGGCGGTTCCCCAAACTCCAGATCTCGAACATTGGACTCACTGGTGAATACTTCACAGAGAAATCCCTCACACAGAATCGAGGTGCTTGGTCATATTCTGCAGCTTGTGTTGAATGCATCTTGTATGTTGGCCCCACGGCCCCAGGAAAAGTCCCCATGGACAGTGTCGGTGGGGAGACCGAGGTCTCCGGTGGTGGGATTGGAGTTGGTTAAGCTGTCGGGCTGCTTTGTTCCAGGAGGAACCGCTGCTGGTGACCTTTCACTGATGCCCTGCCACTAAACTCCCACAGTCTCCCTGTGCCTGGGGAGAGAACTCAACACATTTGCGTTCCTGCTTCATCCCTACGAGACAGTGGTTCCCCAATGAGTGAATGGTGTTGCATCAAGGTCAAGGACAGGTCATGCCCATGGTTCTTGAACCCTTTGGTGCCAATGGGTCCTTGCTGATATGAGAAGCCCACAAAGAAGGAACAGTTGTATTCCTGACTTCTGCAATGAGAGCAGTGAGAGTAGGGAGAAAGAAGGGTTAAAACCAAAAGGGACATTTATCTGTTACATCCCACATATCTTCAAGCCCACGTTTCTGTGGAGGTGTTCAATACACCTGTCTGAAATGGATGAGTCCTTCTTCAGAAAGGTAGTTTAGTTTTACAGTCCTAAGCACCCCTCTTATCACATTAAGGGCCATGTTCAAGGTTTGGGTTGATAGGATTCATCATCATCTGTGTCAACGACATGGGCGATCATGCTCTTGACCATGATTATTTGTGGCAAAACTTTCTACAGAAGTGGTCTGCCATTGCCTTCTTCTGGGCAGTGTCTTTACAGGACAGGTGACCGCAGCCATTACTCTTCAGAGATAGACTGCCTGGCGACAGTGGTCACATAACCAGGACTTGAGATATGCACCGGCTGCTCGTACAACCATCCACCTTCTCCCATGGCTTCACATGACCCTGATCAAAGGGCTAAGCAGGTGCTACACCTTGCAGGTGACCTGCAGGTTAGTGGAAGGAAGGAGAGCCATACATCTCCTGTGGTAGAGACGTATTTCACCCTACCACCCTAGACAGGACGAGGCAGAATAATAGTTTGGCATGGACTAGATGGGCCGAGAGCCTGTTCCTGTGCATGATGACTCCTGAAACATGCTGATTTTAACAGGTCCTAGTGGGAGCTTTTCCCATTGGATAAAGGGAAGAGGATGTCTGTCAGGAAGTACAGTCCATTAAGATTCTTTTTATTTCCATAGCTGTTGAAATGCAACCACAGGATCTAACTGATCACCACACATTGCACAGGATGTGGGCACCCTGGAGAGAAAGCAGAAAGGATTTACCAGAGTGGTTCCAGCGATCAGGGATTCCAGCTTCAAGGTTAAATTGGAACAAATGACGATATTCTCTTTGTGGCAAGAGAACACAGGACATAGAACACGACCACACGGGAAGAGGCTTTTCTGGCCACGATGTCTGTGCTGACTATGATGCCAACTTAAACTGCAGATCTGCCTGCAAATGGTCAAAAGTACTGTTCAAAAGCCTTAGGCACATATACTGTATATAACTAGGGTGCCTATGAATTCTTAATAGTACAGTAGTAACTTTATGTAATGCGCTGTACTGTTGCCACCAAAAAAAAAACAAATTTCCTGGTCTCGGAGAGTGATGATAAACCTGATTCTGATATGGATCTCTATTGTGGACGGAGAGTGGGAAAGGGTAAGGGAGAGGGGAAGCGAGAGGAGAGAGCAGGAAGCATCAGAGAGACATTCTGTAATGACCAATAAACCAGTTGTTTGGAATCAAGTGACCTTGCCTGGTTCAAAATTCAAAGTAAATTTATTATCAAAGTATATATATGTCATCACATACAACCCTGAGATTTGTTTTCTGACAGGCATATACAGTAAATACAATAGAATCCATGAAAGACTGCACCCAACAGAATGGACAAACAACCAGTGTGCAAAAGATAATAAACTGTGCAAATACAAAACAAACAAAATAATAATAAACAAATAAACAATAAATATCAAGAACATAAGATGAAGAGCTCCTGAAGGTGAATGCATAGACAGTAGGAACAGCTCAGAGATGGGTTGAGTGAAGTTGAGTGTGTAGGATTTTATGAATAAAATGTGAAAGTCATTTTATGTGCTAAACAAAAGCTTCAGCCCTTTACTTCCATTATCAACAAACCAAAAACTATCACCTTACATCAATCTCAGACACCATCTTTTAAAATGAACGCAACAATTCAATTGTGAATTATTGAGAACAGTTGCTATTATGAACAATATGTGACATCTGTCACCCATTATGTTACCTTACAGGACAAATTATCGCCTCTGGCTTAAGAGACTGATGGCTGGGGGCATAATAACTGCTCCTGAAACTGGTGGTGTAGGTCCTGAGGCATCTGTACCTTCTCATAACCATGAGAAGTTCTGCAGATGCTGGAAATCCAAAGATCTTTTTCTCCCTTGCTGGTGAATGAATGTTGCTTTCCTATGACAGCACTCCAGGTAGATGTTTGCAATGGTGGGGAATGTTGTATAGATGATGCACTGACAGTCATGGATTAAATACTCTTCCTGCTCTTTTTGGCATTATACGCTCAGTAGCCACTGTACTAGGTACCTTATGTTCTTGATAACGTGGCACATAGTATACATTTATGATCTTCTGCTGCTGTAGCCCATCCGCTTCAAGATTCGATGCACATGTGTATTCAGAGATGCTTTACTGCACAGCATTGTTATAATACATGGTTACTGTCCCTTCCCATTAGCTCGAACCAGCCCGGCCACTCTCCTCCGACTTCTCTCATTAACAAGTAGTTTTTGTTCAGAGTTGCCACTCACTGGAAGTTTTTATGTTTCTTGTGCAATCTCTGTAACATATGAAGATTCAGCTCTTGTGTGTGAAATCCCAGGGGGTCAGCAGTTTCTGAGAAACTCAAACCACCCCATCTGGCAGCAACAATTATTCCCCAGTTAAAATCATCTTGATCACATTTCTACACCATTCTGACATTTGGTCTGAACAACAACAGAACCTCTTTTATACGTTGAGTTGCAGCCACATGATTGGCTGATTAGATATTAGCACTAACGAGCAGATGTACTGGTGGACATTGAGTGCAAATCTCAGTGTTAGCGGCCCTGACTTGAACCGACGCACTGCAGGTCTACAGATTCTTCTCTGAGTACTCATCTTGGGAAGGCCTGCTAATGTCAGCTTGTTATAGCCTAAACATTCAATTAAATGAGAAAATGTGGCCAGCCGCCAATCTGAGTGGGCATTTGTCCACTGGTGTGATCAAATATATATTAATTCTGATGACACACCATTCTCTGCAGTCAGCAAATGCAAAGCTTAAGAGGCCTTGACAGTGGCACTGTAATAGCAAGGATAATGATGCAGAGATGACAATAAATGCGTTTGATAAAGTGTCTACAAAGAAATTAATAGAATTTCATTTAACAGCTAATGCATTAATGATGAATTGGATGAGAGAGCAAAATGACAGCACGTTTAATTCGGTAACTAAGTTGATGTGCTTTTACATTGCTTTACAGGGAAGTGTGCAAGTACGCTTTGTATTCCCATTGGTGTTACTGCCTAGGTCAATAAAAATCCAACACAGTGAATTATCTCTCCTCTTGGCCCTTTATGTGGAAGAGTATAGGATGAGGCTTCCTGATCTGAGGTGACCTTCACAATTCAGGAAGGTGCCTAGGTCAATAAAAATCCACCACAGTGAAGTAACATGCCAAGATGGTTTTGATTTGGAATGGGTTTCCAGTGGAAAGGGGCAGGGTGATTCATGCAACCTTCGGCCTATGTTTCAGGCTTGTTAGATTTCTATAACCCATACCAGTCTAATTCCCACTGGGTTTTTGAACAAGGGAGACTCTAAACAAGGTTCTCCATTGTACCAGGAATTGACGGTATCAGGAGGCCATCCTGTCCATTGAAACAAAATGCTGCCTGGCCTGCTGTGTTCCACCAGCATTTTGTGTGTGTTGTTTGAATTTCCAGCATCTGCAGGTTTCCTCGTGTTTGCTCTGTCCATTGAAATCTAGCTAGTACTTTATTAATCAATCCAATCAGTTCCATTCCCACACTTCACCACCAGCACTGTAAGTTCGAGTCACAGCTGGAAGGATGAACAGTTCATCCTGAAGAGTGGAATAGCAAGGTAGTGATTATATTTCATTTATTGTCATGGATATGTTTGTGAGAATAGTATCCATCCTTCCCACAGTCACAATAATCTCCACAGCTGATCTTCAACAGGTGTTAGGCTCAATATTTTTCCTCCTGTAGGCACCAGGAAGCCTTACAAGGTCACTCAAAGAGAAAATGAGGAATAGGGGGAATGCTGTCACCAAGGAAGAGGGGAATACATGTCATTGAAGGCATAGTCGGGCCATCTACATAGCAGGCACTTCCTTCTGGAAAAAGTGAAATCTTACTTAAACCGTGCAGGACTTTGATGAACAGTATCAGGAAGCCAAATTGTCCATCGAAATCTGACTAGACCTTTATAAATCTGCTGGAGGCAGAACTAAAGATGGTGCCAGATGTTCATCTGCAAAACAGATTAAATTCTTCTCTCTAATGCCACTTCTTTCCTTTTCAAGGTGGCTGGGGTCCTGATGGAGTCCGTGATCTACAGCTGCACTCAAACTGCGGTTCATCATGGCAGGGGGCTCCTGCTCCCAGAGCTTGCCAAGCAGCCCAACGTTTTCGGTGAGTCCAGGAGCAGCCTGGAAAACATGCCCCCTCAGGGTGCGGCCCTGCAGGCTTGTAGACGACCCGATTCCTCACTAGTGTCGCCAAATGAAGCTTCATGTGAGATCAGAAAATCGAGACAGCTGTGTATGGTGCTGTCGAAATAAGCGATGCTGCTGACTGTAACATGGAAACGTGAGCTATTGGTCTCCTGCACACTGTGACAGGAGTGACGGCTCTCTCTCTCCCATTAGTGAGACAGAGCGAGCCTGTGGCATGTCAAGGTGTTGCCATGAACAGTGTCTGTTTTTTAGATCGTGGTCTTTTTGGGGCTTTGTTACTGCATGCATGGCGGGTTCTAATGTGTTTGCTGAGGCAGGAAGGGGAGGGGAAGCGGTGGGTTGATGCTTTGCTGCTGCCTGCGCATGGGGGAGAGGGGGCTTTGGGGTTCTAACGTTTTCTGCCATTCGTTCTTTGGGGTTTTTCGTCTGTTTCACAGATGTCCGAGACGAGTAAGAATTTCAGGTTGTATTCTGCATACATTCTCTGATATCAAATGGAACCACTGAACCATTGATTATAGCAGGAGCACCACAAGCAGTTTGGGTATCCCGAGTTCTGAACAGAGATGCTCGCCTTGGAGAAAGCACAAGAAAGATAGACTGAATTGACTTTTGTCGAAAGGCATGAGAAATAGGACACTCCTCCATTCGGAAGTTTGTGAATCTTTGCAAGTTTCCCTGCCAGAGGGCTCCAGTGTTGAATCATTGAGTAAATTCATGACTGACTGTTGAAAGATTTTTGAATTCCAGGATAAAGGAGGGATATTCAGATCAGAAGGGAAATTAGAGTTTACATAGAAGATTAGGCAAGTTCTAGGGGGCATAGATAGTGTAGCAGTGAGTAGGATGCTATTACAGCACCAGCTGCCTGGGTTTCAGTTTCACTGCTGTCTGTAAGGAGTTTGTGCATTGACCGTGTGAGTTTCCTCCGGCTGCTCCAGGTTCTTCCCACATTCCAAAGATGGAGTGGTTAGTAGCTTAACTGGTCACATGGGTCTAATTGGGCACTGCAGGTTGGGAAGGCCTTTTATCATGTTCTATCTCTAAATAACTAAAGAAAAAGGATAACTTGGGTGTCAAATTGTCCCTGTTGGACGTCAGTGTGTCCCTTTTGTACATCAAAGTGTCCGTTTTGGACATCAAATATGGACATCAGCAATTCAGGAACAGCTTCTTCCCT
This sequence comes from Hypanus sabinus, assembly GCF_030144855.1. Lineage (NCBI taxonomy): Eukaryota > Metazoa > Chordata > Chondrichthyes > Myliobatiformes > Dasyatidae > Hypanus > Hypanus sabinus. Next base: position 18,182,464 of record NC_082717.1, on the reverse strand, counting down.
TCTGCCATCCAATTCCTAAATGGACGTTGAACCCATGAACACTACCTCACTTTCTCAATATACATTATTTCTGGTTTTGCACAATTTTTAATCATATACTGTACTTTATTTATTTGTTTATTTATTCTTCTATATTATATATTGCATGAAACTTAGGAAACTTCATGACATGTGCCAGTGAAAATAAACCTGATTCTGATTCCAGTTATCTCTATTGAACATCAGATTGTCTCTATTGGACGTCAACGTGTGCCCTATTTTTGCTTCTCATTCTTAGGTTTCAAGAACCAACTTGCCTGCTCCAGTCAGTGCCCTGGACATGTGGCTGGTCCAGGATTAACCACTTCTACCCTAAAATAGGCCCAGGATGAGAAGACACCAAGTAATTTAATATTGGTAAGATGGACACAAACTGTAAAGACTAACACACTGTGTCCTGAATTACAAAGTGCTAACTGCACAGACAGACTACTCAGCCCAACAGTGAAATAGATAACATAACATTAATCGACATTCATTTCCACCTGCCATATTCTCTCCCACTCACTTGTTCCCTTGAATCATCTTTATACCCTTCTTCCTGCTTACCACACCATCTAGTTCTGTATCATCAAAAAATTTTGAAATATTACATTGCTTTCCCTTAGACAAATCATTAATGTTGATTGTGAAAAGCTGAGGCCCAAGTCACTGTCTACCATTCTGAAAAAGACACAGTTATTCCCACTCTCAGCTCTCTCTCTGTTAACTGTCTCACAGTCCACACCAATTCAAGCTCCTGAACTTGTGGACTTGCTTTCAAGGACTCTACAACTCGTGTTCTCAGTATTATTTATTTATTACTATATGCTTTTTTCTATTTATACAGTTTGTCTTCTTTTGCACATTGATTGTCAGTCTTTATCGTCAGCTTTTCATTGATTCTGTTGTGTTTTGTTGTATCGACTGCAAGTGCCCGCAAGAAAATAAATCTCAGGATAGTATATGGTTATGTACATGTACTTAGATAATAAATTTACTTTGAACTTTATTTTGAATCTATTTCCCCCAGTTCCGTGTGATTTAATCTTGTTGACCAGCCTCCTGCATGGAGCTTTGTCATGGGCTAACATAGTGCGGAAACTGGTCCTCCAACCCAACTCATCCACCTTGACTAAAATGTCTGTCTGAGCTCGTTCCATTTGCCCATGTTTGATTGACATGCCTCCAAGCCTTTCCTATCTATCCAAAGGTCTTTCAGTGTTGTTATCAAAAGCCTTCTGAAAATATAAATATATCACATGTACATCAAATAATTCCCCTTTAACTATTCCCCCTCACCACATCCTCAGTGCTGTAATAGATTAGTCAAACATGATTTCACTTTCAAAGATACATCCTATTTTCTTTCTCTAATGTTCTATTCTAATATTCCTCCAGCTTTTTCTCTACTGTATTAGGCTGACAAGTTAGTAGTTCCCTATCTTTCTCTCTCTCTCTCCTTTAAATAGTAGGGTCCCATTTGCTACCTTCCATTCTGCAGGGAATATTCCAGAATTTACTGTATTTTGGGAGATGATAAATTACAAAGACTTACCAGTAAACAACTGTTTGCACTTTTGGTCTTCTTTTGCACATTGGTTGTGTGTCAGGCTTTGCTATATATAGTTTTTTTTTTGATAAATTTTATTGTATTTCTTTATTTTCCTGTAAATGCCTGCAAGAAAGTGAATCTCAAGTTAGGATATGGTGACGTATATGTACTTTGAAAATAAATTTACTTTGAGCTTTGATGATAACCAAGGCAAATGTTTTCTTGGTAGCCAGTTCATAAACTCTGGAGTGTAGGTAAACAAATCCCTGATGCTTTCTTCATTTATTGAGATACAGCACCAAGCAGGCCATTCCGACCCTTCGACTCATGCCACCCAGCAACCCCCTCAATTTAATCCGAGCCAAATCACAGGACAATGTACAACGACCAATCAACCTACCAACTGTTTTATCTGTGGACTGTGGGAGGAAACTGGAGCACCTGTAGGAAACTCACATGGTCATAGGGAGAACGTACAAACTCCTGACAGGGAGCTTGAACCTGGGTTGCTTGTACTGTAAAGCGTTGTGCTATCCACTACACTAGCAGCAAGACTCTTCAGCTCATCCAATACTGTACTGTCTTTTTACAAGTACTCATTTCGTTCTTTTCTCATTTGATCCTTGGTTTTGGATTTCTGTGAGTCTTATTATATCTTCTGTGAAGGCATTTACAAAATCCTTGAAAGTCTCGATGCAGGATTTCAACCCAAAATGCCAACATTCCTCTCCCCACTGAAGCTGCTTGATCACTGAGCTCCTCCAGCAGATAGCTGGCTGCACAAAATCTTCATCTGCTCTCTCTGCCTTTTCCTTATTCCAACTAGTCCAGGGCAGTTTATGCTCCCCATAAGCCCCCTACCACCCCACATCATTCAACTTCATCTGCGAAGCCATCTGTCCTATCTCTCTCCCCCTCCCCCCCCCCCCCCCGCCATACTCTGTTAAATATACTGATACACCATAACCACTCCACGTGGGAGTGAGTTCCATATTCAAAGTGCTCTCTGGACAAACAGCTTCCTCCAGAGCTCTGTGATGGATTTAATAAACCATCTGAAAACACATTTCCGAAGGTTTTTAGATTGTTTTTGGCACCTGTGTGAATGGAAGCTAGCAAACCAACAGATTGCTTGGGAGGGTTGCTCGGGAAGGAAATTTATTATTGAAAATCCTGCAGTTTTTGCCACAAGCCATTGATCATTTGCTTTTCGGAGACCAGAAGTGAAAATTAACTGAGAGAATGATAGAAATTGGATATTACTGTAGAATGTTATCCAGCCTGACAGCAGTGGTGACCCATCTGCTGTTATTTATATGGCCCTTCTGGTTAGTCTAGGGACTATTCCAGGGCATGAATATAATACTGCCTGTCCTGTGTTCTTGCTAAATCCAAATACCTCTTGATCACAGAGTGTGTGCAACAGAGTAGCAACATCCCCAAAAAACAAGTGGGCACATCAGAGGGTAATAGGGCAATAGGGCTTTAAATCACCAGAACAGGTGTGGGCAGCAGTTTCCCTTTGCTGAATGACATCGGTGAACCAGATGGGTTTTTATGGAAATCAAGCAATTTCATAATCTGATACTATTTAATTTTCATTCCAGGTTTATTTAATTAGCTGCATTTCAACTCCCCAGCCGCCTTTTTGGGATTTAAACTTGTGTCTTTGAATGCTTATCACTAGTCCTGTAAATTAGTTTCTGTGCCGTGATCATCACCGTGTGCCTTGTCATATGACATTGGCGACCATGGCCTTTTCATGTCTATGGTTGTTCTTGGCAAATTTTGCTACAGGAGTGTTCTGCCATTGCCTTCTTCGAGGCAGAGTCTTTACAAGGCAGGTGACCCCAGCCATTATCAATACTCTCTAGAGATTGTCTGCCCGGTGTCCGTGGTCGCATCACCAGGACTTGTGATGTGCACCGGCTGCTCGTACGACCACCCACCACCTGCTCCCATGGCTTCACATGGTGCTGATCGGGCAGGGGGTTGGGGGTGTAGGTGCTACACCTCGCCCAAGGGTGGCCTGCAGAATGGCAGAGGGAAGCAGGCTTTATGCCTCCTTTGGTGGAGACATATCTCCAGTCCTCCATCCGTCTCTGTGTCAACACGCCCAATAAGCCATTGCCACTTACTCTTTGCCAGCCTGGGGTGGCAGTCCAGTGCTGTCTTCCTGTTCTTCTATTTTAACCTGGTCAACTAAACGTAGGGAATAAAGGTCAGACATGGAATCCTGCAGTAACCTCGCGGAAATGTTGAATGAAGGGCGAACTAAGAAATGAGATCTGCTTATAATCAGAGGCAGCAGGAAAGTTCTTGATGCCATCAAAGGAACTGGTTGCGGACTTTAGGAAGGGGAAGTCAGCAGAATTCTCACCAGTCCTCATTGAGGGGTCAGCAGTGGAAAACGTGAGTAGCTTCGAGTTCCTGGGTGTTGACATCTCAGAGGATATTTCCTGGGCCCAGCATATTGATGCAAGCATGAAGAAGGCACACCAACAGCTACGTTCAGACTTTGAGGAGATTTAGATGTCACCGAGGACTCTAGAAAATTCCTGCAGATGTACCGTGGAGAGCAATGTGACTGGTTGCCTCATAGCCTGGCTCCAATGCATAGGATCACGAGGAAATGAAGAGAATTGTAGACTCATCCAATTCCACTGAATGATTATAAATTTATAATATTATTTATAGTGTTATAAATTTGGACTGGCCAACATGCAAAATTTTGCACGTTAGGTTTTTCCGTCAAGTCAATTACAAGCTGACAAAAATCCACACAATGGCCTGAGTTGCTTTGTCACTTATTGATAACAAACAAAGATGAAAACAACAAGAATTCTGAGTATACACTCAGCGGCCACTTTATTAGGCACACCTGCTCATTAATTCAAATATCTAATCAGCCAGTCACATAGCGGCAACTCAATCTATAAGAGCATGCAGACATGGTCAAGAGGTTCAGTTGTTGTTCAGGTCAGACATCAGAATGGGGAAGGAATGTAGTCTCAGTGACTAAGTGGGATGATTGCTGATGTCAGATTGGGTGGTATGAGAAATTGCTGAGCTCCCAGGATTTTCTTACGCAGTTGTCTCTAGAGTTTACAGAAAATGCTGCGAGAAACATTGAGTGAGTGGCAGTTCTGTGGGTGAAAATGCCTTTTTACTGAGGGAGGTCAGAAGAGAATGGCCAGACTAGTTCAAGCTAACAGGAGGGCGACAGTGACTCATAACCACTCATTATAACAGTGGTGTGCAGAAGAGCATCTCTGAATGGACAACTTGTTGAACCTTGAAGTGGATGGGCTACAGCAGGGGTCAGCAACCTTTACCACTGAAAGAGCCACTTGGACCCGTTTCCCACAGAAAAGAAAACACTGGGAGCCGCAAAACCCGTTTGACATTTAAAATGAAATAACACTGCATACAACGTTTTTTTTGCCTTTATGCTATGTATAAACAAACTATAATGTGTTGCATTTATGAAATTGATGAACTCCTGCAGAGAAAACGAAATTACATTTCTGCATGCAACAAAAACATTTTGAACTCCGAAAAAAAGACGTTGGGTTGAAAGTTACTTTTAAGTAAAATATTCAATGTCTATTTGAGTCCTTCTTGTATTTATGAAAAACGCTGAACTTAAATTTTCCGCCAGCAGCAAACCAAAAATAACGTCAGCCAGCTGTGATCCTGAAAAATGAAAGGACTATTTCACTGAACAATGAAAAAATATGAATATAAGTAAAATAATAGGCAATTAAAATATTTATCATACTTGGTTAATGGGATTTCTGCTCCTGGACCTCAGCGCACAGCATCTGCACATCAGGGCTGTATGATGTCACCTTCATCTTTACACAGGATCGCAAGCTGTCATCTGTGAGGTTTTCAATATCACTCCATTTGTGTTTCTGAGCAAGAACGGCCTTCTGACGGGCAACATCTTCAAGGTCTGCTGTCAAGCGTCTAAACTTGGACACCCATATGTCTTTGTCGGCTATGTCGGCCAGTTCCATCTCAAGATCAGGTTGACTCACACCTGCCAATGCAGTCGTATTCAGTAGGGAAGGATCGATGCTTAAGGGAGTGACCGGGAAGGATAATGTGTTTTTTTTCCTCTCTGAACTCACAGAAGCGTTTCCCAAACGATGTTTGCATTGCGATGATTGCAGAATGTAAATACTCCGAAATTATCATGTCGTGACCTTGTTTGAACTCTCTCAAATTGGGGAAGTGAGACAAAGTGCCTTTCTGTAAATCTCTGGCAAGCACTGTCAACTTGCGCTCGAATGCCAAAACATCCTCCAACATGTGCAGGGCTGTACGTCCTTTCCCCTGAAGAGCTGTGTTCAGCGTGTTCAGGTGCGCTATCATGTCTACCATGAAGTGTAGCTTTTCCAGCCACTCTGGCTGTTCCAGCTCAGGAAAGGTGAGCCCTTTGCTGCCCAGGAAAGTTTTCACTTCTTCCAGACACGCGACAAAGCGTTTCAGCACCTTCCGTCTGGACAGCCAGCGATAAAAACACGTTGTAGCGGTGTCAGTAAACTGCAGTCAAAGATAGCTTTATTCGAACTAAACAGCCTTGCTTTTAAGCCTCCCTCAACCCAGCCCCCATGGACGCAGATGCTGCAAAAGACGCGTACTCACAAACCCCCGTAGGCTATCTCCCTTAGCCGGAATGCTGGCTAATTGTGAGCCGTTTCGGATGTGGCAGGAAATGTGTCGCTACACTTAGGTTGTACAAGATCACCATAATTACATTTCAAAAGCTAACAAACTAACATAAAATACATTTTAATTAAATACTGACCAATTATTTCCCAAAGCCACAGGGAGCCGCAGCACAGAGGTGAAAGAGCCACAAATGGCTCGGGAGCCGCAGGTTGCCGACCCCCGGGCTACAGCATCTGAAGAAGATACACTCAATGACCACTTTATTAGGTACACCCTTAAAGTGCAATGGCTAACCCATCCGACTTCCCCTATCTGTAGGTTTTTTATGTAACATTCATTCAAGAGGGCTTTGGGATAATTAATGTTTGTAATTCCTGGTAGATTATGTAATCAGGGCACTGACACAAGGGGTTGAATGTGAAAGTACTTTCTCATCTTTTGAAAAGCATATCATTCAAAAAAAAGTTCTGGTCAGTTCATCCAGTTCATCTTCAGTGTCTCATCGATCATGTATAGTAACTTAATGGTTAATTTGCTAGACCAATGGCTAAGGCCTGAGTTCAAATCCCATGGTGGATGCTGTAGAATTTATAATTCAAATAATTGAATAAATCAGGAGCAATAAAAGCTATCAGTAGCAATGGGGGGCATGAAATTACTTGATTGTCATAATGGTGTATATGGTTCATTAATATCTTTCAAAGAAGAGAATTTCCTGTCCTAACCTCGTCTGACCTGTTTAAAAGTTATGTGATTCTAGACTTAACAACATGGTTGAATTTCAACTCCTGCATTAATTCAGGAGGATTGAGGGATGTGCGTAATACATATAGAACATAGAACAGTACAGCACATTACAGGCCCTTCAGCCCACAACATTGTGCCGACCCTCAAACCCTGCCTCCCATATAACCCCCCACCTTAAATTCCTCCATATACCTGTCTAGTGGTCTCTTAAGCTTCACTATGAAGTTTAGATATGCTGGCATTGTCTGTACTGTTTGCATCTGTAGGATCATAGGCCATTGGTTACTAACTGCCTTATTAGGGCCTCACATAGTGAGATACTGTACAATGGAAATCATCAATTGGCAGATCATTCCACATTGAGGTAGAACAAAGGAAGACAAAATGCAGAGCACAGTGTTACCAATACAGAGAAAGTACAGTACAGATAGTCAATCTAAGAGACTGAGAGACCAAGATTTCTTCTGGGTAAGTAGAAGAAAGAATAATCAGCTTCTCTCTCCCCGTCCCTCTTTCACTCTACCATTCTCTATCTCTCTACCATGCTAGATCTCTCTCATTTCATCTTTCTCCATCTCACCACCTCCATCTCTCCTTCTCCCCCCTCTATCTCTTCCTCTCCCTCGATAGTATCTCTCTCTATCTCACAATCTTTCTCCCTTTCTGTCTCTCCATCTCTCCCTCTGTATATTTCTCTCATTATTTCTCATTCTCTCTCTCCCTCACCCTACCTCTCCCTCTCTCTCTTTCACTCCCTATAGTATCCCTCTCTCCCTCTCTCCCTCCCTCCTTTCTAGGGCTTTGGGCTATCAGTTCATCAAAGACGGGTTGTAGATAGGTTTGGAGTTTATTCTCTGGAGTGCAGGAGAATGAGGGACCTTACAGGATACAGAATGACGTGGACTATGGATAGGGTAAATGCATTCAGACTCTTCCCCTCAGACGTGGCACATGCTTCCAGGGGTTTGTATCTTCAGCCTGATGGAAGGGGCGAGGAGAAAGTGGGTGGGGTGGTTGGTTATGCCTTGACCAAGGCAGAGGGCGTTGTAGACAGAGGGGAGGCTGGTTTCTGTGACATGCTGAGCGGTGCTCTACAGTTTCTAATGGTCCTGGGCAGAGTACTCACCGTAACGAGCTGCGAGGCGTCTGGATACGAGTTTTTGGTGATGCATCGATAAACATTGCTGTGGGTCAATGGGAACATGCCACGTTTCTTTAGCCTTCTGAGTCAGTAGGGGGGCTGGTGTGCTATCTTGGTCATGGCATGTCCATGGCTCCCGTTGTTGAACAGTACTTGGACAAACAATTTCCAGGAGGACAGAGAGAGTCTCTGAAGGATGTTCTCAAAATCTCCGTGGATAAATGTAACCTACTCACCAAGTCATAGCCTCTGCTTGATCAAATTCAGAATGGAACTGAGCATCTTGAGCCCCTGCTTGCAGTGGAAGGAACACACGACCCACCCCAGTCCATCCACCGACCCAGACTCTACCATATTGGTCTGATCAGCCAGTTCAATACCCAGAGGGTGAGAGTGGAAGCAACCCAACCGACTGGGTTACAGAGGACAGGAGGGCTTAGGGATACCAAAATGCCGGTAGGACTGGTTGGAGTGAATGGCAGCTCCTGGGTTATACAATGGGACATAATTCTCTGCATTGTCACTGTAAGAGACCAGCATCATTGTTCACTGTACACATTTTATTGGCAGTAGCTGGATAGGTATATGATTTTGACCAATAAAACACCCATGACCATTGACAGGCAAACAGTGTGGTAAGGGGTAGGAGAGAGAGCACATGGTGCCAACAGGAATTTAGCAGGTTGCATCGAAGTGAGCTCATCCTGAACAGGTTGGCTGCATGTGCGGTTGATCTCTTTGTCCTTTTCTTTCTGTCTGAATATCCTAGCAGCACAAATCATTTCATTCTGCATCAGGCCCTTTATCTGGCCAGCCAGGATATAGGTCACATCCGACACACACAGACCGTAACCTTGCTCTCCAAACGACACGGAGGTGGACGTGCGTGTGACTGATTTCCAGGGGGTAAACATGTGTACAGTGGGGCAGCTCGGCATTCCCCAGAATTCTGTAGTTGTGATGTAATTTACTGCGTCTGTCACATCCCTGTCAGTCACAAGGCCCGGCAGGAGCATTCAGTTCCAGATGTTGGGACTGTCTGTCTCTGCTGTGAGTGACAGATTCCAGTTCATTGCAATTCACAGCACTAGTACAACACCGACATCAGCAAGCCGTGCCTTGAATGTGCACTTGCAGCTTTTTAAGCGATGGGAGAGAGATGTAACAAATTGCAACTTTCACAAGTGCATTTGATCACAAAATCCTCACAGCCAATTAATGATTTCTGATGTGTGGTCACTGCTTCATGTAGGAATTGATAAATCTATCAACTTCAAGCTCCCATTAGAGTAATAGTGACCGTATCATGTGCTTGTTCTAGTGAAGATAATTGAGGGTTAAATGTTAAGGAAGCTCTTGCTGCCTGAAGAGCTGAATGCCTTTTACACACTTTGAAAAGGAGAATCTACTGTACCTACACCTGTGTGAATCCCTGCAGCATCTGGTGATCCTGAATAAATATGCATACTGTATATCTATATATTAACCATCAACTTTGGTAAGATGGAGGGGCGTTCCACCGCAGCAGCATCTCTGGGATGAGCCAAAAGTGATTTTGACTTTTTTAAAATGGCGTTTTTATGACCACAAGACACTGCTGGGCGTCAAGAGCTTCAAGTACTGCAGGTCTACCCTATCTGTGAGCTGCTCTGTGGTGAAAGAGCTGGACTGGGTGCCTGGTACAGAAAGGCATCAGAGTTGATGATGGATGAAGTGAGATGGAAGTCAGTTGTGTTGATAATGGAAATTTCACATGATTTGAAGCTCAATTAATTCATTAAGAGAACAGATATATTTAAGGAATGGTAATTACATCAATAACCTCCATACCATAGCCATATGGTTGAAGGGTGTTGCCAATGTGATGGGACAAATGCTCTGATTGTGTTCTGATGGCCTTAAGGACTAATTCACTAAATAAGAAAGGGAAGCTGGAACTCGTCACTCAGAACCTTAGTAGTTTCGGTATGGAGAATTCCAAAGACTTATCTGTCCTTCATCTCTCCATATTTTTACCTTATGCCTTATGTAGTCTATTCCTTATTTTTAGACAGAGATTCTGAATTCTAGATTCCCAGACTGGGGAAAAAGTCCCTCCTACATCCACCCTGTTGAGCATGATGAGTATACTTCCGCCCCCCCCCCCCCAACACATGAGAGAACAGAAGCTGGGCCGATTCAATCTCTGCCCGTGAATGGTCTCGCATCTCAGGAACCAGTCTGTTAAAGCTTTGCTACACGTCCTTTGTGGTATATACAGTATGTCCTCTTTTAAATGTTCAAAGGGAAGAAGGACACTACCGTGGCTGACAAGTGAGGTCAGAGCCAAAGTAAAAGCAAAAGAGAGGGCATACAATGAAGTCAGAGCTAGTGGGAAGATAGAGGATTGGGAAGCTTTTAAAAACTTTCAGAAGGAAACTAAGAAGGTCATTCGGAAGGAAAAGATGAATTATGAGAGGAAGCTGGCAACTAATATCAAAGAAGTTACTAAAAGCTTTTCTAAGTATATAAAGGGTAAAAGAGAGTCGAGGATAGATATAGGACAAATACAAAATGATGCTGCAGATATTGTAATGAGGGATGCAGAGATGGCAGAGGAACTGAATGCGTATTTTGCATCAGTCTTAACAGTGGAAGACATCTGTAGTATATCGGACATTCAAGGTAAGTGAGGTTTGTGCAGTGAAAATTATGACTGAGAAGCTTAATGGTCTGAGGGTGGATAAATCTCTTGGACCTGATGGAATGCACCCTTGGGTTCTGAAGGAAGTAGCTGGAGAAATTGTGGAGTCGTTAACGATGATCTTTCAAGAATCGATAGATTCTGGCATTGTACCGGATGGCTGGAATACTGCAAATGCTACACTGCTATTTAAGAAAGGTGGGAGGCAGCAGAAAGGGAACTATAGACCTGTTAGCCTGATATCAGTAGTTGGGAAATTGTTGGAATCAATTGTTAGGGATGAGATTACAGCGTACCTGGAGGCACGTGACAAGATAGGCTGAAGCCAGCATGGTTTCCTGAAGGAAATCTTGCCAGACTAAACTACTGCAATTCGTTGAGGAAATGACAAGCAGGGTAGACAAAGGAGATGCAGCAGATATGGTGTACTTGGAGTTTCAGAAGGCCTTTGATAAGAAACCGTACATGAGGCTGCTTAGCAAGATAAGACCCCATGGAATTATGGGGGGGGGGGCTACTAGCGTAGGTGGAGCATTGACTGATCGGCAGAAAACAGAGAGTGGGAATAGAGGGTTCCTATTCTGGTTGGCTGCCGGTAACCAGTGGAGTTCCACAGGGCTTGGTGTTGGGACCGGTGCTTTTTACGATGCACATTAATGATTTGGACTAAGGGATTAATGGACTTCTGGCTAAATTTGCCAGTGATACAAAGATAGGTGGAAAAGCGGGTAGTGTTGAGGAAACAGAGAGCCTGTAGAGAGACTTAGGTAGTTTAGGGGAATGGGCAAAGAAGTTGCAAATTAAATACAATGTTGGAAAGTGCATGGTTAAAGTGCACTTTGGTGGAAGAAATAAAGGGGCAGACTATTATTTAGATGGGGAGAGAATTCAAAATGCAGAGATGCAAAGGGACTTGGGAATTCTTGTGCAGGATACCCTAAAGATTAACCTCCAAGTTGAGTTGGTGGTGAAGAAGGCGAATGCAATGTTGGCATTCGTTTCTAGAGGTATAGATACAAGAGAAAGGATGTGATATTGAGGCTCTATAAGGTACTTGTGAGACCACACTTGGAGTATTGTGTGCAGTTTTGGTCACCTTATTTTGGAAAGGATATACTGACATTGAGAGGGTTCAGAGAAGATTCACAAGAATGATTCCAGGAATGAAAGGGTAACCGTATGAGGAATGCCTGTCAGCTCTTGGGCTGAATTCCCTGGAGTTCAGGAGAATGAGGGGGGATTTCATTGAAACATTCTGAATGTTAAAAGGCCTGAACAGATTAGAAATGGCAAAGCTATTTCCCATGGTAGGGGATTATAGGACAAGTGGGCACGACTTCAGGATTGAAGGACGTCCTTTTAGAACTGAAATGTGGAGAAATTACTTTAATCAGAGTGTGGTAAACCTATGGAATTTGTTGCCATGAGCGGCTATGGAGGCCAAGCCATTGGGTGTATTTAAGGTAGAGATAGATGGGTTCTTGATTAGCCAGGGCATCAAAGGGTATGGGGTGAAAGCAGGGGAATGGGGATGACTGGATGAAGTGGATCAGCCCATGACTGAATGGTGGAGCAGACTCGATGGGTCAAATGGCCTGCTTCTGCTTCTAAATTTTATGGTCTTATGATCTTTTAAATAAGGAGAGCAGGATAGTACATGATGCTCTGGGTGTGGACTCACCAAGGCTCCGGGAGATTGCAGTAAGATACCTCCTGCACTAAAATCTTCTTGCAATAAAGGTTAATGTATCATTTTATTTCCTAATCACTTGCTGCACCTGTATGTTAGCCTTCAGGAAACACAGCTCCCTTTGAACATCAACATTTCCCAGTCATTCAGTGGCCACTTTATTAGATACATTCAGTACATAAGAAGATAAGAAATAGGAGCAGGAGTCGGCCATCCGGCCCATCAAGCCTGCCCCACCATTCAATAAGATCATGGCTGATCTATCCGTAAACTCAGCTCCATCTACCTGCCTTTTCCCCATAACCCTTAATTCCCTTACTATGTAAAAACCTATCTAACTGTTTCTTAAATATATTTAGTGAAGAAGCCTCGGTTGCTTCCCTGGGCAGAGAATTCCACAGATTCACCACTCTCTGGGAAAAAACAGTTTCTCCTCATCTCCGTCCTAATTCTTCTCCCCTGAACCTTGAGGCAATGTCCATAATAAAGTGACCGCTGAATGTATGGGGACTTCTACTGCTGTAGCCCAGTGGATGACAACCACTCCATGGTCAAAGCAACTTGGATCACATTTATTCCCCAATGGTTATTTGATCTCTACAACAACTGAACCTCTTGACCATTTCTGTATGCTCTTATGCATTAAGTTCTATAGATGTGTGTTGGAGAGTATATTAACTGGTATGGAAGCAGCAATGCCATCGAATGAAAAAGCTGACAAAATCTCAAGGATACGGCCCAGTCCATCGCAGGCAAAGCCCTTCCCGCCACTGTGCACATCTACATGGAGTACTGTCGCAGGAAAGCAGCATTCATCATCAGGGACTTCCACTACCCAGGCGATGCTCTTCTCTCGCTGCTGCCGTCAGGAAGAAGGTTCAGGAGCCTCAGGACTCATACCATCATGTTGAGGAATAATTATTATCCTTTGACCATCAGGCTCTTGAAACAGAGAGGATAACTTCACTCAACTTTACTTGCCCTCTCACTACCTATGGACTCACTTTCAAGGACTCTTCATCTCATGTACTTGATATTTATTGCCTATAAAAAAAATTATTATTTCTTCTTCTTTCTTTTTGTATTTGCACAGTTTGTTTTATTTTGCAATTTGATTGTTTGTCCGTCCTGTTGAGTGTGGTCTATTGTGTTTCTTGTACTTATAATGAATGCCCGTGAGAAGATAAATCTCAAGTTTGCATATGGTGACATCCATGCACTTTGAAAATAAATTTACTTTGAATTTTGAGTTGCTACTACGTGATTAGATATTTTTGCATTAATGAGCTGGTGTACTTAATAAAGTGGCCGCTGATTTTAATCATCATTGCCCCAGACTCACTGCCATCACAACATAAGATAAACACAGAATGAAAACTTGCTGCTACAAGCCCGTTTGTTATCACCTTCTTCACTGGGTTTGGGCCGTGATTGCATCAATCTTGGGATGAAATGAAAATTACACGCTACGTTGCATGCTTTCCTTGGAGGTTGGAAAGGTGAACATCAAGAAACTGTGAGAAGTAGGTATCTGAATAATTTATAATAAGAGGATTTTGCACACACCCAGTTATCATCTGCTGCTGGAAACAGACCTTCAGGCTATAATCAAGCTCCATGGGCACAGAAGCTGAGGTCTTATTTAAATTTATGTCAGAAATTTATTCTTCATTTTTACTAGAAATGTTTGTTTTGGCAATTGTCTCTGGCTGATTGCTTGGGGGCAGATGCTCTCATTTTAGTTCAATTGTGTTTTTGCTTCATCACGATCACCTTGAGCGGGGCTCAGACCTGTAAGGTCCTTGCAGATTATCATTTCTAGCGAGTGCCTTGTCATCAAGAGCCAGTCTCTCTGCAGATCTTAGCAATCTCTTTGCACATGAACTCCAATAAGTGACGATCATTGGGAAACACAGTTACCTCTGTTTAGGGTTGAGGGCTTTCCCCACTCCAAAGACTTTAAGACCAAAAATTTAAGCAGCTGCTCCAGTGAAACACTGCTGCGGAGGTGTGCGTTGGATTTCAAACTCTCACCCTGTCTGCCCAATCTGTTGAATGCTCGTTGACTGTCTTTGCCCATTGTTTTTCACACACTAACCATATCAGGAATAGCTTCTTCCCCTCCACCATCAGATTACTGAACGGATGTAGGCCTCCGTTAGCCTCGATAGTCCATGGATTTGTACCTTGGAAAGTTTCCAGGCCACAAGCCTGGGCAAGGATATTTTTTATGGAAGACCGGCAGTTGCCCAAGCTGCAAGTCTCCCCTCTCCACGCCACCGATGTTGTCCAAGGGAAGGGCATTAGACTGGACAGATAATGAACCCATGAACAATACCTCAGTACTTTAGCTCTCTTTGTACAAAAGTAAATGGCTTGTTTGAATATATATTTCTTACTGTAATTTGTAGTATTTTTTTATGCACTGCAGCCACAAAACAACAAATCTTGTGACACCAGTCATTGATAATGAACTTGATTCTCATTCTGTCATAGGCTGCATGGTAACGTTTCAAAGGGGGGAGCAGGAGAGCTATTCTCAGTGCCTCGCCTAATGGCGCAACAACGGTTGGCTTATGAAGCATGATGACAAGAGGGAGTATAGAAAGGAAGTGGAGCGGCTGCTGGACTGGTGGATCAACCTAAGCCTGAACATGGAGAAGGCATTCTGGAACTCAGGAAGGTGCAGACGAACCACCCACCCCTGCAGAAACATGGTTCATCTGTAGAGAGAGTTACATTCAATAGGTTCAATAGGTACCTTTAATGTCAGATACATTCTGAAATTTTTATTCTTTACAAACATCCACGGAAACAGAGGAGTGCCCCAGAGGATGAATGACAGTTAAACGTTAGAACCCCAAAGCACCCCCCAACTCCCCCTTCCCACACAGTAACAGCAGCAAGGCAATGACACCCCCCCACCAGCAAAAAAAGCATCAGCGCCCTCCACCGAGCACTCAAGCGTGCAGCAAAGCATCAATAAAGGCACAGACTTGCAGCACCCCACCCCCAAGACTACTCTTCACACAGTAATTAGCCAAAGCACAAGCTCTCTCTCTCCCTAATAAGGGAAAAAGAGGAGTTCCTGTTTCACAGCGAGAGAGGAGACATAACAAACAACTCACCGATTTATGATGTTAAAAGTCTGTCTCGTCGCTTTTTCCCGGCTCTGTGCCCAGAGAATTGGCCCCAGAAAGGCTCGGGTCTCTGGACACAGAGCCAACAGCCAAATCGCTGCTCCCGATGTTCTGTGTTCTCCTGCGATGCCTCAGTCAGGGGCACCAGCCTTGAATCAGCGCATCTCCAGAGCCACAAAAATCCAGCACCCGGAAGGTGTGCTATTCTTCCAGACCGCATCCTTGGCATATCAAAAAGCGGCCGGTCGTGAGGCCCTGAGAGCGGGTCCCATTCTCGCAAAGAACCAAAGTCGGAATGTAACTCCAGGTCAGGGTTTTAAAAGAACCTTGAGAAGTTGAGGGGGGGGGGGGAGGAGGTGGGAAAGAAATATCAAAGATAGAAACTGAGCTGTTGCCGAAGATACAAGGAAAGGAGTCGCCATTTAGTGCCATCTTGACCTTACTCCGCCCTCCCCCCCACACCAGGTTCCTGGGAGTTCACATCATGGATGACCTCTCCTGGTCACTTAATACCATCTCCCCGAACAAAATGGTACAGCTGGACCTCCACCTCCTAGGAAGATTGAGGCAAGCGAGGCTCCCCCTTCTCCATCTTAACTGCATTTTGCAGGAGCACTATTGAAAGCGTACTGACAAGTTGCATCTCCATCTGGTTTGAGAGCAGCCGAGCATCGGACAAGAAGGCCCTACAAAGGACTGTGAGAACAGTAGAGAGGGTCACAGGGGTCACCCTACCATCCATTGGAGACATTTATCAGGCTTTTAGTATTAGTAAGGATCCCACACATCCATCCAGCAACCTGTTTGACTTTCACCATCAGGCAGGAAACTCTATGAGAACGTTTCTTCCTTCAGGTCATAAGGCTTCTGAACCCCCTGCCACTTCACAATGTCATTGGTTAATCTGTTCTGTATCTTACAATATTTAATTTATGCACTTTGTTTATTTATGTACAATCAATCTGTAGATTTTATCCTACCTTCATAAGTTACTGTGTGTAATGTGTGTTACGTGTGCTACTGTTCTTTACACCCGGTTCAGAGAAAAGTTGTCTTGTTTGATGGTATGCATGGATATAGTTAAATGACAATGAATTTGACTTGACTTGACTTGAGTCAGCACCACTAAACTAACAGAACATCTTGTCTGATAAGGCTCCTGTGGAGAACCCAGGGAGAATCTGCAGGAGCAGAGCCCTTTACTGCATTAAAGATCTGTCATTAGTTGAGTCTGAACAATGCATTACCTTATACTCAGTGAACTGCATTGCTCTGTGTCGTTTCTGTAAGAACTGGATAGAAAGTGTAGGCCAAAGAAAGTTTCACAATCATGGGGATCACCATAGTACATAGAAGCAGAATGAGGCCATTCAGACATTGAATCTGCTCTCCCATTTGATCATAGCTGACTATTTTCCCTCTCAGCCCCATTTGCCTGTCTCCTCCCCACAACCTCGACATCCTTGCTAATTAAATACCCTTCAACCTTCACTTTACATATGCCCGGTGACTTGGCCTCCACAGCCATCTGTGTCAAGAATTCCACAGATTCACCTCCCTCTGTCTGAAGAGAATCACAGGAAAGTTCATGGGAACATGCTTGTGGACAAAGCCAAATTGAAGTTTATTGTCAATGAAAAATATATTTACCATAGCATCACAAAGACATAGCCTCATATGAGCAGCATTCACAAGAAAAATTCAAGTTTAACACAATGTTTACAAGAAAACACATTCAGAACAGGAAGTCCATTTTGGTGCAAAGTGGTCCAGCTGGCCATGGTGTTGTAAAATTGTCGTGAATGTTGAAGGGAAGTAGCTGTTCTTGAACATAACTCTATGGGATTTCAGGTTTCTGTACCTTCTGTCTGATGGTAGCTATGAGAAGCAGGCCTTGTTTTATAAAATACACTAGAGAATGCACAGAATCACTTCAGAGGCTTTGGTATACTTTTAAAGTGCACAGGCGAAACCTAAATATTTTGTTTTTCGTTGTTCTTCTGTGTCTGTTCAGTGAAAGGCAGACAGCATCCCACCTGTTTCCTTGTTCAAATTCCCTGACTCTAATTCCCAAGAATGCTAAGGAGAGAAGGACCCCCAAGAACACAGGGAGAAGTGAAGATGTTCCTCATGTAATTCCCAGCTTTGTTTAGAAACAGCACAATGTAGTGCACTGGAAGTGTGAAGCACAACCAGGAAGTAGTCGGCATGTCATTTAGATCTCACCTAGTCTGACAACAGATCCCCAACACAGGATCAGAGCAGCATCTCCTCTTGTAGTACACAGGACTCCCCAAGGTGTACCCTTGGAGTCATATCAAATAAAGTGGAGCAAACAAAGTGGAGCAAATAAAGCAAACAAAGAGCATATTGCATTCCAAAATCTCAAGTATTAGGAGAAACCCTGGATGAGGCCACAAACACAGAGAAATTAGAATGGGATGCAAATCTGAATTAGTTTCGCTATCGCTGAATGAAGAGACTGAAGAGAAAAGAAAAACAAAATCTTTGGTTTTATCCAGTGCACCTCAAAACATCTCAAGGCCACTGAAGTAATTCTGTGAAGGCTCTGGTGCACTTTAGAAAAAAAGGTCATTCTTCGCAAAGCTACCGTCAGGCAGGCAATACAAAAGCCTGCAGGTTCAAGAACAACTACTTCCCTTCAAACATTCACTTCTGGACAGCAGGTTCAGGAACAGTTACTGCCCTTTCTGAACCCTGAACCAGTGTGAATAACTTCACTCACCTTAACTCTGAAAATGATTCTACAACTGGTGGACTCACTTTCAGGCACTCTACAACTCATGTTCTCAGTGTTATATATTTATGTATTTATTTAATTTTTTTGTATTTGCACAGTTTGTCTTCTTTTGCACATTGGTAGTTTGTCCTATTTGTGTATAGGTTTTCATTGATTCTATCAGACCACAAAACATAGGAGCAGAATTAGGCCATTTGGCCCATCAAGTCTGCTCTGCTATTTCATCATGGGTTATCTAATTTTCTTTTCAGCCCCAGTCTCCAGTTTTCTCTCCATATCTCTTCATGCCCTGACTAATCAAGAACCTATCAACCTCTGCATAAAATATACATACAGCAGTGTCCTCCATAGCTTCCTGTGGCAATGAGTATCACAGAATCACCACTCCAGTGTAAGAAATTTCTCCACATCTCGTACTAAAAGGACACCCCTTTATTCTGAGGCTGTGTCCTCTGGTCTTAGACTCTCCCGCCATAGGAAACATCCTCTCCACATCTAATCTATCAAGGTCTTTCACCATTCAATAGGTTACAATGAGGTCACCCATCATTCTGCTGAATTCAAGTGAATACGGGCCCGGAGTCATCAAATGCTCTTCATATGACAAGCCAATTAATCCTGGATCATTTTCATGATCTTCCTTTGAACTATTTCCAGTTTCAGCACATCCTTTTGAAGGTAAGGACCAAAAACTGCTCACAGTACTCCAAGTGAGGCCTCACCAGTGCTTTATAAATTCTTAAAATTACGTCCTTGCTTTTATATTCTAATCCTCTTGAAATGAATGCAAACATTGCATTTGCCTTCCTCACCACTGACTCAACCTGCAAATTAACCTAAAGGAAATCCTGCACAAGCACTCACAAGTCTCTTTGCACCTCAGTTATTTCTATTTTCTCTCTACTTAAAAATAGTCAGCTCTTTCATTTCTTCTACCAAAGTGCATAACAGTACACTTCCCAACAAGTTATGTCATCTGTTACTTCTTTGCTCATTCTCCTAATCCATCGAACTCCATCTATAACCTCTCTACTTCCTTAAAACAACCTGCCCCTCCACCTATCTTCATATGTTCTGCAAATTTTGCAACAAAGCCATCAATTCCATCATCCAAATCATTATCATATAACATAAAAAGAATCGGTCCCAACACAGACCCCTCTGGAACACCACTAGTCATTGGTAGCCAGCCTGAAAAGGCTCCCTTTATTCCCACTCTTTCCCTCCTGCCAGTCAGCCACTGCTTTATCCATGCTAAAATCTTCACAGCAATACCATGGGCTCATAGCTTATTCAGCAGCCTCACGTGTGGCACCTTGTAAACTGCCCTCTGAAAATCCAAGTACACAACATCAACCAATTCTCCTTTGTTTATCCTGCTTGTTATTTCTTCAATGAATTCCAACGGGTTTGTCAGGCGAGTTTTCCCTTGAGGAAACCATGCTGACTATGGCCTATTTTATCATGTGCCTACAAGTACCCTGAGACCTCATCCTGAGTAATTGAATCCAACATCTTCTCAACCACTGAGGTCAGACTAATTTCTTTTCTTCTGCCTCTCTCCTTTCTTGAAGACTGGAGTGACATTTGCAATATTCCAATTTTCCAGAACCATTCCAGAATTTAGTGATTCCTGAAAGATCATTACTAATGCCTCCACAATATCTTCAGTCACACCTTCAGACTCTGGGGTGTACATCATCTGGTCCAGTTGACTTATATACCTTCAGACCTTTCAGTTTCCCTAGAATTTTCTCCCTAGCAGCATCTCTTCTTTCATGAAGTCCAACATCCACTTTCCCCTCTCTTTTACACTGTACATCTCTGAAGAAACTTTTGGTATCCTCATTAATATTATTAGCTAGCTTAATTTTGTATTCCACCTTTACCTTCTTAATGACTTTTTTAGTTGCCCTCTGGTGGTATTTGAAAGCTTCCAAATCATTTAATTTCCCATTAATTTTTGCTGTATTATATGCCCTCTCATTGACTTTCATGTTGTCTTTTACTTCTCATGTTGGCCATATATCTCTAAAAATATGAATTAAATAAAGACCATAAGACATAAGAGCAGAATTAATCCACTTCACCCATCAAGTCTGCTCCCCATTCCATCATGGCTGATTTATTATTTCTTTCAATCTCACTTTGCAGCCATTTTCCTTTAATCTTTAACACGTTGACTAATCAAGAACCTATCAACCTCTGTTTTAAATATGTTCAATGACGTGGCCTCCACAGCTATCTGTGGCAAATGATTCATCACACTCTGGCTAAAAAAAATTATTCCTATCTTTGTTCTAAATGGATGTCACTCTATTCTGAGACTGTGCCCTTTGGTCCTAGACTCATCCAATGGAAGAAACGTCCTCTCCCCCTCTCCACATCCACTTTATCTTGGCTTTTCTATATTTGATATGTTTCAATGAGATCACCCCTCATTCTTCTAAATTCAGTGATATACAGGCCCAGAGTTAACAATCGCTCTTCATATTCCCTTTCATTCCCAGGATCATTCTCATAAATATCCTCTGGACCTGCTGCAATGCCAGCACATCTATTCTTAGACATAGGATCCAACACCTCAAATATGGTCTGACCAATGTCTTCTAAATTCTCAGTATTAAGTCCTTGCTCTTATATCCTAGTTCTCCCAAAATGACTGCTAACTTTGCTTTCCTGACCACTGACTCAAAGTTCAAAGTGAATTTATTATACAGATACATTTATGTCACCAGATGCAACACTAAGATTAATTTTCTTGTGGGCATTCACAGTAAATAGCAGAAGCACAACAGAGTCAATGCTAGACAAGAAAAAATCTGCAGATGCTGGAAATCTGAGCAACACACACAAACTGCTGGAGCAACTCAGCAGGCCAGGCAGCACCTATCGAAAAGAATACAGTCGACGTTTCAGGTCAAGGCCCTTCAGCAGGAGTCAACGATAGACCGTCCTCACAGGGCAGGCAATCAATTTGTAAAAGACAATAAACTGCCACTACAAAAATTTTAAAAAGAATTAATAATAATCCTAATAACAATAATAAATAGTAAATAAGCAATCAATATCGAAAACATGAGATGAACCTGCAGCGTGACGGGATCAGAGGTGATGTATACTCGACTCAGTGCTGAACTGAGGCCAGGGCTGAGGATAGGGACTGCTCCGGGTTTCATGTCTGTAGACTCACTTTTGTTCTGGATGCTATTTGCTTACTTTTATTGCTTTTGTTTACTTTTTGCTTAATTTTGTTTTCTTCTTCGCTCTGCACACTGGGTGATGACGATTTGTGTTATGGGTTCTTCTGGGTTTCGTTGTTCTGCTGCTGCCTGTAAGGAGATGGAACTCAAGGCCTTTTAATCCACACATACTTAGGTAATAAATTAACTTTGAACTTCAAGTTAAACCTTTAGAAAATCCTGCACAAGGACTACCAAGAACCTTTACAACTCTGATATTTAAATTTTCTTCCCATTTAGAAAATAGTCTACATCTTTATTCCTTCTACCAAAGTGCATGATCATACACTATATTCCATCTGACGCCTTTTTGCCCATTCTCCCAATCTGTCCAACTCCTTCTGCAGACTCCCTGTTTCCTCAACACTACCTGTCCCTCCACCTATCTTTAAATCTTCTGCAAACTTGGCCACAAAGCCATCAATTCCGTTATCCAAATCATTGGTATATAACAAAAGAAGAAGGCATCTTAATACCATCCCCATCACTCGCCTCCAGCAGCCAAACAGAATAGGCCTACTTTATTCCCATTCTTCGCCTCCTACCAGTCAGCCAGCCTTCTATCCATGTCAGTATCTTCCTGTAGCACCATGTTCTTTTATCTTGTTAACCAGCCTCATGTGCAGCACTTGTCAAAGGTCTTCTGAAAATCCAGGTCAGCATCTGCTGACTCAGTTTTGTCTATCCTGCTTGTTAGTTCTAGAAGGAATTCCAACAGATTTCTCACGCAAGATTTCTCCTTAAGAAAACCATGCCGACTTTGGCCTACTTTATCATGTGCCTCCAAGTACCCCAAAACTCCGTCCTTAATAATGGGCTCTAACATCTTCCCAGCCACTGAAGTCAGGCTAACTGGCATATAATTTTTTTTCTTCTGCCTCCCCCTCTTAAATAGTGGAACAACATGTGCAGTTTTCCAGTCCTCCAAAACCATTCCACAATCTAGTGATTCTTGAAAGATCATTACTAATGCCTCTACAATCTTTTCAGCCACCTCTTTCAGAACCCTGGGGTGTACACCATCTGGTCCAGGTGGCTTACCTACCTTCAGACCATTCAGCTTCCCAACCACCTCTTCTTAATAATAACAACTACACTCGCTTCTCCCCATGACACTCATGAGTTTCTGGCATACTACCGGAGTCTTCCTCAGAGAAAACTAATGCAAAATACTTATTAACTTCTTCTGTCATTTCTTTGTCCCCTACTTCTACCTCTCCAGTGGTCTAATATCCACTCTCACCTCTCTATTTCTCATTATATAGCTGAAGGTGTTTACGGGCTGTCAGGGAGGAGTAGCACCTCTGATGAATCAGGCATGTCGTGCTCCCTTGGAAGTAGCTCGCCCACCATTGCTCCCCACGTGGCTCCGAGCAGACGAGGTGAAGCAGCTCCATGTCATTGCTCATGACTTCAGAGAGGGCAATATAGGAAACTGTTCAACCTTAGGAGACCCCAAGCAAAAACTAAGGCTATGACACGTAGTACTTCCCACTCCACTTTATCCCTGAGAGACATAGACAGTGCACCAATGGTATGCCAAGAAGCTGAACCATTTCCACACAGTCTGCCTCAGAAAGCTCCTCCACATTAAGTGGCAAGACAGAATTCTTGACATTGAGGTATGTACCAAGGCTAGCCTGCCCAGCATCTACACTATCCTAATGCAGTCCCAGTTATGCTGGGCAGGCTGCTTAGATCAAATGCCAGAACATCAGCTGCATAAGGGACTATTTTACAGTGAACTACAAGAAGGAAAGAAAAGCATTCCTGTCGAGTCGGATACCCTGAAATCTTAACCCTGAAAGTCGGATACCCTGAAATCTTAACTAAAAGCCTTTGGCATCAATCCAGACACATGGCAACATATCATCCAGGGTAAGGCTGAGTGGCTGTCCACCCTCTATATGGGTGCAGTGACACATGAGGCAGAACGGACAATCACACCAGAGTCATAAGCGGACCAGGAAATCCAATGTGGCTGCCATCTTTTGTTCACACTGCCAAAAGACATTTTGAGCATGGATTTGCCTCTCCAGTCACCTGCATGCCAATAGACAAGCCCAACCCGTACAAAATGCAGATGACTATAGTGGTTCTCATCATTGCACGACAGTCAAATGAATGAATACCTTTATACCTGAAAAATCTTTTGGTATCCTCTTTTATATTATTGGCTAACTTACTTTCATATTTTATTTTTTCTTTCCTTATGTTTAAATTTAGTTGCCCTGGTGGTTTTTAAAAGCTTTCCGACCCTCCCAACTTTCCACCAAATTTTTGCTCTATTACATGGCCTCTCTTTTGTTTTTATACTGTCTTTGACTTCCTTTGTCAGCCACAGTTGTCTCATCCTCCCTTTAAAATGCTTCTTCATTTTTGGGATCTATTTATCCTACGCCTCCTGAACTCCCCCCACCCCCAGAAACTCTAATCATTGCTGTTCAGCTGTCATCCCTGCTAGTCCAATCAACTTTGGCCAACTTCTCCATCATTCCTCTGTAATTACTTATATTCTACTATAATACTGATATGTCTGACTTTATCTTCTCCCTTTCAAACTGCATGGTGAATTCTATTATATAATGATCACTGTGTCCTAAGGGTTCCTTTGCCTTAAGCTCCCTGATCAAATCTTGTTCATTACACAACACTCAGTCTAGGGTTGCCTTTCCCCTAGTGAACTCAAGCACAAGCTGCTCTGAAAAGTCATCTCATATGCATTCTACAAATTCCCTCTTTTGGGATCCAGAACCAACCTGATTTTCCCTATATATTGAAATCCCCCATGATTATCATGACATTGCCACTTTGACACGTCTTTTCCATCTCCCACTGTAATTTGTATCTCACATCCCAGGCTACTGTTAAGAGGACTGTATACAACTCACATCAGGGTCTGTTTACTCTTGCAGTTTCTTTATTTTACCCACAATGATTCTACATCTTCTGATCCTATGTCACCTCTTTCTAAGGATTTGGTATCACTTTTTACCAACAGAGCCATCCCACCAGTCCCCACCCCACCAACCTGCCTGTCCTTTCGATACAATGAGTATCCTTTGATATTAAGGTCCCAATTCTGATCTTCTTTCAGCCATGACTCAAAAATGCCATAAAATCATACCTGTCAACCTCTAACAGTGCTACAAAATCATCCACCTTGTTCTATATACTGTGTGCATTCACATATAGCACCTTCAGTCCTGTATTCATTGCCCTTTTCGATTTTGTCCTTGTGTTACACTTCACCTCATCCCACTGACTGCAATTTTTCACTATCTTCTGCCCGTCCATCATTACCATTTCACTACAAGTCCTCTACAAGTCACAAGTTCAAGTTTAATTATCATTCAACCATACACGAATACCAATGAATACAGCCAAATAAAACAGCGTTCCTCTGGGGCCAGGGTGCCAAATGCTTTATCAACTGTCACGCACAGTACAGGGAACTTACAAGATGGCAAGACACAAGATACAAGAGAACAGTAAAATATAGTCACATTTTAAAAAACAGTGCATCGACTTGTATAGCAACTGCTCCATCCTCAGCCCTCTCACTCTGGTTCCTATCCCTCTGCCAGCTTAGTTTAAGGCCTCCCCAACAGCTCTAGCAAATATCTTCAAATTCAAAGTAAATTTTATTATCAAAGTACATAAATGTCACCATATGTGTCACCCTGAGATTCAATCTTTCTGTGGGCATTCTCAGCAGTTATCACCTTTAATTCCAAACCTGATCGTTGAGGGGTAGTGACTGTTCTTGAACCTGGTGACCTGAGTTCCAAGGCCCCCTTACCTTCAGCCAGATGACAGCAGTGAGAAGAGAGCATACCCTGTGGAGCAGGTGACAGGCACTTCATGTACATGTGCTCAATGGTTAGGAGGGTTTTTCCCTTGATGTACTGGGCTGAATCCACAATCTGAATTCAATGACAGTGATATCAGTTGGTAATTTTGGGTCAGGGCTGTGGTATAAATCCCACCACAGCAATGGACAGAAAAAACCTCCAATGCAGAGCTGAGAAAGGATCAATATTTATCCTACCACCAACATAATTTTAAAACAGATGATCAGGTTATCATCACATCGTCCTCCACATTATAACATTGACGTAGGCTACGTCCACACAACACCGGATAAATCCATAACCAAAGCTTCGTTTTTACCCTCTGTCCACACTAAAATGGCATTTTCGTCCCCTGAAACCAGAGCTTTTCAGAAACGCTCTCCAAAGTGTGTATTTTTGAAAACGCCTGATTGGCCGGATCAATGTGGATGGGGTAACCGGAGACTTCTGAAAACGCTGTCAGACGGCAGCGTGCTATTTCATTGTTTTCTTAAACGCAACCTAACAATTTCAGAACAGACGGCAACGAGACTGAAGCCAGAAGAGTTAGAAATGTACTCACCAAATACTTTGACCCATAACTTACTGAATGAATAAGTATACTCACTTTGCCCTGTTTTCTGTCCTTGCTCATATGAAGGTGATTTACCTGTTTATGCAGTTACTTCTCTGACAATAGATGTGTAACAGCCTAATGTAACATTGAATGAAAGTACAAGATAACACTGATGCAGACATGTTTTATACATTTAACACGGTGTTTTATTAATGCAACAGAGTTAGTCAGTTTTTCAATGTTTGCCATCAGCCGGGTCAATCTGTCCGTGAACTCCCTGTCGGTTGCCTCTGTACGCTCCAGTATTTGTTTCTTTCACTTTTAAGTTCTCCTGAAGGAGAGCCAACAGCTGCCCCGTTTTAAGTTTTTCTGGTCAGTATCTACACAAACGCGCATTTTCACAGCGAGATTCAACACCAGACATGTTGTTTGTTTTCGGTAGATGTGTCCTGCGCATGCGCAGTAGGAGGAGATTTACCGAAATCTCTGTTTCAATGTGGACAGAGACATTTTTAAAAATGCATAGTGTGGACACCTATCGTTTTTACGTGAAACCGGCGTTTTCAAAATTATCCGGTCTAGTGTGGATGTAGCCTAACCTTGAAAGGTCAGGATATACATGAACACAACCCTCCATTTCTCCTTTGAAGTATTAATTAGATGCAAGATTTGACCCTTTGACCTTGTGTATCATTTCTTCCTCTAACATGCCATGGACGTGCTTTGTTGAAATAGAGAGTCAATCATGAGGAGTACAATGATAATTGCTTCTCCATAGAGACGTAAGAGATTCTGAAAATGCTGAAATCTTGAGCGACACACAGCAGTTCAGGCAGCACCTGTGGAGAGAAATCCAGTTCCCTGCAGAGATACTGCTGGACCTCCAACAATTTGAGTGTTTTCCTCTACAAAGCTTTGTAATATTTCAAATGCCCTGTGCGCAGATGAAATTTATCCAATGATCCTCCTCTTCTAAAAGCACGTGACTCATACTGCTGCGCAAAATAAGTTAATTGAATTTAATTAATTAATCTAACCTGCTCTCTCAGATCCTGACTTAGAAAAACAGGGATGTTCTCTTTGGTCCTGGTCAGTAAGTCATGAAAGAGAAACAGATTACTACAGAGCTGCTGGTGCAGTCTTGCTGTGTGTAAATAGCATGCCACATTTTTGATATTACAACAAAGGCTGAGCCTGAAAAGTATTCATTGACCATGAACAGTATTCTGAATATGTTTTATGAAGAAGCAGGAGCGTAAATATCAATGCACTTTGACTGTGAATGTCACTCTAATCACACTCATTTGAATTCTCATTCTGCATATAGGTCGTTTTAATTTGCTGGTTAAGAAGAGCCAGGGCATATCCAACCCAGTTTACTCTTCACTTTCGGCCTAGTAGCAGAAGGTGCCATGGACAGTGTAACCTAGCAATTAAACATTAGCTTTATTTGCCTCATGTGAGGTGCTACATTTTGGTAGGAATAATCAAAATAGGACATACATGGTAAATGGTAGGGCATGGAGGAATGCAGTAGAACAGAGTGATCTAGAAATAATAGTGCATAGTTCCCTGAAGGTGGAATCTCATGTGGATAGGGTGGTGAAGAAAGCTTTTGGTTTGCTGGCCTTTATAAATCAGAGCATTGAGTATAGGAGTTGGGATGTAATGTCAAAATATGTACAAGGCATTGGTAAGGCAGAATTTGGAGTATTGTGTACAGTTCTGGTCACCAAATTATATGAAAGATATCAACAAAATAGAGAGAGTACAGAGGAGATTTACTAGAATGTTAACTGGGTTTCAGCACCTAAGCTACAGGGAAAGGTTGAATAGGTTAGGCCTTTATACTTCGGAGCGTAGAAAGTTGAGGGGGGGACTTGATAGAGGTATTTAAAATAATGAGGGGGATAGATAGAGTTGACGTGGATAGGTTTTTTCCATTGAGAGTAGGGGAGATTCAAACAAGAGGACATGAGTTGAGAGTTAGGGGGCAAAAGTTTAGGGGTAATACAATGGGGAATCTCTTTACTCAGAGAGTGGTAGCTGTGTGGAATGAGCTTCCAGTAGAAGTGGTAGAGGCAGGTTCAGTATTGTCATTTAAAGTGAAATTGGATAGGTATATGGACAGGAAAGGGATGGAGGGTTATGGGCTGAGTGCAGGTCAGTGGGACTAGGTGAGAGTAAGCGTTTGGCACAGACTAGAAGGGCGGAGATGGCTTGTTTCCGTGCTGTAATTGTTATATGGTTATATGTACATTGACACATTAAAACCTACCGTGAAAATGCGTCATTTGCATCAGCCACCAACACAGTCCGTACATCTTTGAATGTGGATGGAAGTCGGGATATCCAAAGGAAACCCATGCAGTCACAGAAAGATCATACAAACACCTTACAGACAGCAGCAGGAAATGGCCCCCAATCAGTAATTGCTGACACTGTAAAAAATCAGGCTTACTACTATGCTACTGTGGCCATCCTAATATCCATTGCTCATCCAAAGTTATTTACTAACTCTTACTCTGGATTTCTACAGAACCACACAATTCAAAGATTTAAAGTGCATTTATTATCAAAATCTGTATGCAGTATTCAACTCTGAGATTCATCTTCCTCACAGACAGCCACAACATAAAAAAAACATGGAACCTGTTCAAAGAAAAAATCAACCCCCTTACTCGCCCCTGCAAGCAAAAAAAACATGCAAATGGCAAAAAAACAAGTGAAAAGCACAGAATATAAAACAGAAAATCAAAAGAGTCCAGGCACATTCAGTTCAGCTCAATTCTAGTTCAACCTAGAGGCACGCAGTTCATTATCAACAAACCCAGAACTCTGACAACAATGAGGGGGAGAGAGAGAGAGAGCATTCAAGCACAAGGACTTTCCTCTGGCAGCAACAAGAGAGAGGGAAAGAGACAGACCATCACACACAGCACCTTCCTCCAGCAGCTGGTAGACAGCGCTGAACACCCATTCACCTTCTACTCAAGCTTTGATGACTTTAATCGTTCTTGACACTTTGATCAGTGAGAAATGGTGTTGATCGTGAATGGCCCCATGCCTCACAGAACACCCACGGAGACAACGGATCGCTCAACCAGCCTGAAAACAAATGACCAAAATGTAGATCACGGTCTCTATATCTCATCACAGATCCACCATTGAGCACATCTACAAAGAGCACTGTCGCAGGAAAGCGGCATTCATCATCAAGGAGCCTCACCACCCAAACCATGCTGCATTCTCACTGGTTCCATCAAGGGGAAGGTACAGGAGCCTTAGGAACCTCGGGACCCACACCTTCAGGTTCAAGAACTGTTATTACCGCTCAGCCATCAGGCCCTTAAATTATTGGGAATAACTTCACTCTCCCCATCACAGAACTGCTCCCATAAACTGTCGACTCACTTTCAAGGACTCTTCATCTCATATTCTCAATATTTATTGCTTATTTACTTATTATTATTAGTCCTTTTTTGTGTTTGAACAGTTTTTTGTCTTCTGTCTGTTGGATATGGTCTTTCATTGATTCTATTAGAAAATTGATTCACAAGAGAATGGATCCCAGGGTTTTGTACGGTGGCATATATGTACTTTGATAATAACCTTACTTTGAAATTTGACCGAAACATAGAATTCCATAGATGAAGTGAGACTGGCTATCGCTTTTGGGATTGGATTATTAATGTCATATGTACCAATACAGGGTGAAAATCTTGTCTTGATAAAAGCATTACACAGTGCTTTGAGCTAGACAAGATAAAGCAATAATAATGCATAATGAAGTGTTACTGCTACAGAAAAAGTGCTGTTTGTGTAAACAATAACATGCAAGATTATAATATAGCAGTTTGTGAGGCCAAGGGTCCATCTTGGTATGCTTAGGAACCATTTATTCATCTAATAATGGCAGGGTAGAAGCTGCTCCTGGTGTGTGCTTTCAGTACTTTTGGAAGAAGGGAGAAGAGAGAATGTCTGGGGTGGGTGAGGTCTTTGATTATGCTGTCAGCAGTGAGCAGTATTGACAGAATCTATAGAGGGGAGATTGCTTTCCTTTATGGGTTGAGCTATGGCCACAACTCTCAGCAGTTTTTTGTGGTCAAACATTTTCTATGGAGCATCTATAAAAATTGGTGAGGGTCAACAGGAACATGCCAAATTTCTGTAGCCTCCCAAGGAAGTAGAGGTGTTATTGAATTAAATTGATTTGAGTTTATTCCTTACATCCTTCACATACATGAGGAGTAAGAATTTTCACATTATGTCTCCATCTAAATGTGCAATATGCAATCATAGTAATTTATAATAAATAAAACAGTCAATGTAACATAGAAATGCACTCAGATCAGTGTGAGTTCATCAGTCTGATGGCCTGGTGGAAGAAGCTGTCCCGGAGCCTGTTGGTCCTGGCTTTTATGCTGTGGTACCGTTCCCTGGATGGTAGCAGCTGGAGCAGATTGTGGTTGGGATGACTTGCGTCCCCAAGGATCCTACAGGCCCTTTCCACACCTGTCTTTGTAAATGTCCTGAATCATGGGAAGTTCACAGCTACAGAATTGCTGGGCTGTCTGCACCACTCTCTGCAGAGTCCGCGATTGAAGGAAGTACAGTTCTCATACCAGGCAGTGGTACAGCCAGTCAGGATGCTCTCAATTGTGCCCCTGTAGAAAGTTCTTGGGATCTGGGGGCCCATACCAAATTTCCTCAACCGTCTGAGATGAGGCACTGTTGTGCCTTTTTCACCACACAGCTGGTGTGTACAGACCACGTGAGGTCCCCGACGAGCTTTCTTAGTCAAGATGTCAATATAGCTGGCGCTACTGTGGTGGGCCATATCTCAAATAACAATGAATTGGAGTACAGAAAGGAGATAGAGAGTCTAGCAACATGGTGTCATAACAACAACCTTCCCTCAATGTCAACAAAAGAGCTGGTCATAGACCTCACATATTCCAGTCTGCATCTGTTAAATTTCACACCAAATGTCAGTGATATTAAATCAGATTCTGATTCTGAATCAGGACTGCTATTGGTGATATTCTCCCCAAGGAACATGAAACTCTCACCTCTCCGAACCTCAACACCGCTGATGCAAACTGGAGCATGTGAAGTCAATAACCAGCTCTCTTGCTGATATTGAGAGTAAGGTTGTTGTCATGACACATTTGTTACTGGGCTATCTCCTTCCTATACTTTGACTCATTGCTATTTGAGATACCCTTATATATGTACTGTTACATTGCAATACTTAATAATAAAAAGTTAATTACAGAGGCTATATTTTTTTATTTAAATTTAAGTAGTGCAAAAAAAAAGAAAGATAGTGTTCATAGATTCAATGTTCATTCAGAAATAGGATGGCAGAAGGGAAAAAGTTATTCCTGAATCATTGTTTGTCCAACTTGAAGAAGATGGTGGGTCCTTGAAGTGGTTCGAAAGCGGAGTTTATGAAGGGCAATGGATACTTGTTCCTTAAGGTTATATGATTTAGGCCTCAGTAGTCAATGCAGGGACATAGTGAACCAATCTCCTTCCCCACAAAGAAGAACCCTGCACCCACCGGGGAGGATGAGATTCGGATAATGCCCGCCACGAGAGATTCACTGATGTAACCCTCCATTGCTCCCCTCTCTGGTTGGGACAAGTTCTACAGCCGACTGGTGGGCGGAGGAGCTACAGGGAGAAGGTCAATGGCACAATTGTATGGTCGGTGTGGAGGTAGGCAACGGGCCCGTTGCTTATTAAGCACTTGTCCCAGGTCATGGCACTCTGCTGGAACAAGTCAGGAGGTACAGCGGCAGACAAAGTCATGGTGGCTTTTACAAGGGAAAGGGGCAACTATGGACAAATGGAGTGACAAAACAGACTCCAGCTGGCTATCTTCCCAGTGAATCAATCAATGTGGGGATTATGGTGGCTTAACCAGGGGTACCCAAGAATTATAGGAGCTTGAGGAGAGGAAATTAGGTTAAATTGTACCTGTTCCCAATGGTTCCCAGCGAGAATCAAAGACAGTTATGGTGTACAGTGAGTGTCTCGGGCCAGAAGTCTTCCGTCCAGTGCCTGGGCTTCCAGAGGGGTACTCAATGGCTCCCGAGGAATTCCGGTCCAAGAATCTAGGTTTTCATCCAATAGATTTCTCTCAGCACCAGAGTCTACCAAGATGGACAGAGACAGGGACTGTTGGTGGCAGCTCACAGCAGATTGGATCTGCATCTGGGACAGAAGGGAATGTCGTCTGACTCATGCAGGGTCCCCCTTTCTACTGGTGAGCCCTTCCTTTTGGCCAAAGGGAACAGGTAGCACGAAAATGGCCCGACTGACCACAATAGAGACAATCCCCGGCTCTGAA
Organism: Hypanus sabinus; assembly: GCF_030144855.1. NCBI lineage: Eukaryota > Metazoa > Chordata > Chondrichthyes > Myliobatiformes > Dasyatidae > Hypanus > Hypanus sabinus. The sequence continues at coordinate 18,150,039 of NC_082717.1, read as the reverse complement.
TCTCCGGAGTCGCTCTGTGGGAGAAAGACAGCTCCGTCCCAGCTGTATTGGTTCCTCTCCCAGGGTGGTGGAAGCAGCCAGACCAGGAGATATTATAGGAGCAGGAGGAGGAGAGAGGCTAGGGCTGGGAGAAGATGCTAAAGCGTGCCGTGGGGTGACCAGAGGAGTAGGAGGACCGGTCTGCTCTCTCTGGCATTCTCGGTTGTCCAGCCTGATGGCTAGGGAGATCAATGAATCCAGGCTGTTGGTGTCATTCCAAGCCGCCAGCTCAACCTTTACCATGTCACAGAGGCCTTGCCGAAATGCCTCCTGGAGTGCCTCATCATTCCACCCTGAGTAGGCCCCTAGCGTCCAGAACTCCACCGAGTATTCAGCAACACTGCATGAACCCTGATGGAGGGTGAGTAGACACTTAGCGGCGTCTTTACCGCGGACAGGATGGTCAAACATGTTCTTCATTTCTGAGATGAAGTGCAGGTCTCTGGATGATTATCTCAAATCACGGTGGCCCTCGCAACAATCCCATGATGTAAGCTATCTTTGATCTGACCAGGGCATAAGTAGATGACTGCTGCTCGAACACCAAGGAGCATTGCAGCAGAAAGGCCTGGTACTTCCCCAGATCCCCAGCGTAGGGTTCTGGTTCCGGTACGTGTGGTTCTCTTAGCGGTCGTGTTGATGACGCATAGGGCGTTGCCCCTACAGGTTGACCCTTATAGCTGAAGGTTCAAAAGAAGACCTGGAAGATTATTGGGGACACCAATCACCCCAACCATAAACCGTCTGGGCTGATTCTGTCTGGCAAACAGTACTACAGCATTAAAGCCAGGCCCAACAGGCTATGGGACAGCTTCTTTCCACAAGCCGTTAGACTTGTAAATTTGCATGTCTCTACACTGCGACAGAGTCATAAAGCAAAGACTTTTACTCAGTTACATTGTGGGACGGATGAAGTATTTGCATAAATTCATTCATCTGTATTATCATCCTGTTCCTGGCCTGATTCGAATGGTCTGGTTGTGAATGTTTGGATGGTGCGCTACACAGGCAGATGATGTTGCTCCGAATGGTGTTGAACTTCTTAGCCGTTATCAAAGCCACTCTTACCCTGGCAGGCCGAGAATCATGCTCCTCATATGTGCCTGTGGATGGTAGAGAGTTGCTGGAGTTTCAGAAGGTGAATAACTAGCATCTAACCTCCATGGCAGACATTTCCCCACCTCAGCAGGGAATTAGGCACTCCAGATACCCTCAATATATATGTTGATACACCGTATTTACCATGTCAGTGTGTGAAAGTGGATTTTATTCCATTTCTCAATTTTCTACTTAGTCACTTGTGAATTCTGTAAGGGCAAATTTCTGTAAAATGCAAGGCTATAACTCAGAGACTGTCTATGCCTTCTCAGTCGTATTGTAGTTGGAGGGGGGGGATTTAAAGCAGATTTATGTGGCAAGTTTTCTTCACAGAGAGTCACAGGGAATGTGCTGAAAGGGAAAAGTGATTGAAACAGACACATTAGTAGCTGCATGAGCTAATTAGACAGATGTATGACGAGCAGGGATTCGAGGGATATAGACCATGAGCAGACAGATGAGCAGTTTAAATTGGCATCATGGCCACCACAGAAACCATGGGCTGGAGGGGCAGTTCCTTAGCTACACTATTCTAAGCTCTCTGTCCTGGGGATGGGATGATTGACTTGCCACAGCTGCCTTCCTTTGTCCCAGGCATGAATCCAACCATTGGAGCAACTTCCCTCCGATGCTCATTCATCTTTAGTTTATCCAGGGCTCCTTGATGTCGGAGTCAGTCAAATGTAACCTCGTCCTGATGAATCGGAATGAAGGGTCTCGCCCTGAACCGTTGCTGGATTGTTCATTTCCACAGATGCTGCCTGACCTGCTTCATTCCTCCCGAATCCTGCTTCTATGTGCTGGCTGTTTTCAATTTCCAGCCTCCCCAGACCTTCTTGTGTTTATGATTTGCCCTCTTCCTTTCCAGCCCTAAGGAAGGGTCTCTGCCCGAACGTCGACTGTTTGTTTAGTTCCGTAGATGCTTCCTGACCTGCTGAGTTCCTCTGGCATTCTGTGTGTGTCAGTCAAATATTGACTCACTAAGTGCTGGTGCTCCACCATGTTGTGTCCTCAGCTTCCCGTTCTACTACATGTACATACAGGGCTGTACAGCCACATCCTACTCTAACACCATACGCAAGCTTGCAGTTGATACCTGTCATGGTCCCGATTGTTAATCCCCTATTTTGCCCCTAATCTCCTTGATTCCAATCATTAATTTCCCATTTACTGCTAATTCGCTTGATGACAGCACACCTGGTCTCCATCAAGAACTGCAGTATAAGAACTCCAGCGTCACAACCACTGGTTGCCAGTTCATTGGTCTATTCCTGTGATAACTTTGTTTCCTGAATGCTTTGAACTGTTAGTTCTAAGTTCAGCTCCAGTTTCAAATTATCCCATGAAAATCCTGTTTCTGTGTCAAGACTCCACATCAGAGCTCTGTGTCAAGATTCCTCCTGTTTGCTGTTCAATGTTCACGTCTGTGCCAGCATCCCCAACTGAATCTCCGTGCCTGTCGCTCCGTGCAACAGAACAAACTGGCGATAATGAACCCAGCGGACATGAGTCCCCTGCAACAAGCCCTCGCCAGCTAACGCTCCCTATAGGGCCTGCATGTTCAGCTGCTCTGGGATGTCATGAAGAAACTCTGTTCCCTGTCAGTAAAAGTAAAAAAAGGTCAGTGAACAGGTCGACAGAGTATCCGCTCATCTTACCCCGTCCACTCCCTAACCAGCTTATGGGAAGTTCCAATCCACAAATGTGATGGGCTGTCTGTACTGACATCTGCAGTGCTCAATGATCAAGGTTGGTGCAGTTCCTGTAACAGGCGGTGATACAGCCAGTCAGGATGCTCTCAATGGTGCCCCTGCAGAAGTTCTTGAAGATTTGGGGGCTTATGTCAAACTTCTTCAGTCGCCTGAGGTTGAAGAGACACTGTTGTGCTTTTTTTTGCCATTGCCTGTACAGTCCAGGTGAGAACTTCATTGAAGTGAGCACCGAGGAACTTGAATCTGCTCACCCTCTCAACTCCAGACCCATTGATGTCGATCGGTGTGAGTCTGTCTCCATTCCTCCTGTAATCCGCAATCAGTTATTTTGCTTTTTGGATATTAAGGGGGAGGTTGTTATCTTGGCACCACTGTGTCAGGGTGTCAACCACTCCACTGAGAATGAGTGGCAAAGAATCTGCTTCAGGGAGCTGGATATCAGGTTGGAAATATAGAAACAAGGAAAGCCCACAGCACAGTACAGGCCCTTCGGCCCACAATGCTGTGCCAAACATGTACTTACTTTAGAAATTACCTAAGGTTACCCATATCCCTCTATTGTTCTAAGCTCCATGTACCTATTCAGGAGTCTCTTAAAAGACCCTATTGTATCTACATCCATCACTGTCACCAGCAGCCCATTCCATGCACTCACCACACTCTGCATAAGAAACTTACCCCTGGCATTTACTCTCTACCTACTTCCAAGCATCTTAAAACTGTGCCCTCTTGTGTTAGATATTTCAGCCCCGGGAAAAAACCTCTGACTATCCACATGATCAATGCCTCTCATCATCTGATAACACCTCCAGCAGGTCACCTCTCATCCTCTGTCGCTCCAAGGTGAAAAGGCCAAGTTCACTCCACCTAATCTCATAAGGCATGCTCCCCAGTCCAGGCAACACCCTTGTAAATCTCCTCTGCACCCTTTCTATGGCTTCCACATCCTTCATGTAGTGAGGTGACCAGAACTGAGCACAGTACTCCAAGTGGGATCTGACCAGGCTCCGATACAGATGTAACGTTGCCTCTCGGCTCTTGAACTCAATTCCACAATTGATGAAGGCCAATGCACTATACGCCTTCTTAACCACAGAGTCAACCTGCGCAGCTGCTTTGAGTGTCCTATGGACTCAGACCCCAAGATTCCTCTGATCCTCCACACTGCCAAGAGTCTTACCATTAATACTATATTCTACTATCATATTTAACCTATGAAAATGAACCACCTCACAGTTATCTGGGTTGAACTCCATCTGCCACTTCTCAGCCCAGTTTTACATTCTATTAATGTCCTGCTGTAACCTCTGACAGCCCTCCACACTATCCTAAACACCCCCAACCTTTGTGTCATCAGTAAATTTACTAACCCATCCCTTCACTTCCTCATCCACGTCATTTATAAAAATCATGAAGAGTAAGGGTCCCAGAACAGATCCCTGAGGCACACCACTGGTCACCAGCCTCCATACAGAATATGATCCATCTACAACCACTCCTTGCCTTCTGTGGGCAAACCAGTTCTGGATCCACAAAGCAATGTCCCCTTGGATCCTATTCCTCCTTACTTCCTTAAGAAACCTTGTATTAGGTACCTTATCAAAAGCTTTGCTGAAATCCATATACACTACATCTACTGCTCTACCTTCATCAATGTACTTATTCACATCCTCAGAAAATTCAATCAGCCTCATAGGGCACGACCTGCTTTTGATAAAGCCATGCTGACTATTCCTAATCATATCATGCCTCTCCAAATGTTTATAAATCCTGTGACTCGGGATCTTTTCCATCAACTTACCAACCACTGAGGTAAGACTCACTGGTCTATAATTTCCTGGGCTATCTCTGCTCCCTTTCTTGAATAAGGGAACAACATCTGCAACCCTCCAGTCCTCCAGAACCTCTCCCATCCCCATTGATGATGCAAAGATCATTGCCAGAGGCTCAACAATCTCCTCCCTCACCTCCCACAGTAGCCTGGGGTACATTTCATCCGGTCCCGGCGACTTACCCAACATGAAGCTTTCCAAAAGCTCTAGCACATCCTCTTTCTTAATGTCTATATGTTCAAGCATTTCATTCTGCTGTAAGTCATCCCTACAATCACTAAGGTCCTTTTCCATAGTGAATCCTGATGCAAAGTATTCATTAAGTGCCTCCATTATCTCCTCCAGTTCCATACACACTTTTCCACTGTCACTCTTGATTGGTCCTATTCTCTCACATCTTATCCTCTTGCTCTTCACATGCTTGTAGAATGCCTTGGGGTTGTCCTTAATCCTGCTTGCCAAGGCCTTCTCATGGCCCCTTCCGGCTCTCCTAATTTCATTCTTAAGCTCCTTCCTGCTAGCCTTATAATTTTCTAGATCACTATCATTACCTAGTTTTTTGAGCCTTTTGTAATCTTTTCTTTTCTTCTTGATTAGATTTTCAACAGCCTTAGTACACCACAGTTCCTGTATCCTACCATCCTTTCCCTATCTCATTAAAATGTATCTATGCAGAATGCCACGCAAATATCCCCTGAACATTTTCCACACTTCTAACGTACATTTCCCAGAGAACATCTGTTCCCAATTTATGCTTCCAAGTTCCTGCCTGATAGCTTCATATTTCCCCTTACTCCAATTAAATTCTTTCTTAACTTGTCTGTTCCTGTCTTTTTCCAATGCTATGGTAAAGGAGATAAAACTGTGATCACTATCTCCAAAATGCTCTCCCATTGAAAGACCTACCAGGTTCATTTTCCAATACCAGATCAAATACAGCCTCTCCTCTTGTAGGCTTATCTACATTTTGTGTCAGAAAACCTTCCTGAACACACCTAACAAACCCTATCCCACCTAGACCCCTCACTCTAGGGAGATGCCAATCAATATTGGGGAAGTTAAAATCTCCCATCATGACAACCCTGTTACTATTGCACCTTTCCAGATTTTGTCTCCCTATCTGCGCCTTAATATCCCTGTTACTATTGGGTGGTTTATAAAAAACACCCAGTAGAGTTATTGACCCCTTCCTGTTTCTAACTTCCACCCACAGAGACTCAGTGGACATTTCCTTCATGACTTCCTCTTTTTCTGCAGCCATGACAACATCGCTGATCAGCAGTGCCACGCCCCCACCTCTTTTGCCTCCCTCCCTGTCCTTTCTGAAATATCTAAATCCTGACACTCTAAGTAACTATTCCTGCCCCTGAGCCATCCAAGTCTCTGTAATGGCCACAACATCATTGTTCCAAGTACTGATCCACGCTCTAAGCTTATCCGCTTTGTTCATGATATTCCTTGCGTCAAAATACATCTCAAACCATCGGTCTGAGCATGTCCCTTCTCTGTCACCTGCCTATCCCCCCTCTCACACTGTCTCCAAGCTTTCTCTATTTGTGAGCCAACCACCCCTTCCTCCATCTCTTCAGTTCGGTTCCCACCTCCCAGCAATCCAAGTTTAAACTCTCCCCAATAGCTTTAGCAAACCTCCCTGCCAGGATATTGGTCCCCCTCGGATACAAATGCAGCCTGTCCTTTTTGTACAAGTCATGCCTGCCCCAAAAGAGGTTCCAATGATTTAAAAATCTGAATCCCTGCCCCCTGCTCCAATCCCTCATCCACGCATTTATCCTCCACCTCATTCTATTCCTATACTCACTGCTGCTTGGCACAGGCAGTAATCCCAAGATTACTACCTTTGAGAACCGGCTTCTCAGCTTCCTTCCTAACTCCCTGTAGTCTGTTTTCAGGACCTCCTCCCTTTTCCTATTTTCCTATCATTGGTACCAATATGTACCACAACCTCTGGCTGTTCACTTTCCCATTTCAAGATATCGTGGACGTGATCAGTAACATCCCAGCCCCTGGTACCTGGAAGGCAAACTACCATCCACTGTATTTGTCCACTGAACTGACGCTCACTCAATGTTCTTTTTGTTTCTCACACCGTTCTCTTTAAACTCTAGAGACTGTTGTGCATGAAAATCCCAGGAGATCAGCAGTTTCTGAGATACTCAAAGCACCCCATCTGGCAGCAACAACCATTCCATGGTCAAAGTCACTTCAATCATATTTTGATGTTGGTCTGAACTTTAACTGATCCCATGGCCATGTCTGCATGATATTAAGCTTTGAGTTGCTGCCACATGATTGGCTGATTAGATATTTGTATTAACATGCGGGCATGCAGGCATGTCTAATAAAGTGGACACTGAGTGTATATTTTCCATTACATTTCTTGGTCTGTGGAAAAAAAAATCAGCTTTCTTTCTTCATAAACATGAGTCCAGACGGAGAAGACCACATACTCGTATAATTCTTTCTGAGTATGTTAGATCAGCTTTTAAGAGCAGGACAATCTTTTGGCTGGTGGCTGTACATTTCACCTACCTCAGGCCTCCCATTGTTTCAGCTGATAATTTCTGCTGGCAGACTTCTTTGTGCAACCTTGAGTGTTAACCCTTCCCATCCTGGTTCTAGCAATGCGCAAAATCCAATGCCAAAAAAATCAACATGGGCAAGAATCCATAATAGCTCAAGGCTGTAATGTTTTGAATTTAGGAATGATATTTGCTTTAGAAAGTATTTTCTCCATTCACAAAGGCATTTACTGCTGTGCCCATCTGCGGCTAGTTGGGACATTTCATAGGGCAGTGAGCATTCCGAAATTGGACCACATGATAACAGTTGTTTTCTTTCCTTTATGGGATTCTGAATTAGTTTTTTTATTTGTCACATACATAGAGGGAAAACCTGTCTTGCATACTGTTCAGACAGATCAATTCATTACTCAGTGCATTGAGGGAGCACGAGTTAAAACAGTAACAGATGCAGAATGAAGTTCACAGCTACAGAGAAAGTGCAGAACAGATAAGGTGCAAGATAGTAACAAGGTAGATTGTGAGGTCCAAACTCCATTTTATCATCCTAGGGAACTATTTAATAGTTTTATAACATTGGTGTGGACGTTGTTTTTGAGCCTGGTCTTACCTTCTTTCAGGCTTTTTTATCTTCTGCCTCGGGGAAGGGGCAGAAGAGAGGATGTCTGGTGTGAGTGGAGAAAGTATTAACAGTGTCCGTAAGACTATACGACATAGGAACAGAATCAGGCCATTTTGCCTATCGAGTCCGCCCTGCCGTTCAATCATGGCTGATTTATTTTCCCTCTCAATCCCATTCTCCTGCCTCTTCCTGTACCATTTGACACCCTTACTAATCAAGAAGTTATCGATCTCTGCTTTGAATACAGCCAATCATCTGGTCTCCACAGCCGGCTGTAGCAGTGAATACTAGCCTCTGGCTAAAGAAATTCCTCCTCACCTCTGTACTTCTATTCTGAGCTATACCCTCTGGTCCTAGACTCTCCCACTGTTGGAAAGATATTTTTTTACTTCCCAGGCGCCTTGAAGGCAATCTCGTGCAGCACAGCTTGATGGATACAATCAAATATTCCCATTTCAATCTGATACAGCTGAGAATCACAACTGTTTCCAAGGTCTGTACAGTTAATAAAGATGTCTTAATGCAATTGAATAATCTATCACTGCTTAAAACCCATGGAAACAATGTGGCCATACTTTAAAATTACTCAGATCCATCTTGGGCACTAGCCTCTGTAGTATCCAAGACGCCTTCGATGAGCAGTGTCTCACAAAGGTAGTGTCCATTATTAAGGACCCCACCACCTAGGACATGCCCTCTTCACACTGTTACTGTCAGGTAGGAGGTACAGAAGCCTGAAGGCACATACTCAGCGATTCAGGAACAGCTTCTTCCCCTCTGCCATCCGATTCCAATAAGGATATTGAACCCATGAACACAACCTCATTTTATATATATTATTTCTGTTTTTGCAGTATTGTTAATCTATTTTGTACACATATATACTTACAGTAATTGATTTAGTTATGTATTTTTTCTATGTTATCATGTATTGCATTATACTGCTGCTGCTGTTAACAAATTTCACAACACATGCTAGTGAAAATAAACCTGATTCTGATTCTGATCCACCCCATATCCACTCTATCCAGGCCTTCCAGCATTTGGTCCTGACAATTGTAGTAGTTTCCCAGCTACTATGATGGTAGTATGAGGTTTTATTCATTTGAATTTAAATTTCTCAACTGTTATGCTGGATTTTAACTCAGATCCTCGACAATCAGGCTTCAGGATCCAGAGTGAAGTAACATAGCCAGTGACCTCTTCTTTAAAAGCCTCACATACCCAGCCTTTGACGAGACATCGTGATCTCACCTACAATGCTTCCTCCCCGTCAACTGAGATTGGCCTCACATTCCCCCCCCCCCCCCGCCCCCCAGTATGATTTTCAATTGGAAAGGACAGCTCGATAAACGATTTGGTTGCCGACATATATTGCCTCCAGAGGCTAAGATTTGACGATAACTGGTACATTTCTGCAGACTATAGTGGATTCACCAGCAGCATACGGAGAGCAGCTTCAGCTGAGAAATTACCCAGGGAATCGCAGATTATCAAAGAGACCCAGAGAGGTATTCATCACGTCAGCTATCGTGAGAGCAGTTTTTTTTTAATGTATGCACCCTAACCTTGGACATTAGAGTGTTGTGCTCCCAGACCACAAAGCTGGCAAGAACTTATAATAATAAAATCACAAAGCCTTTTGCTGTCAATAGGCCTGTGCCAAAGTCTGTAATGTTGCCCACTATCTGATGGTTAAAAAAGGAACCTGGTTCATCAAAGCACCTCCACTCCATTTCCATGTTTTCCTCAAGCATTGTGATTCTGTGGCCAAAGCAACGGTGTTAAACAGAGAATATAATGAATAGTTCCTAGTCACTGTTACTTGTAGTTTTATGAAAATGCAACGATCAGATTCCTTAACCAGCATGAACCTCACTCACCTCAACTCAGAACTGATTCCACAACCTATGGACTCATTTTCAACAATTCCACAACTCAAGTTCTCGGTATTATTTATTTATTTAGTTATTTTTATTTGCACAGTTTGTCTTCTTTTGCACGCTGGTTGTCCGTCTTTGTGTGTGGTTTTTCATTGATTCTATATTCTCTCTTTGAATGCCAGCATGAAGATGAATTTCAGGGTAGTGTCAGGTGACATCTACATACTTTGATAATAGATTTAGTTTGAACTTTGAGTTACTTGGAGCTTTTCAGCACTGAGACAGTCCAGTTGGTTCACCTGCAAACACCACAGTTTATACTGCCTATTACCTCCCCCTGTCTTTGCTGAGATCTGAAGCGCTTTCACTCTTTCTCCCGCATTCCTCTGGTTACTTGACACGGGACGTCCATCCAGCAGTGAAATTCTTGTTGGAGAATGCTGCTCCTCATTTTGCCTCACTCTCCCCCTACATCCCAGCATCACGCTGTTAGGTTAAATCATCATCATTATCGTAATTGTTGTGTCACATGATGCAGGCAATCATGGTCATTGACCAAGATTGTTCTTGGCAAAGCTTTCTACAGAAGTGGTTTTGCCAATGCCTTCTTCTGGGCAGTGTCTTTACAAGATGGGTGACCCCAGTCAATCTCAAAACCCTTCAGAGATTGTCTGCCTGGCGTCAGCGGTTGCTTCACCAGGATTTGTGATGCACACCAGCTGCTCGTACGGCCATTCACCACCGGTTCCCTTGGCTTCACATGATCCTGATTGAGGGTGTGAGCTAAGCAGGTGCTACACCATGCCCAAGGGTGACCTACAGGTTAGCACAGGGAATGAGCGTCTTACACCTCCTTTGGTGAGATGTATCTCCCCCACCCCACCCCCCCAACCATCCCACCACTCAGGTAGGTTAAACGGCTATCACAAAGTACCCCTTGTTGGATGAATCTAAGGGCAAGCTGGATAGACAGCTGTAAGAGGGAGTAAAATGCAGGGGTGTGTAGCATTAGATTGATCTTAGAGTAGGTTCGTAGGTCAACACAACATTGTCGGCTGAAGGGCCTGTAGTGGGTTGTAATGTTCTCTGCTCCATGAAATAAGACGAGAGAATGGGTGGAATGGTATTGGTCTCAGGAGACAGCTTGGAGTTGCTGGGCTGAGCGAGCTCCTGTATTGCTATAAAATAAGGTTTACGTATGACTTTTGAGTGAGTGACGACTTACAATCAAACCTACAGACACCAGCATGTTGTCCTTCTAGACAAATGGGTTCCTTGCTCAAATTTCCTTGCAATTTGCCGGTAGACACTTTCCAGCCATTTGAAGAAAGGTTTACTTTGTCAACCCCTGATAAAAATACTTTGAACTTCCACTATCCCCAGTATCTGGGCTAAATTTAGATTTCGCTAGCTCGAGCCATATCATCAAGTTCGCCGATGAAACTGAGTCAGCAAGAACGATGAGTCAGCATACAGAGAGGAGGTACAGCAGTTAACAGACTAGTGCAGAGCCAACAACCTGTTTCTGAATGTGAACACAACAAAAGAGATGGTTGTTGACTTCAGGAGGGCACGGAGCGACCACTCCCCACTGAACATCGATGGCTCCTTGGTAGAGATCATTAAGAGCACCAAATTTCCTGGTGTTCATCTGGCGGAGAATCTCACCTGGTCGCTCAACACCAGCTCCAAAGCCAAGAAAGCCCAGCAGTGTCTCCACTTTCCACAAAGGCTGAGGAAAGTCCATCTCCCCACCCCCCCATCCTCACCACTTTCTACAGAGGTTGTATTGAGAGCAGCTGTTTCACTGCCTGTTTCGGAAATTGCACCATCTCGGATTGCAAGACCCTGCAGCGGATAGTGAGGTCAGCTGAGAAGATCATCGGGGTCTCTCTTCCCACCATTATGGACATTTACACTACACGCTGCATCCGCAAAGCAAACAGCATTATGAAGGACCACACGCACCCCTCATACAAACTCTTCTCCCCCCTGCCATCTGGGAAAAGGCACCAAAGCTTTCGGGCTCTCACGACCAGACTATGTAACAGTTTCTTCCCTCAAGCCTTCAGACTCTTCAATACCCAGAGTCTGGACTGACACCAACTTACTGCCCTCTACTGTGCCAATTGTCTTGCTTATTATTTATTGTAATGCCTGCACTGTTTTGTGCACTTTATGCAGTCCTGGGTAGGTCTGTAGTCTAGTGTAGTTTTTTGTGTTGTTTGACGTAGTTCAGTGTAGCTTTAGTATTATTTCATGTAGCACCATGGTCCTGAAAAACATTGTCTCATTTTTACTGTGTACTGTACCAGCAGTTATCGTTGAAATGACAATAAAAAGTGATTTGACTTGAATTGACAGAGCAAGTTTACTATGTCCCGGGAATCTAAAATTTTGTTCCCTGTTCATTCCCTGCACATTCAGTTTTCCAGTATTTGCAGATCTGTTTTCCTTTGATCAAGGGTATTTTTAATCCACTAACCTAGTTCTTTATAAAACACGTATTTTTTAGCATTAACTGAAGGGTCCGCACTATTGTGATGAAGGGCCTCGACTGTTTATTTCCCTCTATAGACTCTTTCCAAACTACTGAGCTCTTCCACCTCTTTGTGTATGTTGATTCAACATGTATTACCGAACAGTAACACTTCAATCAGTGCTAAGGTGATGGAGTACAGTTTTCAGATAACAGCTTAAACTGAGTTCTCACTATACCTCCAGATAGAATGACTCATGACATGATTTCAAAGAAAAGCAGGGGAATTCTTCTTGGTGTCCTGGTATAAAATAAAAAATAGCGTTATTTGTCACATATACATTGAAACATATGTGTTCTTTTGTGTCAATGACCAACACAGTCCAAGATGTGTTGGAGCTGCCCACAAATGTTGCCAAGCTTCTGGCATGAACATAGCATGCCCACAACTCACTAACCTAACCAATAATTTTTTTGGTATGTTGCAGGAAACTGGAGCACCCAGAGGAAACTCATGTAGATGTAAACTCCTTACAGATCAAGGTATTAAAACTGTTAGTCTTTAAAAGCAACCCGCCTAGTTAACACTAGTCTAATCACAGGACAATTTACAATGACGAATTAACCAACTGCTACCATAAGACCTTAAGATATGGGAGCAGAATTCAGTCTGTAAGAACCATAGAACCACAGAACATTACAGCACAGAAATGGGCCTTTTGGCCCTTCTTGGCTGTGCCGAACCATTTTTCTGCCTCGTCCCACTGACCTGCACCTAGAACATATCCTTCCATACACCTCTCATCCATGTACCTGTCCAAGATTTTCTTAAATATTAAAAGTGAGCTCGCATTTCAGCTGGCAGCTCATTCCACACTCCCACCACTCTCTGTGTGAAGAAGCCTGCCCCTAATGTTCCCTTTAAACTTTTCCCCTTCACCCTTAACCCATGTCCTCTGTTTTTTTTCTCCCCTAGCCTCAGAGGAAAAGGCCTGTTTGCATTCACTCTATCTATACCCATCATAATTTTATATACCTCTATCAAATCTCCCCTCATTCTCCTACGGTCCAGGAATAAAGTCCTAACCTATCCAACCTTTCCCTGTAACTCAGTTTCTCAAGTCCCGGTAACATCCTTGTAAACCTTTTCTGCACTCTTTCAACCTTATTAATATCCTTCCTGTAATTTGATGACCAAAACTGCACACAATACTCCAAATTTGGCCTCACCAATGCCTTATACAACCTCATCATAACATTCCAACTCTTATACTCAATACATTGATTTATTGACCAATAAATTTATTGACACATTTATTGACAAATTTATTGACACATTGGCCAATGTGTACCAAAAGCTCTCTTTACCATCCCATCTACCTGTGATGCCACTTTTAGGGAATTATGTATCTGTATTCCCAGCTCCCTCTGTTCTACTCCCCTCTTCATTTAACTTGTATGTTCTACCTTGGTTTGTCCTTCCAAAGTGCAATACGTCACACTTGTTTGTATTAAACTCTATCTGCCAATTTTCAGCCCATTTTTCCAGCTGGTCCAAATCCCTCTGCAAGCTTTGAAAACCTTCCTCACTGTCCACTACACCTTCAATCTTTGTATCATCAGCAAATTTGCTGATACAATTTACCACATTGTCATCCAGGTCATTGATATAGATGACAAATAACAAAAGACCCAGCACTGATCCCTGTGGCACACCACTAGTCACAGGCCTCCACTCAGAAGCAATCCTCCACTACCACTCTCTGACTTCTCCCATTGAGCCAATGTCTAATCCAATTTACTACCTCACCATGTATACCTAGCGACTGAATCTTCCTAACTAACCTCCCATGTGGAAACTTGTCAAAGTCCATGTAGACAACATCCACTGCCTTCCCTTCATGGCTAAATGATTTCCCTCTCAGCCCCAATCTCTTGCCTTCTCCCCATGTCCCTTCATAGGAGCAGGATGAGGTCATTTGGCCCTTTGAGTCTTCTTTGCTATTTCACCATGACTGATCCAATTTTCCTTCCAGCCCCAACCTCCTGCCTTCTCCCCATATCCCTTCATGCCCTGACCAGTCAAGAATCTATCAACTCTGCCTTAAATATACAAACTACTTAAAGAGAATGCCATAATTGAACATTGAACTCCAGTGCTCCAAGCGGTAATAGCATTGTGCTAACTGCTAGCCTCCCTGATCAATAGAGAAAAAAATACTAGCAGCCTGTAAAATATATGAACTGTGAAAGTGTTTGCAATGCCTTAGCAATGTGAACAACCCAGTATAGTAATTCTAAATATTTGGTGTTATCCATGTTTAAACCAATGCTAATACTTGAATAGATAAAGTGTGACAGCTAAAGGAAGAATTGCTACTTGATTTCTCATGTACTTTTGAAAGGACTAATTATGCAACATAAGTAAAAATGCATGAATCCCAGATTCAGCAGACAGACACTAACAGACTCATTTCACATATAATCTTCATTTACAGCACAACCATACAGTACAGTATAAAGCAAATGTATCTTTTTAACAGGCACGACAATTCTGGGTGCAAACTTCAAAAAACAATAATATCTCAGCAGGGGGATTAAGTTTCTCAAACTAAATTGGAAATGTGTGGCTCGAAGTGCAGGTTCTTACTGATGCAGTAGCTGTTTCAAGTCTCAATTTGTATGGGAAATGTGCCATGAAAAAGGTTCCGAGGAACTAATCCGACAACATGAATTTTTTGAATAGAATTTTATGGGCTCTTTTGACAATTTCATTGCTTGTGTCAATTTTTTTTTTCAGCATGACTCCTTTTTGCCAGCTTTATTTTCTCTGTTAATCGAATATTAGTTCCGAGAAATTAATGTTTCCTTGTTAAAGCCCCATGTGTCATTAACAGATCAAGAGGCTCTCCTCAGGTATTGCTGTCCTGAATTTTCTTTGACATCCCTCTCTCTGACAACACTGGGCAGTTGCTGTTGGATTGCTTCCAGCTTGTACTGCACTATTGCCTTGCAGAGACTCGAAGCTTAAGTCAATTGGCCCAGTCTCAATGGAAGACCCTTATGAGTCAGTTTCAGAGTTGGAAACAAAGCTGGACACATGAGAAGGGACTGGACATTAATCCAATGCAACACACACTTGAAGAGTGTTGTTGCTTTCTATATTGTAAAATTACTGAAGGGTTAAACAATTGATTTCATTGGAGCCTGTGCCAAGGAGACACGATAATGCGATGTTTACTGAGCTAGTAATCCAGAGACTTGGAATAATCATCTCCAAACCAGGTTTAAATCCCACCAGAGCAGTTAATTGGATAAATCTTGTATTAAAAATGCAAGCCATGCTTCCTTCTCATTGAAGATCAGCAGTGTTAAAATGAGAACAGGTTGGGGAAATGGAAACAGTAAATTTTGTTTGCTTTGACACCTCTTCTGTGTAGAAGGTTATCACAGGTTACAACAGGGCATAGATTGGATGCAGATCTGGGCTGAGAAGTGGCGAATGAACTCAGTCTGGAAAAGTATGAAGTGATACACTTAGGAATATCGAACTTGAAGGTGGAGTTCAAGGTTAATAGGAGGACTCCTAGCAGTGCAGAGGAAAAGAAGGATCTACGGGTTCAAGTACATAGATCACTCAAAGTTTCTGTGGAATTTGATAGGAAGTTAAGAAGGCGTATGGTATTTTGATTTTCATAGTTGGGGAATTGAGTTTAAGTGTAACAATGTGGCGACCCACTTTTTACCAAGCGAACCGGCTCACAAGATGGTGCGCGCGTCGGCAGAGAGGCCAGTCCCAAAATGGCGCTGGGCCTTCTTCTTCACCAGCAAGGGGAGAAAGCCCGCGCGCGGGAAGTGACTTTTGTAATGCACTTCTAACATCATTTCCGCCTGGAGAGGGTGGGAATGGAACTGCGTAAAAGCCAGTGCTGTGAAGTTTGAATAAACCAGTCTCGAGTGCAACTTACAGACTGCATGTCATGATTTCTAGCTCTGTGTGTAGCACATCGCTACAACAAGGTAATATTACAGCTCTGGTTCGACCACACTTGGAGTATTGTGCTCAGTTCGGTTGCTTCATTATAGGATGAATATGGAAGCTTTATTCAGGATGAAGAGAAGATTTACCAGGATGCTGTCTGTATTAGAGTGCATGCCTAATTAAGGAAAGTTGAGTGAGCCGGGGCTTTTCTCTTTGAAGTGAAGGAGGATGAGAAGAAACTTAATATAGATGTATAAGATCAAAAGAGACATAGATAGAGTGGACAGCCAGTGCCTTTTTCCCAAGGTGGTAATGGCTAATATCAGAAGACATAATTGTAAGCTGGAGCATGAGTGCGGGTGCCCGTGGTATAAGAAGCATTGTTCTGCTCGAATATGAGTGTAAGTGCCTGTGGTCGATGAACCATTGTTTCACTGGAATATGAGAGTGGATGCCCAGGAGAGTGATAAACCTTTCTCAGCAGTTACGTACCATGAATCAGAAACCATGGATGAACTGGGAGATCCAATCCCTACTGAAGTGTCTTGGACTACAGTGTTCAAATTGGGTGACCCTGACCTTTACAAGAAAACAAGAGGTGACCGCCATCAGGTTACCAGGGATTCCAAGAGACAATACCAATCCAAAATCAGGTTCCAGAACAGCTGATACTTCGGGCAGGGAACCGAAGTGATAGGGCCGCGGATAGGGTATTGACTTTACAAACGGAGGCAGTGCGTAGTGAGACTGTCAACAAGGACAAGCTGATGATAGGACAAAATTACAGTCAATAGGAGGAGCTGCAATGTAAAACATTGACGAAGTCGCAAACAGTGACGAATACAGGACTGAAGGTGTGGTATTTGAATATAGACAGTATAGAGAGTAAGGTAGATGAACTTGTTACAGATTGATGTGTATGATGTTGTGGACATCACTGAATCATGGTTGAAGGAAGATTATGTAGATTATTAACATCCAAAAATGCATGTTGTATCAAAAGGACAAACATGAAGGCAGAGGGGGTGGGATGGCTCTCTTGGTAAAAAATGAAATCAAATCATTAGAAAGAGGTGACATAGGATCAGAAGGTGTAGAATCATTGTGGGTCGAGCTAAGAAACTGCAAGGGAGTTATATACAGACCCCCAAACAGTAGCCAAGATGTTGTGGGCTGCAAATTATAACAGGAGATAGAAAAAGCACGTCAAAAGAAAAATGTTATGATAGTCATGGGGGATTGCAATATGCTGGTAGATTGGGAAGAAAAGGTTGCTGCTGGATGCCAGGAGAGGTAGTCTGTAGGGTGCCTGGGAGCGATGTTCCCACTAAGGTGAATGCATGTGCACACACACACATCTTTTGCTACTAGTTCCCAAAGGAATTTAAAGTGCGCACAAAAGGTGGTCATCCACTACCTCGTTGACATGTTAACAACATGTCCCGATCATACACAATCACATTTCCTTTTCTGGTTTGTGATGTAGATGGTGTTGATAACATAGAGTTTGCAATGATCTGTCTGCAAATTTTAGAACTGGCTTATTCATTCTGTTTTTATTGACGAAATTATTGAATCACTATGTCACATTCCAAAAAAGCAAAGGGTGAGAAGCACAAATGAACTGCCAGTTCATTTAAAGTGGAATGGCTTAACAAAACAGTAGAAACTGCTACACCAAATGCTTGCAGTTTTGCTAGCTGGTAAAATGGGTACTTCTATACATAAAATTCAGTGGACCCATGTTTTTGTTAATAAGCAAAACATTGCACAGCACAACACTTTTTTGAGCTCACTGAGGTCAGGAATGTGTGGCTACAAGAAATATTTATGTATAATACAGAAACTGGTGTTACCTACATGTACTGTCAGGATGCAAAAGTTGCTGGAAAATTTGCAAGTGGGAAGATATGGGCTGATATTTGGAAACTTGACTTTTTAATGCATCATTTAGCAAGCCAATCACATATGGACAGTGTACCAAAGAACCAATGAGCAAATCCTTCATTACCTGCTATGCATGTTTGGTGAGAGTGAAAATGATCAAACCCAGAGGAGATCAAAGTTCTTATTGACAGTGTTTGGCTAACTGTTATAATAGATAATTCTACATATAAAATTCATTGCACACATATTTTTGTAACTGGGCAAAGAAATTGCTCAGCAAAATTTGGAGGGAACTTTGCTTATTGGATAGGTTGAGCCCTCCAGTGGATCAGCTATTCTGGATTTGGTGTAGTGCAATGAACCAGAATTGATTAGAGAGCTAAACTAGAATGTTTGGGGCGTGGGAATCAAATTGAAGAGACTAGGAGAGAGGAGGTTAGTTCACAAGTAGAAAAAGCGAGCAGACAGTATGTGAGGGAGGATAGGCAGGTGACAGAGAAGGGGAGCGCTCAGACCGAAGATGTAAGGGAGAAGGAAGAAATAGATAATAAAGTTGTTTGCACCGTTAGGGATAAACAAAGAGTAAGAGGTGGAAAATTTCTTAAATGCATCTATTTTAATGCTAGGAGCGTCGTAAGAAAGGTGGATGAGCTTAGAGCGTGATTGATACCTGGAAGTATGATGTTGTAGCTATTAGTGCAACATGGTTGCAGGATGGGTGTGATTGGCAACTAAATATTCCTGGATTTCGTTCCTTCAGGTGTGATAGAATCAGAGGGGTGAGAAGAGGTGGTGTTGCATTGCTTGTCAGAGAAAATATTACAGCGGTGCTTTGGCAGGATAGATTAGAGGACTCGTCTAGGGAAGCTATTTGGGTGGAATTGAGGAATGGGAAAGCTGTAGTAACACTTATAGGAGTGTATTATAGACCACCTAATGGGGAGCGAGAATTGAAGGAGCAAATTTTAAGGAGATAGCAGATATTTGTAGTAAACACAGGGTTGTGATTGTGGGAGATTTTAATTTTCCACGCATAGACTGGGAAGCCCATACTGTAAAAGGGCTGGATGGTGTGGAGTTTGTAAAGTGTGTGCAGGATAGTTTTTTGCAGCAATACATAGAGGTACCAACTAGAGAAGGGGCAGTGTGGATCTCCTGTTAGGGAATGTGATAGGACAGGTGATGGAGGTATGTGTTGGGGAGCACTTCAGGTCCAGCGATCACAATGCCATTAGTTTCAATGTAATTATGGAGGATAGGACTGGACCCAGGGTTGAGATTTTTGATTGGAGAAAGGCTAACTTTGAGGAGATGTGAAAGGATTTAGAAGGAGTGGATTGGGACAATTTGTTTTATGGGAAGGATGTAATAGAGAAATGAAGGTCATTTAAAGGTGAAATTTTGAGGGTACAGAATCTTTATGTTCCTGTTAGGTTGAAAGGAAAGGTTAAAAGTTTGAGAGAGCCATGGTTTTCAAGGGATATTGGAAACTTGGTTTGGAAAAAGAGAGAGATCTACAATAAATATAGGCAGCATGGAGTAAATGAGGTGCTCGAGGAATATAAAGAACGTAAAAAGAATCTTAAGAAAGAAATTAGAAAAGCTAAAAGAAGATATGAGGTTGTTTTGGCAGGTAAGGTGAAAATAAATCTGAAGGGCTTCTACAGTTATATTAATAGCAAAAGGATAGTGAGGGATAAAATTGGTCCCTTAGTGAATCAGAGTGGACAGCTATGTGTGGCGCCGAAAGAGATGGGGACGATATTGAACAATTTCTTTTCTTCGGTATTCACTAAGGAGAAGGATATTGAATTGTGTAAGGTAAGGGAAACAAGTAGGGAAGTTATGGAAACTATGATGATTAAAGAAGAGGAAGTACTGGCACTTTTAAAGAATATAAAAGTGGATAAGTCTCCAGTGACTGACAGGAAATTCCTTAGGATCTTGAGGGAAGAAATAGTAGGGGCTCTGACAGAAATATTTCAAATGTCATTAGAAACGGGGATAGTGCTGGAGAACTGGCGTATTGCTCATGTGATTCCATTGTTTAAAAAGGGTTCTAAGAGTATACCTAGCAATTATCGGCCTGTAAGTTTGACATCATTGGTGGGTAAATTAATGGAAAGAGTTCTTAGAGATAGTATATATAATTATCTGGAAAGACAAGGTCTGATTAGGAACAGTCAACATGGATTTGTGCGTGGAAGGTCATGCTTGACAATTCTTATTGAATTTTTTGAAGAGGTTACTAGGAAAGTTGACGAGGGTAAAGCAGTGGATGTTGTCTATATGGACTTCAGTAAGGCCTTTGACAAGGTTCCACACGGAAGGTTAGTTATGAAGGTTCAATCATTAGGTACTAATATTGAAGCAGTAATATGGATTCAACAGTGGCTGGATGGGAGATGCCAGAGAGTAGTGGTGGATAACTGTTTGTCAGGTTGGAGGCCGGTGACTAGTGGTGTGCCTCAGGGATCTGTACTGGGTCCAATGTTGTTTGTCATATACATCAATGATCTGGATGACTAGGTGGTAAATTGGATTAGTAAGTATGCAGATGATACTAAGATAGATGGTGTTGTAGATAATGAAGTAGGTTTTCAAAGCTTGCAGAGAGATTTAGGCCAGTTAGAAGAGTGGGCTGAAAGATGGCAGATGGAGTTTAATGCTGATAAGTGTAAGGTGCTACATTTTGGTAGGACTAATCAAAATAGGACATACATGGTAAATGGTAGGGCATTGAGGAATGCAGTAGAACAGAGTGATCTAGGAATAATGGGGCATAGTTCCCTGAAGGTGGAATCTCATGTGGATAGGGTGGTGAAGAAAGCTTTTGGTATGCTGGCCTTTATAAATCAGAACATTGAGTATAGGAGTTGGGATGTAATGTTAAAATTGTACAAGGCATTGGTGAGGCTGAATTTGGAGCATTGTGTACAGTTCAGGTCTCTGAATTATAGGAAAGATGTCAACAAAGTAGAGAGAGTACAGAGGAGATTTACTGGAATGTTACCTAGGTTTCCGCACCAAAGTTACAGAGAAAGGTTGAACAGGTTAGGTCTTTATTCTTTGGAGCGTAGAAGGTTGAGGGGGGACTTGATAGAGGTATTTAAAATTATGAGGGGGATAGATAGAGTTGATGTGGATAGGCTTTTTCCATTGTGAGTAGGGGAGATTCAAACAAGAGGACATGAGTTGAGAGTTAAGGGGCAAAAGTTTAGGGGTAACACGAGGGGTACTTCTTTACTTAGAGAGTGGTAGCTGTGTGGAACAAGCTCCCAGTAGAAGTGGTAGAGGCAGGTACAATATTGTAATTTAAAATAAAATTGGATAGGTATGTGGACAGGAAAGGGATGGAGGGTTATGGGCTGAGTGCAGGTCAGTGGGACTAGGTGAGAGTAAGTGTTTGGCACGGACTAGAAAGGCCGAGATGGCCTGTTTCTGAGCTGTAATTGTTATATGGTTATATGGTAAAGGAACCGTATGAGGACAGTGATCATAACCTGATAGAACTCACCATGCAATTTGAAAAGGGGAAGCTAAAATCAGGTGTATCGGCATTACACTGGAGTAAAGGGAATTACAGAGGCATGAGAAAGGAGCTGGCCTAAGTTAACTGGAAGGGGACATTAGCAGGGATGATGGCAGAGCAGCAATGACTGGAGTTTCTGGGAACAATCTGGAAGGCGCAAGATAAATACATCCCAAAGAAAAAGACATTCTAAAGGCAGGATGACGCAACCATGGCTAACAAGGGAAGTCAAAAACAACATAAAAGGGCATATAATAGAACAAACATTAGTGGGAAGTTAGGGGATTTGGGAAGTTTTTAAAAACTAATAGAAGACAATTTTAAAAAGTCTTAAAGATGGAATATGAAGGTAAGTTTGCTAATAATATTAAAGAGGATTCCAAAAGTTTCTTCATATATATAATGTAAAAGAGAGCCAAGAATGGATATTGGACTGCTGAAAAATGATTCTGGAGAGGTAGTAATTGGGGATGAAGAGTGTCAGAGAGCAGAAGTGAGCCAACAAGAAAAGGCTCCCTTTATTCCCACTCTTTGCCTCTTGCCAATTAGCCAATGTTCTATCCATGTGTAATGTTCAATTAAGTTCGTGGGTCTGGCAAGTGAGATAGCCCAGTCCATCACAGGTAAAGCCCTCCCAGCCACTGAGCACAGCTACATGAATCGTTGTCGCAGGAAAGCAGTATCCATCATCAGGGATTCCCACCACGCAGGACATGCTTTCTTCTCACTGCTGCCATCAGGAAGGAGGTAAAAGAACTTCAGCACTCACACTACCAGGTACAAGACCAGTTATTACCCCTCAACCATCAGGTTCTTGAACCAAAGGGTATAACATCACTCAACGTTGCTTGCTCCATCAGTGAAATGTTCCCACAAAAATTAGACTCACTTTCAAGGACTCTTCATCTCATGTTCTTGGTATTTATTGCTTACTTATTTATTATTATTATTATTTCTTCTTTTTGTATTTGCACAGTTTGTTGTCTTCTGCTCTCCAGCTGATTGCCCTAGTTGGGCAGTCTTTCAGTATCTTCTTTGATATTAGTCGCCACCTTCCTTTTTCCAAACCTTTATCTTCCCACTAGCTTTGGCTTCATTGTATGCCCTCTCTTTTGATTTTACTTTGGCTCTGACTTCACTTGTCAGCCATGCTAGTGTCCTTCTTCTATTTGAAACTTTCTTCCTATTTGGAATATATCTGTCTTGCACTTCCCTCACTTTTCGAAGAAGCTCCAGCCATTGCTGCTCTGCTGTCCTTCCTGCTAGTGTCCCTTTCCAATCAACCTTGGCCAGTTCCCCTCTTATGCCATTGTAATTTCCTTTATTCCACTGAAATACTGACGTATTGGAATTTAGTTTCTCCTTCTCAAATTTCAAAGTGAACTCGATCATATTGTGATCACTTTTCCCTAAGGGTTCCTTAACCTTTAGCTCTCTTATCAGCTCTGGATCATTGCACAACAACCAATGCCACACAGCTGATCCCCTAGTGGGTTCAACAACAAGCTGTTCTAAACATCCACCCCTTAGACATTTTACAAATTCTCTCTCTTGAGGTCCAGTACTGGACTGGTTTTCATGTTAAAATGCCCAACGATTATCGTGACATTGTCCTTCTGACACACCTTTCTAATCCACATCCCAGCTGCTGTATGGAGGCCTGTATACAACTGCCAGTAGGGTCCCTTTACCCTTGCCATTTCTTAACTGAGCACATAGAGACTCTACACCTTCCGATCCTATGTCATCCCTTTCTAATTATTTAATATTATTTCTTATAAATAGAGCCACACTCCCCTCTGCCCACTAACCTATCTTTCCGATACACCATATATCCTTGAACGTTCAACTCCCAATGGCAGCCATCCTTTAGCCATAATGTCATACTTGCCAATCTGTAGCTATATTTCCAAGATTGTCCATTTTATTTATTACACTGTGTGCATTCAAGTGCAACACTTTCAGTCCAATATTTGCTACTTTCTGTTTTAACTGCAGCACACCTCTATTGCCCTGTAACTCATCCCACTGGCTGTGATTATGCCTCATCTCCTGCTTGTCCTTTGAATCCTCTCTGTTGCACGCTATCTTTGATTTATTTCTGTTTTCCCCTTCCTCAGCCCTATCACTCTGATTCCCATCCTCCTGCCAAATTAGTTTAAACCCTCACTAACAGCTCTATTAAACGTGCCTGCTAGGATATTGGGTTCAAGTGTTACCCATACTTTTTGTACAGGTCGTACCTCCCCTAGAAGATGCCCCAATGATCCTGAAACCTGAAGCCCTGCCCCCTTCACCAGTCTGTCAGCCACGCATCAATATGCCTAATCATGCTATTCTTGTGCTCGTTAGCACATGGCACAGGCCGCAGTCCCAAGATGACTACCCTGAAGGTCCTGCTTTTCAGCTTCCTACCCAACTCCCTGAATTCTCACTTCAGGACCTCCTCCTTTTTTCTACCTATGTCATTGGTACCAACATGTCCACTAGGCAGTGTCTCCCTTTGATGCCTGAACCTTCCCTGCTATCTAACTCACAACTGGTGCTCTGGTTATAGTCGCTGATAGGCCATGTACAATGGACAAATGCTCTCGAAGCTCCCCTTTTAAATAAGCACCACTGACCTGAGAGAAATCCCTCTTGGTAAAGCTTGGTAAAGAGTTCAGTGCACCCTCTTCTGTTTACATCAACAGTGCTGGTATTAAGAGGGTTGAGAGCTGCAAGTTCTTAGGGGTGAATGTCACCAACAGACTGTCCTGGTCTTTTGTTGTTGACGGTAAATAACAGAAGAGACTCAATGGGCCAAATAGCCTAATTCTTCTCCCATTCTTATGGTCCAGACATGTAGATGCCACGAACAAGAAAGCTCACCAGTGTCTCGACTTCCTCTTGACATGTCCCCTTGGACCCTTATTGATGCACCACAGAGAACGGCCTACCTGGATACACTGCTCTGCACATGACCACACGAAGCTGCGGAGAGTAGTGGACACAACTCAACACTCAGCACTTCACAGGAACCAACTTCCCCTCTGTGGACTCTGTTTGTAATTCTTGCTGCCTCAGTAAAGCAGCCAGCACAATCAAAGACCCCGCCCATACTGCACATTCTCTTTTCTGCCTCCTCCCTGCACTTTCTTTGTAACTGTAGCCCTTTATTCTGCGATCTGTATTGTTGTACCTTACACTACCTCACTGCACTGCTGTAATGCAATGATCAATCTGAACTGGATGTAAGACACTACTAAATCCATATAAAGATAATAATCCAATTTAGCAGTTTGCCAACCCAAAGTGCTCGAGAAACCCAACAGGTCAGCTAACCTACAAACAACACATCTTCAAAGTCAAAGTAAACTTTATTATTAAAGAATATATATGTTACTGTATACTACATACTTGAGAATGGTGCCATCGAACGACGCGGCCAAAGGTGACGTCCTTCAGACAGTTCACAAAACTACTTCTTTTAATTCTTTAACATCTGATTCTGCTACTATTGGATCCAGTGATTTGCATTTTGATTGGCATGCTTTTTAGGCTGATTGAACAATTTGGTGCTTTGCTGTCCCTAAGCAATTTCCATTGGACCATAAGACATAGGAGCAGAATTAGGTCATTTGACCATTGAGTGTGCTCCGTCATTTTATCATGGCTGATCCATCAGCCCCAATCTCCTGCCTTCCTCCTGTATCCTTTCATGCCCTGACCGAGAATCTATCAACCTCTGCTTTAAATATTCATAGTCTTGGCCTCCACAGCTGCCTGTGGCAACAGATCCCACAGATTCACCACTCTCCTGCTAAATAAATTTCTCCTCATCTCCCTTCTCTATTCTGAGTCTGTGACCTCTGGTCCTAAACTCTTCCATCATTGGAAATATCATTTCCACATCTACTCCATCAAGGCCTTTCAAGATTTGATAGGTTTCAATGAGGTCACCCTTTATTCCTCTGAATTCAAATGAATACAGGCCCAGAGCCATCAAACACTGTTCATATGACAAGCAGTTCAAAACTGAAATCATTTTCGTGAACCTCCTTTAAACCCTCTCCAGTTTCAGCGCATCCTTTCTAAGATCCTTTCTAAGGGCCAAAAATTGCTCACAATACTCCAAGTGAGGCCTCACCAGTGCTTTATAAAGCCTCAACATTATATCCTTACTTTTGTATTCTACAAATGAATGCTCTTGAAATGAATGCTAACATCATATTTGCCTTCCTCATTACAGACTCAACCTGCAAATTAACTTTCAGGGAATCCTGCACATGGACTCCCAAGTGCCTTTGTACCTCCATTTTTTTTTAGTATTTTTTCTCCATTTAGAATATAGTCAACCCTTTAATTTCTTCTACCAAAGTGCACGGCCATACACTTCCTCTGCCATTTGTATTCCAACTTCCATCTCTTTGCCCATTCTTCTAATCAGTGTAGGTCCTTCTGTAGCTTCCCTGCTTCCTCAAAACTACCTGCCCCTCCACGTATTTTCATATCATCTGCAAATATTGCAACAAAGCCATCAATTCCATCATCCACATCATTGACGTATAATGTAAAAAAGAATCAGTCCCAACACAGAACCCTATGGAACACCACTAGTCAATGGCAGCCAGCCAGTAAAGCCTCACTTTATTCCCACTCTTTGCCTCCAGCCTATCAACTACAGCTTTATCCATGCTAGAATCTTAACTGTATTATCTTGGGCTCTGAATATTTTAAGCAGCCTCATGTATGGCACCTTGTTAATGTCCTTCTGAAAATCCAACTACTGAAAATCCACCACTTCTCCTTTTTTTCTATCCTTTTTGTTACTTCTTCAAAGAATTCCATCAGGTTCGTCAGGCAAGACATTGTTTCCTTAAGGAAACCATGCAGACTATGGCCTATTTTATCATGTGCCTTGAAGTATCCCAAAACCACATCCTTGGGAATTAGCTCCAACATCTTCCCAACCACTGAGGTCAGACTAATTGGCCTATAATATCCTGTCTTATGCCCCTCTACCTTCTTGGAGTGATATTTGCAATTTTCTGGAAACATTTCAGAATCTAGTGAGTCTTGAAAGATTAGCACTAATGCTTCTGCAATCTCT
Source organism: Hypanus sabinus (assembly GCF_030144855.1). Taxonomy (NCBI): domain Eukaryota; kingdom Metazoa; phylum Chordata; class Chondrichthyes; order Myliobatiformes; family Dasyatidae; genus Hypanus; species Hypanus sabinus. Next base: position 18,123,341 of record NC_082717.1, on the reverse strand, counting down.
TCAGCCACCTCTTTCAGAACCCTGGGGTGTACACCATCTGTTCCAGGTCACTTATCTACCTTCAGATCTTTCAGGTTCCCTAGTAATGGTAAATTCACACACTTCATGACTCCTTACACCTGAAACTTCCACCATGCTGCTAGAGTCTCCCATATCGAAGAATAATGCAAAATAATTGTTCAGTTCGTCCGCCATTTCCTTGTGACCCATTACTACCTCTCCAGCATTGTTTTCCAGCAGTCCAGTATCCACTCTCACCTTCTCTTTTACACTTTATGCATCTGTAGAAACTTTTGGCATCTTCTTTAAGTTATTGGCTGGCTTACTTTCATATTTCATCTTTACATCGTAATGTATTTTAGTTGTGTCTGTGGTATTTGAAAGCTTCCCAATCCTCTAACTTCCCACTACTTTTTGCTCTATTATATGTCCTCTCTTTGGCTTTAATGTTGGCTTTCATATGGCTCTTCCTCATTGGGATGTATATATCCTGTGTCTTTTGGGCTGGTTTGGATTGGAGCACATGGCCCAGAGGCCAGGAAGCCTCGAGACAGGGTACAAGCCCACAACCAATTCCTTTTCTTGCTGATGAAAGTGTCGAGCTGGAGAAGTTGAAGAACACCCACTAAATGCTGGAGGAACTCAGCAGGTTAGGCAACACCTATGGAGAGGAATAAACAGTCAGCCTTTTGGACTAAAACCCTTCATGACTTGCTGAGCTCCTCCAGCATTTTGTGTGTGTTCCTCAAGATTTCCAGAATCTGCGGAATCTTGTGCATTTACCAGTTTACTGTTTTTAGAAGCGGTCTCCTCTGACGTCAACATTTACTGTTCAATAGACTGTGAACTTCTTCCAAGTGCATCTCAAGTTTGAAAGAGAGGTATGGTATTTTGTCAGAAAATAATCAGAAAGCTCTACACTGCTTTGCTGAATCACCGCAGCTTTCTTCTGCTTTTCATTGCCTGTAGAATGATGAAACTATTAAAAATTACCCATCGTTAGGGAAGTTGGAGGAAGTGTTGAGCTTCTGTACTCCTTGAAGACTTGGACTGTATAGTCGGACTAAAAGCACTGGAGAGGCACCATGAACATTGCCTCTTTGAAACTCTGCAAGTTCGTTGACACAATAAATGAACCAACAGCACTTTCCTCTCTGAGGCACAGAAACTGCTTCGAGGATTTTCTCCTTGGAGCAAAGGAGGATGAGCAGTGACCTGACAGAGGTGTGTACAATGTAATGAAAGGCAAAGGCATTGATCGTGTGGACAGTCAGAAGCTTTTCCCCAGGGCTGAAATGGCTAGCACGAGAGGGCACAGTTTTAAGGTGCTTGGAAGGAGGAACAGAGGAGATGCCAGGGGTAACTTTTTTACGCAGAGAATGGTGAGTGTGTAGAATGGGCTGCCGGTGACAGTGGTGGAGGCGGAAATGATAGAGTCTTTTAAGAGACTCCTGGATGGATACATGGAGCTTAGAAAAATAGAGGGCTATGGGTATGCTTAGGTAGTTCTAAGGTAAGGACATGTTCAGCACAGCTTTGTGGGCTGAAGGGCCTGTATTGTGCTGTAGGTTTTCTATGTTTCTATGTTCTCAAAATCTACGTGAAAAACTAACATTCTGAAAGATGTGCAAATCCCTGACCTGGAGTCAGTCAGAGTGCAGAGGAGCTTATAGGAAGGCACTGCGAACATTGGGTTTCCATGTCAGCAGAATGGAGATGTCCAGTGAAAATGGTGGAAGGACCAAGGCAACACCCGCACATTCTTGGACCCTGTTGTCGTTGAAGCAAACATTGCACTCACTATATGTTTCGATGTACACGTGACAGATAATCTTCTTCATCTTCACATAGCATGCCGCAATGCTATGAAAACACAGTCCACAACAAGCAGTAGAGCATTAACAGGGAGACAAGCCCCATCCCTTCCACCCATGGATGCACACAGCCCTCCCACCCCAGGTCTCCGGTGCTCCTTGTGGGTGAAGTAGGAAGTACACAATTCAGCAGTAAACCAAACCTAACTACGCAGAACACGGGAGTCGGAACAGAACATCCAAGCTCCAGGTGCTTTATTTGGGCAGCATGCACACATACAAGTAAGTAAAAGTAAAACTGAGAATGCCTCTCGAAGTCCAACCCTACATCCCTGTTGTTAGAGGTGAAAACAGGTAAGGCCAGCCAACAGGGCTCCGGTGAAGCTGTATCGGCCAACCTCCTGTACAGTGACTACAATGAATTACAGAAACATTGGTGAACTCCAACCACACCATCGACTTTGGACAATTGAGATGGGACGTCATCGATGGCCTTTGCTCCATTGGGAGCTAAGGGCCCAAGGAGAAGAAGAAAACTGAGAGTAAACCAGAAAAATAGCGCAAGTACTTAATGCAGCAAACTTATGATGATTAAATCAAACATTCATCAGAGTTAGGAATATAGTTGTAAAATATCCATAAATACACACAACATGATTAAGCAATGTTTTAAAGATTGCAAGAAGATTAATTTAATGTAAGCATTCATTAACTTACCAAGGTTGGTCGATCACGATACTGATGATAGGGAATAAACTTTCTCAGAACATCAACACAAAATATTGCTCATGTAGCATTCTCCTTTATGAACTAAGCCAACACTTACAAATGACGGTTTGTGATGGTGCAAACAAGGGAAAGATTGGCACAGGGTTGTGTAAATATGCTTCAGTCTGACTCAAAAAACTCCACCACAACAAAATGATTGCTCTCACATGATCCAGCCGAATTTCAAATTTAAAGGTGGCCTTGCAGTCAGAATCAAAGTCAGCAGTGCTGTATTATGTCAGGATAGAGCATCTTCAGCCCCCAGCTGACTCACTCACGGGGCTTTGATTTCTTCAGCGGCCCCGCAGACCCAGGCATCCACAGACTTCCAGACTGCCGATCGACCTTCGGGCTTCGCTCTTCAGTATCGTCCCCAGGACTTACCAACATGACGGATGAATGAGCGTAAAGAAGTCACCCTCTGTTCTCTTTGACACTATTTGACAAAGAGAGAGTAAGGGAATTTTCTTCCATGCTGTGGCTAAGATTAATCCCCCTATCAATAGTAGCTCAAGAACAGTCTGACCATTAACATTGCTGTTTGTATGCTAGGACTTAGAGATATACGGAAAATGGAGGGTTATAGTATGTGTAGGAGGGGTTACATTGATGGTGCTGTGGGCTCATTTAGGTCAACACAACATTATGGGCTGAAGGGCCTGTACTGGGCTGTACAAGTCTAAGTCTAACTCATAGCAGTTGCTGAGTCATCTCCTAAGGCAACAGAGTATTTAATTGCCTGGAAAATATTTTATAGTGTGCTAAGGTTGTTAAAGACACGGTACTGTATAAATTATTTCTTCCTTTAAGATTACGGTAAATATTCAACCATTATTTCCTTACAACATAGGAGTGGTTATTTGGTCCATTGGCTTATACTAGCTCTCAGAAGATTTTCATCGGCCCCTGTCACTCATTTCTGTGTGCCCTATTCTTCCTCACATGCCCATCAACTCTCAGTTCTCCTGCCACTAAACTTCATCAGGGATAACTGACGGTGGTCAGTTTATCTCCAACCAGCACATCTTCAAAGACAAAGTAAAATTTATTATTAAGGTATGTATATGTTACTATATACTATATACCTGAAGATGCTGCTGGTGAATAATGTGACCAAAGATGACATCCTTCAGACAGTTCACCAGACTACTTTGTTTACCTTTTCTTTTAAGTATGAATCCGCTACTATTGAAAACTTTAAATTACACTTTGATGGTGTTTTTCAGGCCGATTGAGCGATCTGGCACTTTGCTGTCTCTGAGGGAGTTCGGTGAGCTTTGGGGCAGAGTGTGCAGTCTGAAGGTCAAAAAGCCTGGAGCTGGGGCGCAAGCCCATGATCAACTCCTTTTCTTGCCAATCTCACTCATTAAAGTGCCGAGCAAGTTTGAAATCAATGAGGACTAAAGTGGAAGGTGACCAGGTGTTCAGTAGTTTCTGCCTGCGTTTGACCAATCCCTCTCTCCCTCTCACTCACCGTAGCCAGAGGAAGGTATTTGCATTTGACCGATCTCTCTCTCTCAGTCTCGCTCGATGCTGCTAGACGATAGTGCTGGAGTCTTGGGTCTTGGGCAAGATTTAATTAACACAGTTTGTGCATTAGTTCTGCATTTCATATTATACATGTTTCTGATTTCTAGTTACTCCTTTTGATTGCTATTTTATGTGATTTCGATTGGGACTGACTGGCTCTGCGGCCTGCAGTTAACCAATGACAAAGCACGAAATTGAACTGAACTGAACTAAACAGAATATACATAGAGTGATTTTGATGTTTGTATTCCGTGCGTTCTTCGCTCGTTTTTTGCTGTTTGCAGAATTTGTTCTTTTTTTTCCATGTTGGGTGTTTGACGTTTTCTTTAGATGGGTTCCAGTGGTGTTTCTTCGTTTTGTGGCTGCCGTGGGAAGAAGAATCTTCGGGTTGTATACTGCCCACGCACCTTGATAATAAATGTACCTTGAATCTTGGAGTCATTGAATCCATAGTCTCTTGAGATTTATTTTCTATAATCAAGAAAATAAAATACAATTGAATTTATAAAAAGCTAAGCATAATCAAAGACTAATGACCAATGTGCAAAAGTGTATAACTTGTGCGAATAACAAGAAAGTAATATTGAGAACGTGAGTTGTAAAGAGTCCTTGAAGGTGAATCTGCAGGTTGGGGAATTGGTCCATCTTAGCAATGAGAGGAAAATGGAAAATCCAGCAGAAACCCAACCATTCACTGGGGCGTAGGAGGGGGGGTGTGCCAACTCCACAGTTCTGTGTAGAGGCGTATCTACGGAAAATAGCACCCATGGCAAGCACTGAAATTGTGCCCCTGTTCAAACATCTGGCACCCATCTTTTAGACAATGTTACCATAATATCAGCTCAAAAATACAAGTCAAGTTTGTTAATCTTTTAATTAACAAATTATGGCACTACATGAAAATTCTAACTGCACCTTCCTTGCTTTCACTGATACAAATCGGTCTATGATGTGACCAAAGTCAGTTTTTATCATTTTTGATTTTGCCCCGCTGTTGGTTGCTAAACATGAATGCAACTGAGCGCTGGTCAGTCAGCAAGGTGAACCTTTTGCCGGTGAGATAGTGCCTCCAGTGCCTAATAGCTTCCACTATGGCCTGGGCTTCTTTCTCCACCGCGGAGTGCCAAATTTCAGGGCCTTGAAGGGTACGAGAGAAGAATGCTACTGGCCTGCCTGCCTGATTGAGGGTAGCATCCAGCGCGAAGTCGGAGGCGTCACTCTCTACTTGGAAGGGAATGGTCTCGTCCTTCGCATGCATCGTTGCTTTGGCAATGTCTCCTTTAATGCAGCTGAAGGCCGCATGGGCCTCGGCTGAGAGGGGAAATGCGGTGGACTTGACCGGGGGCGGGCCTTGTCTGTATAGTGAGGGACCCATTGGACGTAATAGGAAAAGAAGCCCAGGCACCTTTTGAGGGCTCTGAGGATGGTGGGAAGAGAGAGTTCCAACAGGGGGTATATACAGTCAGGGTCTGGGCCAATGACCCCGTTCTCCATGACATACCCAAGAATAGCAAGTCGGGTGGTTCCAAACACACACTTGTCCCTGTTATAGGTGAGGTTAAGAGCTTTGGACACTTGGAAAAATTGTTGGAGGTTAGTGTTGTGATCCGGCCAGTTGTGACCGCAGATGGTGATGTTATCCAGATATGGGAACGTGGCTTTCAGTTGGCATTGGTCCACCATCTGGTCCATTTCCCTCTGGAAGACAGAGACACCATTTGTGACACCGAAGGGGACGCACAGGAAGTGATAGAGCCTGCCGCCCGCCTTGAAGGCGGTGTAGGGGCGGTCCTCCGGGTGGATGGGGAGCTAATGGTAAGTAGATTTCAGGTCTATGGTCGAGTACACCTTGTACTGAGCTATCTGATAGAGCATATCCGCGATGTGGGGTAGGGGGTATGCGTCAAGCTGCATGAACCTATTGATGGTCTGGCTATAGTCCACGACCATCCTATTTTTCTGCCTGGTCTGAACAACAACCACCTGGGCCCTCCAAGGGCTTGTGCTTGGCTCAATGGTCCCCTCCCTGAGCAGCCGCTGCACCTCTGACTTAATGAAGGCCCTGTCCCCCGCACTGTACCTCCTGCTTTTAGTTGCCACAGGTTTACAGTCGGGGGTCAGGTTGGCGAACAGTGGTGGGGGAGGGATCTTGAGGGTGGAAAGGCTGCAAATAGTTTCAGTAGCGTGGCCGTTGGCATGGTGCTGGGTGGGATGTGCGGGTCGGTGTGTGTGTGCGGTCAGTAGTTGGGTATATGACGAAGTCCCACAAAACTGAGGATTTCTGACAGTGATTGGTGGGAGGGGCCCGTCATACTCCATTGTCACACTTTTGAGGTGGCTCTGGAAGTCCAGCCCCAATAGCACAGGGGCGCACAGTTGAGGCATGACCAGTAACGCAAAGTCCCGATAGTCTGTGCCCTGCACCACCAATGTCGCTACACAACCCCCCTGGATGTCTGTGGAATGCGATCCAGAAGCCATGGTGACCCTCTGACTTACCGGCTGTGTCACAAGTCCACAGCATTGCACTGTGTCCGGGTGAATAAAACTCTCAGTGCTGCCCGTGTCAAACAGGCAGCTAGTCCTGTGCCCCTCCATCAGGATGTCCATCATCGACCTTGCGAGCTGGTGTGGAGTGCTTTGGTTGAGGATTACAGAGGCCAGAGTTGAACTGCTGTCTTGGTGCCCGGTAAGCACCCATGGGTTGGAGGTGGGGCGAGGTGGCGCTGACAAAGATGGCCGCCCCCATGCCTCGCACATGGTACTGCTCGACCCCGCTCGTGGTTTAGACTTACAGGCCTTGGCGAAGTGGCCCTTCTTTCCGCAGCTGGAGCAGGCAGTTTTTCAGGCCGGGCAGCGATTTCAGGGGTGCTTTTCGAGTCCACAGAAGTAACACTGCACAGACTTGCGACTGGCAGGAGCCATGGTCGATTGTGGGGACTTCACGGGCTCGCGACTGGCAGCAGCCATGGTTGATTTGCCGGAGGGTTGCAGGGAGTTCATGGACTCGCGAGTGGCAGCAGCTGAGGTCGATTTGCCGGTGGGTGGCGGGGTCTGCAGCGTCCATGGGACCGGCGGGAGATCGCGCGGCTGGACAGCATCAGCGTTGTGCAGAGCAGCCTCCAGTGTGTCGGCCAGCTCGATTGCCAACTGTAAGGTAAGATCGGCATTTTCCAGCAGCCGCTGGCGCACGTACACTGACCTGATCCCCGTAACGAAGACGTCTCGTACCAGGTGCTCCGCATGCTGTTCCGCGGTCAGTCCCGTGCAGTTGCAGGCCAGCACGAGTGTCTGTAGGGCCCAGACAAACTCAGCGCTCAACTCTCTGGCCCGCTGCCACTGCGTCGCTAAGCAATGTTTTGCGTAGACGGTGTTCACCGGCTGCAGGTACTGTCTTTTGAGGGTGTCCAGTGCCCCTTGGTAGGTCGGCAGGTCCCTGATTAGAGAGTATACCCACAGACTGACCCTGGAGAGGAGATCTCTGTGCATGATAGCAGGCTCAGTCACGCGAATCTCTTCCAGGTACAATTGGAAGAATGCAAGCCAGAGTTCAAAGGCAATGGCTGCTTCGGGAGATTGAGGATCAATGTCCAATTTGTCTGGTCGTAAAATGCTCTCCATGTTTTAAAATTGCAGCTAATAAAATTGATGCACCATCAATAACTCTCGGAGACGGGAGGCAAACGATAGGCTTTTATTAGCTGCAAGACACCACGATTAGTAGCAAGAGATCCCCATACGACGTCCTGGAGACTGAGGGAGGAGCAGTGCCTCCAATCACCTTTATACCGGGGTCTGTGGGAGGAGCCACAGGAGCAGTCAGCAGAGGGGCGTGTGCAGACAGGTAGATGTAGTTCACCATAATGGCATACCGTGAGTGGTGATAAATCTGATTTTGTTATGGGTCTCTATTGTGGTCTGAGAGTTGGAAGAAACAGGGAGAAGGAAATCATGGATGAGAAAAGGGAAAGGGAGAAGGGAGGAAGCAGGTAGCATCAATAAACTATCTCTTTGGAATTAAATGACCTTCCTTGGTGTCTCTGGGCTGGGTGTGTCTGCACCCATGCCACCCCCCACCCCTGGCTGTCCTCCGCTGCCACCTGACCCACACCCCTCCTGCGGCACTCCACCCTCACCATTCCCAACATCCTTTGCTCCCACAAAATTTACAAGCTCACTCTCTGCTCCAAATTGACAAATGCAGTACTGTGCATAAGGCTTAGTCGCCCTGGCTATATATGTGTGCCTAAGACTTTTGCATGGTTCTGTGGACAGCAAGCAAGTTTGTGATTAAGCTTGGGCCACAGGAGAAGGGTGACAGTAGCAGCACTACCTGCTGCGTTGCCACACCACGCTCAGTAACTGTTGATTGCAGGAAGAGATAATCTAGAGGATCTGGTCAAAGTTTTTTATTAAAGCCAAGGATCATTTAGCGAGGAGTAGTGTGAGGGAAGCAACACAGTACTCACGATAATTCTTGAAATGTTATCAGCTGGGTATCAATATTAATGGTATTTATTGTGATCAGAGGTCTCTAAGTTCTATAGTAACACGTTAGCCCTGGAGAAGATTAAACAAAGAATGAAGAGTAACAGGTGGGCAAGCTTTGTGTTCTCAGTAGTGCAAGAAATTTGCCATTTCACATGCTTCTCTCCTGATAGGTCATTCAGCTGAAGGGAATGCTTTTTTAAACAGCACAGAGGTTTGATTCACCCTCACATTCCTACATAACATCAATGTAAATTTTTAAAAATGAATGTTTAGGCTCAATTTTCCACTCTTAGGTTTTCTTATTAAAGCATTGTTGATCCTATTCAACATCCAAAGCAGAGGCAGGTGGACTAATTCTTGCATTTCCAAGGACACTTGTGGCTGATATTTCAGAAATTTGTTAATAGAAAAGAAGGTGCATCCAAGAATACATTCTCATCCATTATGTGAAGAGAATAGAGCTGTCCCATTCATTCCCCACTTCTTGGCAAGAATTGCATGCTGCCATAGTGAAAAATTGCAGCCGTTTCCAAAGATTCAGTTCTTTTCAATTCAGTTCAAGCCACCCAGCCTACTTTGTTGAAGACAGATAGGCAGAACAATGCTCTATCACTTTCGGATGGATTCCAGGAGAGAAAGATAGACTTGTTAAGTTCCATTGGTTTGAACCTGAGGCAATCAGAGATTAACCCACACTTACCTGAATGGATGTTCCATGCCTGGTAAATCTAAAGGGCCTCCAGTAACAATTTAGAAAGTAAACTTCAAATCACATCAATGACCCCTGTGGAATTTAAATCTGGAACATTAAAAAACGTCAGTCATCGTCAGCAATCACCAAACCCATCTGGTTTACTAATGTCCTTCAAGGAAAGTCATTTATTGAGGCTTTATGAGGGATTGGTTAGATTGCCTTCAGGTATTGTGAGCAGCTTTGAGCCCCATATCTCAGTTAGGCTTTCTTTGGAGATGGTCCACAGGAGGTTTACAAAAATGATCCTGAGAATGAAAAGGTTAATGTATGAAGAGCGTTTGATGGCTCTGGGCTTGTACTTGCCGGAGTTTAGAAGAATAGGGGCGGGGGTTCTCTTTAAAACCTACTAAGTACTGAAAGGCCTTAATAATGTTGATGAGGAGAGGATGTTTCCAGTCGTGGGAGAGTCTACGACCAAAAAGCACAGCCACAGAATTGAGGGACATCCCTTACAACAGTGATAAGGAGGAATTTCTTATTCCAGAGGGTGATGAAGCTGTGGAATTGACTACCACAGACAGCTGTGGAGGCCAAGTCATTGGGTATATTTGAAGCAGAAGTTGAATGGTTCTTGATTAGTCAAGGCATCAAAGGTACTGGGCAGAAAGCAGGAAAATAGGGTTGAGAGGAAAAATGAGTCAGTCATGATTGAATGGTGCAGAGGATTCGATGGGTTGAATATGTTCTCAAGACCATAAGACATAAGAATTAGGAGCAGAATTAGGATATTCGGGTCTTACAGTGATCTTACAGTGGTGTCTAAAACCATGAGGGTCAATGCAGAGTCTTTCTCCCAGAGTTTCAGGTGAGAGAAGATTTACTAGAAATATGATGAGCAACCTTTTCACATTTAAATGGCTCTTGGACAGGCACATGGATAGGAGAGGTTCTGAGAGAGAGGGGCCAAAAGCAAGCAAACGCGGCCATCTTTGGCAGGAGTTTAGATCAGTATGGACCAGTCTCTGTGCTGCGTGACCGTATGACTCTATTAGCTCCACTCTGCCGGGAAGGTTGTTGCAAGCTACTTGCAGTACTCTGGTGGATAAGTAAGGACATCCAAGTTTACGGGGAGACAAAAGGGGAATTAGGTTGAGAGGCAAATGATCAGTTATGATCGAATGGCCAAGCTCTCTAAACGCCTGATTTAACTACTTGCTCTGGCAGCACATTCCATACACTGATCTCCATCTGGGAAGAAGAGTTGCCCCTCGGGCTCCTGTTAAATTTCTCACCTTATGCTAAGCCTATGCCTTCTAGTTCTTGATTGTCCAGTCTTGGGGAAAAGGCAGTGTGCATTGACCCTACCTAAGAGATAGAAGAAACAGTAACAACATTTTAGAGGTACTCTGACTGTACTGGAACAAGCAGGGCACAGAGGGGTGTGGCGTTAATGCGGGTGAGCAGGGTTAGCATGGTGGGAGCATAGATGTGGACCTGTAGGGCCTGTACAGCTCTATAAATCACTATCAGCAGTTGTAACAGCTATATTAGCAGTGCGATAATTATTCTAAGCACAAGAGATTTTGCAGGTGCTGGAAATCCAGAGCAACACATACAAAACACTGGAGGAACTCGGCAGGTTAGGCGGCTTCTATGAAGGGGAATGAACAGTTAATGAGTTGGGCCAAGACCCTTCATCAGGATCTGCATAATCATACATGATCCATCCCAGCATTTTGTATGGTAATTATTGTTTCAGTATTGAACACACTGCTGTGAATCTCAGAAAGGGCACTGTACATTTTCATTGATGGAGATATGCCGGTCCAGGACCAGGAGGTGGGTATGGTGTGATGGGGATAAGAGAGGGCAAGGGGCCAGGGATCAGGTCTGGGAGCGATTAAACAAGGTAACTGGTAGTTAGTCTGTTACATGGGGGCATTGGGAGCGGATCCAAATGCAGGACACAGACACAGAGATAGTATAAACAGAACAGTGTTTATTGATAGTTACTAGGAAGGCCAGGGAGCAAGGACTAAATGTCAACAAGGATGTAAACGTTACCAAACCGGTAAAACCTGGACTAGGACTTGAACTTGGAACCTGGACTTGAACTTGCCTTGGACTCGACTTGGGCTCAAACCCTGGACCTGGACTTGGACTCGGACCCTGGACCTCGGTTTGGTCTCGGACCCTAGACCTCAGCTTGGACTCAGAACTTGGACTTGTAACTTGGGCCTCAACTCGGACTCCGATCTTGGATCTTGACTCAGACTCAGAACTTGGATCTTGACGTGGACTCGGAACTTAACTGGGACTCAGCCTGGACTTGGAACTTGACTAGGAGCCCAGAAGTGAAACACAAAGCCTGGAACTGGAGCACGGAGCCTGGAACTGGAACACAGCTTGGAGCCTGGACTTGGAGAACTTGGACAACAAGGAGACAGACTACCCAATTCAGAGTAGTGGCAAACAGCCGGGCCTACTCAGCTGGACGGACTTAGACAATGAGGAAACAGAATACCCAACTCGGAGTAGCGGCGAATGGCCAGACCCACTCAGCTGGAAGGACTAGGACAGCAGGCTCTCGACTCGACCCAGGAACAGCGGATGACTGGCTGTCAACTCAACCCAGGAACTACACATGGCAGGCTCTCGCCTTGACCCAGGAACTGCGCACGGCCGGGTCCCGACTCGACCCAGTCTCAGCCGGCTGTGTCAGCCGGACAGGCAGCATCTACGGAGAGGAATAACGAGTCAATGTTTCAGGCTGTGAGCCTTCATTAGGACTAGAAAGGAAGGAGGAAGAAGAAGGTGATTGGTTGAAAAGAATGGGTAAGAGTGGAGCTAGAATGGGGAATGGAAGGAGAGCAGAGAGAGAGGACAGAAATTTCTGAACATTGAAGAAATGATGTTTATGCTCTGGCCTCTAGGTGAGATCAAGGCCAAGTAGGGATGGGCCAAATGATTGTTGGAAATATCCACATCCGTGAAAGAATAAATAAAAAGTATCTTTTGCCAGCAATGCACAGAGAATAGCAACATCCCATGGAAATCCTATCAGCCACACTACAGTGAAGTGCCGTGGGAGAGAACCATTGAACCTTAAGTGAAGTGCAGGACAGCTTGATACCTGAGATTCCGTCTGATTAAAATTGGTTTAATCGCATAGTGTTAAAAGTGCATTATGCAATTGAATTTCTCAGCTAATCTGATGAGTGGTAATGGTCAGGATAAATAAAGGTTTTGCCTGCAAAAACTTATTGGAATTTTTATATCCAAATTGAAGCACAGAGCCTTTTCTATCTGTATACCTGTCCAAAATATTGTTAATGTATTTGCCTCCAACAATGTAGCACACCCTCAAGGATGAGCTCAACAGAATTAAGTTTCAGCACAGCACGTACAGGAGCGAAATACACCAGCTAGTGGAGTGGTGTCACAGCAACAACCTTGCACTCAATGTCAGTAAGACCAAAGAACTGATTGTGGACTTCAGAAACGGTAAGATGAAGGAACACACACCAATCTTCATAGAAGGATCAGAAGTGGAGAGAGTGAGCAGTTTCGAGTTCCTGGGTGTCAATATCTCTGAGGATCTAACCTGGTCCCAACATATCGATGTAGCTATAAAGAAAGCAAGACAGTGACTATACTTCAAAAGGAGTCTGAGGAGATCTGGTATGTCACCTTGAAAACGTGAAAAATTCTACATGTGCACCGTGGAAAGCATTCTGACTAGCTGGTATGTGGGGGGTAGAGCAACTGCACAGGATCGAAGAAAACTGCAGAGAGTTGTTAAATTAGTCAGCTCCATCATGGGCACTAGCCTCCGTAGTATCCAGGACATCTTCAAGTATCAGTGCCTCTAAAGGGCGACATCCATCATTAAGGACCCACACCCCCCAGGCAGAATCAGAATCAGGTTTATTATCACCATCTAACTTAGCAGCAGCAGTTCAATGCAATACATCATCTAGAGGAGAGAAAAAATAGTAATAATAAATAACATTTTAAAAATAATAATAAATAAACAAGTAAATCAATTGCACATATTGAACATATCCAGGAGTCTGTGGAAGCAGAGTCCTGGGCTTTGGCTAAGTGGGCTTCGGCGTAAGGGGGCTTCGGTAAGCCTGTGTGATTGCTCGCTGAGGGGAAGAAGGTAAGGTCGCTAGGTGCTTTTTAGACTTATTCTATTAATCCAGTTCAGGTATGGGGGAGACAGTCAGAGCAGTGGTGTGCTCCGTATGCAGTATGTGGGAGGTCAGGGTCAACACAGTTGTCCCTGATGACCACACCGGCAAAAGGTGCGTCCAGCTGCAGCTCCTATCAGACCGAGTTAGGAAGTTGGAGCAGGAGCTGGATGAACTACGGATCATTCGGGAGGCAGAGGCAGAGATAGATAGGAGTTATCAGGAGGTAGTCACACCAAAAATCCATGAAGTAGGCAGATGGGTGACAGTCCAGAGAGGCAGGGGGAGCAGGCAGAGAGAGCAGAGCACCCCTGCGGCCATTCCCATTAACAATAAGTATACCGTACTGGATACTGTTGATGGGGATGACCTACCAGGAATGAGTTGTAGTGGTCCTGCCTCTGGCACAGAGGTTGAACCCTCAACTAGGAAGGGGAGGAGGGAAGAGAAGAGAGCGATAGTTTTAGGGGACTCTATAGTCAGGGGGGCAGCTAGGAGATTTTGTGGGGCAGATCGGTAGTCTCGGATGGTATGTTGCCTCCCTGGTGCCAGGGCCCGGGACATCTCAGATCGGGTGCAGGCTATTCTTGAGAGTGGGGGCATGAACCCAGATGTTGTGGTCCATGTAGGGACCAACGATGTAGGTAAGGTGAGTGAGGGGGTCCTGCTTAGAGAGTTCAGGGAGTTAGGAGTGAAGCTGAAAGGCAGGACCTCCAGGGTGACAATCTCGGGATTGCTACCTGTGCCACGTGCGAGTGAGGCGAAGAATAGAATGATTATGCACATTAATTTGAAGCTGAGAGCATGGTGCAGGAAGGAAGGGTTCAGGTTTTTGGATAATTGGTCTTTGTTCCAGGGACGTTGGGATCTGTTTCGAAGGGACGGTCTACATCTGAACTGGAGGGGTACTAACATTCTTGCAGGAATGTTTGCCAGTGCTGCTCGGGGGGGGGGGGGGGGGTTTAAACTAGATGTGCAGGGGGCAGGGATCCAGATTACGAGAGAAGATGATATGATGAAGGATAAGGGACAGGTGGGGAATACACGTTTACCAAATATTAATTGTGTAAAGGAGAAAGGTGAGACAGAACATGTGTTGGAAAAGTTACACGTACAGAGGGTTGGTCAGAAGGAGAATGGGGTTAAATGTGTAGAAGGTTTGGGTGATCTTGAGAAGGTCATCAAAATTCAAGGTGCAATTAGCCCGATGGAAGTTCAAAGAGCTGGGTTAGGTACAATAGACAGTGCTTTAAGCAAAGAGAGGAGGAATGGGCTAAGAATTCTATACTTGAATGTGCGTAGTGTCAGAAATAAGACAGATGAGCTTGAAGCTCAGATGAAAATGGGGAACTACGATATTGTTGGGATAACGGAGACATGGCTGCAAGGGGATCAGGCCTGGGAATTGAGTGTACCAGGGTATACGTGCTATCGTAGAGACAGAAATATGGGAAGAGGGGGTGGGGTGGCCCTGTTGGTGAGGAATGAGATTCAGTCCTTAGCAAGGGGTGACTTAGGAACAGGGGAAGTATAGTCTGTGTGGATTGAGCTGAGGAACAGTAAGGGTAAAAAGACCCTAATGGGTGTTGTGTACAGTCCCCCAAACAGTAGCGTGGATATTGGGTACAAGTTGATTAGGGAGTTAACATTGGCATGTGCTAAAGGTAATGCAGTCGGTATGGGAGATTTCAACATGCAGGTGAACTGGAAGAATCAGGTAGGTGCTGGAACCCAGGATAGGGAGTTTGTGGAGTGTCTAAGGGATGTATTTTTGGAACAGCTTGTACTTGAGCCAACCAGGAACGAGGCTATTTTGGACTTGGTGATGTGTAATGAACAGGAATTGATAAGTGATCTTGAAGTAAAGGAGCCATTAGGAAGTAGTGATCATAACATGATAAGTTTTTATCTACAATTTGAGAGGGATAAGGGCAGATCAGAGGTGTCAGTGTTGCAATTAAATAAAGGAGACTACGGAGCCATGAGGGAAGAGCTGGCCAAAGTTAAATGGGCGGATGCCCTGGCAGGAAAGACAGTGGATCAGCAGTGGCAGATATTCTTGGGGATAATACAAAAGATGCAAAAGCAGTTCATTCCAATGAGAAGGAAGGATTCAAAGAGGGGGAAGGGGCCACAGTGGTTGACAAAGGAAGTCAGAGATTGTATAGCATTAAAGAAAAAGAAGTATGACAGGGCTAAGATGAGTGGGAATACAGATGATTGGGAAAGTTTTAAGGAACAGCAGATCTTAACTGAAAAAGCAATACGGAGAGAAAAAATCAGGTATGAACTCAGTCTAGCCAGGAATATAAAAGGGGATAGCAAAAGCTTTTTTAGCTATGTGAAGAGAAAGAAGATAGTTAAGAACAATGTTGGCCCCTTGAAGAATGAATTGGGAGAAATTGTTATGGGAAACAGGGAAATGGCAACAGAACTTAATGCGTACTTTAGATCTGTCTTCACCAGGGAGGACACAAGCAATCTCCCAGATGTATGGATGAGCCAGGGTCATAAGATATCAGAGGAATTGAAACAGATTGACATTAGGAAAGAAACTGTGATGAGTAGACTGATAGGACTGAAGGCTAATAAATCCCCGGGTCCAGATGGTCTGCATCCGAGGGTTCTAAAAGAGGTGGCTCAGGAAATTGCGGACGCATTGGTAATCATTTTCCATTGTTCCTTAGATTCAGGATCAGTTCCTGAAGATTGGAGAGTGGCTAATGTTATCCCACTTTTCAAGAAGGGAGGGAAGGAGAAAACGGAGAACTATCGCCCTGTTAGCCTAACATTAGTCGTGGGGAAGATGCTTGAGTCCATTATTAAAGACGAAATAGTGGCACATCTTGATGGCAGTAATAGGATTAGGCTGAGCCATCATGGATTTACCAAGGGCAAATCATGCTTGACTAATCTGTTGGAGTTTTTTGAGGGTGTAACAAGGATGTTAGACGAGGGTAAGCCAGTGGATGTAGTGTACCTAGATTTTCAGAAGGCATTCGATAAGGTGCCACATAGGAGATTGGTGAGTAAAATCAGAGCTCATGGCATTGGGGGCAGGGTTTCAACATGGATAGAAAATTGGTTGGCAGATAGAAAGCAAAGGGTAGCAGTGAATGGGTGTTTCTCGGACTGGCTGGAGCTGACTAGTGGGGTACCACAGGGCTCTGTATTGGGACCACAGCTCTTTACGATTTATGTCAACGATTTAGATGAGGGCATTGAAAACTATATCAGCAAGTTTGCTGACGATACTAAACTGGGTGGCAGTGTGACATGCGAAGAGGACGTTAGGAGAATACAGAGAGACTTGGATAGGCTGGGTGAGTGGGCAGATACTTGGCAGATGTCATTCAATGTGAATAAATGTGAAGTTATCCACTTTGGAAGCAGGAACAAGAGGGCAGAGTATTATCTGAATGGTGTAGAGTTAGGTAAGGGAGAAATGCAAAGAGACCTAGGAGTCCTAGTTCATCAGTCAATGAAGGTGAATGAGCAAGTGCAACAGGCAGTGAAGAGGGCAAATGGAATGTTGGCCTTTAGTACAAGGGGAATTGAGTACAAGAGCAAGGATGTCCTTTTGCATTTGTACAGGGCCCTGGTGAGACCACACCTGGAATATTGTGTACAGTTTTGGTCTCCAGGTTTAAGGAAGGACATTCTGGCAATTGAGGAAGTGCAGCGTAGATTCACTAGGTTGACTCCTGGGATGGCAGGGCTGTCTTACACAGAGAGATTGGAGAGATTGGGCTTGTACACATTGGAACTGAAGAGATTGAGAGGGGATCTGATTGAAACGTTTAAGATAATTAAAGGATTTGATAGGATTGAGGCAGGAAATATGTTCCAGATGTTGGGAGAGTCCAGTACCAGAGGGCATGGATTGAGAATAAGAGGTCAGTTATTTAAAACAGAGTTGAGGAAAAACTTCTTCTCCCAGAGAGTTGTGGAGGTGTGGAATGCACTGCCTCGGAAGACAGTGGAGGCCAATTCTCTGGATGCTTTCAAGAAGGAGCTAGATATCTGATGGATAGGGGAATCAAGGGATATGGGGACAAGGCAGGGACTGGGTATTGATAGTGAATGATCAGCCATGATCTCAGAATGGTGGTGCAGACTCGAGGGGCTGAATGGTCTACTTCTGCACCTATTGTCTATTGTCTATTGAATAGATTAACAAAAATGTAAAAACAGAAATAATGTATATTTAAAAAAAAGTGAGGTAGTGTCTGAAGATTCAATGTCCATTCAGGAATCGGATGACAGAGGGGAAGAAGTTGTTCCTGAATCACTGAGTGTGTGCCTTCAGGCTTCTGTACCTCCTACCTCAAGTCAAGTCAAGTTTATTATCATTTCAACCCTAAACTGCTGGTTTAGTACACAGTAAAAATGAAACAACGTTCCTCCAGGACCCTAGTGCGACATGAAACCACACAGAACTACATTAAGAAAGCACAAGGCTACACTAGACTATGCAAAACAACATAAAAACTGCACTAGACTATAGACCTGCACAGGACTACATAAAGTGCACAAAACAGTGCAAGGCAGTACAATAATTAATAAACAAGACAATAGGCACAGTAGAGGACAAATTACAATATAATAATAAATGATGTAGATGTCAGTCCAGACTCTGGGTATTGAGGAGTCTGATGGCTTGGGGGAAGAAACTGTTGCACAGTCTGGTCGTGAGAGCCCAAGTGCTTTGGTACCTTTTGCCAGAAGGCAGGAGGAAGAAGAGTTTGTATGAGGAGTGTGTGGGGTCCCTCAAAATACTGTTAGCTTTGCGGGTGAAGCGTGTGGTATAAATGTCTGTAATAGTGGGAAAAGAGACCCTGATGGTCTTCTCAGCTGACCTCACTATCCGCTGCAGTGTCTTGCGATCCAAGATGGTGCAATTTCTGAACCAGGCAGTGATGCAGCTGCTCAGGATGTTCTTGATACATCCTCTGTAGAATGTGGTGAGGATGAGGGGGTGGGAGATGGACTTTCCTCAGCCTTTGCAGAAAGTAGAGAAGCGACTGGGCTTTCTTGGCTATGGAGCTAGTGTTGAAGGACCAGTTGAGATTCTCCGCCAGGTGAACACCAAGAAATTTGGTGCTCTTTACGATCTCAACAGGAGAGCCGTCGATGTTCAGCAGGGAGTGGTTACTCTATCCTCTCCTGAAGTCAACAACTATCTCTTTTGTTTAGTCCACATTCAGAGACAGGTTGTTGGCTCTGCACCAGTCCGTTAGCCTCCTCACCTCCTCTCTGTATGCTGACTCATCATTTTTGCTGATGAGACCCACCACGGCCGTGTCATCGGCGAACTTGATGATATGGTTCGAGCTGTGTGTTGCTGCACAGTCATGGGTCAGCAGAGTGAACAGCAGTGGACTGAGCACACAGCCCTGGGGGGCCCCCGTGCTCAGTGTGATGGTGTTGGAGATGCTGCTCCCGATCCAGACTGACTGAGATCTCCCAGTCAGGAAGTCTAGGATCCAGTTGTGAGGGAGATGTTCAGGCCCAGTAGGCTCAGCTTTCCAATCAGTTTCTGAGGGATGATTGTGTTGAAAGCTGAACTGAAGTCTATGAACAGCATTCGAACATATGTGTCTTCTTTGTCCAGGTGGGTTAGGGCCAGGTGGAGGGTGATGGCAATGGTGTCGTCTGTTGAGCGGTTGGGATGATACGCAAACTGCAGGGGGTCCAGTGAGGGGGGCAGCAGGGTCTTGATATGCCTCATGACCAGCCTCTTGAAACACTTCATGATGATGGATGTGTGTGCAACGAGACATTAGTCATTGAGGCAGGACATTGAAGACTTCTTCGTCATGGGGACGATGATGGCAGCCTTGAAGCACATTGGAATGGTGGCGTTTCTCAGGGAGATGTTGAAGATGTCAGTGAGAACATCTGTCAGCTGGTCTGCACATCCTCTGAGCACTCCACCAGGAATATTGTCTGGTCCAGTAGCCTTCCGTGGGTTGACCCTGCACAGGGTTCTTCTCACATCGGTCACGGTGAGACACAGCACCTGGTCATTTGGAGGAGGGGTGGACTTCCTTGTCATTTTCCGCCTCAAAATGAGTGTAGAATTTGTTCAATGCATCCGGGAGGGAGGTATCACCGGCATAGTCAGGTGATGTTGTCCTGTAGTTGGTGATGTCCTGGATGCCCTTCCACTTGCGCCACGTGTCTCTGCTGTCCTGGAAGTGGCTGTGGATTCACTGGGCATGTGCACACTTTGCCTCTCTGATGGCCCGGGACATTTTGGCCCTCGCTGTTGTTCGGGCTGTCTTGTCGCCTGCTCTGAGGGTGATGTCAGTATTACCTGATGGTAACAGTGAGAAAAGGGCATCCCCTGGGTTCTGGGAGTGCTGGACGCTGCCTTTCTGAGACACCACTCCCTAAAGATGTCCTGGGTACTTGGTAGGCTCATACCCAAGATGGAGCTGACTAGATTTACAACCTTTTTGCAGCTTCTTTCAGTCCTGTGCCTCCATACCATAGCCCCTCTATACCAGACAGTGATGCAGCCTGTCAGAATACTCTCCATGGCACAACTATAGAAGTTTTTGAGTGTATTTTTTGACATGCCAAATCGCTTCAGACTCCTAACGAAGTATAGCTGTTGTCTTGCCTTCTTTATGACTATATCAATATGTTGAGACCAAGTCAGATCCTTAGAGATCTTGACACCCAGGAACTTGAAGCTGCTCACTCTCTCCACTTCAGAACCCTATATGAGGATTGGTATGTGTTCCTTCGTCTGACCCTTCCTGAAGTCCACAATCAGCTCTTTCGTCTTCCTGACGTTGAGTGCCAGGTTGTTGCTGTGGCACCATTCCACTAGTTGGTATATCTCACTCCTGTACGCCCTCTCGTCACCACCTGAGATTCTACCAATGATGATTGTTCTCATGCTACCATCAGGAAGGTGGGGTACAGAACCCTGAAGGCACACACTCAGTGATTTAGGAGCAGCTTCTTCCCCTCTGGCATCTGATTGCTGAATGGTCATTGAACCCATGAACACTACCTCAATGAGCACTACTTATTCGTACACATATATATACTTACTGCAATTTCACAGTTTTTTTTCTCTATATTATCATGTATTGCATTGCACGGCTGCCATAAAGTTAACATATTTCCTGACATACGACAGTGATGTTAAATCTGATTCTAACAGTACCAAGGAAGATGCCTCACCTCTGCAAAAACATAAGTACTTGCAGAACATTGCAAATGCAGCTTATCATTTGATTCACTAGTTGACTTGGTAAACTATATTTCCATTCATACATTTTTCACCCAGCAAACTTTTTAAAAACTCATGCCCCATTTAAAATGTCATCAACAGAACACATTTTATTAAGGACCTCTTTTCTTAATTTATGAAGGAATTGCCGGGGGCAGCACATTACAATCCTCAGTCCATCAGTTCATTTAACACACATTAAGATAAAATGACACCCAATAAATCTACCAATAAAGTGTCACCAAATGCAGAACAAGCATCAGGTAGATGTTCATCAGAAATTGTGTCTGGTATACTGAAAATTACAAACCCACTTCTTAATAACTAATTGCTTTTGTACAATCACATATGTTATTGTTTTTCATTTAGTCAATGCGATTGATTTTCCCCTGCAAAGTTAGCTCTCAGTTTGAGGTGTCCTTCTGCAGTGACAGAAAACAGCAACTTGCATTGCATTACACTGACGCCACATCACGCAAACAGTTCACTGGCCCCACTCCACGAGAGCATCCTTTCAGTATATTCCTGTCATTGTTCTCACTTATGTTTCTATCTAGCTTCCCCTACGTGTATTTGTGCAGTTTACCCCAATCATCTCTGACAATTGTATTATGGAAAGCGGCCAGTGAGTTGGTGGGCCAGTGAAGGAGTGGAGATTTGAGGCTTTGACTCGAGAGGCTTCGACGAGAAGAGGCTGAGGACGAGCTTCACTCCAAGTGAGGTAAGGCCGGGTAAGTTCCTTTCAAAGGAGAAAGTTTCAAAAGTTGAGGCAAGTATTGGGTAGGTCATGGCAGCTGAGATCGGCCCCGTGGTTTGTTCATCCTGCAGCAAGTGGGAAATCAGGGATACTTCCAGTGTCCCTGATGACTACGTGTGCAGGAAGTGTGTCCAACTGCAGCTTCTGGCAGACAGCATTGAGCGTCTGGAGATGTGATTGGATTCATACTGGAGCATCCGCGATGCTGAGAAAGTTGTGAATAGCACGTTCAGTGATTTGGCCACACCGCAGGTAAAGGCTACACAGGCAGAAAGGGAAGGGGTGGCCACTAGACAGCGTAGCAGCAGGCAGGTAGTGCAGGAGTCCCCTGGGGTCATCTCCCTCCTAAACAGATATACTGTTTTGGATACTGTTGGGGGAGATGTCTCATCAGGGGAAGGCAGCTGCAGCCGAGTTCATTGCACCATGGGTGGCTCTGCGGCACAGGAGGGAAGGAAAAGGAATGGGAGAGCTATTGTGATAGGGGATTCGATTGTAAGGGGAATAGATAGGCATTTCTGTGGCCGCAAACGAGACTCCAGGATGGTATGTTGCCTCCCTGGTGCAAGGGTCAAGGATGTCTCTGAGCGGCTGCAGGACATTCTGGAATGGGAGGGTGAACAGCCAGTGGTCGTGGTGCACATAGGTACCAACTATATAGGTTAAAAAAAACGGGATGAGGTCCTACAAGGTGAATTTAGGGAGTTAGGAGATAAACTAAAAAGTAGGACCACAAAGGTAATAATCTCTGGATTACTACCAGTGCCACGTGCTAGTCAGAGTAGAAATAGGAGGATATTTCAGATGAATACGTGGCTTGAAAAATGGTGCAAGGGGGAGCGATTCAAATTTCTGGGGCATTGGAACCAGTTCTGGGGGAGGTGGGACCGGTATAAACAGGACGGTCTGCACCTGGGCTGGACTGGAACCAATGTCCCAGGGGGAGCGTTTGCTACTGCTGTTCAGGAGGCTTTAAACTAATGTGGCAGGGGGTGGGAACAAGTGCAGAGAGACAGAGGGGTGTAAAATGATGGTAGAAGCAAAAATTAGTAAGGTGAAAAGTAAAAGGGCAAAAAGCAAAAAGACACTTTTCAACATAATTGTATAAGGGCTAAGAGTGTTGTAAAAACAAGCCTGAAGGCTTTGTGTGTCAATGCGAGGAGCATTCGTAACAAGGTGGATGAATTGAAAGTGCAGATAGTTATTAATGAATATGATATAGTTGGGATCACAGAGACATGGCTCCAGGGTGACCAAGGATGGGAGCTCAACGTCCAGGGATATTCGATATTCAGGAGGGATAGACAGGAAAGAAAAGGAAGTGGGGTAACATTGCCGATTAGAGAGGAGATTAACACAATAGAAAGGAAGGACATTAGCCTGGAGGATGTGGAATCGATATGGGTAGAGCTGCATAACACTAAGGGGCAGAAAACACTGGTGGGAGTTGTGTACAGGCCATCTAACAGTAGTAGTGAGGTTGGGGATGGCATTAAACAGGAAATTAGAAATGCGTGCAATAAAGGAACAGTAGTTATAATGGGTGACTTCAATCTACATATAGATTGGGTGAACCAAATTGGTAAGGGTGCTGAGGAAGAGGATTTCTTGGAATGTATGCGGGATGGTTTTCTGAACCAACATGTCAACGTACCAACTAGACAGCAGGCCATTCCAGATTGGGTATTAAGCAACGAGGAAGGGTTAGTTAGCAATCTTGTTGTGCGAGGCCCCTTGGGTAAGAGTGACCATAATATGGTGGAATTCTTCATTAAGAGTGACATAGTTAATTCAGAAACAAAGGTTCTGAACTTAAAGAAGGGTAACTTTGAAGGTATGAGACGTGAATTAGCTAAGATAGACTGGCAAATGATACTTAAAGGGTTGACGGTGGATATGCAATGACAAGCATTTAAAGATCGCATGGATGAACTACAACAATTGTTCATCCCAGTTTGGCAGAAGACTAAACCAGGGAAGGTAGTGCACCCATGGCTGACAAGGGAAATTAGGGATAGTATCAAGTCCAAAGAAGAAACATAAATTAGCAAAAAAAAGCAGCACACCTGAGGACTGGGAGAAATTCAGAGACCAGCAGAGGAGGACAAAGGGCTTAATTAGGAAAGGGAAAAAGGATTATGTGAGAATGCTGGCAGGGAACATAAAAACTGACTGTAAAAGCTTTTATAGATACATGAAAAGAAAAAGATTGGTCAAGACAAATGTAGGTCCGTTACTGTCAGAAACAGGTGAATTGATCATAAGGAACAAAGACATGGCAGACCAATTGAATAACTACTTTGGTTCTGTCTTCACTAAGGAGGACATAAATAAGCTTCCGAAAATAGTAAGGGACTGAGGGTCTAGTGAGATGGAGGAACTGAGGGAAGTACATGTTAGTAGGGAAATGGTGTTAGGTAAATTGAAGGGATTAAAGGCAGATAAATCCCTAGGACCAGATGGTCTGCATCCCAGAGTGCTTAAGGAAATAGCCCAAGAAATAGTGGATGCATTAGTGATAATTTTTCAAACCTCCTTAGATTCTGGATTAGTTCCTGAGGATTGGAGGGTGGCTAATGTAACCCCACTTTTTAAAAAAGGAGGGAGAGAGAAACTGGGGAATTATAGACCGGTTAGTCTGACATCGGTGGTGGGGAAAATGCTAGAGTCGGTTATCAAAGATGTGATAACAGCACATTTGGAAAGAAGTGAAATCATCGGACAAAGTCAGCATAGATTTGTGAAAGGAAAATCATGTCTGACGAATCTTATAGAATTTTTTGAAGATGTAACTAGTAGAGTGGATAGGGGAGAGCCAGTGGATGTGGTATATTTAGATTTTCAAAAGGCTTTTGACAAGGTCCCACACAGGAGATTAGTGTGCAAACTTAAAGGACACAGTATTGCGGGTATGGTATTGATGTGGATAGAGAATTGGTTGGCAGACAGGAAACAAAGAGTGGGAGTAAATGGGACCTTTTCAGAATGGCAGGCAGTGACTAGTGGGGTACCTCAAGGCTCAGTGCTGGGACCCCAGTTGTTTACAATATATATTAATGATTTAGACGAGGGAATTAAATGCAGCATCTCCAAGTTTGCAGATGACATGA
Source organism: Hypanus sabinus (assembly GCF_030144855.1). Classification (NCBI taxonomy): domain Eukaryota; kingdom Metazoa; phylum Chordata; class Chondrichthyes; order Myliobatiformes; family Dasyatidae; genus Hypanus; species Hypanus sabinus. Next base: position 18,098,732 of record NC_082717.1, on the reverse strand, counting down.
AGCTGGGGGGCAGTGTTAGCTGTGACGAGGATGCTAAGAGGATGCAGGGTGACGTGGATAGGTTAGGTGAGTGGGCAAATTCATTGCAGATGCAATTTAATGTAGATAAATGTGAGGTTATCCACTTTGGTTACAAGAACAGGAAAACAGATTATTATCTGAACGGTGGCCGATTAGGAAAAGGGAAGGTGCAACGAGATCTGGGTGTCATTGTACACCAGTCATTGAAGGTGGGCATGCAGGTACAGCAGGCGGTGAAAAAGGCAAATGGTATGTTGGCATTCATAGCAAAAGGATTTGAGTACAGGAGCAGGGAAGCTCTACCGCAATTGTACAAGGCCTTGGTGAGACCGCACCTAGAATATTGTGTGCAGTTTTGGTCCCCTAATCTGAGGGAAGACATTCTTGCCATAGAGGGAGTACAGAGAAGGTTCACCAGATTGATTCCTGGGATGGCAGGACTTTCATATGAAGAAAGACTGGATCAACTAGACTTATACTCACTAGAATTTAGAAGATTGAGGGGGGAATCTTATTGAAACGTATAAAATTCTAAAGGGATTGGACAGGCTAGATGCAGGAAGATTGTTTCCGATGTTGGGGAAGTCCAGAACGAGGGGTCACATTTTAAGGATAAAGGGGAAGTTTTTTAGGACTGAGATGAAGAAAAACTTCTTCACACAGAGAGTGGTGAATCTGTGGAATTCTCTGCCAAAGGAAACAGTTGAGGCCGTTCATTGGCTATATTTAAGAGTAAGTTAGATATGTCCCTTGTGGCTAAAGGGATCAGTGGGTATGGAGAGAAAGCAGGTACAGGGTTCTGAGTTGGATGATCAGCCATGATCATACTGAATGGTGATGCAGGCTTGAAGGGCCGAATGGCCTACTCCTGCACCTATTTTCTATGTTTCTATGTTTCTGTTATCATAGTTTAAACACAAAAGACTATAGATGTTGGAAATTCAGAACAATATGCAGAAAATGTCAGAGGAACTCAGCCCATTGACATTTTATTCCTCTCCACAGATGCTGCCGGGCCTCCTGAATTCCTCTAGCGCTTTGTATGTGTTACTTAAGAGCTCAGCTGGTCAGGTTGCACCTATCGAGACAAATAAACAGTTGACATTTCAGGCCGAGACGTTTCAGGAGTTCTGATGAAAGTTCTCTGCTGAAAAAGTTGACTGAGTTCCTCCAGCCTTTTCTGAATGTAGTTTTATATTTACTCCATTATCTCAAATCTGCAAACTTTCCCCCCTCAATTGCTTTGATGTATTCCCATTAATTCATATGGAAGGAATTTTGATGTTGAAATTTATCCATTGATTTCCATTGTTTCTTCTTTCCTGCAACCGTGACTCAGTGTGGCTCACTGGGAAGCAGCACTGTTCCAGAGCATCACCCCAGTGGCCATTCGACACGCAATGTGGATCGGGAAAACATCAGCAGACCCTTCAGTCACAGTAAACACTGCTCCAAATCCAATTCCGTCTGCACATCACACATTTACACTGTCCAGAAGGAAGGTTGAAAACTATCAGACTGCTTTCCCATTCTGAAGCCACGAAAGATTTAGTTTTCTTGTACATAAGCTAGACTGGAATTATAATACAGTCCTGGAGTAGTGACACATCACTGGAGAAGCTGTCAAGCTCAGCACTTCTCAGGGAGTAAGGCTCCCACATTCTGTAAACAATAGGGTCGTTTTCTCCTCTTTATTCCTCAACCTCAACAGGATATCCGGTGATGTATTCAGTTGTGGTATCCAGAAGATATGGGAGCAGAATTAAGCCATTCAGCCCATCTAGTCTGCTCTGATAATCATAGCTGATTATTTTCTCAACTCTGTTCTCCTGCATTCTTGCTATTATTCTTAACTCCTTTAACAATCAAGAACCTATCAATCTCTATCTTAAATACGTTCAATGACTTGACTTCCACAGTCCCCTGTGACAACAAATTCCACAGAATCACAATCCTCATCACAGTTCTGCCAAGCTGTGTACACAGACCCTAGACCCCCTCCTACTAATGGAAACTTTCTGTCCATGTCCAGCCTTTTAGTTTTCAACAACAACCCATTCTCATTCTCTCTCTCTCTCTCTCTCTCTCTCTCTCTCTCTCTCTCTAAATATATATATACAGAGAGAGAGAGAAAACCTAGCACATTTATTTTTCAACATAGTCCTCTCCTACATTTACACACTTAGTACAGCGGTCGTGGAGCATACGGATCTTGGACCTCCAGAAAGTGTCCACAGATGGGGTGATTGATAAGTTTGTGGCCTAAGGTAGAAGGAGATGAGTTATACAGCTCTTGTTACATGCACATGCATGTCAACTCTTTGAGTGATTATGCAGAAAGTTTGAAGTTAATAACAAATCCTTCTACCTTAGGCCATGAACTTCTCAATCACTGTGTGTGTGTGTGTGTGTGTGTGTGCGTGCGCGTGTGTATGTGCTTGTGTGTGTGTGTGTGTGTGTGTGTGTGCGTGCGCGTGTGTATGTGCTTGTGTGTGTGTGTGTGTGTGTGTGTGTGTGTGTGTGTGTGTGTGTGTGTGTATGTGTGTGTGTGTGTGTGTGTGTGTATATTCACACACACACGCATCCTTGTACATAATTCTTGAGATTATTCTTGTGAACCTCCTCTAGACTCTGTCCAGGGCCAGCGTACCTTTCCTCTGATACAGGGTCCAAAATTGTTTACAATATCTCAAATGCAATCTGAACAATTCTGTGAAATTACTGTATGGAAATTAAGACTTTTGTTAGGATCAGAGGCCTCCTTTGGTTGAGGCCAACCATGGATGTTGCATTGTAGCTACCTAAATAGACAAACCAGGGCAGGACAATAAGGAGAGTGATCTGTTGCCCATGTAGCAAGCTCTCCCCCTCCACGAATCTGATGAACCCCAAGGAATGGCAGAGACCGATACAGTTTGGCACCAACAGTATCACAGGAGTTGCCAGTCGAACGTGACGTAGGCCTGCCTTAGGGACTCCAGCTCCAGACTTTTCTCCCAAAGCCTTCCCTGAGAGTGATTTAGCCACAAGGCAGTGGAGGTTTGAGATCAGAAGTTTCCTTCTAGATGAGCTGCAAACCATGGCTGATGAGCCCCATCTGCCCAAAGTGACTGGTTTGGCTGCATCTGGAGTATTGCAGTAAGGCCTGGTTTTCCCACTGCGGGGAAAATGTGAAGACGACGCAAAGGGTTCCGGAGAGGTTGACCAAGATACTGCCTGGATTCGAGAGTCTGTGCTACATAGACGTTGGGCACACTAGAGTGGGTGTCTCTGGAGTGGTGGTGGCTGAAGATTGGGGGGAGGGGATGGTTTGATAGAAATTAATAAAATAAAAAAGACGTAAATAGAATAGATGACAGTATCCATTTCCTAAGGTCAAGAGGATGTGCATTGAAGTTGAGGGGGGCTAAATTCAAAGATGTGTGCGCGGTAAAAAATTTTTGCACAGTATGGTGGATGCTTGGGATGGTGGGGGAGTCAAATACAATAGAAGCATGTGAGAGGCTCTTAGTAGGACAAATGATTGTGAGAGAATGGAAACATGTCGACCATGTGCTGGCAGAACAATATCAGGCATCATTTGCTTCATTAGTTTGGCATAGCATTGAGGGCTGTAAGTCCTGTTCAGTGTTCTGTGTTCCAAATAGACCACACTTGTTCCCAGGTCAGTGACTACATTTGGCAGCGAGATGTAATGGCTAAAAGTCAAAGCAAAATTTATTATCAAAGTGCATGGATGTGACCACATTCTACCTCGAGATTCATTTTCTTACACAAAAATAAAAAAACAATAAAATTTTATGAAAATCAATACATAAAGACTGACAGAAACACAATGTACAAAAGAAGATAAATTGTACAGATAAAAATAAAATTATTACCCACCAATTTTTCATGAACCCATGAATACCACCTCATTATTCCCTTCTTTCACACTATTGACTTACTTTGTAATTTATAATAACTTTATGTCTGCAGTGCTCTGCTGCCACAAAGCAACAATTTGCACATCATATAAGACGGTGATAATAACGCTGATTCTGACTCTGTCCGAAAGAACACCATAAAAGAGGGTCCAGAGGTTCACAAAGATTATTCCAGGAACAAAATAGTTAACATGAAGAGCATTTGATTTGACTTGAAATCTTGATTTCCAAGATGGCGGCACAACACAGCTTGCAGCAGCCACTCCGGAACTGATTATCTGTTATTTGTGAAGTGGGGTGCTGTGCGCAATCATAATCGATTGAAAACGGATGTGGGAGCACAGAGGAACATTGGGAAATCTCCAGGAAGACCTTCTTCGTTGCTGCTGCTGCTGTGAGGTCCAGGACTCTGCTGGGAAGAACAGGCCCCCAGTCCTCAGGGTCGCGTTGCCGATGGCCATTGGCGGGGCCATCTTAATACGCTCGGCAGAGGATGGTGCTCGGAGAAGCTGTGCTGGAGAGGATGGTCATCGGCTCAGAGATTCGATGGACTCAGAGTCCGCTGCGGTCAGGTCGCTTTCAGTGTGTGCTGCGTCTGCGAGGCTGGTTTCGACGGAGCTTCCATTGTGCGCTGCGTCTGCGAGGCTGAGTCGGGCAGCGCCGTGGAAGTCCATAGTGGGGGTATTCCCTTCTGCCGCCGGCATGGGATGGCGAGTCTGTCGGGACCCTGGGGACTTGTGGAAACTGTGTGGTGATTTCTTTTGAACTTATAGTCCTTTAACATCTTTGGACTATTTTTACTGTGTCCATAGTCTGTTTTTTTTTTATCAATTATGCTATTATTTGCACTGTTCTAACTGTATGTTGTAACTACGTTGTTTTGTGCAGGTCTTGTAGCTTTAGTTTTTGGTCTTGTTTGTCTGGTGGATTTGGAGCTCCTTTCCAGGGAACGCGCTAAGACAGTAGCGCGATATTAATACGCAGCAGCCTCTCCGGACTCTGGATTGGGGATTGCCAAGCATTATGTGGATTTTCTGGTGTAGTCTGTTTTGTCATGTGCTTTTGTGTTATCATTCTGGAGGAACGTTGTCTCATTTTTTAACTACATTGCATTTGTGGTTTCTAAATGACAATAAACTGAATCTGAATCTGAATCTGTATTTAAAAAACACAAAATGCTGGCAGAATTCAGCAGGCCAGACAGCATCTCTGGGAGGAGGTAATAACGACATTTCAGGCCAAAACCCTTCATCAGGAGTAAAGTAATATGGGATGGTCGGGGGGGGGGGGGATAAGAAGTGGGGGAGGGATAAAGTAGAGAGCTGGGAAGTGATAGGCTGGAGGGAAGTTGCTTCACTCCTGATGAAAGGTTTTGGCCCGAAACGTTGTTATTACCTCCTCCCATAGATGCTGTCTGGCCTGCTGAGTTCTGCCAGCATTTTGTGTTTTTTATTTATTTCCAGCATCTGCAGATTCACTCATGTTGCCTCTGAATCTGTATTTGATGGCTCTGGGCCTGTACTCACTGGAGGCTAGAAGATTGAGAGGGGATCTTACTGAAACCTGTTGAATACTGAAAGGCCAAGATAGAGTGTACGCAGAGAGGGTATTTCCCAAAGAGGGAGAGTCTAGGACTAGAGGACACAGCCTCAAAATAGAGGGACATCCCTTTAGAAAAGCGATGAGGAGGAATTTGTTTAACTGGAGGGTGGTGAATCTGTGGAATTCATTTCCACAGATGGCAGTGGAGGCCGAGTTATTGGGAATATTTAAAGCGGAGGTTGATACGTTCTTGACATATCAAGAACATATGGGTGTTCTGTATGGGTGACAAAGATTACAGGAAGAATGCAGGGGAATGAGGTTGAGAGGGATTATAAATCACCCATGATGGAAAAGGCAGAACAGACTCAATGGCTCAAATGGCCTAATTCTGCTCCTATGTCTTATGGTCTTTTGCCCTTACTCCAAGCCATTCTCTCATACACTTCCAGCGAGCTAGTTTAAATTTCACCAAGTCTAAGAATGGAATTCACAAACCTACAACCAGAGGAGTCTTTCCCCAAGCTAAGCATGGTTGAAGGTACATATAATGCCCTATACAAAAATAGATAGACCATAAAAGTCAATTCCAAACCTGTCTGCTCAGGATTAGCATAATTCCCCATTTAATAGTGCAGGCTAAGAGTGCCAAATGAGCATTATGCGAAACAATCAACCTAACATTACTTTTCCATCTATAATGTGCAATATTTACTGAAATGCCTGCCAGAAATAATCTTGCATTTCAATAAAATTGAAACTGAACATACAAAACACATGAAATCTTAAAGGTTAAGAATAGAGAACTCCTCCTTAATTATCATCTGGTGTTTGCCTTTTTTTCACTAATATAAGCTGTTCGATTGAGATATAAAACCTGTGTAAAATTTTCTGTCCTTTGAGTCTTGAATTACATGTACGCAATGTGCTTTATGATGTGTACAAATTAGCTGACCTCAAAGAATATATTTCAAATCTTTGGAATGACATGGAATGCAAATTGGGTTACATCATCAGTTTGAAATCATAGCTTGAAATATTTAAAACTCAAGCAACATATTAAATTTTCTCATATAAATTAGCTTACTGGTATATCAAATCTTCACAGATCAAGTTCTGATTCAGATCAGAAATGAAATTTTATCATAAATACAAAAGATTCTGCCGATGCTGGAAATCCAGAGTAACACACACAAAATGCTGGAGGAGCTCAGCAGGTCAGGCAGCATCAATGAAATTGAATACAACAGTCAATATTTCAGGTCAAGACTTTTAATCAGGATTGTAAAGAAAGAAGATGTCAGAATAAAAAGGTGGGGGGCAGGTTGGGAAGGAGAACAAGCCAGAAGGAGATAGATGAAGCCAAGTAGGTGGGCAAGGTAAAAGTCTGGAAAAGATAGAATCTGATAGGAGAGGAGAGTGGGCCATGGAAGAAAGTGAAGGAGGGGGAGGTGATAGTTAAGAGGCAAAAGTAGAGAATAGAGGAAGAGGGAAGGGGGAAGGAAGAAGAAAAAAATACCAAAGGCAAAATCGGTGTCCAAGCCATCAGGTTGGAGGTTACCTAGGTGGAATATGGAGTGTAGCTTCTCCATTCTGAGAGTGGCCTCATCATGGCAAAAGCGGAGGTCATGGACCCGCATGACAAAATGGAAGTGGGGATAGGAATTAAAATGGTTGGCCACCGGGTAATTCCGCTTTTGGTGCTCAACAAAGCAGTCAAAATTTTATCAGTATTTTAGAAAGAGATGTGAAGGTGAGAATGAAACATTGAATACATATACTGCATAACTAGGACCACGGTTCCCACATGCAGCAAAACAGTCAAGTTTGTTGTCAAGGCAAAAGAAATATTGACCAAGGAACCCTGGAGTCTGTTAAAGCAGTGGAAGGCTCGAGAAGAATCATTAATGTTGGCAAGAAACTGTTGGCCAAAATGTTAAAGAAAAGTACTAAGACTGGTGAAATGAGGCCCTTGGGGCAAGAACACGCTGAAATAATAACATTAGAAGGGTAATCTATTTGCAGCTCTTGAGAAGAGCTAATGGTCTTGCAGGTAAATGCAAGCAAGCTTTTTCCCACTGAGATTGGTTGAGACTACAACTAGAGGTCATGGGTTAAGGGCAAAAGGTGAAAATTTTAAGGGGAACATTAGGGGAACTGTTTTCACTCAGAGAGTCGTGAAAGAGTAGAACAAGCTGCCAGCACAAGTGATGCATGCAAGCTCCGTTTCATCATAAAGAGAAGTTTGGTTAGGCACGTAGATGTAGGGCTATGGAGGGCTATGGTCCTGGTGCAGGTCAACGGGAGTAGGCAGTTTTAATGGTTCAGCATGGACTAGATGGACTGAAGGTCCTGTTTCTGTGCTGTAGTTTTCAAAGACTCTATGACTCAATGTTGGAGACAATGGCTGATTGGACACCATGGAATATCCTGCTTTATCAGTCCAGAACATAAGAACATAAGAAATAGGAGCAGGAGAAGTCTATTTGGCTCATTAATCTGCTCTACCGTTCGATAAGGTCATGACAGATCTGGCCTTGGACTCCGCCTACTTAACTTTTTCCCCCATAATCTTTAATTCCCTTGTAACACAAGAATCTATCTAATTGTGGTCTTGCATATACTTAATAAGCTCACCTCTATTGCTTCCCTGGGCAGAGAATTCTACAGGTTCACAACTCCCTGAGGAAAGCAGTTTCTCCTTATCTGCAACCTAGATTTGCTTCCCTAGGTTATGTCCCCAGTATCATACTCATCTACCAGCGGAAACTATGTTCCTTCCTCTATCTTACCTATCCTGTTCATAATTCTATGTAAGCATTCCCAAATTCCTCTGCACAACAGCATGCTGCAATCTTTCAATAACAAAGTGACTTCCAGTTTACCTTCTAAAGTGGATGACCTCACATTTAACAACATGACACTTGCCCATTCAATGAGCCTATCTATATCCTTCTGCAGACTTTACATAAGTCTGCACAATTTGTTTCTCCAATCAATTTAATGTCATCAGCAACTTAAATACACCACACTTCCAAGTCATTCATATATATTGTGAACAGTTGCAGGCCCAGCACCAATTCCTGCAATACTCTGCTCACCACATAATATCAACCAGACACACACCTATTTAACTCAACTCTGTCCCTTTCATTGGTTAACCAACGCTCTATCCGTTACCCCCAACTCCATGGATCCTTAGCTTTTATGTGGCACCTTCCACGCTCTTTCTGGAAAATCTAAATACAAAACATCTAAGCAACACACAGAAAATGCTGAAGGAACTCAGAAAGTCAGGAAGCATCTATGGAAATGAATAAACAATCCATGTTTCAGGCCAAAACATCGACAATACACTTTTCCACAGATGTTGCCCAGCCTGCTGAATTCCTCCAGCATTTTGTGTGCGTTGCTCGGATTTCCAGCATCTGCAGATTTTCTCTTATTTGTGCATGAAGTGTGATATCTAACCATTCCCTACCATGCACTGTTCTCATTATATCCTCAAAGAACTCCAGTAAGTTTGTCTGACAGGATGTGTCCTTCATGAATCCATGCTGTGTCTGCCTCATGGAACAATTTCTATCCAGATGTCTCCCTTCCTACTTCTTCCTTAATAATAACTTCACACATTTTTCTACTACAGACATTAAACTAACTGGCCTATAGTTACCCACCTTTTTAAACAATGGCGCGATTTTCACTGTGTTCCAGTCTGCCGCAGATGTCAACAATGATCAGTTTCTCATCATTCTGACTTCACATAGTAAGACTAAATTGCTGGTGCACTGTTATTTATTACTTTTGGCTTACTGACTAGTGCAATTGCTTACTTTGGAATGTCAGCTTTCCAAGATCATTTATTTTTCTAGAATTACACACCAGCGTATCACTTCCCTCTCCAGTACGTCACTACCACATCAGCTAGTAGTGCCAATTAATTGGTAAATTTTTAAAAGCAGTTTGGCATTTAACTGCACTATAAGATTGCTGCAATTATGTCAGGTTGATCAACACCCCCGCCCATTAACCTAACCCATCACCATTACATACACAGCAACTAATGTCACTTCATGTATGTACAGTCAGTCTTTGTACATAACAGTGACTTGTACTTTGTGTTATATAGTACATTTATAGTGTTTTTTAAATTTTTTATTGTGTCCTTGATGCTTATTGTGTTGTTTTATGCTGCATTGGATCGGGAGTAACAATCATTTTGTTCTCCTTAACACATCTACTGAAGAATGACAACAGACTATTGAATCTTGAATTTTATACAAAGTAACTATCATACCTTCAATACAATTACTTCATATTTTTAATTAAAACTTGATTGGCATGCACAATGGCCTGAAGTCAGATACAGGTTACCCAAACCTCTGAAATGAATCAAATGGAAATCGCAATATTTTCTGGAACTATTAGCCCGTGACATTTAGATGAAAGCTGTAAGTACAGGCACAAAAGGCCAAATGTCCTCTCCTGTGGTGCAGGATTCCACTTCAGCAAGACCAGCAACAGGACCGCTGTTGTCATCACGGACTCCAATTGCACGAATAATTTTCGAGACCTTCTTCATTCTTCTGTAGTATTGCGATTCTCAGTGTCAGTCAAAGGACGTGAAGTTGGTATTTCACTCAGCCATCTGGAAAGCAAAGGCAAAGAAAGTTTGTTCGAGGGTGATCCACAGAAAGTTGGAAAATATGCTCATTGGATCTCCTTTGATGATTAAAACTTGTTTTTATAGGTATTCACTTTAGATTAATTCATTATATATTAGGGTGCCGTGAAATTCCCTGCTCTTCTGAAGCTCACAGAACAAACAGTATATAAGGTAATAGAAAATGTAACACTAAGTACAATATTGTGCACAAGAGGAAAGAGGACAGATACAAGGTTCAAAATCAAGATTTTGGACTAAAGTTACAGTGCAATATGAAATCATGCAAAAAGAAATGCTGAAATGACAAGAACGAGGTAAAGTTAGGAGTACAAGAATGTGGCAGCATCACCAGTAAAGGGGTAGGAGAGAGGTCAGTGATTCAGAAATCTGATAGGAGTGGGGAAGCAGATTCAAAGTATGTATGCAGTTTACAGCCCTGAGATTACTCTTCCCCAAGGACAGCCAGGAAACAAATCCCCCCCCCACATGCTCAAGTGGTCAAAACACTGAATATAAAACACAAAATTAAAAGGCATATTTCAGTTCTGTTGCTTAAGATTAGATGTCTGTTTTTAAGCACCTGTGTCATCTCCCAGGTGACAGAACAAAATGTTCTGTCACCTGGGACAGCAGGCATCCTTGATCATACCACTAGACTTTTTAAAGCAATTGGCCATGAGAATGGGCTGAGTGGAAGGAAATGACAACTCTACGATGGTCTGGGCAGTGTTTACCACTCTCTGCCGACTCTGATGGTCACAGCTGTTGATATACCAAGCTTTGGTGCAACCTGCCAGGATTTATCACACATCTGTTGAAGACTGAGAGAATCCTCATGCACATGCTGAATCCTCTCATTTGCAAAATAAAGTAAATTTGCTGATGTGAAGGAACCAGATGAGGTTGTTAGTGACATGGATGCAAGGAACTTGAAGCCTATAAATACCTAGTGTGGTGTCCTATTGTAGTATTATACAGTCTATTCTGTTATTGTTATTAATCTATAAATTTATTGAGTATGCCTGCAAGAAAAGGAATTTTGGAGTTGTATATGTGACATATATGCATTTTAATAATAAATTTACTTTGAATTTTGAACTTTAAAGACAAACCCTCTCAGATTTGTCATCAGCAAATATCAACTAGCCAAGTAACATCATGATCTCACTTCCTCAGAGCTCTGCACCTCTGGAAATCACCGAATCACAGCCTAAGATGGTTTGCTGTAACATACATCAAACTTGGCACCGAGTTCAGTGGAGTTAGGACACAAATTGAAATTTATAAAATATTTTGCCAGTGCTCATAGCACAGTAAGATGTCCACTTGAGATAAGCTACTGAGAGATGGAAGACCTAAGATCTTAAGACAAAGGAGTAGAATTAGGCCATTCAGCCCATTGAGTCCTGATCCTGGATCCCATTCAACCCCATACGCCAGCCTACTTACCATATCCCTTGATGCCCTGACCAATTTATCAACTTCCACTTTGAATATACCCACGAACTTGGCCTTCACCACAGACTGTGACAGAGCACACCACAGATTCACTACTCTTGGCTAAAAAATTTCACTCCACACCCACTTTATCTAGTCCTTTCAACATTCAGTAGGTTTCAATGAAATCCCCACACATCTCCTAAATTCCAGTGAGTACAGGCCCAAAGCTGCTAAATGCTTCTCATTCCTGGAATCATCCTCGTGAACCTCCTATGGACTGTCTCCAACCCATCCTTTCTGAGATAGGCGTCCAAAACTGTTCACAATATTCCAAGTGCAGCCTGACTAGTGTCTTGTAAATACTCAGTTTTATCTCCTTGTTTTTATATTCTATTCCCCCTTGAAATAAATGCCAACTTCGCCACTGCCTTCTTTACCTCAGACTCAACCTGTGAATTAATCTTCTGGGAGCCTTGCATGAGCACTTCTAAGTCGCTCTGCACCTCTGATGTTTGAATTTTCTGCCCATTTAAATAATAGTCTTCACTATTGTTCCTTTTACCAAAATGCATTATCAGACACTTCCCAACACTGTTTTCCATCTGTCACTTCTTTGCCCAATTTGTCTAAGTTCTGCTGCAATCGCACAACTTATTCAGCGCTACCCACCCCTCTACCTATCTTCGTATCATCCACAAACTTTGCCACAAAGCCATCAATTCCACTATCTAAATCATTGACAAACAATGTGAAAAGTAGCGGTCCCATTACTGACCCCTGAGGAACACCACTAGTCACTGGCAGCCAACCAGAAAAGGTCCCCTTTATTCCCACTTGCTGCCTCCTGCCTGTCAGCCATTCCTCTATCTATGCCAGTATCTTTCCTGCAGTGCCATAGGATTTTTATCTTATTAGGCAGCCTCATTGAGGCACCTTACCAAATGCCTTCTGAAAATCCAAGTAAATGACCTCTTCCACTTTGCTATATACAGAAGCACAGAACACAAGACAACTGTAACTAACACTCAACCTACTAGGCTTCCAATTGCTCCTGACTCATTCTCAAAACATGATCATCCCTACACAACTGCAGCAACTAAGTGTCTTCCAATTGCAGACCAACTTATTACCCATCATTGCTCCACTGTAGCAGGTCTCCTGCTGTGATGTTGTATCAAGGCACCCCAGGAATTCTGTTCTTGCTGAGAAAATCAACATATTCCTATTTTAAGTCACAATGCAGTTCCAAGCTCTCATTGCTAAAGGCAGTGCTGCCTGAAACTATTCCTCCTGGACATAAACAAAAGAATATCTACAGAAGCTGACTCCTCCAAGATCCAGTTACAGGTGATCTTCCCCTCAAACAACCAGTCCCGTGTCAAAAATACCAAGAATTTAATACAAATAAGACGTCATTCTCTTTCAAAAATGTTGTAAGGTTGGTGCGATATGACCATTAGACCCTGACGACCCTGCAAGCCATGCCACCCCAGCAACCCCCAAAACACCCTAGCCTAATAACCATATAACCATATCACTGGACAATTTACAGTGACCAGTTTAACTTATCTGGTATGCTTTCGGACTGAGAGAGGAAATCGGAGAAGCTGAAGAAAACCCATACATCCAACAGCGAGGGGACATACAGATTCTTCTTTCAGAATGGCACCCAGATTGAACTCCAAACTCCAGAACGTCCCTAACTGACATATCATTCTGCTAACCACTACACTACCGTGGTGCCTTTATTTCCCAATAATTCCGCCATGCTCCACTCTTGCTCTCCGTGTAGCGTTGGCTTGCAAAGTTGTCAGTTTGGTGAGACTGGAACTACAGGTCATAGGTTAAGAGTGAACAGTGAAATATTTAAGGGCAGCCTGAGGGGGATCTTCTTCACTCAGTGGGTGGTGAGAGCGCAGAATGAGCTGCCAGCAGAAGTGGTGGATGCCGGTTCGACTTCCACATTTAAGAAAAATTTGGGTTAGTGCATGGATGGGAGGGGTATGGAGGCCTATGTTCTAGGTGCGGGTTGATGGGACTAGGCAGAGCAATAGTTCAGCACGGACTGTATAAGCAAAAGGGCCTGTTTCTGTGCTGTTTCTATAAATTCTTTCATCAGCCAAAAGGCATCCATGAGACATGACATTTCCTCTTGTTAGAGAATGTAACTTTAAACAATTGAAGAACTAAGCCCTTCTAAAATTTAGAGAGATGGCACAAAAAGCTATTCTGAAATCTTTGGCTCTTGGTGTAGGTGATGTGGTGATTGAGGAAGGGAAGGAATTAGAACCTGGTACTACTTCTCCAAGTCCAGCTGTTTCCCATAGTGGATCTATACATCCAGTGAGGAACAGTACAAATTATCCAAAGTGGTCGTTTTGTAGGTTTCTCGTCAGGAGACACATAAGACACATATGTTACAATGCTGTTCATAGACTTCAGTTCAGCATTCAACACAAACTTCCCTCAGAAACTGATTGGAAAACTGAGCCTACTGGGCCTGAACACCTCCCTCTGCAACTGGATACTAGACTTCCTGATTGGGAGACCTCAGTCAGTCCGGATCGGAGGCAGCATCTCCAACACCATGACACTGAGCACGGGGGCCCCCAGGGCTGTGTGCTCAGTCCACTGCTGTTCACTCTGCTGACCCACGACTGTGCAGCAACACACAGCTCGAACCACATCATCAAGTTCGCCGATGACACGACCGTGGTGGGTCTCATCAGCAAGAACGACGAGTCAGCTTACAGAGAGGAGGTGCAGCGGCTAACGGACTGGTGCAGAGCCAACAACCTGTCTCTGAACGTGAACAAACCAAAAGAGACGATTGTTGAATTCAGGAGGGCATGGAGCGACCACTCTCTGCTGAACATCGACAGCTCCTCAGTTGAAATCGTTAAGAGCACCAAATTCCTTGGTGTTCACCTGGCAGAGAATCTCACCTGGTCCTTCAACACCAGCTCCAGAGCAAAGAAAGCCCAGCAGCATCTCTGCTTTCTGTGAAGGCTGAGGAAAGTCCATCTCCCACTCCCCATCCTCACCACTTTCTACAGAGGATGTATCGAGAGCATCCTGAGCAGCTGCATCACTGCCTGGTTCAGGAATTGCACTGTCTCAGATCGCAAGACCCTGCAACGGATTATGAGGTCAGCTGAGAAGATCATTGGGGTCTCTCTTCCCACCATTGCAGACATTTATACCACACGCTGCACCCGCAAAGCAAGCAGCATTATGAGGGACCCCCCGCACCCCTCATACAAACTCTTCTCCCTCCTGCCATCTGGCAAAAGGTACCAAAGCATTTGGGCTGTCATGACCAGACTGTGCAACAGTTTCTTCCCCCAAGCCATCAGACTCCTCAATACCCAGAGTCTGGACTGACATCTACATCATTTATTATTATATTGAAATTTGTCCTCTACTGTGCTTATTGTCTTGTTTGTTTGTTTGTTTGTTTGTTTGTTTGTTTATTTATCTATCTATCTATCTATCTATTTATTATTTTTTATTTATTTATCTATCTATCTATCTATCTATCTATCTATTTATTTATTTATTAATTAATTATTGTACTGCCCTGTACTGTTCTGTGCACTTTTTGTAGTCCTGTGTAGGTCTGTAGTCTAGTGCAGTTTTTGTGTTGGTTTACATAGTCTCGTATCTCACTAGTCTAGTGTAGTTTTGTGTTGTTTCATGTAGTACCAGGGTCCTGGAGGAACGTTGTTTCGTTTTTACTGTGTACTGTACCAGCAGTTTGTGGTCGAAATGACAATAAAAAGCGACTTGAGTTGACTTGAGGAGAAGAGTAACCAAAATTTGTCACTGCATTGTGAGAGTCAGTGAAGAAAGGAAACTGATCCTGCCAGCATCCCACAGTATGGGTTGATTTGCCAAGCAGAACTCCAGGAATCAGCTCGATAAAAGAACTATGCACAACAAAGCTGTTCAAATTCGAGCTTAATTATCATTCAGCCATTTATGACTACCCATGAATACAGTCAAATAAAACAACATGGGGTCAAGGTGCAAAATGAAGTACCAATAATCATACACAGCAGAAGTCACATATACTGTAGCGTACAGTCCCACAAAGAAAATATAATACAGTCGGAGTCTCTAAGTGACATGCCTCATAGATCAGATGGGGCATGAACGCTGTGAGCAAAGACAGCTCTCAGCAGTCTGCATGCAATTCAACTTGTCTTCCACTAGCGAACACCGGAGAGCAGCACTGACAGTAGCGGACAGATCCCAACTCAGCATGGACGCCATGCCACACTGCCTCCGAAGTCAGCCACGAGTCAATATCAAAAGGCCTAGTCCTCACTACAAACGAGGGCACGCGGTTCCCCCACTGTCAGTCTCGCCAATAGACCAGTGAACCAGACTCGCAGTATTCTATAACACCAGTGTTCAACACTGTCTTGCAACCGCAAGAAAAATGTCCAAGACAATCACTCGCTGCTGGACTGCGCAACAACTTAGTGCAACGACTCCAAAGTCTGTGTACAGGCATCTCCTTAACATCCTGCTGATGGGGTAGACCTGAAGTACTTGAAGTTCTTAATGTCCAGCAACGTCTTGGAATCATAAAAAAAATGTTAAAAAAAGACCAAAACAACTTTGGTTGGCCCCAGAGATGCCGCTATGCCCGAGCCTGCTGCCATCTTAGTGGAAGGGTCAGACCATTAACGGGCATGTGGCTGTCCACTGCAATCTCAGTAATTCAAACATTCTGCAATGATCACATCAAGAAGGGAGTAAAAAAAAAAACTCCTCAAAACCTCCTTGGAAGAGGTTGTAGCACCCTCACTGACTTCTGGGTTTGCTAGGACCATGACTGCACAATCTCCACAGAAGCATCCAGATAGAGCGAGAGCACTTTCAGCCCCATCAGCAGAGGCCAAGCATGAACCGTGTGCATGAACCGAATGAGCAACTTCCTCTACAGCACACTTGCCCCATCAAGTTCCACTTGGAGAGACTAGAACTAGATGTCATAGATTAAGGGTGAAAGGTCAAGTGTTTAAGGGGAACATGTGGGGGAACTTCTTCACTCAGAGAATGGTGGAACAACTGCTAGCGGAAATGGTGGATACATTGTTGATTTCAACATTTAAGAGGAAATGGAATAGGTCCATGGATGGGAGGAGTGATGAGTGCTTTGTTATAGCTGTATGTCAATGGGACTAAGCAGCATAATAGATTGGCATGAACTAGATGGGATGAAGGCCCTGCTTCTCTGCTGTAGTGTGCTATGACTATATTACTCTGTTAGATATTTCGACCATGGGAAAAAAATACCAACTGTTCACTCCGTCCAAGCCTCTCATAATCGTATAGATTCCTATTAGGCCTGTCCTCGGTCTCCATAACTCTAGAGAAAACACATCAACTTTGTCCAACTCCTTGTTATAATGCTCTGTAATCCAGACAGCAACTGGTAAACTTCTTCAGCACCCTCCCTAAACCCACTCTTATCGTGGGGTGACCAGAACTGAATGCAATATTGAAGATGAGGCCAAATCAGAGCTTCAAAAAGCTTGCTGCTTCTTGAGTTCAATGCCTCCACTAAAGGCATTCCATATGCCTTCTTTACCACCTGACCAACCAGCGCAGCTGTGCACGTAGACCCCAAGATCTGCCTCATCATGGCCTTGCATTTCATTATCTGCTTGCACAGCACCTTCTCCATACCTGTGACAATTAATTCTTCATGCTGTTATTGCTTTTCTCTTCCTCTAGCTCAATGCTCGATGAAATAATCTGCATACTGGCATGCAAAATGAAGATTTTCCTATGACATTAATAGCCCTCTGACCTACTTAGTATTCCCAACATCTTCTGCCCACGTTATAAATCTCATCTCACCATTCAATATTTGGATGGTACCTTTTCTGAAATGTGTTCACATTACATTTTGGATGCTGGGTGAGATATAAGGTTCAGAGTTACAATTAGTCAGAACTCCATGGTGGGATTTCTGCTGTCAATTAGATCGGCCCCTGTAGTCTTCAGCTATAAAATACTTTTCTTCCCAGAAGTTGCTTAAAATGTGAACAATGAATCTTGAGAGCCAAATCAACAATATATTTCTTCAACCAAAGGCACTGAAGGATTGGTGGTAAGGAGGGAGAACTACAGGCTGTGAATTTTGTGTCAAAAGAGACACAAGGAGGAAAGAGAAGAGCAGAATAAAAAAAGAGACTATAACTCTGTGACTGAGCAAAAAAAGAGATAAATAAAATACAGCTTTTCAATCTAAATATCATCCTCCTCTTCTTCTTGCGCCCCTATCCTCCAGTGGAGTCGTCGGGGCGCCGTCATGACAAGCTTTGCACCAGTCTGTTCCATCTGTCACGGTTGTGTGCCAGGGCCTGGGTCACCGCAAGTGTTTTCCTTGTCCATTCTTTAACGTTGTCCGGCCATCTTTTCCTCTGTCTGCCTCTCCTTCTTTTCTCCTCCATAGTTCCTTGCAGGACAGTCTTTGCAAGGCCACTGGATCTTGTTACGTGGCCATACCATCTCAGCTTTCTTTTCTCCACCGTTATGAGAAGGTCTTCATGACGGCCAATGTGGTGCTGGATGGACTTGTGGACCTGCTCGTTTGTGGTGTGGTCCAAGTGTGGTGGCATCTGTCGGTCTCGAGAGACCATGGATCTGCACCTGGAGTTTCCAGGGCGCAGGCCTGGGCAGGGTTGTACGGGAGACCGGCAGTTGCCCAAGCTTCAGGCCTTCCCCTCTCCATGCCACCGATGTTGTCCAAGGAAAGGGCACTAGGACCCATGCAGCTTGGCACCGGTGATGTCGCAGAGCAATGTGTTGTTAAGTGCCTTGCTCAAGGACACAAACACGCTGCCTCAGCTGAGGCTCGAACCAGTGACCTTCAGGTTACTAGTCTGATGCCTTGCCCACTAGGCCACGCGCCAACTACGAGATGCCCAAGATGTTGCGATAGCATCTAGTTTCCAATGCCTGTATCTTCTTCTGTAGCTCTGCTGTGAGGGTCCACGTCTTGTATGTGTACAGGAAGATGGAGAATACCAATGCACGCAGGAGTCTGATCTTGTACTTCATGGTGATGTTGCTGTCTCTCCATATTGTCTTGAGTTTGGATAGTACAGCCATTGTCTGTGCGGTTCTTGCCAGGACTTCTGGGCTTGATCCTTCTTCACTGATGATTGCCCCAGGTATTTGAACTGCTGCACTGTCTCAGGTTTCTGACCATGGACTGAGATGGCACCGTAAACATTTGCCAAGAGCTCGGCACTTATTTCCATTCCAACCTTTGTGGAGGCTCTATCAAGATGGCTGACCAGGTTGGCCAGTTCGCCCTCTTTTCCTGCAAGTCCATCAATGTCGTCAGCAAATCTTAGGTTTGTGATGTTCCCCCCTCTGATGCTGACTGTGGCCACGTGATCATCAAGGGCATCACTCATGATCCATTCCAGGACGACGTTGAAGAGAGTGGGGAGAGGAGGCAGCTTTGACGGACTCCTACAGAGGTACGGAACCGTTCCCTGATGGTGCCCTGAGCAAGTACTGCACTGGTTGCCTTGGTGTAAAGCTGATGGATTGTATGAATCAGCTTCTGTCCCATGTTGAATTTCTTCATGGTGGCCCATAAGGCATGATGCCAGATTCTGTCAAATGCCTTCTTGAAGTCTATGAAGACGTGGTAGAACTCTCTCTGGTGCTGAAGGTGTTTCTCACAGAGGGTGCGGAGGTTGAAAATCTGCTCATTGCCTTACGGAAGCCTGCTTGTTCCTCGGCAATGACGTCTTCTGCCTGAGGCCTCAGTCTGTTCAAGCTGATTCTGAACATTACCTTGTTTGTATGGCTGATCAAACTGAAGGTACGGTAATTCTGGCAAAGTTGGAGATTACCTTTCTTGGGAAGCACAATGATCAGCGACTGAGTCCAAGGTGTTGGCCATTCACCTGTCTGCCAGATCTTACTGCAGATGGTGATAAGCATGTCTATCGTGGCTCTCCTCCATGCTTCAGCAGTTCAGCAGGGATGTTGTCAACTCCTGCTGACTTTCCGCACTTCAGTGATCGTATTGCGGCTTCAACTTCTTCACACATGTTTGGATAGTCATCCTCATTGGAAGATTCCTGTACATTCTGCACGCTTAGATCCCCTTTGCTCTGGTAGTTGTACGGTTCTGAATAGTACTCTGTCCTCCTTCCTATTATTTCCTTTTCTTCTGTGAGATCTTTGCCATTTTTGTCTTGGATGGTGTTCACTTTGGCTTGTTTTTCTTGGATAAGATCTTTCACCATTTGGAATGCCTTCTTCGTGTTGATGTTGGAGAGGCTGTCTTCAATGTCCGCACATTGTTTAGCTATCCACCTTTGCTTTGCTTCCTTCATTTCCCTCCTGATTTCCTTGTTGATTTTCCTGTACTCTGTTCTTCCTTCTGCTGTGTTTTTATCACTAAACACTAAATATCATATGAATTGCTAAATTAGAATCCGAGGCACAGCTTCAGAATAGAGATGCCCCTTTAAAACTAGAGGATGTGGAGAAGATGTTTCCTATAATGGGCAGTCTTGGACCAGAGGGCACAGACACAGAATAGAGGGAATGTCCATTTAGAACCAAGATGAGGAGGAATTTCTTTAGCCAGAGGGTGGTGAATCTGAGGAATTCATTGCCATAGATGGCTGCAGAGGCCAGGTCATTGGGTGTACATAATGCGGAAGTTGAAAAGTTCTTGATTAGTAATGGGGTTAAGAGAGAAACGGGGTGAGGATGGGATTAAAAAGTCTGCCATGATATAAAGGTGAAGCAGGGTTGATGGTATGTATTGCTTACATTCGCACCTGTATATTATGGCCTTATTTTCATATCCTCCCTAAAATAGAAATCTGAAAGAATGCGGCCAATTAACATTCATAGCCAACCATACTGATTGGCAGTAATTAATAATTTTCACTTGGTACCGAAGCCACTTGCACCAATTACTGAACTGAGTATTTCCAGCACCTTTAGTTAGCATCTACTGTACGAATGTATCAACTTCACAGCAGTCAGGGATAAGGCAAAGATGTCGCTTTTGTGAAGAAAGTAGCAGAGCAGTGTAACTCGGAGTGCAACCTTTGGGCATTTCACCTCACATCCGCAGCTGCTCTGGCATTTACATGTGAATAATGACAAGCGCTGTCACAGACGTGTTATTTTCAAACCTAATTCATTAACACTGTGGGCCAAAGGACGTGTACTGTGCTGTACTGTTCTATGTTCCCGTTATTAACCATCACGAGGTTTACCATCGCAAAGCATCAGCTTGCTCCACCATTTTGTGACCTTGCACATGTGGAGCATCCAGATGTGCCATCGAGGCCAGTTGGGTTTCAGAGCCAGGCCGTTTTCTGGCCCCATTTGCAGCCCAACTTTCACTCCTGCTTGCAGAGGATCACAACCTCTGACCCCGTACTATTTTGGAAAAGAGGAGTTAATGGTGTGGTTGAGGCACAGGTCAATAACTGGCTTAGCATGCCTGCCAACTCATGAGAGGAAGATTACTATTCAAATCTTGGCTTAAACAGAGGGGACATGGAGAGGTTGATTCCTATAGGGGGGGAGACTAGGAAAAGTTCACACTCAGAATAGAGGGATGTCCCTTTAGGACAGAAATGAGGAGGAATTTCTTTAGCCAAAGGACGGTGAATCTGTGGGATGCATTGCCACTGATAGCTGTGGAGGCCAAGTCACAGGGTGTACTTAAAGCAGAGGCTGATAGGTTTTTGATTAGTAAGGGCTTCAAAGGAAAAGGGCAGAGAATGTGGTTGAGAGGAAAAATTAAACAGCGTTGATGGAGTGACAGAACAGACTCAGTGGGCTGAATGGCCTAATTCTGCTCCTTTGTCATATGGTTTTATGGGAAAAAGGTAGATAATGCTGCAGTCACTGCCCCCAGCCTTGAGAGCTGAAGCAACCCAGTAATTTATAATATTTTTTTATTCATTTAGAGATACTGCAGGGGTAACAGACCTTTCCAGCCTAATGAGCCCATGTGACCAACTAACCTACTAACCTGTAAATCTTTGGATTGGGGAAGAAGCCATAGCTTCTGGAGGAAAACAGACTGAAGCAACAACAGAAGGTTGTATTTATATTGACAATGTAAGAACTTGATAAGATGGCGCTGGCAAGACACAGCAACGCTCTGCAGGCAACAAACAAAACTACTATTTTATTAAATACACATTTCCTGGACTATGATTACTGCAGTCCACAGCCTGTAATTTTCCTTTGTGAGTCATGCTTTTCTATCAGCTTTACAACTTGCCATTTTTGTGATACCCTGAAGGATTTGGCGAACCAGACTCAAATTCAGGTACAGCCACGACGGCCATCGCTGGGATGGATGTGGGGCTGGGTCAAAAGTGGCAGGCCCAGGTCCTAGAGCAAAAATCAAACCAATGTTTGACTGATTTAAGCCCTAAAGCAGATTAAAAAGATCAAGGCATCACGGCCAAGGGTGAAGGATTCCGTGAGGTTTACTCAACTCAGTGCTGAACTGACTCGGCACTGTGCAGCTGTGGCCTGCAACCACTGGGGATCTTAGAATGGCTGCAGCACTGAACTGGTTCCCTGGCTGTAGACTCTGCGGTTCATGTTCTGTCTGCTATTTGTTCACTTTCTTTTATTATTTGCACAATTTGTTCTTTTTATCACATATTAGGTGTTTGACAGTCTTTGTTGTGTGGGTTTTTTTTTAATGCTTTCTATTACATTTGTTTTTGTGGCTGCCTGTAAGAAAACAAATCTCAAGCTTGTATATAGTATGCATACTTTGATAATAAATGAACTTTGAACTTTGATAACAGGGTGGCCCGGTAGGGTAGATTAGCACAACACTTTACAGGTTGGGGCCCAGGAATGGGTGGGGCAAAGAAGATTGTAAGGGGCCAGAGGTCAGAGCCCAGACAGGGGCTGAGTGGGTGGGTGAGAGATTGGGACCTGATTAGGGCCGGGATTTTGCTGGTGGAGTTGGAGGGAGAGAAATATCGGAGGGCTCAGACTGAGGATTCAGTGTGAGCAGTGGAATCCGAGATCCCCAGCTCTGTTACTCAGGCACCTGCATCATCTCAGTCCCCGCAGACCACAGCCACTTGTCTTTCAGCTGAGCACTTGTAGGAGCCTCTGCAATGACCTTCACAGTGGCGGGTGAGGAAGGGAAGGAGATATAACTCAAACTCATTCTACACTTTTCAATTTTGCTGACTATTTATATTTAAATATGGAATGTCAGGGATCATCACAAATAGCAACTTGAAAAAGTTAATGAGCCTGCCAGTGTGCAAGAATCAAGTTAAAATACACAGGCAATGCTGAGGAAGCACAATTGCTAATGGCTATGTCTTTCCTGATGTTCTCTTCCATCATGTTGTCCAGCCCTATCATTACAAGTGTGAGAAGGAATAGAGGGACACAAGCACAGATGTGGGTGTACAACCCTTTCCTGACCAGTTTCATGGATGGTGAGCCTGACACTTTGGTTAACCCACATAGAACAATGGTGAAATTTGGGGAAGACCACTGTTAAAAATTGCTGGGGCGGGTTATCAGCCATAACTGAGTCTTAACAAATTGACTCTGTGCAGCTCCTGATGACATCACAAGGTCCATCACAAAGCAGGCATGGCAGCACCTCTACTTCCTTAGAAGTTGGAGCAGATTTGGCAGGCTATCTGAAACTTTGACAAACTTCTATTAATGCACAATGGAGAGTATCCTGAATGGTTGCATTGTGGCCTGGTATGGGAAACACCAATGCCCAAGAATGAAAAAGCCTACAAAAATAGTGAATAAAGCCTAGTCAATTACAGACAAAACTCCCCCCACCATTGAGAACATCTACAAGGAGCATCCATCATCAAAGACCCTCACCAACCAGGTCATGCTCTCCTCTTGCTACTATCATCGGCCAAGAGTACAGAAATCTTAGGTCCCTCACCACCAGGTTCAGGAACAGTTATTACCCTCGAACTATCAGGATACGCTAGATAACTTCACTCAACTCAACTTCTACAACCTATAGACTCACTTTCAAGGACACTTTACAACTCGTTGGCAACATTGTTTATTGTTATTTGATTTTTTTTGTATTTGCGCAGCTTCATTTGTACATAGGTTGTTTGTCTGTCTTAGTTTGCGTGTAGTTTTTCATTGATTCCATTGTATTTCTTTGTTCTACTGTGAATGCCTGCAAGAAATGTATCTCAGTGTTGTACACGGATATTTTGATAACAATTCACTTTGAACATTGGCATTTAGAGATGACATCTGCCACATCCCTACTACCCTGGTCAATTGGTAAATGCACAGAGATTGAATGATCTCCCTCCATGGCAGCTACAGCCCAGCTGCAGGAAACTTGCCATGGAGGCAAAAAGAGACATGGGGGTGGGGTGGGGGGGAATGGTGATCTGAAATATGAGGGAGCTTCCCTTCAAACACGGGCAGACAGTGATTTCCAGCGTGTGAGGTTCTCCTCTCTGCCATGTCTTACGTCCAGTCCCAAAGGATGGCCACCCTCCTGAGGCTCAGGCTAATAGACTGGTAGACACAACATCACCTCACACTGAGGAGTGCGTCAAGGAGTCACACAGAGATGCCTCAGCACAAAGACCAAGCAGTGAATATAATGGTTGTATGCAAAATATCAACATCACATTGAACAACAAACAAGGTGCTGGAGAAACTCAGAGAATTAGATAGCACCTGCAGAAGGAAAGCAACAGTTGACATTTTGGTCATTCCTGAAGGAGGGTCTCAACCTGATGCTGCCTGACTTGCCGAGTTCCTTCCGCATCGTGATTCTTGCTCCATGTTCCAGCACCTACAGTCTAGTGTCCCCACGCGACATTCAGGACCCTTTAATTTATGTAACTTTGGCAATCTTCTGTGGAATTTGCTCCTTGCTTGACGGCAAACCTTAAAGCTTCAAAATACTTAGAAAGTCACAAAGTCAAAAGTTAGTCAGCTGGCAGGGTGGAGATACTTCTCTACCAAAGGAGGTGTACAGTGCTCCTTCTCTCCGATAACCTGCAGGTCACACTGCCCAGAAGAACGCAATATGGCAAAGCACTTCTGTAGAAAAAAATTGCCATCAACAATCATGGTCATGAGACCCTGTCATACAACACAGCATATAATGATGATGTCACAAAGAGTTGCAGTGCACATGATGACATCAGAGCATTTGTGTTTGATGCAAGGCAATCATCAGAAGCAGATAAGGCACTATTGACTAGAAGTACTTGGTACATTTTCCCTTTGAGCTTGTTTTCACTCAGAATGGACCACTAACACACACTGCCCCAGAGTATAGCGCTTTTATGTACTGTACTATTTTTATTGCTGGTGAGATCACAATTTGAGTATTGTGTACACTTCTAGTTACCAAACTACAGGAGCGATGTGATTGTACCAGAGAGTGTACAGGTGAGATTTATGAGGACTGAATTTTTTTTTAGCTATACTGGGGTTGTTTTGTTTGGAAGAGCAGACACTGAGGGGTGACTTCAGTGATTTGTATAACATTATGAGAGGCCTAGAGAGAGTAAGTAGGAAAGACCTATTTCCCTTGGCAGTACCAAGTACCAAGCAGAAAGAAAAGAGGAAACAATAATTTCACCCAGAACATGTTAGACATCTGGACTTGACTGTAAAATAGTGGTAGACATAGAAACTCTCACGTTGAAACAGTTCTTGTGCATGCACTCAAAGAGCCACGATCTGCAGTACTAATGACCATAATTGGAAGGTGGGATCAGGCTAGATAGCTCCATTTCGACTACAGTAAACATACCAGACAGAAAACCCTCCTTCTACATCATTATCTTTCAATAACTCGATGTTAAGAATGTTTTCAATCCAATATCCAGGTAGTAAATGACACTGTATAATGATAATAAAACTTTGATTATAAAAAAAATACAGACCTTAAGTCATGGGACTCCTGTTATATATTATTGTTGGACTTTTATTTTCCTCATGAGGCTAAAGAAATTTGACAAATTCCTGTCGACCCTTATCAATTATTATCTCTGCACTGTAGAAAGTATACTATCTGGATGCATGACAGCTTGCTTTGGCAACTGCACTGCCTACAACCACAAGAAACTGCAGAGAGTTGTGGACACAGCTCAGCACAGCACAGAAAAAGATCTCCCATCCATGAACTCTTGCTGCCTCAGTAAAGCAGCCAGCATAATCAAAGACCCCAACCGCCCTGGACATCCTCTCTTCTCCCCTCTCCCACTGGGCAGAAGATACTGAAGCCTGACAGAACATACCACCAGGCTCAAGGACAGTTTCTACCCTGCTGTTCCTTAGTAGGTTATGAAAGGTTCCCTAGTACATTAAAACGGACTCCTGACCTCACAGTTTACCTCATTACTATCTTGCACCTTATTGTGTATTTGCTCTGCACTTTCTCTGAAATGGTTCTGTTTTATTCTGCACTCTGTCACTGTTTTCTTCTTGTTCTACCTCAATGTAATAAGACGAGGTAAGATCAGCTAAAGCTTTATTTATCGCAAAGGAGATTATTGTTACACAGTTGTTCAATCAGAAATATATACTTTAAAATACAAAATGTAAGCATTGAGGTACAAAAGAATACATAAAGTGCTTTAAAAAGCAATAGTGCAAAATACAGATGTGAAATGAAATCATATACTTAAATACTTAAGGAGGAGGAGCTGTAGAGTCTTATAGCCACAGGGAGCAAGGATATCTTGTGGCGTTCAGTGGTGCACCTCGGGGCAATCAGTCCGTTACTAAAGGTGCTCTTCTGTTTGTCCAGTGTGTCATGGAGGGGGTGGGAAGGACTGTCGTTAATGCTGCGTAGCCTCTGCATCAGACACAATCACTGGGGAATCCAGTTCCACCTCCAGAACAGAACCAGCTTTCCAGACAAGCTTATCAGTTAAGATGGGACTGCAGGGTGTTTTCAGTTTCCTGAAGTCCACCATCAACTCCTTAGTCTTAGTGATGCTGAGCTGCAGGTGATCCCAGCCCACACCCCTCAACAAAGCAGACCACCTCTCCTCTGTACTCAGCCTCTTGTCCCTGACCGATACAGCCTACTACTGCTGAATCGGCTGAAATCTTCGGCAGGTGGCAGGACTCCAAGTTGTACCTGAAGTCCGAGGTGTGGACGGTGAACAGGAAGGGGAACAGGACAGTCCTTTGAGGTGCCCCTGTGCTGCTAACCACAGTATCTGATACACAGATCTACAATCTCACATACCGTGGCTGTCTGGACAGGTAGTCTGTAGTTGAGGACACTAGCGGAGCACCCACCTGCATCTCCATGAGCTTACTCCCTAGTAAAGCAGGCCGTACGGTGTTAAAAGCGCTGGAGAAATGAATGAATTGATCTGTTTGAACAGTATATTTATGTATTTATTGAGATACAGGACAGAGTAGGCCTTTCCAGCCCTTTGAACCATGTTGCTCAGCAACCGCCCCACCCCCCCAATTAAATCCTGGCCTAATCACGGGACAATTTACATTGACCAATTAACCTACCCACCTTTGGAAAGTGGGAGGAATCTGCAGCACCAGGAGGAAACCCATGTGGTCGGGGGAGAACGTACAAACTCCTTACAGGCAGCAGTGAGAATTGAACCCGGGTCACTGGTACTGTAAAGGTGTTTGACGAGAGTATCGGCTTTAAACTGGTATCAGAGCTCAATTCAGAACATAAATGACATTCACTTGGAATGCAAGAGTCGTCCATTTGTCTTACTCTTCAAATACCACTGGAGGAAATGTGTACAAGAGGGAGCTGCACTACATAAGAACAACCTCTACTGTGATGCAGGGAACAAGTGAAAGGAGAGACTGAACAAGCTAAAGTCCCAACCCTTAACCACAGCCAACACTTGAGTCTTACCCACACAGCACCAGGATATATGGATCCTGGATCAGCCTCTACAGGACCTGAGGACTCACCAATGGACAACCCCTTAGGAGGACATCACACTCAACTCCAGTGGTTTGCAAATACACTGTTGAGTTTGTATACTCAAATACACTATTTGCAAAAGAATTGTAGAACATGGAAAATTAGGAACACATAATTCAAAGACAGTCACAGATTCAGACAGAAATGCAGGACATAAGTAGGCCCTTCCACCCACAGATTTCACGCTGGCCATCACCCACCTGTTAAACTAACCCTTTATCAATCTCAGTTTCTATTCTCTCCACATTTTCATCAGCTGCCCCCAGAATCAACCACTCGCCTACATGCGTGTAGCAATTTACAGTGGAGGGAGACTGAAAATCTGTCAGACAGGCGCCACAGCAATACCTTCTAACTCGATCTCAGTAAGACCAAGGAGTTGAGTATTGACTTCAGGATGAGGAAATCAGAGGTCCATGACCTAGTCGTCATCGGGGGATCAGAGTTGGAGAGGGTTAATAACTTTAAATTTCTCAGCACTATCATTTCAGAGGAGCTGTCCTGGATATAGCATGTAAGTGCAATTACAATGAAGGCATATACTTGTGAGTTTGTGAAAATTCGGCAAAGCACCTAAAACTTCAACAAACTTCTTTCGATGAATGGTGGAAAGTGTATTGACCGGCTGTATTGCAGCCTGGTATGAAAACATCAATGCCTTTGATTGGAAAATCATATAAAAAGTCATTGATATGGCCCAGTCCATCATGGGTAAAGCCCTCTGAGTTCATCTACACCAAGTGTTGTTGCAGAAAAGCAGCATCCATCATCAGAGATCCCACCATCTAGGACATGCTCTTTTCTCACTGCTACCATCAGGAAGAACGGATAGGAGACTCAGGACTCACACCACCAGGTTCAGGAACAGCTATTATACCTCAACCATCAGACTGTTGAACCAAAAGGGATAACTTCACTTAATTTCACTTGCCTTATCTCTGAAATGTTCCCACAACCTATGGACTCACTTTAAAAGACTCGTCATCTCATGTTCTTGATATTTATTTATTATAATTGCTATTATTTCTTTCTTTTTGTATTTGTAATGTATTTTCTTTAGCACACCAGCTGTCTGCCATGTTGATGCAGTCTCCAATTGATTCTACCATGATTAGTAGATTTATTGAGTATTCATGAAAATGAATCTTGGACCACTAATCGTATCCGGTGACATATATGTATTTTGATAATAAATTTACTTTGAACATTGAATATTTAAATACAACCCCATAAATGTCTGCAATGCAGCAGATAAATGGAGAAACTGGAAGAAACCATACAATCACAGGGAGAGCATTCAAACTCTCCACAGAGAGCACCGTCGGTCAGAATCGAACCCAGAACTGGCACTATAAGGCACCAACTCTGCTTCCTGCACGACCAGGCCACCCTAGCTCCTCCGCACTCCTGGTGCCACCACTGCTCTCCCACGAGCAGCCAGTACAATTGAGGAGTGCAAAGTGATAGAGACACAAGGAAGTTTGGCACCTAGCCACGCCCTCTTCATGACACAAGCTCGGAGAGTAGGTACAGATTCCCATCCTCTCAATGACATGAATCAATTTGCCAACTGAAGCTAAATAGACAGAGACAACCACTATAGCACGTTGCTATAGTGAGAGGACAGAACTGAGATCACAATTTGATCAGCCGTGATTATATTCAGCAGCTGAAGAGTCTTGAGGAACCGAGTGGCCCATCTTTGTTCCAAAGAACGAGGTGATATTGCATTCTACATCCTTACCTCGCGAGTCGCTGTGAGTGGTTAAAGGGGGAAGCTCAATGACACTGTCACAAAAGGGAGAATCCATTCTTAGATAGAAGAAACCAAGGAGGAAATGCACCAAATTGTTCTGTCTTAATGTTTCTCTCACTGATCAGAGCTCATAGAATCAAGTAGTGATGGAGAGGAAAGAGAGCACACTGACTAAAGACCGAAATGAGTGAGCAGAATTCCAAGAGTCACGCTACAGCCCGCACCACGTTGTCTTTTCCAAAAATATCACTCCCTCCACTCAAATGCTAACATATAATTAACAAATCTTGAAGCTACACAACACATTTCTGCCAAATGCCACTTTTGAAAAAGGGAGTAATTTTGTGTTGTCATTGTTGTGGTTAATTACATATTCCTCAAGTTTCAAATTTGCCTACCTTCTAAGGTAGCAAAGTGATTAGTACAACACTATTACAGCCCAGGGCATCAAAGTTTGGTGTTCAATTCCAACGC
Source organism: Hypanus sabinus (assembly GCF_030144855.1). Lineage (NCBI taxonomy): Eukaryota > Metazoa > Chordata > Chondrichthyes > Myliobatiformes > Dasyatidae > Hypanus > Hypanus sabinus. Next base: position 18,068,913 of record NC_082717.1, on the reverse strand, counting down.
TGGCTGTAAGGGGTTTCTACATCATCCCCATGAATGTGTGGGAATCCTCCCACATTGCAAAGACATGCCAGTTAATAGGGTAATTGGTCATTGTAAATTTGTCCTGAGATTAGGCTAGTGTTGAGCAGCATCCATCATCGAGGACCATCACCATCCACGCCATACTCTCTTCTCGATGCTGTAATCAGGAAGGAGGTATAGGAACCTCAGGACCCACGCTACCAGGTTTAGGAACAGTTATTACCCCTCAACCATCAGCCTCTTGAAGCAAAAGGGATAACTTCACTCACCTCAACGCTGGTCTGTTCTCACAACCTATGGAGTCATTTTCATCTCACATTGTCGATATTTATTGTTTATTTATTTATATAATAATACAATACACAAACTGAATAAGTATTTTGCATCAGTCTTCACTGTGGAAGACACCAGCAGTATGGTGGATGTTCCAGGTGTCAGGGGTCATGAAATGTGTTAAGTTAACATAACTAGAGAGAAGGTTCGTGGGGAACAGAGAGGTCTGAAAGTAAATACATCACCTGGACCCCAGAGTTCTGAAAGGGTTGGCCGAAGGGATCATGGAGGCATTAGTAATAAACTTCCAAGAAACACTAGATTCTGGAATGGTTCTGGAAGACTGGAAATTCCCAAATGTCACTCCATTCTTCAAGAAGGGAGAGAAGCAGAAGAAAGGAAATTACAGGCCAGTTAGTCTGACCTCAGTGGTTGGGAAGATTTTGGAGTTGATTATTAGGGATGAAGCCTCGAGGTACTTGGAGGCATATGATAAAGTAGGCAGTAGTCAGCATGGTTTCCTCAAGGGAAAATCTTGCCTGCCAAATCAAAATAACAAGCAGGATAGACAAAGGAGAATCGGTTGATGTGTACTTGGATTTTCAGGTCTTTGACAAGACGCACACATCTGGCTACTTATCAAGCTAAAAGCCCATGGTATTACAGTAAAGATTCTAGCATGGATAAATCAGTGGGTGATTTGCAAGATGCAAAGAGTGGCAATACTGGCTGGCTGCTAGTGACAAGCGCTGTTTCACAGGGGTGTGTGTTGCAACCAATTATTTTTATGTTATATGTCAGTAATCTGGATGATAGAATTGATAGCTTTGTTGCAAAGTTTGCAGATGACATGAAGATAGGTGGAGGGGCAGGTAGTTTTGAAGAAGTAGACAGGCTATAGAAGGACTTAAGACATTTTAGGCAAATGGGCAAATAAATGGCAGATGGAATACAGTGTCAAGAAGTGTATGGTCATGAACTTTGTTAGAAGAAATGAGAGCTGACTATTTTCCAGATGGAGAGAAATTACAAAAATCTGAGGTGCAAAGGGTATTGGGAGTTAATTTGCAGGTTGAGTCTGTGGTGAGGAAGACAAATGCAATGTTATCATTAATTTCAAGAGGATGAGAATATAAATGCAAGGATGTAACGTTAAAGCTTTATAAGAGAGATCAAGTCACACAGCACAGAAATAGGCCATTCAGCCCACCTGGTCTATGCCAACCAAACTTCCCAATGAAGATAGCACTATTTGCTTATACTTAGTCCATGTGTCTCTGACACTGTCCTATTCATCTACAGCACCTGTCCAAATGCCCTTTAAATGTTTTTTAATGGACCTGTCCTGGGCAATTCCTCCAGCAGTTCAGTCCATACAGTGACCACCTTCTGGTGAAAAAGTTTCCCCTTGGGTTCCAAGTAAACCTCTTCACTTTAAACCTATCACTTAGCTCTTGAAAGCCCAACCCTGGCACGAAGGCTGTGCGCATTGACCCTATCTATGCCCCTCATGACATTACCCCTCATTTTCCTGCACTCCATGGAAAATGTCCCAACCTGTTCAACTGTTCTCCATACAACAGTCCTTTGAATGCAGGTCACATCCTCATAAATCTCCTCTGCACTCCTCTCAGCTTAATGACACTTTTCCTAGAGCAGCCTGACCAAACCTGATCACGTGATGTAAAGGACAAATGGGAGAGTGCCTAACACCCGTCAAGTCAACACAAGAAACTCAAGGGCCCTTTCTTCAAAGTGAACGCAAGTTGCTTATCAAAGTACATGTATGTCACTATATACTACCTTGAGATTTATTTTCTTCCAGGCATTTACAGGAAAATAAAGAAATACAATAGAATTCATGAAAACTACAGATAAACAAAGACTGACAAATAACCAATCTGCAAAAGAAAAAAAGAGCAAATAAAAAAAAAATAATACTGAGAATGTGAGTTGTAGACTCCTTGAAAGAGAGTCTGTAGGTTGTGGAAATAGGTCAGAGAAGAGTGTGTGGAGTTTTGATCGAGGAATCAGCAGTACAGTGCATACATAAAATTACTACAAATTACAGAACCATTTAAATGCACATCAGGACGCTGAAGCTCAGGCCCAATCATAGACCAAGTACTGTGCGCACCATGATATTTACTGAGCAGCAAATCCCGAGGAGCAACAAGCCAGTGCCAAAGTTCAGGCAGAGATCAAAAATTCCAGAGATATCCAAATGTTTCTGTGCTGTAGCTTTCTGTGACTCAGTGACCAGAATCGGAAAACAGGCAGAGTCAATATTCAGATGGACAGAGTACAGATACAAATGCTTGGAAAACTCATTGGCACAATCTGGCAACAAACAGGTGAAAACACAGGACTGAAATACTCTGAGCAATAAACAGAGAGGCAGATGATAGGTGGAGCGCAATGAGACACAGGTGGCAGCAATACAGGTAATAATGAGAAACAGATGAGAGACGGAGTACTCAGTAATACAGGGGCCGGAGTAGAGCAGGAGTGGGAACAGGAGCACATGGCAATGCAAAACCACAGACTGACAGCTGGGGGAAAACACACAAAAGGACAGAGTGCAACTGGAGGTACTGACAAATCAACACACATAAAATGATGGCGGACATTCGCCAGTCCTGAAGAAGGGTTTCGGCCCAAAACATCATCTGTTTACTCTTTTCCATAGATACTACCTGACCTGCTGAGTTCCTTCAGTATTCTATGTGTGTTGCTTTGGATTTCCAGCATCTGCAGCTTTCCTCGTGTTTGAAAGTAATTTATAAGGGCTGCCCAGTCAGCCCGCACCATTCAATTACACCCATGTGACCCGCACATCTTTGGAATGTTGAGAGGAAACTGAGGCACTGGGAAGAGACCAGCGCAGTCAGGGGGACAATTCCTTAAGGAGGGCAGTGGAGTTGAACCAGGTCTGCCGGCACTGCAATAGTATTGTGCTAACCGCCATGCAACCGTACTGCAATCTTGTGCTGGTCTCTAATACAATTTACAATGGTGAAGGATTATCTAAGTGGGCACTGGAAACCTAGAATCTCTTCACTAGGAGCACAAGGAAACTCAATGAAAGTGGCAGAGGGCTACACTATGGCCTACACTACACATGCATCCATTCCCTCAAGGGTCCCCTGCCCCACCTGTGACTGTTTTTGGAGTGTCCTCACGCTCCCTCTCAGGACACATGGAACTGAGATGGAAATAAGTCACCCTCTCTGCAGAGGGACTGGCTACGCAGAAACTGCACAGCAGTTTCCCTTTGACATTTCTTCACTGCTTGGAGGATTAAGGACATTTGCCTCTGCACACTCAGAAACCAAGTTGAGATTAACTGCTGATATAAAAGGGAAGCGCTATTAAGGCCAGTGCGGAAAAACTGTGAGTGTTTGTCAGCTATTGTAATTAACTTTTAATTTGAAACATGAAAGCCAAAAATATTGCACACCAGTGAACGATAAATTTCGTCTTGCTTGACAATGCCAAGTCATCTGCACTTCACATCACTTCTTTAATATTCAGACAGGATGCAGCCTGGTCCTGTACAGTCAAATACAGGCCATTTGACTTGAGCAGTAGTAACTCTCCTCAGTGATCCACTGAAACCATAAACCATTCATTATTCCCAAACAGACGGAATGTGACATTCCTGTGGTCTTCCTCTGCACTGTCCTGCTGGTAGTTTACATGTATTAAGCTGGATTCTTGTCAGTATTTCAACACTTACACTCCTGGGTTGGGTGCTGAAGCTTGCTACACAACCTATTTTGCCATAAAATATCGATAGTTTGACTTTATTGCTGTGGAGTGCTATCTGTTGCACATATCGATACGTTTCTTTTTTTTTCCAGAATTAGGTCCAACAGCAGACACATTGTAGTATTATTATTATTATTTATTTATTTACAGGGACAGTGCAAGCCCAACAAGGCCGCACTGCCCAGTTATACCTATGTGAGCAATTAACCTACTAACTCGTGCATCTTTGGAGTGTGGAAGGAAACTGGAGCACTGAGAGGATCTTTTCCTTCTTTACGACTTTTTTTTTCCATTACGTTCTGTTGGTTCTTAAAAGCTTCCCTAATTTACCATTAGTTTTTGCTCTATTATTTGCCCTCTCATTTTGTTGGCTTTGAATTCTCTAATCAGCCATGGTTTGTCATCCTCCCTCTAGAATTCTTCTTCTTCTTTAGGACGTATATACCCTGCACCTTCCGAATTGCGCCCAGAAATTCCAGCCATTGCTGCTCTGCCATCATCCCTGCTAGTGTTCCTTTCCAATCAATTTTGGCTAGCTCCGATCTCATGCCTCTGTAATTCCCTTTACTCAACACAGTCACAGGGAGAGTCCTCACAGACAGCAGTGGGATTGAACCTGGGTTGCTGGCACTGTAATAGTGTTAGGCTAACCACTACACTAAAATGCCACCTGTATATTTAAAGAAGCATGTGAAAACTTCCGAAGGATGAGGAACAGACTCATTGATACCTACTGAATATCGAATGTTGAAAGGCCTCAATAGAGTGGATATGGAGAGGATGTTTCCTGTAATGGGAGAGTCTAACACCAGAGGACACAGCTTCAGAATAGAGGGGTATCCATCTGGAACGAAGATGAGGGAGACTTTCTTCAACCAGAGAGTGGTGCACCTGTGGAAGTTGTTGCCACAGGCAGCTGTGGAGGCCAAGTCATTGGGTAGATTTACTCTAAGGCAGAGGTTGCTAGATTCTTGATTGAAAGGATACGGAGAAGGCAGGAGATTAGGGCTGAGAGGGAAATGGATCAGAAATGATGAAATGGTGGTCAGATTCAATGGGCCAAATGGCCTAATTCTGCTTCTATACCTTATGGTCTTAAGGATAGAGGGGACATGGACAAGATGTTTTTATAAGTGGATGAGTCTAGAATCCAAGGGCACAACCTCAGAATAAAGGAGAAACTTCTGCAACTGGAGGGTGCTGAATCCATGTAATTCATTACCACTGAGGGCCTTGGAAACAAAATCATTGTGTGTATTCAAGGCAGAAATTGATAGGTTCTTGTTTGGTAAGGAGGTTACGGAATAGAGGCAGAAGGCAAAAGAATGGGTTGAAAAAAAAATAAGTGATGATTGAATGGTGAAGCATTTTCATCTGAATTCTGCTCCCCCATCTAATGATTTATGGTCTACGTTTAATGTCCTGCTTCAGTTTCTAACATCCACAACCTCCAGGGCCTATTGTCTCACAAAACACCTCATTAGAGTTGGTCAAAATCCACAGTTTCAGCAACACCCTTGCCAAGCCTTTACAATTCCTCATTATCTCCACCGCTGAAAAATGAACTCACAAAAATGTATCCCACAAAGCAAGTAAAGCTTATATTATGAATTTTTTTTAAAAATGCCTCAGCTATCCAAGCAGTACCTTTGTAAGGACAGATAACGCCCGTTCAAAGATTAAGGTCAAAAACACTTTACCAGGATTGGGAACACGTCAAAACAAACTAACAGAGTTTGCAAAGAGGAAGGTGGGATTATGGAGAACACAAAGATGGGTGAGGCCAGTGTCATTTAAGTGATTGCAATGTTTATAGAATGATCTGGTTAATAGGTTAATGAGGGGATTAAAGAGAAAAAACGAACAAGCAAAGGGCTTTGTAAAAGCTTCCAGGTAGCACGCAGAGCTGTTGCTGAAACTTCCAGCAAAACACTGCTGGAAGTGTCCAGGGAATCAGGTGTTTCGGGCTGGTGAGGGGAGAGTTACTAAAGCAGAAGTCTCTGCCAGTGGGAGAGCAGAAACTATGAAGAACACCTTCCAATGCCCGAAACTCCAATTGATCAGTTCCCTCCATTGATACTGCCTGACTTGCTGAGTTCCATATAAGCATATAACAATCACAGCACGGAAACAGGCCATCTCGGCCCTCCTAGTCCGTGCCAAACTCTTAATCTCACCTAGTCCCACCTACCCGCACTCAGCCCATAACCCTCCACTCCTTTCCTGTCCATATACCTATCCAATCTTACCTTAAATGACACAACTGAACTGGCCTCTACTACTTCTACTGGAAGCTCATTCCACACAGTTATCACTCTCTGAGTAAAGAAATACCCCCTCATGTTTCCCTTAAACTTTTGCCCCCTAACTCTCAAATCATGTCCTCTCGTTTGAATCTCCCCTACTCTCAATAGAAACAGCTTATTCACGTCAACTCCATCTATCCCTCTCAAAATTTTAAATACCTCGATCAAATCCCCCCTCAACCTTCTACGCTCCAATGAATAGAGACCTAACTTGTTCAACCTTTCTCTGTAACTTAAGTGCTGAAACCCAGGTAACATCCTAGTAAATCGTCTCTGCACTCTCTCTAATTTATTGATATCTTTCCTATAATTCGGTGACCAGAACAGTACACAATATTCCAAATTTGGCCTTACCTATGCCTTGTACAATTTTAACATTACATCCCAACTTCTGTACTCAATGCTCTGATTTATAAAGGCCAGCATTCCAAAAGCCCTCTTCACCACCCTATCTACATGAGACTCCACCTTCAGGGAACTATGCACTGTTATTCCTAGATCTCTCTGTTCCACTGCATTCCTCAATGCCCTACCATTTACCCTGTATGTTCTATTTGGATTATTCCTGCCAAAATGTAGAACCTCACACTTCTCAGCATTAAACTCCATCTGCCAACGTTCAGCCCATTCTTCTAACCTGCATAAATCTCCCTGCAAGCTTTGAAAACCCACCTCATTATCCACAACACCTCCTACCTTAGTATCATCGGCATACTTACTAATCCAATTTACCACCCCATCATCCAGATCATTTATGTATATTACAAACAACATTGGGCCCAAAACAGATGCCTGAGGCACCCCGCTAGTCACCGGCCTCCATCCCGATAAACAATTATCCACCACTACTCTCTGGCATCTCCCATCTAGCCACTGTTGAATCCATTTTATTACTCCAGCATTAATACCTAATGACTGAACCTTCTTAACTAACCTTCCATGTGGAATTTTGTCAAAGGCCTTGCTGAAGTCCATATAGACTACATCCACTACCTTACCCTCATCAACATTCCTCGTAACTTCTTCAAAAAATTCAATAAGATCTGTCAAACATGACCTTCCACGCACAAATCCATGCTGGCTACTCCTAATCAGATCCTGTCTATCCAGATAATTATAAATACTATCTCTAAGAATACTTTCCATTAATTTACCCACCACTGATGTCAAACTGACAGGTCTATAATTGCTAAGCTTACTTCTAGAACCCTTTTTAAACAAAGTTCCTCCAGAATTTTTGTGTGTCACCTGAATTTTTTATTTATTTTGTAATTTATCATAATTTTATGTCTTTGCACTGGACTGCTGCTGCAAAACAGCAAATTTTATGCTGTAGAAGACATAGGTAAAAAATTTGATTTATCTTGATTCTAAACCATAAGACATAGGAGGAGAATTAGGCCATTTGGCCCATCGAGTCTGCTCCACCATTCAATCATAGTTGATCATTTTTCTCCCCTCCTCAGCCCCACTCCCCAGCCTTCTCCCCATAACCTTTGATGCTGAGTCCAATCAACAACCTAATTAGCACTGCCTTAAATATACCCAAACACCTGGCACCCACAGATGCCTGTGGTAATGAATTCCACAAATTCACCAATCTCTAGTTAAAGAAATTTCTCCACATCTCTGTTTTAAATGAACACCCCTCTATCCTGAGGCTGTACCCTCCTGTCCTAGACTCCCACACCATTGGAAACATCCTTTCCACATCTACTCTGGTTCGGCCTTTCAAAATTCAAAAGGTTTCAATGAGATTTCCCCCTCATCCTGCTAAATTCTGTGTGTTCCCTCAACTTCCCTTTCCTGAAGTTCACAATCAATTCTTTGGTCTTTCTGACATTAAGTGCAATATTATTGTTGGAACACCATTTGACCAGCCGATCTAGCTCTCTCCCGTATATCTGCTTCTCGCCATCTGAACAGTAGCTGTTGTCAACAGATTTAAAGGTGGCATTTCAGCTGTGCCTGGCCACACGATCATGGGTGTAGAGGGAGTAGAGGATTAGGCCAAGCACACATCCTTAAGGTCTTAAGGTGCGCCAGTGTTGACTGTCAGCGAGGAGGAGGTGTTATTTTTGATCTGCATGGACTGCTCTTCTGATGGGGAAGTCAAGGATCAGGTTGCAGAGGAAGTACAGAGGTCCTGGTTTTGGAACTTGTTGATTAGAACTGAGGGTACGATTGTGCTGAAGACTGAGTAGTCAACAAACAGCAGCCTAACGTAGGTATTACCAGGTGATCCAAGAGTGATTAGAGAGCCAGAGCGTTTGCATCCACTGTAGCAACAGGCAAATTACAGCAGGTCCAGGTCCTTGCTTAGGCAGGAGTAGTTTCTAGCCATGACCAAAGCATTTCATCCCTGTAGGTGTGTTTTGGAAAAAGTCTGATCTATCCTAATTTGCTGTCCCACTGCTTGAAATGTGGCAGTACTCGAACTGTGTTGGTCATTGGCGCAGTATAACACATTTCCCTTCATATTTCAATGCATATTTGACAAATCTTTGTGTCCACCTGCACTGCACTTTATACTTAACTGTAACACTACACACTGAATTCTGTTTTCCTTTCATTTGTACTCCTTCCTTCTGCTTGGTACTGCACAAGCACTGCCGGGCGGCTGTTTTAATGTGCAGTTGGTGTGAACGGTGAGAGTTAAATTGTAAAGTGAGCTTTTTTGACAAGATCCCCTAAATTGATTTGACTGAGTCTATCTTTAAAAATATTAATGTCAGAAATACTGCGCAGGTCTGGCGACAGAAGATTCCACTCTCTTGTTGATCTTGGGTAGAGGGAGTACTGGTAGCAAACCTTGTTGAATGAAGGAGTTTCCAGTGTGTAAGGTCCAGTTTGCTGTCGAGCTGAACAGACCCTGTGACGGATTTGGATGTTTGATGGAATGATGTTGTGAACTTCTTTGAAAATGGAGATTAACCGTAGTTTAGTACGTTGGTTTTTAGGTGGTTCCCATTGAAGGTTAGAGAGCACGTTGGTGACACTGGATTTCCTGCTCTATTCGTTCAGCACAAAGCGAGCCGCACGGCGTTGGATTTTTTCGATGGACTTCTTATTGTTAGCTTGATGGGGATCCCATATGGCCGCGCAATACTCAAGCTTTGACGGATGAGTGTCTTGTATGCCATGACCTTGATGGATTTACTACATGAGTGGAGGTTTCTTTGCAGGATGCCCAGCGTTTTGTTTGCTTTGGCGGTAATCTGATTGATGTGGCATGCCCAGTTAAGATCCTTACTAATTTCAATGGTGGTGGGTGACTGGTTCCATGTACTTATGTATGGAATGATCTGTCTGGAAGGTATGTGAACAATAGCTTTTCATGGTTTCTCCATACAGGTGACAATAATAAACCAATACCAATTATAAATTAGAATATATGGCACAATCAGAAAGGGTCTTCAGTAACAAAGGAATCATACAGTACTTAGGCATAAGCTTTAACTTTGGCAAACTGTGGTGAAAAAGTTGTTCATAAAACAAACCAAATCCAGGGATTTCCTAAGCAGATACTCATAGGACAACAGAGCGGAGTTATAACGAACTTGTATAAAACATTGTTCAGCCTCCAATCTGGAATTCTGCTTCCAGCTCTGGCCACCACACTATAAGAAGGATGTGATCGTCTTAGCGATTTACCGGAAGAGTTCGATGGATGAGCAGAACAGCTAGACTGGAGCAGGTGCAATTACAGTAGCTTTTGGCCAAGGACATGGGAATTCAAAATTTGGGACAAAAGATACAAGGGCAATGTCAGAGGTGCCTTTCCACCAAGAATGGCTATGTTCAGAACTCTGTATGGAAATAACATCAAGCAGTGCTTCTGGAAGGGAACAGGATAGCCAGGTGTGGGATAATGATTTGCAGAGTTATGGGAAAAGATCAAGGCAATAGGAGGGTTGATCCACAGTGTAGACCCAATAAACCTGAACCGCTGACCACATCTATAATGAGTGCTTCCACAAAAAAAGGCAGCAGTATTATTAAGGACCCTCACCATCTAGTCCAAGCTCACTTCATGTTGCTGCCATCAGGAAGGAGGTACAGGAGCCTCAGGACTCATACCACCACGTTCAGGAACAGTTTTTACCCCTCAACCATCAGGCTCTTGAACCAAAGGAGATAACTTCACTCAACTTCACTTGGCCCATCACTAAAATGTTCCCACAACAAATGGACTCAGTTTCAAGAACTGTTCAGCTAATGTTTTCAATATTTATTCCTTATTTATTTATGATTATTCTTTCTTTCTTTTGTATTTACATAGATTATTGTCTTTTGCACACTGGTTGTATGCCCAGTATAGTCTTTCATTGATTCTATTATGGTTATTGGATTTATTGAGTATGCCCACAAGAAAATAAATCTGAGGGTTGCATACGATGACGTATATGTACTTTTATAAAATGATTTTGAATTTCAGACTGACCAATGCCTTACAAAGCCTGAAGGTCAATTGCTGCACCCTCTCATTGCCTTGGGAGAAGTAAATTAAGATGAGTCCTCCAAATCTGCTGGCAGGACATGAACCAGCTTCAGTGTCCTCTCCTAGGATAGCATCGCCAGCATTGAGATTAATCTCAGCTGGTTACATTAAAAGCACATAATGAGGCTTATTCTTATGATCTCATAGGAGAGTGGGGTTGAGAGAAAAAAGGATTAGCCATGAAGAAATGATGGAGCAGATTCAATGGGCTGAATGGCCCAATTTTAGTTCCATGTCTCATGGTCCATGGCCTTAGATAATGCAGTCGAGAGTCCATTTTAGGGAAAGATTCAATCATCTTCTAACAGTCCTCGAGCCTGGTGGTATATGCTACCAGGCTTTGTATTTTCTGGTCAATGGAGGAGGGGAAAAGAGAATGTGTTTGGGGTGGGTGGAATCTTTGATTATGCTGGCTGTTTTACTGAGGGGGGAGGTGTGTATGTGTGTGTGTGTGTGTGTGTGTGTGTGTGTGTGTGTGTGTGTGTGTGTGTGTGTGTGTGTGTGTGTGTGTGTGTGCGCGTGTGTGAGTCATTTGTGAATTTGCCTTTGTGTCTATTTGCACATGCATGTCTGTGAGGGGGAGAGGGGTTTGTGAATTTGCCCTTGTCTATTTGTACATGCGTGTGTGTGTGAATATGCATGTCTGTGAGTGTGAGTGTGTGTGTCTGTGTGTGTGCGCATGTGTGTTGAAGGGTGGAGCAGAGTGGAGAGGGGGAAGAAGGGGGTCTTTAGAGGAAGTGCTGACAGGAGATCTGTACATTGACACATTGACGACCACTATGGAAACTACTGTTCAATTCCACCCCTTTCTCTTCAGATTCGAAGCAGTTCTATATTTAGAATGATTATCCATGGTAAATGTGAAAAAATAGGTTTCATGAGTGAAGAGCTCTTTTTTTCATCCCATTCTTATGTTCTGCACACTCCCACACACTTACACCATCAGAATATAACATTCAAATCCCCCAACCAAGAAAATAATCCAGATGCTCAGCTCTACAAATTAATCAGTCAGCTATAATCTCATTACTTAGCTAGTCACACAGATCACAGGGCCAATTATTTTTAATATACAAATAAGCAATCAGCGCTACTATTTGTGAAAATGCAATTAATCTTAAGAAAAATGACAAACCACAGGCAAAAGTTTAAGAAGATTAAACTGTGAAATATTGCCTGAGTTCCTTAGTAATCTAATGAAAATTTTCCAGGATCTTGCATTACAAGCTATATTATTCAACAAATTGTTCACACAGATGAGATCTCAATAGCCTCAACTGGGTAGAAATCATTTTTTTTTAATATTCATTTGTGGAATAAGGCTGTCCTTAGTTCAGTGAGAACTGCTCTATAAAGTTCAAGAGAGAGAGAGAACTGAAGCAAGCGGAAATTGTACAATGCAAGAAAAATCTCCCAAAGATTCAATGCAATAACTGAAGCGATGAATACCAAAAATAAATGATACTTGATTAGAACACATTTTTTATTTGTTACAAAAGGAAAGTTGGAAAAGTAGACACTATGAGACAAAGGGAGGTTTTAGGAGGAGACCAAGGGAGGTACAGTAACATTGTTTAAAATACATTTGGACAGGTCCATGGATCAGAATCAGGTTTAATATCACTGGCGTATATCGTGAAATTTATTGTCTTTGCAGCAATACATACTAATACAAAAATCTGAAGTATACTGTATGTAAACACTGGGAAATCTACAGATACTGAAAATTCAAGCAACACACCAAAAATGCTGGTGGAACACAGCAGGGTAGGCAGCTTCTAAAAGAAAAAATACAGTCAACGTTTCAGGTCTTCCTATAGATACTGCCTGGCCTGCTGCATTCCATCAGCATTTTGTATACTTATATGTATATATTAAATAGTTAAATGAAGTAAGTAGCACAAAAATAGAAATTAAAAAGTAGTGAGGTAGTGTTCATGGGTTCAATGTCCATTCAGAAAATGGATGGCTGAGGGAAAGATGATGTTCTTGAATTGTTGAGTGTGTGCCTTCAGAATTCTGTACCTCCTTCCTGATGGTAGCAATGAGAACAAGGCATGTCCTGAATGATAGGGAGTCCTTAATGATGGATGCTGCCTTTTTGAAGCGTCACTCCTTGAAGTTGCGCTGGATACTACAGAGGCTAGAGCGTTTGAGGGAGACGACTAAGCTTACAAGTTTCTGCAGCTCGTTTCGATCCTGTGCAGTAGCGCCTCCCCCTCCCCGTAGCAGACGGTGACACAGCCAGTTAGAATACTCTCCACGGATAGCACAGATTTAGAGAGGTATCGACTCAAAACTGTCAAATGGGTTTAGCATAGATGGGCTTCTTGGTCAACATGAGTGAGTTAACTGAAGGGTCTGTTTCCATGCTGTATTACTCTGAGTTTATGATCCTCAGAAAGGAGAGGCTCAAAGTTCATATTAGCCTGAGTTTCACTGGCAGTAACAAGTGCATTGCAAAAGTTGGTAGAAAATTAAAATTTAAGGGAAGGTCTAGAATCAAACTATTTACTTATTTATTCAATGAGATACAGTGCAGAATAGGACCACACCGCCCAGCAAGCTCCTAAGTTGACCCCAGGACAATATACAATGACCAATTAACTTACCAGTTGGTACAGCTTTGGATTGTGGGGGGGGGGGGGGGGGGGAGAACCAGGGCACCCGGAAGAAACACAGGCATGTCACAGGGAGAACATACAAAGGTAGCAGTGGGAACTGAACCTGGGTCACCTGTACTGTGCTACCGTGCACCCATTATGTCACGTTTCTAATATATATGTCTCCATTATATTTTACTAATGGAAATGCATAACAGAGACACATAAAAATGATGATGAACACACAGTCAAAAAGGAAGGGTATGCAAGAGGAAAATTGTGGGGTTTTTTTAAGAACAAGGAAAAGGATGAGAAAGTTCAGGCTAGATTGGGAAAGTTAGAGAGCAAAATGTAACCTTTCATAGAGGATAAATGAAAGATGTTGCTTTTAAATAAATGTTTTGTCTGTTTTCTCAAGGGAAAAGATAGTGTGAGCACAAGAGAATGGAATGGAATTGCACAAGTCAGAGAAGCTGCTATCCATGGTTTATAGGCCTTCAGAATGGCACAGGATGCGGGCAACCCGCTTCAGGTCATTGCAAGGTCAATGATCGAAGTTATTACGGACAGCCAGCGCAGATTTGCCAAAGACATGTCATAAGTAATACAGTTCTTTGATCAGGGAAAAGTGTATTGAGAAAGGAAATATGATAAATAAGAAGGATGTAGAACTGATACTATTAACAAAATGAAGGCAGAGGGTATTACGACTATTATTGAATGGAGCATCACTTTTCCCTTTGCTGCCCATTATTTCACATACATAACACAGACACATACATGAGGAACCCAGAAATAATGAGCTACTTACTGTACAAGAATCAATATGACCACTTGGAAGCCTGCCATCACGAGGAAGGGAAAACCAGGCAAGGTCGTGAGCGTTTCAGGATAAAGTGTGTAAAATGCAGATGCCCCAATTATAACACAGACTGTTTCTATAGAAGCCATACAAGAAAACATCGCACCTATTCACAAAAGAAAATTAAACAAATTTATAAAGTTACCAATACAAGTTCAGAATGATGACCAGCAAGCAAGCACAGCAGCAGATGAAATGTTGCCAACTATTAACCTAGTTCATAAACTCGAGAAATTCTGCAGATGCTGGAAATCCAAAGCAACACACACACAAAATGCTGCAGGAACTCAGTAGATCAGAATATGTATATTGAATATATAAAAAATGCAAAAACAGAAATAATCTATATTAAAAAAGTGAGGTAGTGTTAATGGGTTTAATGTCCATTTAGGAATCGGATGGCAGAGGGGAAGAAGCTGTTCCTGAATCACTGACTGTGTGCCTTCAGGCTTCTGTACCTCCTACCTGATGGTAACAGTGAGAAAAAGACATGCCCTGGATGCTGGGGGTCCTTAATAATGGACGCTGCCTTTCTGAGACACCGCTCCTTGAAGATAACCTGGGTAACCTATTGTTTGAAATACTCAGCCAGTCAGGCAGCATCTTGTAGAAATAATCTGTTTTTTCCTTCAGAGGCTACATGACTACTGAGTGTGTGCAGCATTTTAGAAGTTATGTAGCACGAAAACAGACCCTTCAGCCCACTGACTCTGGGCTAACCTTATTGTACCCATTTATACTAATCCGACACTAATACCATTCAATCTTTTTCTTTGAGCCCTCTCCACACACTAGAGACAACTTGCAGTGGCCAATGAACTTACCAAGCTGCAAATCTTCAGGGTGTGGGAGGGAGCCAGAGCACATGGAAGAATCTCACATAGAGGGATTTTCAAGAAAGTGTGCAAACTCCACACAGACAGCACCAGAGGTCAAGATTGAACCTGGGTGTCAGGAGCTGTGAGGTAATTTATTTTTTATTGAGCCTTCAAACCACATAATCTCCTGATTTAATCCTAGCCTAATCATGGGACAATCACCAATTAACCTACCAATTTGTATCTCTTTGGACTGTGGGAGGAAACCAGAATACACAGAGGAAACCCACGAGATCATGGGGAGAACGTAAAAACTCCTTACAACAGGATTTGAACCCAAGGAGCCTGTACTGTAAACTATTGTGCTAACCCCTACGCTACCATGCCTCTTATGTGAGCCTCATTTTACATTTCATATTTCCAGTATCAGCTCTCTTCCAATTTCCAAGATAGGTTTGATGCAGAAAAAAATACAAAATTAAATTAAAAATACTGGAGCTAGTCATCAGTTTGAGAGATGCACACAAAAAACTTTTCAGCTTGGTGAATTTCCATGAAAGATCACGGACCTGAAATAATACGTCCATTTGTTTCTCCACAGTTACTGTTCACCTGCTGAGTACTTGCAGCGTTTTTGTTCTTATTTCAGAATTTATTTCCAGTTTGACAAAAATAGTCCCTTAAATCTTTTGGAATGCATAATAAAACACTCCAGGGCCTTTCTTCATAAATAGACAAACAACTTCCTAAACCTCCAACTTTTATTTTTTCTAGATTTTGCTTAAATAAAAACAGAACTGATGAAAGGGCATCAATCTGAAATATTGACGCTGTTCCTCTCCCTACAGCTGCTGCCTGATGCACCGAGTATTTCCAGCACATCCTGTTTTATTTCAGACTTGGAGCAAATTTTCAAAATGGTTTTAGTTTTGCTCTGTACTTTGAGTAAACATGGCTGCGTCACCATTTATCTTGTGCACAGTGCAAAGCAATCATCCATGCCTTTGTTTGACTTGATTTATAAGATTTATGAGGGAATATTGAACATTTGTGAAAGTTATAATGGTATAATATGAAAGGAATCAGATTAAGATCACGTTTCAAGCCATTTGTAATGAAAGCAAGTCAAATCGAATTATAACAAAATCATTAAATGTAATTATTTTGCAAGCTAAATTGCAATATTGACCTTGCTCATTTTGTTCCACAACAGTTGATGCCACAGAGCGCAGTATAGGTCCAAGGAATCCAGAGAAACTATTCATCACGGCACCTAAAAGATTAATATTTCAAGAATACAATCACTGCATTTTGTTCATTAAGAAGTGCAGATCAATTTTGTTTCTTCCTACACAGTTGATAACAAGAGAGTATTGTAGTTGAAACTGAAGTAAAAGATACTGTATTTTCAGAGTGTAGAACACAGATCAGTATAGCACCGTATGGGCCCTTCGGCCTACAACGTTGTGCCAACTTTTTAAACCTACTCCACGATCAATCTAACCCTTCCCTCCTACACAGCCCATAACCTTCCATTTTACCTCCACCCATTCAACATCGTCATCTAAGGGTTTCTTCAATGATCCCAATTCAACAACCCCTACCACCACCCCCAGCAGTGCATTCCCAGGACCTACTGCCCTTGGTAACCTAACACTGACCGCTCCCTAAATTTTCCTCCGCTCATCTTCTCTAGAGCTTTCTAACATCAAATTAGTAATGCTGCATTATCAGCTAAAATTTCTGACATGGAGTGTAACATGCATCAGCTAGTACATTTCATTAGGAGTTTCACGAAATTTGGTATGTCGCCAAAGATACTCGCAAATGTCTAATCAACAAGTTCCAAAATCTGGGCCTCCATACCTCCTTCTGCAACTCGAATTTTGACTTACTCAGTGGGAGACCACGGTCAATGTGAATTGGAAATAACATCTACACCTTACTGACTATCAACACCAGTGCACCTCAGTGATGTGTGCTTAGCCCACTGCTCTACTCTCTCTACACCCATGACTATGAGGCTAGGCACAGCTCAAATGCCAACTATAAATTTGCTGATGATACAGCTATTGTTGGGAGAATTTCAGATGGTGACAATAGGGCATAGAGAAGTGAGATATATCAGCTAGTTGGGTGGTGTCGCAGCAACAACATATATTCAACGTCAGTAAGACTGAAGAATTGATTGTGGACTTCAGTAAGGCTAAGATGAGGGAAATCATATCTGTCCTCATAGAGGGATGAGAAGTGCAAAGAGTGAGCAATTTCACTCTTGGGTAGCAATATCTCTGAGGACCCATCCTGGACCCAACATATCAATACAACTACAAAGAAGGCCCAATAGTGGTTCTATTTCATTCAGAGTTTGAGGAGATCTGGTATGTCACCAAAGACTCTCGCAAATTTCTACAGATGTGCTGTGGAAAACATTCTAACTGGATGTATCTCCGTCTGGTATGGGGTGGGAACTGCTTCACAGAATCAAAATAAGCCGCAGCTTAATCAGCTCCATCATGGGCACTAGCCTCCCCAGTATCAAGGACATCTTCAAGGAGCGATACATCCAAAAGGTGGTGTCCATCGTTAAGGACCTCCATCACCCAAGTCATGCCTTGTTCTCATTGCTACCATCAGGAAGGAGGTACAGAAGCCTGAAGGCGCACACCCAACGACTGTCAGGGCACTGGAGCAGGGATCCAATCGCAGACCCAGTACTGTGCACACAGTGATATTAATTGAGTACCAAATCCCAAAATGCAAACAAAGTTAGCATCAAAGTTCAGGCAGAGATCAAACCATCCAGAAAAATCCAAGAACCAGAATCAGGAAACAGGCAGAGTCGATAGTCAGACAGACAGAGTGCAGATACAAATGCTGGAAAAACTCAGGAAAAATTCTCTGACACAATCTGGCAACAAACAAGTGAAAACACTGGACTGAAATACACTGAGCAATAAACAGAGAGGCAGATGATAGGTGGAGCACAATGAGACACGGGTGGTGGACATACAGGTAATAATGAGAAACAGATGAGAGACGGAGTACTCAGTGATACAGGGGCCGGAGTAGAGCAGGAGTGGGGACAGGAGCACATGGCAATGCAAAACCACAGACTGATGGCTAGGGGGAAAACACACAAAAACAAACAGTTCATCTGGAGGTACTGACAACGATTCAGGAAACAACTTCTTCTCTTCTGCCATTTGATTTCTGAATGGGCATTGAACCCATGACATTACCTCACTACTCAACATAACTCCCGTTTTTTTTTCTATTATCACGTACTGCATTGTACTGCTGCCACTTAACAACAAATTTCATGACATACGCCAGTGATATCAAACCTGATTCTGATTATTTAACACATCTCACCGAGGACTATTTCTACCTTGGTCTCTAAGATGTACAAAGAGAGGGATTGACCAAATAATATTCTTTAGTTATACTGAAATACAAATATTTCCCAGGATATCACAGAAAATCATTTACCCTTCTTCCATTTTGGCAATGAAATCTTTTATGCATTAATGCCACACTTTAAAGCTTTAATCAAAAGTACTCATTCAGTATTGAATTAAAACTTCATCCTAAATTGCATGGAGCCCCAAATAGGATTTGAAATGAGTCAAGAGGCTCACCAATGCCTCTTTCTGTAAACTATCTAATCCAGCTCTCACCTTGTGGCTCTTACCTATGGATGGGGATTAGCTTTCACCTACGCCGTGGTTTGGATAGAATCAGAGACTCCAAGAACTGCACAATGTTCAAACATCAATTTGGTTTTTTCAAAGGAGAAGATGGCAAACAAGCCAGCCACCAGAGACATCAACTAATTTACTTCCACATATTATATCAGAAAGTGATTACAAATTTACCTGTTTTAATTGAGACATTT
Source organism: Hypanus sabinus (assembly GCF_030144855.1). Lineage (NCBI taxonomy): Eukaryota > Metazoa > Chordata > Chondrichthyes > Myliobatiformes > Dasyatidae > Hypanus > Hypanus sabinus. Next base: position 18,049,860 of record NC_082717.1, on the reverse strand, counting down.
GTTTTCATTCATTTGCACTTTCAAGATTAAATTCCACCTGGAAATCCTCAGTGTATTTCTCCATGTAATCTGTATCATGCTGCATCACTGGGCAACCTTCTTGCCTATTTACAACACTACCAACTTAACACTGATAACCAATATATATCTATGTATTCATCCCTGGACTTATGATAGAACTTAGAACATAATACAACCATTTAGCCCACAATGTTACAAAAAGTACTGGACACGGCCCAGTCCATCACAGGTAAGGCCCTCCCCACCATTGAGCACACCTGCATGAATCACTGCTGCAAGGAAGCAGCATCCATCATCAGGGGCCCCCGCCACCCAGGACCAGCTCTCTTCTCACTGCTGCCAACAGGAAGGTGGCATGGGAGTATAAGGACTCACAGCTCTGCTTGCCCCATCATTGAAATGTTCCCGCACCCAATGGTCACATCTTCTAGGACTCTTAAACTCAAGCTCTCGATGTGTGTTGCTTATTTATTTATTGTTATTATTATTTCTTTTGTATCTGCACAGTTTGTTACCTTTGGCAAAGGGTATGTGTGAGGCCAGTACTAAATGCCCAGGTTGGCATGGTCTTTCATTGATTCTGTTATGGTTAACGGTCTCTGAATTTACTGAGTAGGTCCACAGGAAAATGACTCTCAGGGTTGTATATGGTGACATATATGTACATTGAAAATAAATTTACTTTGAATTTTGAATTAATTAAACTAGCAATTAAAAGTCTTCTAAACTAGCTCCTTCTGCCTACACATGCTCATATCCCTCCACTCTCTGCATATCCATGACAGCTTTCTGAACACCTCCATCACAGTCACTTCCACCACCACCCCTGGCAGTGCATTTCAACCACCCGCTGCTTTATGCAAAAACACTTGCTTCACACATACCCTTTGAACTTACCCCTCTCACCCTTAATGCTCGTCTTATAGTACTAGGCATTTCAATCCTATCTTCATGTACTTCTCACTGGTGAATACCGTTGAAAAGTGTTCATTTAGGACATTATCCACAATGCCTGGTTCCAAAAGCAGATGACTCATTTGGTCCCTAGGGACACCAATCTTTCCCTAGCTCGGGGGTTCCCAACCTATTTTATGACATGAACCAGGGTCTGTGGATCCAGGTTGGGAACCCTTGCCTTATCTACCTCTTGAGTTTCATCAAAGCTAAAATGGAGGAGTTACTTCTCCATATTTATTTGACCCTAGGGATTTCACTGGATGACAGACTGAAGTTTCAGCGGCATCTTTTGTCGATGAGAACCCAAACCAAATCCAAAAGTTTTCAGCATCGGCAGGTTTTTTTTTCTTTAAAGTCCAGAGGATGTCAAACCCTACTTCAGCCCTTGATGATAACGAAAGCACCAGTGTAGTGGTAGAAAGATCCGGAGCACAGGGGCAGCGTGGTAACATCACGGTTAGTGCAATCACTTCACAGCGCTAGCCGTCGTCAGTCAGGGTTCTCTTTCTGCCACTGTCTGCAAGGAGCTGTACGTCCTCCCTGTGGCAACATGGGTTTCTTCCAGCTGCTCGGTTTTGTCCCACATTCCAAAGGTGCGCGGTTAGGGTCAGTAAGCTGCATGGATGTTATATTGCAGCTGGATGCATGTTGACACTTACGGGCACAATCCTCGCTGACTTGATTCGCGGCAAATGAGGCACTTCACTGTATGTTTTGCTGTTTACATGTGCACGTGACAAATAAAGCTAATCTTTATCTAACCTTTAATCTTTAGAAATAGGAGAGGACAGTCCACACTCAACCTCAGAATTCAAAGTATCCGGGGTCGTGTCAGTGAGAATGAGCTGCCAGCACAAGTGGTGCAAGTAAGTTTGATTTCAACATTTAAGAGAAGTTTGGATAGGTACATGGAGGTAGGTGTATTGTGGGGGTGGTCCCAGTGCAGATCAAAGGATGCAGGCAGGTTAAGTAGTTGAGCATGGACTAGTTGGACTGAAGGTTTTGTTTCTGTGCTATTCTATGACTCTACTTTCTCCCCCAAATGGTATAGGTTTCCATTCTTTGCATGCACCCCATGACAGAAACTGCTGCAATTTTTATTTCTTACCTGCCTAGTTATTGGTCAGGAAAATTGCCCTATTAACCAGAAGGAGAATGCTATCTGTTAATACGATTAACTTTGAGCATGGGAGAACATTCACTGGAACTAAATTTATAATTCCAAATGTTTCACAGCAATCTTGAGTGTGTATCCTGCTGATCTAGGTGCAAAATACTTGAAAGTAATTGCTTTTAACGGTCAATAAAGGAGAGTCTGGTCATCTGCTATAAAGTAACATTGGATTTACATCAAGAATTTTTTGCTCATTAAGTACATATCCCTGCATGATAATTCAAGTGTCTGCAATAAATTGGTCGGACAAAAATCCCACTGTGTTCCAGCTTTATTTATTTGATGGTTTTCTAACCTGGTGATACAACAAAAAGGAATTGCACTTGGACACATTTAATACTGCAGCCTATTCCTGGAATGCAATCATCGGGGTTCCACATCTACATCATTTCCTCCATGTTCTGAGGGGTCTAAAGTATAGACACCATAAAACATCTCTGCAAACCTCCACAATGGTTTTATTGGTTACCTGAGAAAATGATTGATGGATCTTGTCCGACCACAATGCTTTCTAACTTCATTCTTGGCTTATGAGAGCATACCTTAATGGTGTAACATTGCATCTGTCACTTGATCAAGTATCTGTACTTCTCCTGACTTTTAACTACTTGAAGTTAATTAAATCCATGCCAGCAGGCTCCTGATGCATCCACTACAAAGCAGGCTTAAATCAAAAGACGTTCTTTGTTAGGTTCTGACATATCCCATAGCTCACGATCCAGAACACTAGTGACAATCAGCCCTGCACCAGAAGTCAATTGGATTTGTTCAAGATATAATGTCAAGAATCAGACTTCAATTTCAACATAAAGTCCTCTTGGCAAAAGAATATATTCCATGCAGAACTACAGCAAGGAGTTACACCTTTCCAGATGTCCACGTGTGTGCGTGCACGTGCGTATACACACACACACACACACACACTCACACTCACACTCACACACACACACACACACACACATACTTTTGTTTTATGCATCCGTGATTTTACCCCCTCCCGCCCTGACTGTGTGTTGTCAGCAGCTGACATCCTGAGCTCGAGAACTTCCTCACTAGATCTTCTACCCTCTCTGCTTCTATATTTTATGAGGAGATTTGGTTTGTCACCTAAAGTACTAGCAAATCTCTACAGACGTACAGTGGAGAGCATTGTAACTGGCTGCGTCACTGTCTGGTATGGTGGTAGGAGGGGCCACTGTACAGGATCAAAGTGAGCAGCAGAGAGTTGTAAAATTAGTCAGCTCTGTCATGGGCACTGGCCTTCGTAGAATCCAGGACACCTTCAAGGAGCGATGCCTCAAAAGGTGATGTCTATCATTAAGGACCTTCATCACCCAGGGCATTGTTACGGTCAGGAAGAAGGGACAGGAGCCTGAAGGCACACACCCAATGATTCAGAAACAGCTTCTTCCCCTCTGCCATCTGATTTCTGAATGGACCTTGAGCCCAAGAACAATACCTCACTACTATTTTTATTTCTTCTTTGCATCACTTATTATATATATATATCTACTTTAATTCACAGTTTTTCTCTATTATTATGTATTGCATTGTACTGCTGCTGAAAAGTTAACAAATTTCAAGGCACATGCCAGTGATGTTAAACCTGATTCTGATTCCCGTTCACTGTTTTAAGTCTCTCCTTTCACTGTGACAAAATTTTCAGTGATTTGCTCCAATACCTTCTGGCTTGCTTTTGTATCAAATTTCGTTTGATGACATTCTTGTAAAGACGATGGGAATATTTTACCATATAAAAGATTCTATAGTGACTTGTTTACAGAACCCCTGCACCAGTTGTGATCCTTCCTCCAATTATTAAGGAAACCTTCAAGACCATAAGCACAGAAGCAGTTTTTGAAGACTAAAGAACCGGGAGCCTCAGTGTTCATGAAGAGCAATAGGTGAACTGATATTATGCATAATAATGGACGAATGGAGTGCCCAGGGAGAAAGGAACAGCTCCTCTGGTGAAGGGCTTCACTTGTCCATTCTGGGGATCCTCATACACCTTTGGTCCCCACTGGACACTCACCTCTCACCTGTGGCTCCAAGTGGCTGTTTGCATGTGACAGTGGCCACACCCCCGTACACCGGTTCGACAGGCAGGCTTAACCAGGTGTGGATAGCCGGTAGGCCTCGTGCCCTGCTGAGATAGGGACATGCCTGTCCTAGCATTCGAAGCCAGCTCCAGCAAACTGGCCAGATGAAACCTACAGTGAGATCCAACAGCTAGAAAGGCAGTTCTGTAACTCTGTGAAGAGTGACGGTCATGACATCATGGTCATCCACTACAACCAAGGAAGACCGCAGTTTGTAGTGCTTGTTCGTACCACTGGACCTGGACCTGAGGTCAACAGAGTGGACCTTCCCCGGTGAAAGGGCTTTTCCACTTTAAAAATTCTCCCGCACAGGTTTCCCATCATCGTTAGACAGGACGGACAACCACCATTATGCATAATGCAATCAGTATTTATCTGAAGAAAAGTATGCCTGGTTCTGGTTGAAAACTGAAAGTTCACCATGGCACCCTGACCCTTCTGACAATGGGTTCCACCTGGATACAGGGTTAACAGATGAATCTACATGAGGGCTGCATGATGGCAGCAACATCCATCATCAAAGATCTTCACCATCAGGGCCGAGCCATCTTTCCACAGCTGCCATCAGGCAGGAAGTACTGAAGCCTGATGTCCCACATCACAAGGCTCAAGAACAGCTACTTCACTTCAAACATATTGTTGTTGAATTAATTAACACCCCCCCTAATCACTACAGTTTAGCAGTATGATGCCTAGTCTGATCACACTGCAATAAAATAGACTTTTTTGTGACCTCGACAGGTCAGGCAGCATCTCTAGAGAGGAATAAACAATTGACAATCAGACTGACACCCTTCATCAGAAAGCAACCTGAAAGGGTCTCGGCCCAAAATGTCAACTGCTTATTCCTCTCCATAGATGCTGCCTGACCTGCTGAGTTCCTTCAGAACTTGTTGTGCGTTGCTCTAGATTTCCAGGGTGGAGACACATCACTACCGAAGGAAGTGTAAAGCACTCCCTCCCTCCACTAGCCTGCAGGTCATTCTTGGGTAAGATGTAGTACCTGCTCAGCCCCCTGATCAGCATCACATAAAGCCATGGGAGCAGGTGGTGGATATTTGTATGAGCAGCTGGTGTTTAACAAGTCCTGTTTACGAAACAACTGAGTCCAGGCAGACAATCTCTGAAGCATATTTTCAGGGGTAAGTTTTTGTGCAGGTTGACTCCGTGATTAAGAAGGCATACGGTGTATTGGCCTTCATCAATCATGGAACTGAATTTAGGAACAGAGAGGTATTGTTGCAACTGTATAGGTCCCTGGTCAGACTTCCCTTGGAGTACTGTGCTCAGTTCTGGTCACCTCACTACAGGAAGGATGTTGAAGCCATAGAAAGGGCGCAGAGGAGATTTAAAAGGATGTTGCCTGGATTGGGGAGCATGCCTTATGAAAACAGATTGAGTGAACTCGGCCTTTTTTCCTTGGAGCAACGGAGGATGAGAAGTAACCTGATAGAGGTGAATAAGATGATGAGAGTCATTGATCATGTGGATAGTCAGAGGCTTTTTCCCAGGGCTGAAATGGCTGCCACAAGAGGGCACATGTTTAAGGTGCATGGGAGTGGGTACAGAGGAAATGTCAGGGGTAAGTTTTTTACTCAAAGAGTGGTGAGTGTGTGGAATGGGCTGCCGGTGACGGTGGTGGAAGCATTTATGATAGAGTCTTTAAAGAGACTTTTGGATAGATACATGGAGCTTCGAGAAATAGAGGGCTATGGGTAACCAGGAGGAGGTTACCAGGAACGTGGATGAAGGGAAGGCAGTGGATGTTGTTTAAATGGACTTCAGTAAGGCCTTTGACAAGGTCCCACATGGGAGGTTAGTTGGGAAGATTCAGTCACTAGGTATATATGGTGAGGTAGTAAATTGGGTTAGACATTGGCTCAATGGGAGAAGCCAAAGAGTGGTAGTGGAGGATTGCTTCTCTGAGTGGAGGCCTGTGACTAGTGGTGTGCCTCAGGGATCAGTGCTGGGTCCATTGATATTTGTCATCTATATCAATGATCTGGATGATAATGTGGTAAATTGTATCAGCAAATTTGCTGATGATACAAAGGTTGGAGGTGTGGACAGTGAGGAAGGTTTTCAAAGCTTGCAGAGGGATTTGGACCAGCTGGGAAAATGGGCTGAAAAATGGCAGATGGAGCTTAATACAGACAAGTGTGACGTATTGCACTTTGGAAGGACAAACCAAGGTAGAACATATAAGGTAAATGGTAGGATACTAAGGAGTGCCGTAGAACAGAATGATCTGGGAATACAGATACAAAATTCCCTAAAAGTGACGTCACAGGAAGATAGGATCGTAAAGAGAGCTTTTAGTACATTGGCCTTTATAAATCAAAGTATTGAGTATAAGAGTTGTAATGTTATGGTGAGGTTGTATAAGACATTGGTGAGACTGAATTTGGAGAATTGTGTGCAGTTTTGGTCACCTAATTACGGTTAATAAGGTTGAAAGAGTGCAGAAAAGGTTTACAAGGATGTTGCTTGTAACGGTTACAGAGAAAGGTTGAATAGGTTATGACTTTATTCCCTGGAGCATAGAAGAATGAGGGGAGATTTGATAGAGGTATATAAAATTATGATGGGTATAGATAAGAGTGAATGCAAGCAGGCTTTTTCCACTGAGGATAGGGGAGAAAAAAAACTAGAGGACATGTGTTAAGGGTGAAGGGGAGAAAGTTTAAAGGGAACATTAGGGGGGACTTCTTCCCACTGAGAGTGGTGGGAGTGTGGAATGAGCTGCCAGATGAAGTGGTAAATGCAGGCTCACTTTTAACACTTAAGAAAAACTTGGACAGGTACATGGATGAGAGGGGTATGGAGGGATATGGTCCAGGTGCAGGTCAGTGGGACTAGACAGAAAAATGGTTTGGCACAGCCAAGAAGCACCAAGGGGCCCACTTCTGTGCTGTAATGTTTAATGGCTCTATGGTAATCCTAGTAATTTCTAAGTAGGGACATGTTCGGCACAACTTTGTGGGCCGAAGGGCCTGTATTGTGCTGTAGGTTTTCTATGTGTCTATGTTTAGTATTGATAATGACTGGGGTCACCTGTCTCGTGAAGAAGGCAGCAATGGCAACCTACTTCTGTAGAAAAATTTGCCAAGAGCATGGAAAGACCATGATCACCCACCTCATACAACAAGGCACAGAATGATAATAGAAACAAAGAAAACCTACAGCACAGTACAGGCCCCTTGGCCCACAAGGCTGTGCCGAACAAGCCCTTACCAGAGAAATTACCTAGGGTTACCAAAGCCCCTCTATTTTTCTGAGCTCCGTGTACCTGTCCAGGAGTCTCATAAAAGACCCGATCGTATCTGCCTCCACTAGCATCACCGGCAGCCCATTCCACGCACTCACCACTCTCTGCGTAAAAAAAGCTTATCCCTGACATTTCCTCTGTACCTAATGTTGTTCTGGATTTCCAACATTTGCAGAAACTCTAGTTTTTTTTTGTATTCTTGTTGTGTTTTTATCTTGTAAACTTGTGTATAGTTTATGTTTAATTTCTGTTCTTCATGTCAATGTTGTTTATATAATGCAATGTGAGGCTAGAGAATTTAAATCTGTGGCTATGCTAAATTAAACTCTAATAAACTGCAGTGTGTGGGGCTTAAGGGGCATTAAGCTTGCATGGCAGGCTTGAGATTGTGAGGATGAGAGTGAGGAGCTATAGGGAGGGTGAGCAAGCAAACCATGGTTCAGCGACCCATTCGAGAGTGGGAAGAGGAGAAAAATATAGTTGTAATAGGGGAATAGACACAATGAAATGAGTTAATTTGGAATGCGAGTGGAAAGATCCGGTTGTCATGGTCCATGTGGTTACCAACGATATGGGAAGAACAAGGAAAGAGGTTCTTCTGAGAGAACTTGAGCAGAAAGGGACTAGATTAAAACACAGAATCAAAGAAGGTAATAATCTCTGAGCCACATTTAAATTGGCACAGGGTTAAAAAGATTAGAGAGCAAAATGCTGGCTCAAAGATTGTTAGAAGTGGTTTGAATATGTGGGGCATTAGCAGCAGTAATGGGGAAGGAGAGATCTGTTCCGATGGGATAGGCTGCACTGGGCCAATTTGGGTACAGGGCCTAAAACTGTGGATAGGGTTTTAACTAAATAGTTGTGGGGTGGGCTTAACAGCTTGGAAAAATGGGGATAAAGTAAAAGGAAAGGAGATTGCAGGAGAAGGTACAGAAATTTCCAGAATAAAAAAAGATAAATGTTTAGAAAATGACAAATATTTAACTTCCAGTAACATGGAGACAAGATTGAAAATGGTTATACCATAAATGCAAGGTGAAGGTAACCAAAAATGAATACAATATTCCAGATAGTGTTTCATTGAGTTACAACACTCCCTCACAGCTCAGCAACTCAACCTCCCAACTAATGATGGCCAACACACCACACACCTTCTTAAAAACCCTTTCAACTGGCATGGCAACTTTGAGGGATCTATGGACATGGACGTTAAGATAGCTCTGAATCAGAATTACATTTAATATCACTGACATTTGTCATTATGTTTGTTATTATGCAGCAGCCGTACAGTGCAATACATGAAAAAAATCTTCTATCTCAATAAGAAATGTTATATATATGTAACAACTCTCTCATCTGGGCTTATTAGCTAACTCTGCTAACAGCTATGTGACTCAGTGATGAGAAAGCCATCTTTCATAAGCAATATATGTCTAGGGGTGGTACAGTTTGGGGTTCGACCAAACAGGAACATCAGGATGTTCTGATTAAAGGAACCTCAATTTGAGTGAATGCTGTGTAACTACTGCCCATGCACAGCCCAGAAGTGACAGATAGTACACGAGCATAAAATTATAAAGAAAATAAATTTACCAAATTCATAGTTACAGAAAAAGGAAAAGAAAAATAAATGGGCCCATTATAGTTGAACCAGTCCAATGTACACTTAAACATTGGAGCTCATTTCCCGAGTAGTCGGGGGTGTATCACTTTACTCATGCACTGGACCCACGGCCTGCATGAAAGCACCCGCCACAATCCAAATTTCCCTTGAAGACCATCTCAAACAAACAGAAGGGTTGGCCCTTCCTCCTTGGAGCCATTCATCTGGCCAAAGGACTTCTTGCAATGGGGACTCTCCTTCCAATGGCATTCTGCCGCACCTTCCTTTGTGCCCTGCTCCACAACTCCTGCCAAAAGGACCCCAAACCAGATTACAGTCCTTCAGAAATCTCTTTCCACCCAGCTCTGGAACCTTCTCTGCATCCCACAACCCTCATTGGCTGAAACGAGATTCCTAAGTTGGACAACGTGGCTCCTTATCTTTAGCCAAAGCCAAAACCATCTTACCAGCAGAACACACTGCTTTTAAAGAAATCGGCTAAAATGAAATAACTCACAGCGTAGCAGTAAAAATCTTAACCAGGACATTGAGTGTGTGTCTTCAGACTCCTGTACCTCCTCTCTGATGGTAGTAATAAGAGCAGAGCATGACCTGGGTGATGAAGTCCTTCTTGGGGCATTGCTTTTTGAAGATGTCCTCAATGCTGGGGAGTCTTCTGCCTATGATGGAACTGGTTGCATTACAACCCTCTGTGGCTTTTGCCAATCCTGTGCAGTAGCCCCACCATACCAGATGGTCTTGCAACCAGTTAGAATGCTTTCTGCAGTACATAGGTAGAAATTTGTTAGCTCTTTGGTGACATAGCAATTTGTGAAAGTCTTTGGTGATGGAATACAGTGTAGGGAGGTGTACAGTCATGCACTTTGGTAGAAGGAATAAGGTGTGGGCTATTTTATAAACAGGAAGCAAGTTCAGAAATTGAAGGTGCAAATGCACTTGGGAGGCCTACTGCAGGATTCCCTGAAAGTTAACTTGCAGGATGAGTTGGTAGTAGAGAGGACTAGAATACAGAATATACTGTAAAAGAAAGGATACGATGCTGAAGCTTAATAAGGCAATGGCCAGACTGAATTTGGAGTATCATGAGCAGTTTTGGGTCCCTTATGTAATAAAGGATGTGCTGGCATTGGAGAAGGTCCAGAGGAGGTTCATAAGACTGATTCCAGGAATGAAATGGTTAATGTACGAGGAGTATTTGATGACTCTACACTTGTACTTGCTGGAGTGTAGAAAAATGTGGAGGGGATCTCATTACAACGTATCATAAATGTAAAGGCCTAGATAGAGTGGATGAGGAGGGGACGTTTCCAAAAGTGGGTGAGTTTAGGACCAGAGGGCAAAGCCTCAGACTAGGACATCCCATTATAATGGAGATGAGGAAGAACTTCTTTTGGCAGAGGATGGTAAATCTATGAAATACTATGAATGCTAAATCATTGGGTATATTTAAAGCAGAGATTGATTGGTTCTTGATTAGTAAGGACATCAAAGGTCACGTGAGGAGGCAGGAGAATGAAACTGAGAGGGATAATAAAGCATCCATGGTGGAATGGTGGGGCAGAGTCAACAGGCCAAATTGCCTAATGCTGCTCCTATATCTTATGGCTTTGGCAAGGTAGGGCCAATGGTGTGCAGTGTGAAGGGGGAGTTTGGTGAGGGTAGGGGAAGATAGAGACTGGTGTTTAGTAAGCGGAACTAGATGGCAGTAAGATTTTGGAGAGAAATCCAAAGGGGTTAAATTCATGATCTAAGGAACCATTATACAACATTGTTCATAATTCGATAGAATTATACGTAGTCTGCAAGCAATGAAATTCAAACTGAAGCCAGAACTGTAAATCTACATAAAGCAAACTGAAGGTATGAAGCATTAGTCAGCTACACTGGACTGAGAAACTACACTAAAGTCAAAGTCGTATGCATGAGTACACGCATGTGCAAATACAGTGAAAAACTTGCTTGCAGCAGTATCACAGGATGATAGCAACATTCACAAGGAAAACTAATTCCTTGGTATTATCATTTCAGAGGATCCATCCTGTGACCAGCACTTAAGTGCCACTGCAATGAAAACCTTGGCAAACTTCTACAGATACACAGTGGCTGATTACATCATGGGCTGGTATGGAAATACCAGTGCCCAAGAATGGAAAAGCCTACAAAAAGTGATGGATATAGACCAATCCATCAAAGGAAAGGCCCTCCCCAACACTGAGCACATCTAGAAGGAGCGTGACCACAAGAAAGCAACATCCATCATCAGGGACCCCGCCATCCCAGCCATGCTCTCTTCTCACTGCTGCCAGCGGGAAGGAGGTACAGGAGCCTCAGGACTCGTGCCACCAGGTTCAGGAACCCAACAACCATCAGGCTCATGAACCAACGTAGATGACCTCATTCCCTCAACACCAAACTGATTCCACAACTTACCAACTCACTTTCAAGGACTCCAACACTCATGTTCTCAGCATTATTTATTTGTCTATTTGTTGGTTACTTATAGCTGCACAGCTTGTCTTGTTGCACTGTATACAGTACGTACTCTGATAACAAATTTAGTCTGAATTCAATTTTAAATTAAATATAAATTACGCACAATTTTTACAGAAAAGAGCACTGCTAGAACAAAAATTCCTGTGCGGTGCAAGGTAGTCATAGTGTTGCTATACTGAGAGCGTGTTTAGGCTTGAGCAGGTTGGTTCAAAAATGAAATGGTTACAGGGAAGAAGCTGTTCTTGAACATGATGGTGTAGGACTTGATGCTTCAGTACCTCTTACATTAAAGGCTATGTCTGCAAACTAGCAATGACATTTTAAAATGTTAATACTGTATGCCTCAATTTATCACTCAGATACCTCTCTAAACACAAAACCCTCACATTAAAAGCCATCCATCCGTGGGTCTCGGGAGAAGTAGCATTCCATCAAAGGAAACAGCCTTTGAGGGTGTAAGAAATGTTGCAAACCTCTGCTTGAGTGTGTACCAAGTAGGCAAATAAGGAGAGAAGCAGAGGATGTATTGTAATTGGATTTTCAGAAGGCTTTCTGTAAACACAAGGATTAGTAAATAAAATTGGAGTGTATGATTTGGGGTGACCAATTGGCATGGATTAATGATGGTAAATAGACCATAATTAATAACTGATTTATATTATTAAATAAATAATATTTTGATCTATAATTATTTGTTTATTAGACCATAAGATTATAGGAGCAGAGTTAGGCCATTTGGCCCATTAAGTCTGCTCTGCCATTTCGCCATGGCTGACCCATTTCCCTCTCAGCCTCAAAACTCCTATCTTCTCCCATCGGCCTGTAACCAGTGGAGTGTTTGCATTTCTTGCCAGTCCTTACCAGAGAACCGGGTGGCAAGAGGGCGTGTCACATCCATAGTGCTGACAATACGGAGTTGGGTGGCAGTGAGGACTGTGCAGAAGATGCAGGGAGGTTTTGGTGGGTGGATACGGTCAAGCTAAGGGAGCAGGCAAGGACATGGAATATAATGTGGGGGGGAAATGCAAGGTTGTCTTCCTTTATGGGGGGTGGTGAAAAATAGAGAAGCCAAGTATTTAAATGTTGAGAGCATGAAAAGTATTGTTCAAGGGAACCCAGTCTCATTGTATTTGAAAGATACAGCAAGTAATTAGAAAGTCAATGGCATAATGACCTTCAAGAGGATTGAGCATAATAGTAATATTTCTTTCAGCATTTATACAGCTCTAGGAATATTATGAATATATCTGGTCTCTCTAAATGAGGTAAGGCATGTTTACAAATTCAGAAGTATAAGCAAGTTTCATCAATTGATTCTTGGGATGCTGTGGGTAATCCTTTCAGAAGGGAATGATAAACTAGGCATATGACTTCATGAGAATGTGATGGGGTTTAGCAGTTTACATAGATACAGGGATGAACTACCGAACTTCGATGTCCAGGACTAGGGTCACTGTCTTGAAATAAGAGGTCAGTCTTTCTTCAGCCACAAGGTGGTGAATCTTTGACACTCTCTACTTGAAGGGTGGAGGTTCCATTGTCAAGTGCAATTAATACAATGATTCGGGAGTTTTTTTGAATATTCAGAGAAAAAATGGACTTGGGCCTAATGCAGGAAACTGGTGCTCAGGTAAAAGGTCATCTATTATCCTATTGGACGATGGAAGAGGATTGATGAGCTGAAAGGCCTATGCCTCCCTCTATTTCTTACATTCTTGGCCATTATATCTTATATCATTATATCTCATTACATCTTTACCCAGCCATTAGGTGGTTGGGTGGGGGAGGGTGGAGTGCTGAAGAAGTGGCAAGTGAAAAGAAATGAAAAGGAGCCAATGGAATGAGATGGTTAAAAGTGAAGGGGAACCTGATAGGGAACTTCTTCATTTAAAGAGTGATGTGAGTGTGGAACGAGCTGCCAACGGAAGTAGTGAATGCAGGTTTGATTTCAACATTGAAGAGAAGTCTGGATAGGTACAGTGTATGGGTGGGATGCGTATGGAGGGCTATGGTCCGGGACCTGGTCAATGGCACCAGGCAGGTTAACAATTTGACATAGGCTTATCTAAGAAAAGATGAGTTGACATTGGAAATGGTCCAGAGGAGGTTCACGTGAATGATTCCAAGAATGAAAGGGAATATATGAGAAGTATTTGACGGCTCTGGGCCTGTACTTGCTGGAGTTCAGAAGAAAGAGGAACAATCTCATTGCAACCTATCAAATATTGAAAGGCCAAGATAGAGTGGATGTAGAAAGGATGTTTTCTATAGTGAGTAAGGCTAGGACTAGAGGGAACAACCTCGGAACAGAGAATATCCATTTAGAACAGAGATAAGGAAGAATTTCTTGAGCCAGAGGGTGGTGAATCAGGCAGCTGCGGATGCCAAATTTTTGGGTGTATTTAAAGTGGGGGTTGATAGGTCCTTGATTAGTCAGGGTAACTAAGGTTATTGGGAGAAACAGGAGAATGGGTTTGAGGGGGATAATAAACCAGCCATGGCAAAATGGTGAAGCAGACTCGATGGGACAAATGGCCTAACTTGCTTCTATGTCTTTTGGTATTCTGGTCACATAGAAGAGCTGAACAGCTTGTTTCTGAACTGTAGTGCTCTATGAGTAAAATCGAGTTGGCTATACACAGGCTCTTTTACATCTCCTCCACTAACTGCGATGGAAAGTTTCATACAGAACTTGGGTACTGGTGCCATGTGAACACAGAATGGTTAACAGTTTATTAATAGAAGGAGTACCATAACTAGGTATTTAGTACTGGGAAAACAATTACTTACAGTTAACATACATCAATAAAAACAGTGAAATATAAAGATCCAGAACAAATCTGAAGGAGAAACTAATATTTAGAGTTAAAAACTGGGAGGAAGCGAGGTCAGTTTGAATTATTTTCTTAAGTATTAACTAACCAGGAAGCAGTAGCTGTGGATAATTGTGCATATTTATTTAAGGATTTCCAGTTTTCACAAGCCACTTGTTTGTTTCTGAGATCTCTACCACGATTATAAATAATCCTAACTTTTTTTTAAATTGAGAGAAAATGGTGCTAATTCTCCAAATGGTGGTAAAACCTGATTCAAACCCAGATAGCCTAGAGCTGGGGTAGCTATGAAGGCTGCTTACAGTGATGTTATTGTTGATAAGGGAACATTGTGGTTCTGAGCAAATCAAATTGTACCTCCAGCCCTTGTGCCTCAATTTGTAATATCTGTGATCTGAAACAACTCAAACTGCTGATATGCTGGAGACCGACTTATTGAGGAAAAACGGATATCTATTCAGTCACTGAATACACGTACACAAAGAGCATACAGGGTGAACAGAACCAGCTCAAGAATGGAGAGTGGAAGGAGGAAATTATTACCTATTTATCTTCTGTATGACTCAAGGCATTTGTTGGGTGCTACAAACTGAACCATTTCAGAATCAGAATCACTTTATTGCCAGTATGTGAAACATACCAGAGTTGATTGTGGTTTGGTGCCAAGCATAAATCACAAGACAATACCATAACAGACAACACAATAGCAATCGACAATTTACCAGACAATAGTGTAAACAGCCTTGAGCAATTAACAATTAGCAGGATGGTCACACATGCAAATATCAATAATCAAACAATGTGAATGTATGAACAGAGTTAATAATTATCAACAGAACAAGGAGAGCAAGAGAAGACCATCTAACGGATGTTGTGCAGGGACGGTTAGGGTATCACACCTGAGTGAGTTTTGGTGAGAAGTTCGATAGCTCCAGGAAAGAAGCTTCAGAGAGGACCCTTAGGCCTGGTGGTGATGGACTTGCAGCATCTCCCGGATGGCAACTTGGTGAGTAGGTGACTGCTAGGGTGGGTGGAGTCAGCAGTAAATTTTTTCCAGCTCTGGCGATGAACAGGACTTTTAATGTCGGCAGCTGACACTCAATGATCGTCCCTGCTGAGAGGACCACTCACTGCAACCTGAACTTGGAGAGGGAGGAGGCGGCAGGAAACCAAATGTAGGCCACAACACTCTCAATGATGGCTGAGTGAAAATCCATCACGACACGCCCTGAGGTGTTAAGTTTCCTCGGTTGCTATAAGTTGTGATTCCAGCGCACAGGATGCCATGCAGACCAAGCAGGTGCTAAAGGGTTTTTGACTTATTCTGTATATCACAGATATTGATTTACCCTCACAGGAGAGTCGGCAACATGTCAATAGCAGTACTGTTTCCACTCTTCCTTGCCGCCAGTGCTGCAAACCTAACTTTTCATGCTCTCCACGTAATTGATCAAATAAATCTTCTCCGTGTCAAACCGTAATGTTCTACCCCAGCAAACGTTCAGAGGTGAAGTGGGGAAACAGAATGCAATTATGTGACACACAGCCAAACAAGCTTAGCTCCATGTCTCTGCTGCAACTACTTCTTCAAAGTAAATTCTTAATCAAAGTATATATATATATATCTCACAATAGACAACCCTGAGATTCATTTTCATGTGGGCATGCTCAGTAAACCCATAAAGGGAATAAAAACCATAATAAATTCAATGAAATACCCCAGCTTGGGCATTCGACCAGCCAGCATGCAAAAGACAACTGTGCAAACACAAAAAGAAAGTTAATAATAATTAATAAATAAGCAATAAATATTGAGAACGTGAGATGAAGAGTTCTTGAAAGTGTGTCCATAGGTAATGGGATCAATTCAGTGATGGGGCAAGTGAAGTTTAGTGAAGTTATTCCCTTTGGTTCAAGAGGCTGAAGATCGAGGGGTAATAACTGTTCCTGACCCTGGGGGTATGAGTCCGGAGGCTCCTGTACCTCTTTGGCGACAGCAAGAAGACAGCATACCCTGGGTGGGGAGAGTCCTTGATAATGGATGCTGCTTTCCTGTAGCAATGCATCATTTAGATGTACTCAGTCGTGGGGTGGGTATTACCCATGATGGACCGGGCTGGTGGTGTGGGTCTTGAGGTACAGGAGCCCCAAAACCCACACCACCAGTTGTTACCCCTCAATCATCAGGCTCTTGAACCAGAGGGGGAGAACTTTACTCACCCTCACTTGCTCCATCACTGAACTATTCTCAGATGAATGTTTTATCACGAGGGCTTTTCTCTCAAGAGTGAAGGAGGATGAGAGGTGATGACAGATCAACATTAGAACATAGAAATCTGCAGCATATTACAGGCCCTTCGGCCCACCATGTTGTGCCGACCATATAACTTACTCTAGAAACTGCCTAGAATTTCCTTAGCGCATAGCCCTCCATTTTTTCTGAGCCCCATGTACCTATCTAAAAGGCTCTTGAAAAAACCTATCGTATCTGCCTCCACCACTGCCGCCAGCAGCCCATTCCGTGCACCAACCACTCTCTCAGTGAAAAAATTTACCCCTGACATCCACTCAGTACCTATTTCCAGGCACCTTAAAGCCCCCTCATGTTAGCCATTTCAGCCCTGCGGGAAAAGCCTCTGACTATCCACAGTGTACAAGGAGAGCCATTAATTGAGACATTTTCCCAGGCGGAAATTGCTAATAGCAGCAGGCATAATTTTATGTTGACTGGAGGACAGTATGGGGGAGGGGGTTGTCAGAGGTAAGTATATTGCACAGAGTGAATGTATGAAATGCCCTGTCAGGAGTGGTGGATGAGACAGATACATTAGGGGCATCTAAGAAACTCGTAGGAAAGTAGATGGATGATAGAAAAAATGGAGGGCTATGCAGGGGGGAAGGGTTAGATTGATCTTAAGAGTATGTTAAAAGGTCAGCACAACATCGTGAGCTTCATGAGCTATACTGTGCTGTACAGGCCACAGATTTACATTTCTATGAATGGATAAAGTGAAAAAATAATCATTAGAAATAATGGCCCTGTATTTCAAGGCCCAAACTATCCATAGTAATTTGGAATAGAACAAATAAGTGAAATTGTGGAGTTCATCTATCTTTCCTTATTCTTCTTTATTTGAGCACACCAAACCTGATTTGTATACCTCAGATTACAAGTACCCCATGCCAGAAATAACTACCCTTCTCCACTGGCAGTTTAGATAGTCCCACAGGAATTACAACAATTTGGTGAAACAGTTGACCTCTCTCTCTCCCTCTGCAATGCTCATTCCCCATTCCCTGGGTTATTGATGCACAAATTCACATGTCACTCTTGCTGTTTGAAATCATCGTATTCTGCAAGCTTGGTCCTCAGACTGCATTTGATGCCATTTGGTGGCCAGTGCTATCATGTTTGCTGTTGTGTGCTGGGGCAGCAGGCTGAGGGCAGCAGACACCAACAGAATCAACAAACTCATTCGTAAGGCCAGTGATGTTGTTGGGGTGGAACTGGACTCTCTGACTGTGGTGTCTGAAAAGAGGATGCTGTCCAAGTTGCATGCCACCGAGATGTAACACTGAGCGGCATAGGAAGTCATTCCTGCCTGTGGCCATCAAACTTTACAACTCCTCCCTCAGAGTGTCAGACACCCTGAGCCAATAGACTGGTCCTGGACCTTTTCCAATTGGCATAATTTACCTATTATTATTTATTATTTATGGTTTTATATTGCTATATTTCTACACTATTCTTGGTTGGTGTGACTGTAACAAAACCCAGTTTCCCTCGGGATCAATAAAGTATGTCTGTCTGTCTGTATCCTTCTCTGTGGTTGCAGGGCAGCCTGGTTCGGTCCAAGACCGCAAGAACTTGCTGAGAGTTGTGAATGCAGCCCAGTCCAGCAGGAAAGCGAGCCTCACCTCCAGTGAGTACCTCACTACACTCACTACTGCCTCAGAAAAGTAGCTAACACCACCAAGGACCCTTCCACTGTGTCCCCCTTATCATCAGGCAGAAGGTACTAAGGGGTTGAGTCGATAGTAAGGATGCTATGTGCAATGCTAGCATTCATTTCAAGAAGACTCATATACAAAAACAAGTATGTAATGCTGAGACTTTATAGTCAGACCATATTAGGAGTATTATGAGCGGTTCTGGGTTCTATGGCCGGTTTTGGAGAGAGTGCAGAGGAAATCTGGAGAAGGTTTACAAGAATGACCCTGGCAATGAAAAGATTAACATCTGAGGAGCATTTGACTTGAGCAACCGGAACTTGCTGCAGTTTAGAAGAATGATGCGGAAATCGCACTGAATCCCATTAAATATTGTAAGGCCTAGAGAGAGTAGACATGGAGAGGATGTTTCCAATAGTGGGAGAGTTTGGGAACAGCATCACAATAGAAGGACGTCCCTTTAAAACAAAGATGAGGAGAAATTTCTTGAGCCAGAGAGTGGTAAAGCTGCAGAAATCATATGCACAGGTAGTTGAGGAGGTCAAGTCCTTCAATATGTTTAAAGCAGAGGTTGATTAGTTTTTGTATAATAAAGGCATTGAAGGTTACAGGGAAAAGGCAGTAAGGCAGCATTGAAATGGAAAATAAATCAGCCATGATTGAACAGCGGAGCAGACTCCATGACCCAAATGGCCGAACTCTGTCTTATGGTCTAAAAGCTTGGGAGGACGTACTGCAAGACTCAAGGTCAGCTTCTATACCACTCTCATCAGACTCTTGAATAGACTTCTCAAATGCTAAAGATGAAATCTTCATCTCCCAATTTATCTCAAGCATTGTCGCCCTTACTTATTGTAAAGTTTTATTTATTTATTGAGATACAGTGGGGAATAGGCCCTTCCAAACATTCAAGCTGGGCCACCTAGGAACCCTTGGCTTAACCCTAGCCTAATCACGGGACAGTTTACAATAACCAATTATCCTACCAACCGGTGCATCGTTGGAGAAAACTAAAGCACCCAGAGGAAACCCACACAGCCACCAGGACAACATACAAACCCCTTACAGGCAGTGGTGGGAATTGAACCCGGATCACTGGTCACCAGCACTGAGAAGTATACAGCACCAACTGCCAAGTTGCCTTTGTATTATTTACCTGTACTACACTTCAGGGTTGTAAGGAAAGCTTTTGGCATGGTGGTCTTTATAAATCAGAGATGGGAAGCTAGGCTGAAGTTGTACAAGATATTGGTGAGGCCTAATTCGAAGTATTGTGTGCCATTTTGGTCACCTGCCTACAGGAAAGATGTACATGGTTGAAAGAGTACAGAGAAAATGTACAAGGATGTTGCTGGACTGGTGGGCCTGAGCTACAAGGAAAGATTGAATAGGTTAGGACTTTATTCCTTAGACCATAGAAGACTGAAGGAAGTTTGATAGTGATATACAAAATTATGAGGGGTATAGATACAGTAAATTCAGCAGGCAGTTGTTAGAGTGTGAAGCAAGCTGCCAGTGCAAGTGGTGCATGGAAATTCGATTTCAGCATTTAAGTGAAGTACATGATGGTAGGGGTATGGAAGGGCAAGTCAGGAGTAGACAGTTAAATGTTTTCACCGTAGACCAGATGGGCCGAAGACCCTGCTTCTAGCATTTACTTTTCTATGACTTCCCTCTGTAATTATAACAGTCTATTCTGCATTCTGTCACTATCTGAATGTACTTACTGTGCATACAGCACGCAAACAAAAGCTATCCACGATTATCTCGGTACATATGACAATAACAGATAATTTACCAGCATTTATAACATGGTCACCATTTCATTGACCGTTCCTTTAAGTTAACATTCCTGAGAGAAGACTAATGAGAACCATCCCTGTTCAATTGCAGTCATGAAATTTTCTTCTTAACTACCCTTCTATTCTTGGGAAGTGAAATAGAGGAATTTTTATGTCTCCTTTGTAGTATTTCTCTGTTAGTAATGAAATCATTAGAGCCATCCCAGTTTACTTCCTATTGGAACTAAAATTAAGCAGTGTTACAGAATTAAACTTATACAGCTGCTTTTATAGTTCACTTGGGTTACGTCAAGGAATTATATTGAAAACCCATTTCCTTAAGCGTCCACACAACTACTTATTTGCTGTTTTGTTTAAATTACTAATGCCTTCATTATCAGTTGCTTTGAAGAGGTAATTTACAAGATACTTCAGGTTGGCACATGCGTTTATTAAACGCAGGACTTAAGTTCAGTCCTGACCTCTGGTGATACCTGTATGGAATTTACACATTCTTCCTGTGACCATAAAAAGTGCTCTGGTTTCCTCCCACTTCCCAAAGATAGGTTAGTTGGTAGGTTAATTGGCCAACTAAATTGCACCTCAAGTAGGTGTGAGGTAGAATCTCAGGAGAGTTGGATCAAGATGGCACTGAAGAACCATGGCGATGTTCTGCAGACTACATACAAAACTTCCTGTTCAGGAACACTTAATATGCTTCAGCCATCATGTTCTTCAACTCAACATCACTTGTCCCACCACTGAACTGTTCCCACAACCAATGGACTCACATTCAAGGACATGTCATCTCATGTTCTCAATAGTTATTCCTTACTTCAGTAAGGCCTTTAACAAGGACCCGCAAGGGAGGTTAGTTAGGAAGATTCAGTCGCTAGTTATACGTAGTGAGGTAGTAAATTGGATTAGACATTGGCTCAATGGGAGAAGTCAGAGAGTGGTTGTGGAGGATTTCTACTCTGAGTGGTGGCCTGTGACTAGTGGTGTGCCACAGGGATCATTGCAGGGTCCATTATTATTTGTTATCTATATCAATGATCTGGATGATAATGTGGTAAATTGTATCAGCAAATTTGCTGATGATACAAAGTTTGGAGGTGTGGACAGTGAGAAAGGTTTTCAAAGCTTGCAGAGGGATTTGGACCAGCTGGAAAAATGGGCTGAAAAATGGCAGATGGAGCTTAATACAGACAAGTGTGACGTATTGCACTTTGGAAGGACAAACCAAGGTAGAACATATAAGGTAAATGGTAAGGCACTGAGGAGTGCCGTAGAACAGAATGATCTGGGAATACAGATACAAAATTCCCTAAAAGTGGCATCACAGGTAGATAGGATAGTAAAGAGAGCTTTTGGTAAATTGGCCTTTATAAATCAAAGTATTGAGTATAAGAGTTGTAATGTTATGGTGAGGTTGTATAAGGCATTGGTGAGTCCAAATTTGGAGTATTCTGTGCAGTTTTGGTCACCGAATTACAGGAAGGATATTAATAAGGTTGAAAGAGTGCAGAGAAGGTTTACAAGGATGTTGCCGGGACTTGAGAAACTGAGTTACAGAGAAAGGTTGAATAGGTTAGGAATTTATTCCCTAGAAGAATGAGGAGAGATTTGATAGAGACATATAAAATTATGACGAGTATAGATAGAATGAATGCAAGCAGGCTTTTCCCACTGAGGCTAGGGGAGAAAAAAAGCAAAGGACATGGGTTAAGGGTGAAGGGGGAAAAGTTTAAAGGGAATATTGGGGGGGGCTTCTTCACACAGAGAGTGGTGGGAGTGTGGAATGAGCTGCCAGATGAAGTGGTAAATGTGGGCTGACTTTTAACATTTAAGAAAAACTTGGACAGGTACATGGATGAGAGGTGTATGGAGGGATATGGTCCAGGTGCAGATCAGTGGGACTTGACAGTAAAATGATTCGGCACAGCCTAGAAGGTCCAAAAGGCCTGCTTCTGTGCTGTAATGTTCTATAGTTCTATATATTTATTGTTTTTATTTATTTTTTCCATTTGTTTTTACACACTTTCCTGTCCTTTGCATACTGGTTGTCTGCCCTGTTGATAACAGTCTTTCCTTGATTCCGTTATGGTTATTGGAGTTACTGAGTATGCTCACTAAAAATTGAATCTCTGGGTTTTATATGGTGACATACATTTACTTTGATAATAATTTTACTTTGAACTTTGCGTTGAGAGGAATGTGGGGAGAATTTTAAAAAACGGGATTACTAAAGAATTGTTGTAAATGGGTCCTTAATGATTGGCATGCACTCATTATTTTCTGTGCTGTATTCCACTTAGACTATAATTCTTCTTTTAAAAGTTCATTCTTTGAACCATGACATTTTGCAAGTGCAAATCTACAGTATAACCTCTTTAGCTGACTATTAGCCCAGAGCACTGTATTCAGGAACAGCCTCTCCTGTGGGTTAAAGGTTAATGTAAACAGATAAACTAACTTGATGGGGGGTGGGGGGGTCAGACGTTAACATCTCCAGTGGTCCACAACTGTTGCATTTTGCCCAGGCATTCAACAAAGAAAAACTGCAGCATTCCACAGCTTTGCTTCGTAAAACATGATACCACTCCAATGCCTAGTTCACTAACACCATTTTGCTTTTCAATTTGCAGTGTCAAACTAGGCTTTTAAGCTTTGAAAAAATCACAAATACTTAGAATAAGCTGGTTTGTTCAGTAATTCCCCATTGTCCAACTATTTCTTTTGCACTGCTAAAGTCTTCATTACTGAATAAATCAAAACCCTGCTTGCTAATAGGGTTAAGGTTCACACACACAAAATGAATAATAACAACAGATCCATTTATCAAGTAGAGGCTGACTAATAATAACCGATGGATCACCAGGGGATGATCTAGATAAATAGGTAACCAGTCATAAGTGTATTTTCCTATCTCCACATTTGTTATGTCTGACATACACATACACTGACACAACATCAGATATTGCATTTCAAGTCCGGATCATAAATATTGCAGCTTAAATAATATAGAAACATAAATTTCTAATGATCACTGATGGTTAAGAGCAAGCATAATTAACCAAAAATAGAGATCAAAGTCTAAATATCATAATTAAGGAGATGTAATTATAGAAAGTTTAATGCAATTGATGAAATGCCTTTGCCCGCTGTGAGGGAACCTAAAGAATGTAAAATTAACTCTCTTTTTTTAAATGAAGTCTAATTAAAATAACAAACAGATAGTTTTGATATTGAGTTATTATTGTCAGAGAGACAGTGACAGCCTTTGCTTGCAACACCATTCAGACAGATCATTCCATATACATATAAAAATGAGAAACAGGAATTGGAACGTACTGTTACAGTTACAGAGAAGTTGTACATGGAGGTACTTAGATAAATGAGATGCAACATCAACGGCAAGGTAGATTGAGAGATCAAGTGTTCATCTTACAGGACAAACAAGAGAAAATCTGCAGAGGCTGGAAATCCAGAACAACATGCACAAAATGGTGGAGGCACTCAGCTAGCCAGGCAGCACCTATGGAAAAGAGTAAACAGTTAATGCTTTGGACCGAGACCCTTCATAGGGACTGGAAAAGAATGGAGAAATCAGAGTAAGAAGGTGGTGAGGGGAGGGGTGGAGGAAGTATGAGGTAGTAGGTGATTGGTGAAGCTGGGAGAGAGGGAGGGGTGAAGTAAAGAGCTGCGAAGTTGATTGGTGAAAGAGATAAAGGACTGGAGAGGGGGGAATCTGATAGGAGAGGACAGATGGCCATGGAAGAAAGGGAAGGGGGAGGAGCAGCAGAAGGAAGTGAAGGGCAGGTAAGGAGATAAGGTGAGAGGGGAAAACCGGAATGGGGATTGGAGAAGGGGTTGGGGGTGTTATCTGTTCAAGAGTCTAATAACAATGGGATAGAAAGGTATCTTCTGCCTGACCGGAGGTGGGGGGGGGGGGGTTGTGGAGTGGATATACAATAATCAAGAGGGGCGGAGTCCTTAATTATGTCGCCAGCTTTAGTGAGCTGGTGGGAAACTTAGACAAAGGCAATGGAGGAGAGGCTGGCTCCTGTGATGGACTGAGCTGCATCCACAACTCCCCAAAATGTATTGCAGTCTTGGGCAGAGCAGTTGTTACTACAGGCTAAGACACATCTGGATAGGATGGTTTCTATAGTGCATCTGTAAAACTTGGTGAGGGTCATCAGGGACAAATCAAATTTTCTTAGCCTTCTGAGGATGACAGTTGGGTGTAGGGCCTGGTTCCATTCTGTAACATGCTGGTGGATCCTAATGCTTTGCTGATCCAAAAGTATTTGCCAGCTCAGGAATGAGGCTTAAAACTTCTTGCTTACAGGTATTCTACAAAGAGTTAGAAGAACAAAGAGCAAACAATGAAAGAACAGAGACAACAAATAAAAGCACAAGAAAAAGAAGTTGTGGTCATCTCATACACAAATTAGAGACAAACAAAATTCCATTGATAACAATTAACCTATAAAATAGCCAGATTTAAGCGGTGTGTTACATCCTTCAGAAAAACACAAGAGCAATTGTACCATGATTACTGGAAAATTCAATGAACAATTACATGTACATATAGTATATAATTATATAACAATGCAAGCATAGGAAAAGTTAAACTACAAAAAATGAGAGAAGTAACAATTCTACACCCTAATCCATCAACACTATGATACAAATGTTTAGACAAATACATTGCACAACTTAAATTCCAAACTTTCATTCTGAACAGCACACTTACTCAGAAATGCCATCCAGGTATTGGTGGACAATGAGAGCAGGATGAGGGAAATCACTCTCACCAATGCCCCCAGTTTGGCCAGGGTCATTTCCTTAATGCAACGCAACAAAAATGGAAAGATCCCGATCAAGATAATTCCCTGTGGAGAAATAACATCACTGAACAGTGCTGATTTTTTGCAAGCCCATTATTGATTTAAATAAGAACTAGCCATTCTATAGCATCTAAACTGGACTTAGGAAATAACTACCCTAATAATGGATCCCTTATTAATATTTTAAGAATGTTTTTCTGCAAATGAAAGGAATTAAAATAAATTTCAAGGAAAATAAAGAATTTCAAAGCAAAAAAGTTACCTAAGTGGAGGAGGGGGTAGAAAATAGTACTCTACTTGTCTAAGAGTCTTTGAAAAGCCAGCTAGTGGAGGGGTCTTGGAAAGTGTAACTGTGCAACAGTTTAGAAAGTGGAGAAGGAGATGTTGGCTGGAATACCAGACTTTCCACAGTACATGCACTCAGGCTCTTTCCTGGATAAATTGTCAGTAACAAATTAGGTATTCTTTTGTTTTTAAAAAAAGACATAAGTATTTGAATATTCAGAGGGACAACTTCAAGGTGGAGAGAACGTGATTTCAATGTCAGGTGACTGTGAAATGTTAAGATTACAGGACAGTTAAGAGTTTAGATTAACTGTTAAGAGTTTGGTAGTTGTGTGGTTTACATTAGATTAGATTCAACTTTACTGTCATTGTGCCAAGTGCAGATACAAAGCCAATGAATTGCAGTTAGCATCTAACCAGAAATGCAAAGAATAGTGTTATTTACAAAATAACTGCGAATAAAAAGTATTACAACATACAAATATAAAAGTACTGAGACAGTACAATATCCCTCCAAAAATTATTTAAGCTTACACAGGACTAAAACATATGAGTTGAGTAGCCACCTCTGCATTACATCTGTCACAAATAGGGCTTATATTAGGAAAAATATGCACCAATTCATCTTTGAACATATGGGCCCTGTGTACTATCTTAAACTGAATTAAGGAATGACGTGCACAGATAGATGAATGTGTTGATAATACTATCTAAAGTTACAGATGTGGATGTTCAACCCAATTCACTTACAACAATTTTTGGAGTTATTCCAGAGGAAGCAAGCAGAATGTCTGCTTCTGCTCAACATGTGAGAACTTTATCAACTTTACTGGTAGGAGGGCTATCTTGCTATACTGGAAAGAATCTAACCCACCTACTGTTTTTTATTGGGTCTCCTCCATTATGTCATGTCTCAGCTTGGAGAAAATTAGAAGCCTGACATTTGATACATCTTTTAATTTTGAACAAGTCTGGCAACCCTTTATTCAATATTTTCACATGATTTTATTTATTTATTTATTTTTCTTTATTCTCTTTAGGGAAAATCCTTATCCGTGAAGGTTCGGAGGTGACTGGAAGGATATTTTCTCTCTTTCTTTTTCTTCTAATTTTATCCTCAAATGGACTGCCCAATCCTTCTTTTCTTTTCTTTTTTTTTCTATTTAGTTTAGTGGGGGTTTTTTTCCTTATTAAATAAAATTTTCCAATTTTTTTATGATTTGTTAAGAGGAGTTGTGGTTTCTTGATTATATTGTATATATAACAGTGTAACATTATACCTATCTGATTTTGACAATATATACTTTTCTTTATTGCTGTTTATATGTCTTTTATATTATCTGTTTGCTAAACCTCTCTTCTCATCTGTATATTTTTTATTGGAAAATCAATAAAAAGATTGAAAAATGAAATAAGACAGAATACGGGTGCAATACTACTTAGCACTGTGATGTGAGGTTCAGCAGGGTCACATCCTAAGGGAAGAAGCTCTTCCTGTGCCTGCTGGTGCAGGAGCAGAGGCTCCTGTAGCACCTACTGGATGGGAGGAGAGTAAAAAGTTATGGTTAGGGTGAGATGCATCCTTGATCATGCTTTTCACCCTGCCCAGGCAGCATTTATGGTAGATGTTCTCAATGGTGGGCAGTTGTGTGCTGATAATTCACTGGGCAATTGTCACTACACGCTGGAGTGTTTTGCGGTCCGACACAGTACAATCACCATACCACACTGAGATGCAGTTGGTGAGTATGCTCTCAGTGGTACAACGGTAAAAGTCCGTCAGTATCCTGGGACAAAGGTGAGCTTTCTTGATACTCTGCAGGAAATAAAGGTGCTGTTGCACCTCTTTGATCAGAATGGAAGAGTTCAGGGACCAGGTGAGATCCTCAGAAATGTGGACACCAAGGAATTTGAAGCTTGATACAGTACACGCTCCACTGTTGATGTAGATGGAGACGTGAGAGTGGCTCCTAGCATGCCTGAAGTGAACATTGATCTCCTTGGTCTTCTGGGTGTTAAGGGCAAGGTCGTTGTCCACACACCACATGGCCAGGTGCTGGACCTCATCCCTGTAGGCCGTCTCATCATCCCCTCTGATCAGGTCAACCACCATGGTGTCATCTGCGAACTTGATTATGAGTTAGAATCATGTACAGGAAGGCAGTACGCAGTACAGGGACCATGTACAGTGTGGGAAAGAAGGTAGGTAATTAGTCTGAGACAGGTACACCTCAGCAGAGGGCTATTTGCTTATGGAAAACCCATCGTCCAACCAGTTGATCACTTTTCCTGCAGTCAGGAGTGATCCCTCCTGATGTAGAAACTCTTTTGAGCTGATTAAGGTGCTTTCCCAGAGATATTGGGTGCCGTGCTTGGGATCTTCTGATATACATACAAGCCAGGAAATTAGGTCAGGTCCAGCTCCAGGTGACTGGATGGTGTAGTGAAATGTGACAGAGGGGAGATAAGGTGGTGCTGGTTCCCCCCAGCCCTCAGTGCTTGTGCAGAAAGACAACCCGCTCCATTTTCATAGAGAGTCACAGTATAGAAACTGGTCCATCAGCCAACTGATCCATGCTAGTCCCAGTTGCCCACATCTGGCCCATAATCCTCCAAGCCCTTCTATAGAACATGACAGCACAGAAACAGGTCTTTTGGCCCTTCTTGGCTGTGCCGAACCATTTTTCTGCCTAGTCCCACTGACCTGCACCTGGACCATATCCCTCCAAACCCTTCTCATGGTGTACCTGTCCCAAGTTTTTCTTAAATGTTAAAAGTCAGCCCGCATTTACCACTTCATCTGGCAGCTCATTCCACACTCCCACCACTCTCTGTGTAAAGAAGCCCCCCACCCCCAATGTTCCCTTTAAGCTGTTGCCCCTTCACCCTTAACCCATGTCCTCTGTTTTTTTTCTCCCCTAGCCTCAGTGGAAAAAGCCTGCTTGCATTCATTCTATCTATACTCGTCATAATTTTATATATCTCTATCAAATCTCCCCTCATCCTTCTACGCTGCAGGAATATAGTCCTAACCTATTCAACTTTTCTCTGTAACTCAGTTTCTCAAGTCCCGGAAACATCCTTGTAAACCTTATTAATATCCTTCCTGTAATTCAGTGACCAAAACTGCACACAATACTCCAAATTCGGCCTCACCAATGCCTTATACAACCTCACCATATTACAACTCTTACACTCAATACTTTGATTTATAAAGGCCAGTGTGTACCAAAAGCTCTCTTTACTATCCTATCTACCTGTGATGCCACTTTTAGGGAATTTTGTATCTGTATTCCCAGATCCCTCTGTTCTACTGCACTCCTCTGTGCCCTACCATTTACCTTGTATGTTCTACCTTGGTTTGTCCTTCCAAAGTGCAATACATCACACTTGTCTGTATTAAACTCCATCTGCCATTTTTCAGCCCATTTTTCCAGCTGGTCCAAATCCCTCTGCAAGCTTTGAAAACCTTCCTCACTGTCCACACCTCCAATCTTTGTATCATCAGCAAATTTGCTGATACAATTTACCACATTATCATCCAGGTCAATGATATAGATGACAAATAACAATGGACCCAACACTGATCCCTGTGGCATACCACTATTCACAGGCCACCACTCAGAGAAGCAATCCTCCACTACCACTCTCTGGCTTCTCCCATTGAGCCAATGTCTAATCTAATTTACTACCTCACCATGTATACCTAGTGATGGAATCTTCCTAACTAACCTTGTCAAAGGCTTTACTGAAGTCCATGTATACAACAACCACTGCCTTCCCTTCATCCACTTTCTTGGTAACATCCTCAAAAAACATGACCTACCACACACAGAGCCGTGTTGACTCTCCCTAATAAGTCCCTGTCTATCTAAATACTTGTAGATCCTATCTCTTAGTACTCCTTCCAATAATTCACCTACTACCGACTTCAAACTTACCGGCCTATAATTTCCCGGATTACTTTTAGAGCTTTTTTTAAATAACGGAACAACATGAGCTATCCTCCAATCCTCCGGCAGCTCACCCATAGATACCCACATTTTAAATATATCTGCTAGTGCCCCTGCAATTCCAACACTTGTCTCCTTCAAGGTCAGAGGGAATACCCTGTCAGGTCCTGGGGATTTATCTACTCTGATTTGCCTCAAGATAGCAAGCACCTCCTCCTCTTCAATCTGTATATGTTCCATGACCTCACTACTTGTTTGCCTTATTTCCATTGACTATGCCAGTTTCCTTAGTAAATACAGACGCAAAAAACCCATTTAAGATCACCCCCATTTCTTTTGGTTCCGACCACTCTGATCTTCAAGAGGACCAATTTTATCCCTTACTATCCTTTTGCTCTTAATATACCTGTAGAAGCTCTTTGGATTATCCTTCACCTTGACTGCTAAAGCAACCTCATGTTTTCTTTTAGCCCTCCTGATTTCTTTCTTAAGTATTTTTTGCACTTTTTATACTCCTCAAGCACCTTATTTGTTCCCTGTTTCCTATATGTCTACATCTCTCTCTCTTCTTCTTCATCAGAGTTCCAATATCCCTCGAGAACCAAGGTTCCTTATTCTTATTCACTTTGCCTTTAATCCTGACAGGAACATACAAATTCTGCACTCTCAAAATTTCTCCTTTGAAGGCCTCCCACTTACCAGCAACATCCTTGCCAAAGAACAACCTTCCCAATCCACACATTTTAGATACTTTCTCACTTCTTTAAATTTGGCCTTTTTCCAGTTTAGAACCTCAACCCGAGGACCAGATCTATCTTTATCCATGATCACGTTGAAATTAATGGTGTTGTGATCACTGGAACCAAAGTGTTCCCCTACACTCACTTCCGTCACCTGTCCTAACTCATTTCCTAATAGGAGATCTAATATTGCATCCTCTAGTCGGTACCTCTATATATAGATTTAGAAAACTTGCCTGTGACAACAAATTCCACAGATTCTTCACTCTCTGGCTAAAGAAATTCCGATTCATCACCATTCTATAAGGACGTCCCTCTATTTCGAGGCTGAGTCTTCTGGTTTTAAACTCTCCCACCATAGGAAACATCCTCTCCACATTCCCTCTATCGAGGCCTTGCACCATTCAAATGCTCTTCATATGACAAGTCACTTAATCCTAGAATCATTTTCATGAACCTTCTTTGAACTCTCTCCAGTTTCAGCACATTCTTTCTAAGATAAGGGGTTCAAAACTGCTCACAATACTCTGAGTGTGGCCTCACTAGTGTTTTATAAAGCCTTAACATTACATCCTTGCTTTTATTTTCTAGTTCTCATGCCTTCCTCACCACAGACTCAACTTGCAAATTAACCTTAGAGAATCCTGCACAAGCACTCCCAAATCCTTTGCACCTCAGATTTTTGTATTTTCTCTCCATTTAGAAAATAGTCAATCCTTTCATTTCTTCTACCAAAGAGCAAAATCATACATGTCCTAACACTATAGTCTATCTGCCACTTCTTTGCCCATTCTCCTAATCTGTCTAAATCCTTCTGTAGTCTCCCTATTTCCTCAAAACTATCTGCCCCTCCACCTATCTTCATATCATCTGCAAACTTTGCAACAAAGCCATCAATTCCATCATCCAAATCAGTGACATATAATGTAAGAAGAATCAATCCCAACGCAAACCCCTGTGGAACACCACTACTCACTGGCATACAACCAGAAAAGGCTCCCTTTATTCCCATTCCTTGCCTCCTGCCAATCAGCTACAGCTTTAACCATGCTAGAATCTTCCCTGTAATACCATGGGCTTGTAGCTTGTTAAGTAGATTTATGTTTGCCACCTTGTCAAAGGCCTTCTGAAAATCCAAGTACACAACATAAACCAATTCTCCTTTGTCTATCTGCTTGTCATTTCTTCAAAGAATTCCAACAGATTTGTCAGGCAAGATTTTCCCTTGAGGAAACCATGCTGACTATGGCCTATTTTATCATGTGTATTCAAGTATCCCAAAACCAAATCTTTAACAATTGGCTCCAATCTTCCCAACCACTAACTGGGCTATAATTTCCTTTCTTCTGCCTCTCTCCCTTCTTGAAGAGTGGAGTGACATTTGCAATTTTCCAGTTTTCTGGAACTATTTCAGAATCTATTGATTCTTGAAAGATCATTAATAAAGCCTCCATGATCTCTTCAGCCACCTCTTTCAGAACTCTGGGTGTACACAATCTAGTCCAGGTGACTTATCTACCTTCAGACTTTTCAGTTTCCCAAGAACCTTCTCTCTAGTAATGGTAACTTCACACACTTCATGACCCCTGACACCTGGAGCTTTCACCATACTGCTAGTGTCTTCCACAATGAAGACTGATGCTAAATGCTTACTTGGTTCATCCACCATTTCCTTGTCCCCCATTACTAGCTCTTCAGCATCATTTTCCTGCAGTCTGATATACTCTCTCACCTGCCTTTGACACTTTATGTATATGTAGAAACTTTTGGGATCCTCTTTAATATTATTGGCTAGCTTACTATTGTATTCCATATTTACCTTCTTAATGACTTTTTAGTTGCCTTCTGTTGGTATTTAAAAGCTTCTCAATCTTCTAAGTTCCCACTAATTTTTGCTCTATTATATGACCTGTTTTTTTAAAGCCACGTGGGAAAAGAATCAAAAGTGGAGATATACTTATTTTTAAAGATGCAGTGCATGATCAAGAATTCACAACCTCACAGACAGTGGAAGCAGATGTAATAGCAATTTCGTAAAGACAGCAATAACACATTTTAAGGAGATCTATTAAATGAGCTAAGAGTAAAGACAAGGAACGTGTGACTAATTGGATAGTACTTTCAAAAAGATGATATGTATAATAGACTTAGTAGTTGCCCTCTGCACTGTAAGAATCACAAGATCTATTAAAACCGCCAGGGAAGCTGTTGTCTGGAGAATGAAACAAGGTTAAGTTTGCTCAGTGTGTGGGTTAGCCTCCATTATCCTCCAGTGCCTCT
This sequence comes from Hypanus sabinus, assembly GCF_030144855.1. Lineage (NCBI taxonomy): Eukaryota > Metazoa > Chordata > Chondrichthyes > Myliobatiformes > Dasyatidae > Hypanus > Hypanus sabinus. Next base: position 18,017,541 of record NC_082717.1, on the reverse strand, counting down.
CTTCCATTGTCCATCCAGCCAATGGTAGATCCACTCTAGATGTGGGTAAAGTGCCTCGTGCAATAGACACTCCATGCCGATTGGGAATCCTCCAACACGTCTCCCTTCATTTTATCAATTGTATCTTGCTCCTTAGTGGACAGAATTTCAGGTTCTGCAGACATGAGAACATCTGCTGAGCTGTAAGTCCAAAGCAGCACACACAAAATACTAGAACTCAGCGGCATCTATGGAACAGAGTAAACTGTCGATGTTTAGGCTGAACACTTCAGTTCTAGATTAGCTACAACAAAGTCTAATAAGAGATTGGGAGGATTAAAGTCATTACACTTAGCCTGTGTTATTAAAAATACAAACTCACCAGCCACTCGGTACCCTTCTGGCAATCATCTCAGTCAGAACCAGGCTGTGCTCTCTACCTGACCAACTGAGCAGGGCCTCAGATCCCACATCATCTAGTGGGATGATCTACTGAGCAGAATCAAAATACACTGCAGGTTTGTAAACTTAATCAGCTCCATCACGGGCACCAGCTTCCATAGTATCCAGGACATCTTCAAGGAGCAATGCCTCAAAGAGGTAACCTCCATCACTAAGGACCCCCATCACCCAGGTTATCCTTTGTTCTCATTGCTACCATCAGGAAGGAGGTACAGAAGCCTAAAGGCAAACACACAGTGATTCAGAAACAGCTTCTCCCCCTCTTCCACCCAATTTCTCAATGGACATTGAACCCAGGAACACATTTTATTTCTATTTTTGCACTACTTATTTAATTTACAGTAACTATTCAATATATGTATTTTATTGTTTCTTTTCTATTATTATATATTCCACAGGTACCGCAAAGACAGCAAATTTCATGGTATGTGTTGGTGATATTAAAGCTGATTCTGACATCATTTTCATCAGTAAGGCCACCAGCTTTCACCAGTTATATTATTCATCTCTGTCCCTCTCTCATCCTCACTACATGATTGGCAATTTCCCTTCCAAATCCTCATCAATGCAAAGTCCAAGGAAATTCTGCAGATACAAGAGACTGCAGATGCTGGAATTGGAAGCAAAAATAAATCTTCTGGAGGCAGCAACTGTGAAGAGAAATAGTTGACATTTTGGGCCAAGAGAGAGAGGTGACATAGGTGAGTGGGAAGGATGGGTCAAAATTTGGCCTTTTCACCTCATTCTACCTGTCACTTACCAGCTCATGCTCAACCCCTTCTGCTTGCCTCTTTCAAAAATGATTCAAAAGTACATTTATTATCAAAGAATGTATAAATTATACAACCTTGAGATTCATCGGCTTACCAGCAGCTGCAAGGCAAGAAACCCGAAAGAACCCAATTAAAAAGAAAAGACCAACCCCCAATGTGCAGAGAAAGAGAAAAAAAATTCACAAATCATGCAAACAACAGGAGTGGGCAACAATGACAGCGTTCTGAACCAAAATTAGTCCTGAGATCCAAATCCTTGGAGCAGCCCAGAGTAGGCCCGAAGCCTCGGTATCAGTCCTTCATATTGTTGGGGCAAATTGCCACAGAGTTCGCCCACAAGAAGCACAGCAGCTGGGGGCATTCTTTCAACCTCACGTCGCAGAGAGAGGAGTGAACATCATGGGAGAGCGAGCAAAACTAGCCCGGCTCTGGACACACAGTCTTTCCAGTTTATCTTGGCCGGCATTTAAATTGTCCAAACAGCAGATCGTACCTTGCATTTGGACCTAGGCTCCATTGCGGCAAATCACTCCAGGCCTAGAACACACCACCCAACAATTCACCTCAGGCCCAGATTTCCCTGCCGAAGAAGCTGTTCTCAACCTTTCCAAATCAGAGCGATCCAACCTCGCACCCTGGTTAGTTGGACTGGCATCAAGACGCCTCTCCCTCTACTTCTCCTCTCCGATTTGCTTACTCCAACTCCATCTGCATCAATTTTGCAGCACACCGGCATGGCTTATCTCCTGAATTCACTTTGCCTTCACTTTCCTCTTCATTGTTTGTGGTAATAGTTTAACAAAATTTACTTCAAAAAGATGTTATTAGTGAAGTTTTTAGTCACATTTCTTTGTTTTGGAACTACCAGTAAGGTGTCACACACCTTCAGTAGCACCATCTTAAACCAAAACTCTTTATTCTAGCAATTGTCCCTTTATCTTTCAGCCTAAGTGAACAGTCTTGACCCTCGATGTCAACTATTCATTTCCCTTCACGGATGCTGCCTGACCCATTGAATTCCTCCAGTACCACACAAAAAGAATTGAGCAGGTCAGGCAGCATCTATGGAGAGGAATAAACAGTCCAGGTTTCAGGCCAAGACTCTTCATTAGGAGTTCCTCCAGCAATTTGTTACTCGCTCAGTAATATTCGAACCCATGCTGAGTCCTGCTCAGGTACAATCTACGTCCATAAGGTTGATGGAGGTTCCTGGAGGAAAGCAATCCCCTCACCTGCATTCACCCTCTTCTTCCATCTTGTTATCTCTCACACATGCCTCTCCCATCATTTCTGCTTTTAAACTATGAGGTGATTTAACAAAGGTAATTAACCAAATCTCTTTGGGATGTAGGAAGAAAACCAAGTGACCACAGTAGACCCTTGTATTCGCAGAGAGGACCTGCAAATTCTGCACAAACAGCATCAGCAGTCAGGATCAAACCCAGGTTGCTGTATCTCTGGGGCAGCAACATCACCTGCTTGCCGCTGTACCACACAACCTCCTAATTTAAGTGATCTTCATAGAGCCACAGAAAAGTATAGCACAAAAACAGGCCATTCAGCCCAGATAGTCCATGCCAAAACATTTCAAGCGCCTACTCCCATCGACCTACATCAAGACCGCAGCCCGCCATACCCCTACTATCTATGTACCTATCCAACCTACTCTTGAACGTTGAAATCAAGCTCACATGCACCTCTTGCACTAGCAGCTCATTCCACACTTTTACAACCCTCTGAGTGAAAAAGTTCCCCCTCATGTTTCCCTTAAACCTTTCACCTTGCACCCTTAACCCGTGACCTTTAGTTGCAGTCCCAGCCAACCTCAGTGGAAATAGCCTGCTTGCATTTACCATAACTATACCACTCATAATTTTGTATACTCAAATCTCCTCTCAATCTTCTACATTCCAAGGAAAATTTCCTAACCTATTCAATCTTTCCCTAAAACTCAATTCCTCCAGACACTGCAACATCCTTGTAGAGTCTCTCTGTACTCTTTCAAGCTTATTTACATCTTTCCTGTAAGTAGGTGACCAAAACTGCACACAATACTCTAAATTAGGCCTCACCAACGTCTTATACAACTTCAACATAGCATCCCATCTCCTGACTTAATGATTTGATTTATGAAGGCCAAAGTGCCAAATGCTTTCTTTACAACCTTATCTACCTGTGATGCCACTTTCAATGAATTATGGATATGTACTCCCAGATCACTTTGTTCTATAGGACTCCTCAGTGCCCTACCTTTTACTGTGTAAGATCTACCTTAGTTGGTCCTACCAAAGAACAACACCTCGCAATTGTCTGCATTAAATTCCATCTGCCATTTTTGGTTCATTTTCCCAACTGGTCCAGATCCCACTTCAAGCCACGATAGCCTTCTTCGCAGTCAATACACCCCCAATCTTGGTGTCACCTGCAAATTTGCTGATCCAGATCACATTATCATCCAGATCATTGATGTAGATGACAAACAACAATGGACCCAGCACTGATCCCCATGCACTCCACTAGTCACAGGCCTCCAATTAGAGCAGTCCACTCTACACACTTACTGCACCAATGACAGCCAAGCCTTTCTCATTCTTGTTCCCAATCTCCCTCCTCTTTGCTATTCCACCCAACACTCCTGTTCCCTTCGGGCTCACCACAAAATAAAACTCTTCAATAATGCTTTAGTCACCTGGTCAAGTATTTCTCCCTTGTCTCATTGTAGAAGACTGCCTCCTCATACCTGCAAAAGACTGAAGATATCTGCTGATTGTAAAGATGATGCAAAACTGTCCAATGTTAGTAGTAGACCATAAGACATAGGAGCAGAACTAGTCTATCCACCTGTAGAGCCTGCTCCACTATTCCATCATGGCTGAGATATTATCCCATTCAACCCCATTCTCCTGTGTTCTCCCTGAAATCTTTGACACCCTGACTAATAAAGAACCTGTCAACCTCCAATTTAAATACATGCAGTGCACACTGGTCCTCTGCCCTGTTGGTTTTGCACACTGGTTGTCCACCCTGTTGGTGTGGTCCTTCATTGATTCTATTATGGTTATTCGATTTATTATGTCTGCAAGAACACGCATCTCAGGGTTGTATTTAGTGACACATATGTATTTTGATAATGAATTTACTCTGAGCTTTGAACTTTGACTTGGCCTCCACCACCACCTTTTTGAAGCATTGTCTTTTGAAGATGGCCTCAATGCCGGGAGGCTCATGCCCATGATGGAGTTTACAACCCTCTGCAACTTTTTCCAGTCCTGTGTAGTGGCCCCTCCATAACAGATGGTGATGCAACCAGTTAGGATGTTCTCCACAGTACATCTGTGGAGATTTGCAAGAGCCTTTCCGGACATTCCAAGTCTCCTCAAGCTCCTAATGAATATAGCTGCTTTTGTGTCATCTTTGTCATTGCATCAATATGCTAGGGTCAGGATAGATCTTCAGAGACGTTGATACCCAGGAACTTGAAACTGTTCACCATTTCCATTGATGATCCCTCGATAAGGATGCATGTGTGTGTTCCATCGACTTCGCCTTCCTAAAGTCCACAATCAATTCCTTGTTCTTAATGACGCTGAGTGCAAGGTTGTCATTGTGACACCACACAGTCAGCTGATCTATCTTGCTCCTGTACGCCTCCTTGTCACCATATGAGGTTCTGCCAATAACAGTTTTGCCATCGGCAAATTTATAGATGGCACTTGAGCTGTGCTTAGCCACGCTTTCGTTGGTGTAAAGGGAGAAGAGCAGTAGGCACCTCACGTCGTGAGGTGAGCCAGTGTATTGAAGAGATGTTATTCTTGATCTGTACTGAATGTGGTATCCCGTTGAGAAGGTCGAGGATCCAAATGCAGCAGAAGGTACAGAGGCCCAGATTTTGGAGCTTGTTGATTAGTACTGAGAATATGATGGCGTCAAATGCTGAGCTGTAATCAATAAACAGCAGCCCAACATCAGTATTACTCTTGTCTAGTGATCTAAGGCCAAGTGAGGAACCAGTGAGATTACATCTGCTGTATATCTATTATGGTGATAGGCAAATTGCAACAGGTCCAGATCCTTTCTTGGGCAGGAGCTGATGAACCCCTCAAAGCACTTCTTCACAGTAGACGTGGGTGACGTGGGTGATAGTCATTGAGGCAGCTCACCTGGCTCGTCTTGAGCACTGGAAAGATTGCTGCTCTTTTGAAGCAGGGGGAGATGTCTGACTGCAAAAGCGAGAGAGTGAAGATGTCCTTGAATACTCCCGCCAGTTAATTGGCACAGTTTTTCAATGCCCTACCAGGTACACCATCAGGGCCTGACACTTGCGTGGAATCACCCTCATGAACATCACTCAATGATATTCTGACATCAGCCTCCGAGACAGAGATGACAGGGTCACCAGTTACCTCAGGGATTCACACAGGTGTAGTTTTATTCTCCCTTTCAAAATGTGCCTAAAAGGTTTGGAGCCCATTTAGAAGTGAAACATCACAGCCTTTCATGATGCTGGATTTCACCTTGTAAACCCTGCCATCCAATTCCATCTCTAGCTTCAATCAGGATTGGTTTTTTCACTCTTAAAATAGCCTTCCATAGGTCATACCTGGACTTCCTTTACAGTTCTGGATTACTATTGTTGAATGCCACAGATGTAGCCCTCAGCAGACTATGAATCTCGTCACTCATCCACAACTTTTGTTTTAGGTATGTCCGACATAGGCACACCCTCTTTTGGGATCCAGTACCTAACTAATTTTCCCAATCTACATTACCTGCATATTGAGATCTCCCATAACTATCGCATCATTGACTTAATGACATGCCTTTTTAATCTCCTGTTGTAATTTTTATCCCATATCTTGACTACAGTTTGGGGGCCTGTATAAAAGTCCCATTAGGGTCTTTTTAACTCTACCGACAAAGATTGCACATCTTCAGATCTTATGTTACTTCTGTCTAAAGATCTGATTTCAATGTTTACCAACACAGCCACCCCATACCCTTTGCCTGTCCTTTTTAATACAGTACTTGGATGTTAAATCCCCAGCTATAATCTTCTTTCAGTCATGACTCAGTGATGCCCATAACATCATACATGCCAATTTGTAACTGTACTACAAGATTGTCTACTTTATTCTGTATACTGTATGCATTCAAATATAACGCCTTCAGTCCTCTTATTTGTTACACTTCAATTATCCCACTGATTGTCATTTTGCCCTATCATCTGCCTGTCCTTCCTCACAGTCACACTACACCCTGCATCTACTTGTATACCAACTGCCCCATCCTCAGCCCTATCACTCCAGGTTATATCCTGCTGCCAAATTAGTTTAACCTTCCCCAATGGCTCTAGAAAACCTGCTCGCAGGATATTGGTCTCCCTTGAGTTCAGGTATAACGCAACCCTTTTGTAGAGGTCATAACCTTTCCCAAATGAGATCCAATGATCCAGAAATCTGAAACCCAATTCTTCAGCCACGCAATCATCTGCAAATCATCCAGTTCTTACCTTCACATGCAGCAACCTAAAGATCATTACCTGGATGTCCTGCTTTTCAGCTTTCAATCTAACTTAGCCTCATCTCTTTTCAGGATCTCCTCACTTGTCCAACCCATGATATCGGTACCAATATGTACCACAACTTCCAGCTGTACACCCTCCGCCTTTAGAATGCTGTGGACCCAATCTGAGCCAGCCCTGACCCTGACACCTGAGAGGCAACATACAGTCTGGGGAGTCTCTTTCACATCCACAGAATCTGCTGTCTGCTCCTCTAACTATGGAATCCCCAATCACTACTGCACTCTTCTTCTTTCCCCCTTCCCTTCTGAGCCACAGAGCCAGACTCAGTGACAGAGACCAGTTCGCTGCAGCTTCCCCCATCAGCATCCTAAGTGGTATTTTGTCGAACCACCACAGGTACTCTACAATGGCTGCCTATTCCCTTTCCCTCTCCTGACAGTCACACAGGTAGCTGTGACCTGTAACTTAGAGGTGACTACCTCCTGTAGCTCCCATCTATCACCTCCTCATTCTCCCACATGAGACGAAGGTCTTTGAGTTGAAGTTCCTGTTCCTTAACACGTGCAGCAATCTAAAGTTTATTACCCTGGAGGTCTCTAAGGGGCTGCAGCTCGGTGTACTTGGTACAGATGTAGTTGTCAGGGAGACTGAAGGTCTCCTAGGATTCCCACATCTCGCACAAAGAACATACCACTAACTCTGGGGCCCATTCTCACCACAATCGCTGTTTAGTAATAGGCCAAGGAAACCTAGAAACAATAGAGCTCTTTTCTCCAGATATACCAGACTGGAGGTCAGGAGCCCCAAGAGGTGTTTGTTACAGATAATTACAAAATGATTTGTTAGGGCGAATGCAGAGATTCTCAGTGACTGTAGAAAAAGAGTGTAATAGCGTTACCAACAATGAGAGCTCAGGAGAAAAATCTTTGTGTGCCATGTAGAATTGCCACATGGAGATATCAACTAATAGGCTGTTTGATATGTGCAGGAGGGAGGACAGAATACTGTGCCACACATACATGTGAAACAGAAGCCACTTGGCCCTCAAAGACTGCTGAACTTCTAATTCAACTCCACATTCCCACTTTGTTCCTGTTTCCCTTTATTTATTTCTGTCTGCCTGATCATCCACCTGAGTTCTGAATGAACTCAGTGACTGAACCTCCAGAGTCCTCTGCGTCAGGGGACTGAAAAGCTTCACTACCCCTCTGAATGTGCCAAGGAGCCTTTGTCTGCTCGTCCAATCAGCAGGAAGGATCACTGACATTGATAGTTTCACTCTCCACAGGTGCCACCTGACCAGCTGGGTTTTTCCAGCACATGCTGTTTTTGCTCCCGATGTGGAACATCTACAGCTTTTGCTCCTCCAGTACATCCCCAGTCTGGTTATAGTTGATCAGAAAATGGCCTCAGGTCTATCTTACATAGAACATAAAACCCAGAATACACTGCAACACAGGACAGATGCTTCAGCCCACGATGCTGCACCAAACTTTTAACCTACTCTAATATCAATCTAACCTTTCCCTCCTACACAGCCCTTCATTTTTCTATCATCCGTGTGCCTTTCTAAGAGTTTAATAAATGCCCCGAATACATCTGCCTCTGCCACCATCCCTGGCAGGAAATTCCACACACTCACCACTGTGTATAAAAAAACTACCTCTGACCTCCTCCCTATATTTTCCTCCAGTCGCCTTAAAATCATGCCCCTTCATGTTAGCCATTTCAGCCCTTTTCAGGACTTTCTCCCATTTCAGAAGGTCTCTGGCTGTCCACTCGAACTATGGTTATTATCATCTTGTATAATTCCGTCAAGTTGCCTCTCATCATACTTTGCTCCAAAGAGGAAATCCCTACCTTTATAAAACATATTCCACTGCAATTCCATTTACAATTCAAATACTGAATTCTTCAGTCAGTGAAACAAGGAACGTAATCATTTCAAAGATATACTTCTTGAGCCATTAAACACTATATAACTTAAACAACTCAGGAACTGCTGAAGTTAAAAGTAGATTTTATACTACATGTTGAGAAACTATAGCATTTGTAAATCTAAAATAGAAACAGAAAGTGCTGGAGATACATCCAGAGAGAGAGAAAAACTCCTTTATCAACACTAAAAATGACAATGTTTTGCATTGCAGAGAAGGGAATGGGTGAAGAAAACAAAAGGCACGATGTGTGATAGAGAGGAGATCAGGAAAAACAAGTGGTGGTGCTGGCTCAGCTACAGTGATGAAAGGTTGTGAAGAAAAGGAGATGAAAATGCAAAGGAAATGAATGAAAACACAGGAAAATAATCAAAAATACCAGATGCTGGAACTGTAAAATATGTACTTGAGAAGCAAAAAGCTGCAAATTCTCCATATCTGAAACAAAAACAGAAAATAAACACAAGAGATTATTCAGACACTGTAAATCTCAGCAGTCCCTCCATTGATGTAGCCTAACTTGCTGAATTCCTCCAGCATTTTGTCAATGTTGCTCAGAAACAGAAAATACTCTCAGCAGGTCAGGCAGCATCCGCAGAGAGGGAAACAGTCACGGATTTTGGTCAATGGCTCCCCAACTGGACTGTTTCATTTTTAGTAGTATTACATTATGTCTGGATTCCTTCTGACTTTCAAAGAATATATGAAAACACTTACACAAGAAAATCTGCAGTTGCTGGAAATCCTGAGCAACACACAAAATGCTGGAGGATCTCAGCAGAAGGGTCTTGGCACGAAATGTCAACTATTTACTCTTTTCCATAAATGCTACCTGGCCTGCTGCATTCCTCCAACATTTTATATGAAAACACTTCTCTTAAACTAGAACTACCAGTTTTGAACTGAGGAGAAAATCTTTTCTTTAAATTCCTCCCCGACCCCCACTCAATTCCAGAACACCGCTGTAAAAGTCAAATGATATCCATGTAGCTTAGTCCTTACTTTCAATTTGTTCTTTATTCAATATGCTATTAAACTTTGACGAATACCCTTTAAAATTAGGCAGATTAATGACTGGAACATTGGATTTTCAGTCAATCATTCAGCTGGCTGGACCCAATGAATTCATTTTCTCTGCTGCTATCTCATCAGAAAACAGGGTACAGGCAATTGTTAATCTATTGATAGTGATTTCATTCATAATATCATGGTCTTTACTCAAAAAAACTGCCAGTTCAACACATTTGAAATGCAAAGACTCAGATTGATACCAGACTGTAGCTCCACAAGGAGAAAAATAATAGACATAAAATTCCAGCTTTGACCGTAAGACCATAAGATATAAGGGCAGAACTAGGCCATTTGGCCCATCAAGTCTGCTCCACCATTTCATCATGGCTGATCCAATTTTTCTCTCAGCCCCAGTCTCCTCCCCGTATCCCCTCATGCCCTGACCAATCAAGAATCTATCAACTTCTGCCTTAAATATACATAAAGACTTGGCCTCCACAGCTGCCTGTCGCTAAGAATTCCACAGATTCACCACTTTCTGGCTAAAGAAATTCCTCCTCATTTCTGTTCTAAAAGGATGTATTCTGAGGCCATGTTCTCTGGTCTTGAACTTTCCCGCTACATCCCATTCACATCCACTCTGTCAAGGCTTTTCACCGTTTGATGGGTTTCAATAAGGTCACTCCTCATTCTTCTGAATTCCAGTGAATAAAGGCCCAGAACCATCAAATGTTCTTCATATGACAGGCCATTCATTTTCATGAACCTCCTTTGAACGCTCTCTAATTTCAGCACATCCTTTCCAAGGGGCCCAAGACTGCTCACAATGTTTCAAGTAAGGCCTCACCAGTGCTTTATGAAGTCTCAGCATTACATCCTTGCATTTATATTCTATCCTCTTGAAATGAAAGCTAACATTGCATTTGCATTCATCACCACAAATTCAACATGCAAATTAACCTTTAGGGAATCCTGCACAAGGACTCCCAAGTCCCGTTGAGCCTCAGTTTTTTTAAATATTTTCTCTACACTTAGAAAACAGTCAACTCTTTCACTTCTTCTACCATAGTGCATGACTATACAATTCCCAACACAGTATTCCATCTGTCATTTCTTTGCCCATTCTTCTAATCTGTTTAAGTCCTTCTGTTGCCTCTCTACTTCCTCAAACTGCTTGCCCCTCCACCTATCTTCATTTTGTCTACAAACTTTACAACAAAGCTATTAAGCCCATTATCTAAATCATTGACATATAACGTAAAAAGAGTAAATCCCATCACAGACCCCTGTGGAACACCACCAGTTGTCGGCAGCAAAACAGAAAAAGCTCCCTTTATTCCCACTCTTTGCTTCCTGCCGATCAGCCACTGTTTTATCCATGTTAAAACCTTTCCTGTAATACCATGGGCTGTTAGCTTGTTAAGCAGCCTCATGTGTGATATCTTGTCAAAGGCCTTCTGAAAATCCAAGTACGCAAGATCAACCAATTCTCTTTTGTATAATCAGCTTGTTATTTCTTCAAAGAATTCCAATGTGTTGACGACAGTCTACTCTATCATGGGCCTCCAAGTATCTTGAGACCTCATCCTTAATAATGGACTCTAACATCTTCCCAACCACTGAGGTCAGTCCAACTGGAGTATAGCTTCCTTTTCTCTGCCTCTTGTCCTTCTTAAAGAGTGGAGTGACTTTTGCAATTTTTTAGTTTTCCAGAAGCATTCTAGAATCTCGTGATTCTTGAAAGATTATTACTAATGCCTACATAACCTCTTTAGCCACCTCTTTCAGAACCCTGGGGTGTGTGCCAGGTGACTTGTCTACGATCCCAAGAAGTTTCCCAAGAAGCTACTCTCTAGTTATGGTAACTTCACACACTTCATGCCCCCTGACACCTGGAACTTCCACCATACTGCTAATGTCTTCCACAGTGAAGACTGATACAAAATACTTATTTAGTTCATCCACAATTTCATTGTGTCCCATTACTACCACTCTAGAATCATTTTCCAACAGTTTAATATCCACTCTTGCTATTCTTTTACAGATTAAGTTTCTGAAGAAACCTTTGGTACACCCTGTAATACTATTGGCTAGCTTTCCATCTTTACCTCCCTAATGACCTTTTTAGTTTCCTTCTGTTGGTTTTTAAAGGCTTGCCAATCCTCTAACTACCCACCAATTTTTGCTCTACTATACGCCCTCTCTTTGGCTTTTATGTTGGTTTTGACTTCTTGTTAGCCACAATTAGGTCATCTTTCCTTTAGAATACTTCTTCCTCTTTGGGATGTATATATCCTATGCCTTCTGAGTTGCTTCCAGAAATTCCAGACATTCCTGCTCTGCCATCATCCCTGCCAGTGTTCTTTTCCAATCAATTCTGGCCAACTCTTATCTCATGCCTCTGTAATTCCCTTTACTCCACTGTAATACTGATACATCTGCCTTTAGCTTCTTCTCAGATTTCAGGGTGAATTTGATCATATTCACTTCCCTTAAGGGTTCTTTTAGCTTAAGCTTCCTAATCAATTCTGGTTCATTGCACAACACCCAATCCTTAGTGATTAGAATAGCTGATCCTTTAGTGGGTTCATTCATGAGCTGTGCTAAAAAGCCATCTTGTAGGCACCCTAGAAATCCCCCCTCCTGAAATCTAGCACCAATCTAATTTTCCCAGTGTACCTGTATATTGAAGTCCCCTCTTACTTTCGTAACGTTGCCCATTTGGTATGTATTTTCTTTCTCCCATTGTAATTTGAAGGCCACATCCTTACTACTGTTTAGGGGTCTGTATACAACTCCCATCAGGGTCTTTTTACCCTTGCAGTTCCTTATCTCTATCACAATCATTCAACACCTTCAGACCCTATGTCACCTCTTCCTAATAATAAGATATCATTTTTTTACCAACAGGGCAATGCTGCCCCTCTGCCTTCCAGCCTGTCTTTTTGATACAATGTGTATCCTTGGACATCAAGCTCCCAGCTATAATCTTCTTTCAGCCATGATTCAGTGATGTCTACAACAACATAGCTGCCAATTTGCAACTGTGCTGCAAGTTCATCTACCTTATTCCATATACTATGCATATTCAAATACAACACTTTCAGAACTGTGAGCTTCCGTTTATTTTGGCTTCTGCCCCCTTTTTCCAGTCCTGATGAAGGGTCCCAGCCTGAAATGTCAACTGTTCATTCCCCCCCCCCATAGATGCTGACAGACCTGCTAAGTTCCTCCAGCATTTTGTGTGTGTTGTTCACCAGTGTCATAAAATGCCAAATTCAGAGGGACCCCATTACTACCTGTTCAGAATATTTGGCAAAGTTTTCCAGTTTTCTCTTCCCCAATGCCATGTATTTATAACCAATTGGAAATAACAACTCTACCTCACTGACAATCAACACTGACACACCTCAGGGATGTGTGCTTAGCCCACTGCTCTATTTTCTCTATACCCATGACTGTGTGGTTAGGCACAGCTCAAACTGCATCTGCAAATTTGCTTATGATACAACCATTGTTGGCAGAGTCTCAGTTGGTGCTGTGCAGGAGTACAGGTGCAAGATATACCAACTGGTTGAGTGGCGTCACAGCAACAACCTTGCACTCAATATCAGTAAGATCAAGGAAATGTTTGTAGACTTCAGAAAGGGTAAAATGAGGGAACACACACCATTCCGCATAAAGGGATCAAACACGAGGAGAGCGAACAATTTCAAGTTCCTGGGTCACAATATTTCTGAGGACCTAACCAGGACCCAACATGTCAATGCAGCTATAAAGAAGGCAAGACAGCGACTATATTTCATTTGGATTTTCAGGAGATCTGACATGTCACCAAATGTACCGTGGTGAGCATTCCAACTGTTTGCATCTCTGTCTGATATGGGGGTGGGGGGGGTGCTACTGTATAGGATCAAAATGAGCTACAGGGAGTTGTAAAATTAGACAGCTGTATCACTATCCTCCATTGTGTCTAGGACATCTTCAGGGAGCTGTTCCTCAAAAAGGTGACATCCATCATTAAGGACCTCCACCACCAAGGACGTGTCCTCTTCTCATTGCTACCATCAGGAAGGTACAGGAGCCTGAAGGCACACACTAAGGAACAGCTTCTAACCCTCTTCCATGCAATTACTGAATGGACATTGAGCCCATGAACACTACCTCACCACTCTTCTTTAAATTTCCTACTTTTTACACTACTTATTTAATTAACTATTAGATACACACACACACACACACACACAGTGTGGCATGTGGCCAAATGGTTAAGGCATCGGTCTAGTGATCTGAAGTATCGCTAGTTCGAGCCTTAGCTGAGGGAGCGCGTTGTGTCCTTGAGCAAGACACTTAACCACTCATTGCTCTGCAACAACACTGGTGCCAAGCTGTATGGGTCCTAATGCCCTTCCCTTGGACAACATTGGTGGTGTGGAGAAGGCACACACACACACACACACACACACACACACACACACACACACACACACACTCCTCAGGTTACATATCAATTCCGTCCCTGAGTCCGTCTTTAAGTCAGATTTGTACGTAAGTCGGAACAAGTACATCCGGTATTATTTAGCGTCAATTTGTAAAACGTTTGTCTTTTTAGGCAAAAAAAATATTTTACCTTTTAGGCAAATATTTTATCTTTCTAGGCATATAAAATAATTAAGAAACATATGTATTCCAATAATTAAACAGCTGTGTTGCTTAGTAATGTAGCTTTTATCAGGGCAGGGCATTTCACATGATCCATTATTCTCACTTTATCTGTTATCCTTTAAAATTGTTCCGATCGTTGGCTGACTGTAGCCTAATGCTTTTCCAATGACCGATGGCATTTCACCTCTTTCCAAACGCTTTATTATTTCCACTTTATTTTCAAACTCGTTTGCTTCCCGTCAATGGAACAGAAACACTGTGGGCAGCAGGTCCCGAGCTGCACCAGCTCCCGAGGTCCACTGGGTCCTAAGGACCACCACACTGAATTCCCTGGGTCCTAAACTCCACCGCACTGAGATAGGTTAAATGGGACAAGTGGGGGTTGTGCTGGGTTTGGGTATTTGATCCTCCACAATATTCCGCGTGGATATTTAAACTGGAGATGGCAGTGTTTTTTTTTACGAGGTCAAGTTACGAACTCGACATCAACCCAGCACGGATGGTACAGGAGTCACTGGATCGACATCAACCCGGCACGGGAGCAGTCTGTCACTGGATCGAAGTCGCTGATCTGACTGCGCCACCAGCCAACCAGAACGGGGGGGAGGGTGGGGTCAGGGTGAATCTTACTAAGAAAAATTTAAGCCAAATACAAAGTTAAACACTCAACACAATGTCAATGGCAACGACTTAAAAACTTAAAATGGCAGATGGCGTCGCGATCTGACTTAAAGTGCCGGACGGCGTTCTCCTTCCTTGGTTCGTAAGTATGAGTTGTCCGTAAGTTGGAAGTTCGTAACTCGGGGACTACACACACACACACACACAGTATATACACTATAATTCACAGTTTTCTCTTTCCCTCTGTTATTATGTATTGCATTGTATTGCTGTCGCAAAGTTAACAGATTTCACAACATTTGCCAGTGATATTAAACCTGATTCTAATTCTGACTAACTTTGTTAGCATTGCCCTCCTGATCACAATTCACTGTACAAAGTTGCTCATGTTTCCTCTTGTCTTATTACCAGTTCTGGTTCACTGATGTCTTTCATAGAGTTATAGAGCATTACAGCACAGAAACAGGCCCTTTTGGCCCAACTAGTTTGTGCCAGCCTGGTCCTCTGCCTCGTTTCATCTACCTACCCCCAGACCATAGCCCTCCATATCTCTCTCATTTTCCTCTCTCTTTTACCTTTATAAAATCTCCCTTCATTCTCCTATGCTTCAGTGCATAAAATTCTAACCTATTCTGTCTTTCCCTAAAGCTCCCATATTCCCCATCTTCTCCATCCCAGCAAAATCCTTGTCAATTTTCTCTGCACTCTTACTGATATCTCTCCTGTAGTTTGATGGCCAGAAATCTAAATTCAGCCTCACCATCGTATACAGCTCGAACATCACATCCCAACACCTGTATTCAATGCTTTGGTTTATCAAGGTCAACGTGCTCTCTTTATGACTTTATCGACCTGTGATGCCACTTTCAAGGAGGATGGATCTGTATTCCCAAATCACCATTCAGCCAAGGAAATTTCCCATCTTGATCCATTCTGTCTAGGCCCATCAAAATGGCCGACTCCTCAGGCCAGAGACAATTGAGTATGGAAACTCCAATGCACAAGAACACAAGATTCTATAGAGAGCAGTAGACTCAGCAGTTCCATTACAGATACAGTTCTCCCCACTACTGAGGATAGCTACAAGAGACAATGTGCCAGGAAGGTAACATCTATCTCAGAACCATACCCTCTTTTCAGAGCATATGAGTACTCAAGACCCACACCTCAAGGGAAGATTCCTCCCCACTGCCATCAAGTTCTTGAACTGATCTGATTTGCCCAAACATCACCTCAGATGGTATTTCTTTTTCTCGCACAACTTGTGCTGATATCATTAACGTCTGTCATGTAACTTATGTTTGTCAGGCACTTCGCTGTTGCTGCTGTACGAAGCTAATTTTCATGCCACTTACACTCTATGTTTGTATTTCTTTGACAATAAACTCGAGCTAGAATTAGAAATTTACGTTACATAAAGCTAGGATTAGTCATAGAGCTGTACAGCACAGAAACAGGCCTTAAGGCCCAGCAAGTCCACGCCCACAGCCCACAAATATTTTTTTAAAAAATGTAAATCTAAGCAAATATCAAACCTACACTTACTAAAGCTCCTTATTTACCAGACACCTAGAAGAATAAGGAAAAGCCAATTCCACTCAGCTGAGAGAAAGGAATGTATGGAGATGATGAGAGGCATCAGCCAAAATTGTCAACCACCCACTTCCCTCCATAGATGCTGGCTGAAGTGCTGAGTTCCTCCAGCACTTTGAGTGTGTGTTGTATTGGAATGATAATGATCTGTTAAAGACCACACTATAATCTATATATATTTTATTTTATTTCGTTCTATAAATGATAAACTAGGTTCCATAAATTTTTATCATTTTTACAGTATTGAATGGCTGAGTGGAGATACATCTCTACCAAAGGAGGGGTAAGGCACGCCTTCCCTCCACTAGCCTACAGACCACCCTTAGGTAAGGCGTAGCACGTGCTTATCCCCCGATCAGGGTGATGTGAAGCCATGGGAACAGGTGATGAATGGTATGAGCAGCCGGTGCATATCACAAGTCCTGGTGATGCAACCACTGACACCAGGCAGACAATCTCTGAAGAGTATTGATAATGACTGGGGTCACCTGTCTTGTAAAGACACTGCCCAGAAGGCTGCAATGACAAACCACTTCTGCAGAATAATTTGTCAAGAACAATCTTGGCCAAGGGACCATGATTAACTACATTATACAACACCACACATAATGAATGAATGATGGTGATTTACAACATTAGGCAGGTTCACTTGGCCATTTTACCTGTGCCATCTCTTCGATAGTGCCGTTCAATAAGTTCTGTATCTCTGCATGCTCCATGCACCACAGGAAACATATCTCATCCTTGTAAAGGGTCCATGTCCATTTCACATTAGAGGGTATAGAAGATGGCTCCTCATTTCTATTGAAACAAAGCTATTCCAGGAATGTTCTCTGACAATACCAGGAGTTCCCAATCTGAGGTCCATGGACCCCTTGCTTAATTTTATTGGTCCATGGCATAAAAAAGTGTTGGGAAGCTCTGGACTACATACACATGGATGTAACTACGGAGAGTGCAACCTGTACCTTAAAGTTCTGCAATGTGCGTGTGTCCTAGTGTCTAGACTTCCATTACTTAAAAATTAAATTCCATTTATTGTTGCCAAGGAAAATTTGTCATTGCCATAAAAGAATAAAATTTTAAAACTGGATAAATGGGCATCTGTTTCATTGCTGTAATGCTCGGTTTGAATTCTGGAAGCACTAGAGAAGGGGCAGAGATGATTTACAAGGATGCTGCCTGCCTTATGAGGAAAGGTTGAGTAAGCTAGGGCTTTTTTCTTTGGATTGAAGGGGGATGACAGACGAATGCATAGGGGCGTACAAAATGAGAAGAAGCATTGATAGCGTGGGCAGCCAGAGATTGGTAATAGATAATGGATAATACAAGACAGCATAATTTTAAGGTGATTGGAGGGATTTATAGGGGAGAAATAAGAGATAAATTTTGTTTTACACAGAGAGTGGTAAATGCATAGAACGCGCAGCTGGGATTGGTGGTTGGTGCAGATACATTAGGGATCTTTAATACTACTTAGAAGGTACTTAAAGAAAGAAAAATGGAGGGCTAGATGGAAGGGAAGGGAAGGGTTAGATTGATCTTGGTGGTGGTTAAAAGGTCAGCACAACGTATAGGGCCAAAGAGCCTGTACTGTGCTGTTCTATTTTCTATAAATTCATACACAAAGTTTCTGATCATCATTCACATTTTATTCTTTGTAGAAAATGGATTCCATGGCACAGAAAAAAAAGTTGCCACTAAGCAATTTACTTTGTCAGCTTATATTCTTCCATTAATAAAAAAATCAAATAGTCCATGTTTTTCTTAGGAAAATATTTGTCCAACTACCTTCAAAAGTGCAGCCAGATCCTCAAGTTCCTGCACCACTTCAGCAAGAAAGGAGCACTTCACACGAAACCCCTTATTTCACTGTTTTCAATAAGCGTGCCACAGTTTTTTTTAGTTACACAACCTGCCGTGTTTACAAGCTGTGTCAGCTGCCTGGTATTCCTGAAAGTCGGCTGAACACACACCTGAACACCTGGAAGAATTCATGCTTCCAGCAAACATGCCTCAGGAATCTAATTGGAAACATTCCGGCGAGTGGGATTTTATTATTTTTGGATTAAACTTAAAACTAATGGGAGTTTGATATTCAAAACCAGGTTGTGGACATTTCCTTTCTGTTTCTCCCCTGCATTTAATTCCACCGATGGAGGCCGCAAAAAGGGTGGCCTCCTCCACAGGGAGGAGAATTTCCACCCAACTCTGAAGGTTATTCCACCAGTGTGATGGATGGATTGATAAATTCATAAACCGGGAAGGCTGCAGATCTTTATTTGTTAACTTATGGAACTATTGCATCTCTGAAGGAGCCAGAATGCTGTGAGAGAAGAGGAAGGGGAGTTTTTCCCCTTAGCTTTATGAAATTGGTATTATTATCATTTTTAAAGTATAGCCTGGTAGCAAATAAAGTCCCAAACTGTGCATCATGTGATACTAATAACAGGTTAGTTAGAAATTCCTCACCCTGCTTTAAACAGAATCATTAAGTCATTTAATTTTCCAAGCTAACCTCTGTTAAAATAGCATGAAAGGAGATTTTAGATTAAAGCATTAATGTGCTCAGAATTTAAAAATCCAGCAAAAGGAATCAAGACTTAGAGAGGATCAAAACAGAACGGGGAAGCATTTGTTTTATCCCTTCAAAAACAATCCCTCAAAGCCTTCCTGGGAACTACAAAGTGCACACCAGAAGCGAGATAGAAGGTTCAACGTTTTTCTGGGTGAGGGACAATATGAATGCTCAACGGGAATGGTCAAAGGCATCTACCCCTGCCATTTTGATCCCCCCCCCCCAAGTCAACAAGGCAGAGTATACAGAAAGAGCAAGAACCATCACACTCAGGAACTGTTCAAACCCCGCAATTATTGCACCTCATTTGTCTAACTGCACTGCACTTTATCTGTAATTGCACAATGGTATTTTGGTTTCTGCTTTCTTTTTAAAATCCTGATGTGTTTATGTACAGAATGACCTGTCTGGACGGTATACTAAACAAGAGCATTTCACTGATTCTCAACACAGATGATGATAAGAACATTGGCCATGGGACATAGGAGCAGAATTAGGCTATCTGGCCCATCGAGTCTGCTCCGTCACTGAATCATGGCTGATCCTTTATTTTTCTCCTTCTCAATCCCACTCCCCAGCCCTCTCCCCGTAACTTTAGATGCCATGTCCAATCAAGAACCTATCAGTCTCTGCCTTAAATACATCCAACGGCCCGGCCTCCACAGCTACACGTGGCAACAAATTCCACAAATTCACCACCCTTTGGCGAAAGAAATTTCTCCGCATCTGTTTTGAAAGGGCGCCCCTCTATCCTGAGTCTGTATCCTCTTGTCCTAGACTCTCCCAGCATGGAAAACATCCTTTCCACATCTACTCTGTCTAGGCTTTTCAACATACGAAAGGTTTCAATGAAATACCCCCTTATCCTTCTAAATTCCAGCAAGTACAAACCCAGAGCCATCAAACGCTCCTCATATGATAACCCTTTCATTCCTGGAATCATCCTTGTGAACCCCCTCTGGACCCTCTCCAATACCAACACTTCTTTTCTAAGATGAGGGGCCCAAAACTGTTCACAATACTCAAGGTGAGGCCTCACCAGTGCCTTATAAAGCCTCAGCATCACATCCTTGCTGTGATAATAATGAAGCAATTGTTATCATCATTATCATGTTCCATGTCATATAACATGGACAAACATGATTGTTCTTGGCAAATTTTCTGCAGAAATGGTTTGCCATTGCCTTCTACTGGGTAGTGTATCAACAAGTCTGGTGACCCCAGCCGTTAGCAATACTCTTCAGAGATAGTCTGCCTGGCGTCAATGGTCACATAACCAGAACTTTGTGACGTGCACCAATTGCTCATGGGATAATCCACCAGCTGTTCCCACGGCTTCACGGGACCCTGCCTAAGGGCGGCTAAGTAGGTTCTAAGTGGCAGACGGAATCCAGTGTTGGGAAATGTATGATAAAGCATTTTGGTCAAAGGAACAATAATGCAGGCTATTATCTAAATGGGGAGAAGGTTCAAACATCAGAAGTACAGAGGGACTCAGGAACCCTCATGCAAGGCTCCAAGAAGGTTAGTTTGCAGTTTGAGTCTGTGGTAAAGAAGGCAAATGCAATGTTGGCATTTATTTCAAGGGGAATAGAATATAAAAACAAGGAGATAATGCTGAAGATCTATAAAACACTAGTCAGGCCGTACTGGGAGGATTGTCAGCAGTTTTGGGTTCCATATCTCAGAAAGGATGTGTTGTCATTGGAGAGAGTCCAGAGGAGGTTCACGAGGATGATTCCGGGAATGAAGTGGTTAACATATGAGGAGCATCTGGCATCTTTGGGCCTGTACTCACTGGAATTTAGAAGAATGCACGGGGATCTCATTGAAACCTACTGAATGTTGAAAGGACTAGATATGGCGATAATGGATCAAGGCGAAGTAGGTTACCTGTGAAGAATAGAAACAGGAAGTATGACTGTGAGGCCAGTGTTCTGTGAGTGTCGGATGTGGGATGTCCAAGAGACTCCCAGCCTCCCGGACAGCCACATCTGCACCAGGTGCATCGAGTTGCAGCTCCTTAGGGACCGCATTAGCGAACTGGAGCTGCAGTTCGATGACCTTCATCTGGTCAGAGAAAGTGAAGAGGTGATAGAGAGGAGCTATAGGCAGGTAGTCATACCGGGGCCTTGGGAGACAGGTAAGTGGGCAACAGTCAGGAGAGGGAAGGGCAGGAGTCAGATACTAAGAGAGTACTCCTCTGGTTGTCCGCTTAACAATAAATACTCCTGTTTGAGTACTGTTGGGGGAACAGCCTAGCTGGGGAAAGCAAAAGTGGCCGTGCTTCTGGCACAGAGTCTGGCCCCGTGACTCAGAAGAGTAGGGAAAGGAAGAGGATGGCAGCAATGATAGGGGACTCTACAGCTAGGGGGTCAGACAGGCGATTTTGTTGTTACAGGAAAGAAACACGGTTGGTAGTTTGCCTCCCAGGTGCCAGGGTCTGGGATGTTTCTGATCGCGTCCATGATATTCTGGAGTGGGAAGGTGAACAGCCAGAGCTTATGGTACATATTGGTACAAATGACATAGGTAGGAAAAGAGAGGAGGTCCTGAAAACAGACGTCAGGGAGTTAGGAAGGAAGTTGAGAAGCAGGACCTCAAGGTAGTAATCTTGGGATTATTGCATGTGTCACATGACAGTGAGTATAGGAATAGAGTAAGGTGGAGGATAAATGCGTGGGTGAGGGATTGGAGTGGGGACAGGGATTCAGATTTCTGGATCATTGTGACCTCTGTTGGGGCAGGTGTGACCTGTACAAAAAGGGTTGCACTTGAATCCAAGGGGGACCAATATCCTGGTAGGAAGGTTTGCTCAGGCTATTGGGGAGAGTTTAAACTAGAATTGCTGGGGGGTGGGAACTGTACTGAAGAGACAGAGGAAAGGACATTTGGCTCACAAATAGAGAAAGCTTGGAGACAGTGCAAGAGGGAGGATAGGCAGATGATAGAGAAGGGATGCACTCAGACCAATAGTTTGAGATGTGTCTATTTGATTGCAAAAAGCATAATGAACGAAGCAGATGAGCTTAGAATGTGGATCAGTACTTAAAGCTATGATGTTGTGGTCATTACAGAGACGTGGATGGCCCAGGGGCAGGAATGGTTACTTAGAGTGCCGGGCTTTAGAGGTTTCAGAAAGGACAGTGAGGGAGGCAAAAGAGGTGGAGGCGTGGCACTGTTGATCAGAGATAGTGTCACGGCTGCAGAAAAGGAGGAAGTCATGGAGGGATTGTCTACTGAGTCTCTGTGGCTGGAAGTTAGAAACAAGAAGGGGTGAATAACTCTATTGGGTATTTTTTATAGAGCACCCAATAGTAACAGGGAAACCGAGGAGCAGATAGGGAGATAGATTTTGGAAAGGTGCAATATTAGCAGGGTTGTTGTGGTTGGAGATCTTAATTTCCCATATATAGATTGACATGTTCTGGTCAAGTGCCAGATCTCTCAGTGGAAGAGCATTTTGGAGATAATGATCACAATTCTGTCTCCTTTACCATAGCATTCGACAGGGATAGGAACAGACAAGTTAGGGAAGTGTTTAATTGGAGTAAGGGGAAACATGAAGCTATCAGGCAGGAATTTGGAAGCATAAATTGGGAACAGATGTTCTCAGTGAAATGTACGGCAGAAATGTAACAAATGTTCAGGGGATATTTGCCTGGTGTTCTGCATAGGTACAGAACAATGAGACAGCAATGAGACAGGGAAAGATGGGAAAGTACAGAAATCATGGTGTACAAAGGCTGTTGAAAATCTAGTCAAGAAGAAAAGCTTACAAAAGGTTAAAAAAAAGGTAATGATAGAGATCTAGAAAATTATAAGGCTAGCAGGAAGGAGTTTAAGAATGAAATTAGGAGAGCCAGAATGGGCCATGAGAAGGCCTTGGCAAAAAGCAGGATTAAGGAAAACCCTAAGGCATTGTACAAGTATGTGAAGAGCAAGAGGATAAGATGTGAGAGAATAGGACCAATCAACTGTGACAGTGGAAATGTGTGTACGGAACCGAAGGAGATAGTAGAGATACCTAACACAGTATTCACTATGGAAAAGGATCTTGGCTATTGTAGGGATAATTTGCAGTGAATTAAAAAGCTTGAGCATATAGACATTAAGAAAGAAGATGTGCTGGAACTTTTGGAATGCAAAATAATTCTGCTCCTATGTCTTATGGTTCTATACTTAGTCCAAAAATAAAGCAATAAACAAATAAAAAGTCATTAGTACGTTAATTCTTAATCATTAACTGGTTTCGCTTTACATTAGAACAGTACAGGCTACAATGTTCTGCTGAGCTTTTGACCAACTCTAAAATCAGTCTAACCCTTCCCTCCCACATAGCCCTCCAATGATACTGTTAAACCGTAAGACATAGAAGTATAATTAGACCATTTGGCCCATCACGTCTGCTCTGCCTTTCCAAAATAGGAAATTTATTATCCTGCCTCCTCCTCATAACCTTTGGAGGCTTTATTAATCAAGAATATATCACCATCCACTTTAAATATACCTTCCACACCCAAATGTGGCAATGAATTCCAAGGATTAACCATTGTCTGGCTAAATTAAACCTTCGCATCTCTGTTCCAAAGGGATGTCCTTGTGTTCTGAGACTGTACCCTTTGGTCCTTGACTCCCCCACCATGAGAAACAATCTCTCCATGTCCACTCTATCTTACCCTTTCAACATTCAACAGGTTTCAGTGAGATCCCCTTCTCTTTCTTCTAAACTCCAGTGAGTACAAAGTCCAAGTGATCAAACGTTCCTCGTACATTAACCCTTTCATTCCTGGGATCATCATTTCAGCAATGTTCTTCCATAATTTCTGTTATTTTGTCATTACTACAGTGCCAGTTCCTGTGGTCTTGCCACGTGTAGGCCAAGATCAACAATGCCATGAGTGGCATTGTGGTTAGCACAACGCTCTACAGTACCTGCAAACTGGGTTCAATTCCCACCACTGTCTGTAATGTTTTGTATGTTCTCCCTGTGACAGCATGAGATTCCTCTGGGTGCTCCAGGTTCCTCACACTGTCCAAAGACACGCCTGTTGGTATGTTAATTGGTCCTTGCAAATTGTCCCATGATTAGGCAGGGCTTGCTGTTCAACGCGGCTCAAAGGGCTGGAAGGGCCTAGTTCGAGCCTGCCTCGACCTCACTTCCTTTCCCAGCAGCTGATGAACACCTGGAATTACTGTGGACTCCAAATCCAACTGCATGAGGAAGGTGACACTTGAAGAAGGGCCAACACTACGTTCTCAGCAAGGCAGGGGAAAGGCAATAATGTGGCCCCACTGGAACCACCCACATCCCAAGAACAAACAAAATCAACTGCCACAAATCTGCATCTCCTCTGCCTCCAGTGTAACCACAGTATTGTATCTGAGGGAAAAAAACACAATGTGAGATCACCATGCACACTGGAGCAGAGTGACACAACATCCTTCCTTTACCAGGCAGAAAAATTATTTTCTTCACTTCAAGAGAAATGCTGCAATTTCATTTTAAATTTTCTCCTCATCTTGAAATGACATTGCTCACACTCGGTGCTGATTTGTGATAGATTGGGGCAGCCTTACAACAGCTCGTGGACTCCCCTCATGTCTAACAGGGGCCGTTTCTGACAGAGCATTCGGAATAGGAAACTCGCCCAACACGAAACATGACAGCATCATGGGTCACCAAGCAGCGAGCAGATATGGAATCCTGAACAAAAAGAAAACTGAATACTGGAAGAACACAACCAGCCAAGCAGCATCAATGCAAGCAAAATGTGTAAGTCGATGCTTCCAGGTATGATCCTGCATCAGGTCTGGGAGGGAATGGGAAAGATTACCAGGCTACAGCATTACAAGTGGGGGAGCAGAATTGTAAGGATGGAATGTGGAGGGATAGGTCAGAAGAGATTTGGAGTAATGTGTGCAGTTTTGGGCCAAGGTCCTTTCAGGTTCTCATAGGGGAGAAGAGATCAGAGTACATTTCCCTCTCTGACACCTTAAATGATTGGATTATCTTATGAGGGAAGTTGGGACAGAGTTAGCTTGAAAGCTCCCACCTAAAACCTCCTAATGGTGTGCATCTCAAATAGCCTCTGACAACCAAGTCCAGCTCCTGGCCTTCACGTGTGGCTTAGCTACTAAGCACAGAGGAACTGGTTCTACTGACTGGAGAAGGGGCAAAGGCAGGCCACTTGTGCCTCAAGACCAGTTGGAAGCTCATCTACAAAAGGAAAACCCTGATCTCAAGCCTCCACTGCCTTACGGCTATAATCAACTCAGCAGAAGGCTTCAGGAGGAAACCCCCAGGGAAAGATCTGGAGCTGGAGTCCCAAAGGCAGTCCTACATTGAGTTCAATGCTGACTGGCAAATCCTGCAATGCTGCTGGTGCTAAATTGTATTGATCTCTGCCATTCCTTTGGATTGATCAGCTACGTAGAGAGGGGGAACTTGCTACATGGGCAACAGCTTGCTCCCCATATCGTACTGCCCTGGCTGGTGTATCAATACAGCTAGGATGCAATATCCATGGTCAACTCCACCCAATGGAGGCCTCCTTTAGACCCCATTTCAAAATCACCAAGGGTGTAAGTAAGGTGGAAGCCAGCTCATTAATCCATCAACGAGGACAGGGGACCATAGGTGGAGACTGTACATTCTTTACACAGTGAGTTATGGACACATGGAACAAACTACCTAGCTGTGTAGCTGAGAGTAGTGCCTTAGAGACTTACAAATCTAAACTCAGTAATTATTTCAACGCACTATGTAAATCGGAATTTGGTAAGCTTGGATGGCCTGTACTTGTCAAAACTTTCTCATGGCGAATCTGTGGAATTCATTGCTACAGATGGCAGTGGAGGCCAAATTATTGGGTATATATAAAGCAGAGGTTGATGGGTCTTGATTAGTATGGGTGTCAAAGTTTATAGAAGAAGGCAGAAGAATAGGGCTGAGAGTGAAGATAAACCAGCCATGATGAAATGGCAGAGAAGGCTCAATGGGTTGAATAACCTAACTCTGCTCCCCTGTCTTATGCTCTTTAACTGGAGAGGCTGCTAGGGGCAGCGGTACCATGACAGGGAGGGTGTTCTATGGAGACAAAACTGGATGGGGAAGTGATGCAAAGGATGAACAAAGAGGGAAGCAGGTGGACAAGTGGAAAATTCCATGTTCATATCTCTGTCCAGTCCCACTCCACTTGTACCTGGTTCCACCTACCCAACATCCCTTCCCCAAATGGTTCCACTTATCACCAACCAGCTTTCCCACTCTCCATTCCTCCATAATCTGGCAACTTTTCCTGTTCTCTTCCAGTCCTGATGTAGGATCTTGACTCAAACCATCGATTTCAATCTTTTGCCTCCACAGATGCTGTTTGACCTTCTGAGAGCTTCCAGAATTCTGTTATATACACTCTTCTAATCTGGAAACTCGTCTGTACATACTTCTCCTCCTCACTTGCACTGGAGTTTCAGCTTGTCTGGTCTATATGCAATTGGAAGTATCCCATTATTACTGCTTCACTCTTGATACCTGTTTGACCATTGAGATCTTCCAGAATTCTAACTCTTTGTGCTAGAGTCCACCACATGCTCTCACTTTTAACAGACATGGAACTCCATCTCGACTGTGAGACCCATACTTTTCCCCAAACGCAGTGAATATTTCGCAATAAACCAAGAGTAATCAAGAATCTTAATACCGAATAAAGACCGAGCCAGGAAGAGTTAAAGGGCATCGTAATACATTGCATTACATTTCCTTACTCAGCCATCTGAGGAACAGAGAATGAATTTTTATTGACAACACTTCAACCGGTGGAGTAATTTTAGGAATTCAGCTGATGAAAATTGCGATCAGTCAGTGGTATCAGGAAATATTTCATAAAAATCTAAATTAGATTAGTCTCGGGAAAGCTCAGACCATGTGCAGTGACCCGTTTCCACAAGATTCTTCACGGCAAGTATGTGATTACAAACAAGAGAAAATCTGCCGATAATGGAAATCCGAGCAACACACACAAAATGCTGGAGGAATTCAACAGGCCAGGCAGCATCTTTGGAAAAGAGCAGAGTCGACATTTCAGGCCGAGACTCTTCGGCAGGACTCAGCCCGAAACATCGACTGTTTACTCTTTTCTATAGATGCCACCTGGCCTGCTGAGTTCTTCCAGCATCTTGTGTGGAAGAGTGCAATTACTTGGGTCTCTGCATCTTCTTCTATTCTTCACTATTACAGCTGCTACAACTCCCACCCGTTACATTTTTTTATATTGCTGATAAAAAAGACATTAAAGTGAATGGAACTCAAGTATTTCCTGGCTGGCTTATGAATACATCTGATTTAGAACACAGAACGTTACAGCACAGTACAGGCCTTTCAGCCCATATTGCAACCTACTCTAAAATTGATCCAACCTTTCCATCGCACATGGCCCTTCATTTTTCTATCATTATCATCCAAGCTCCTATCTAAATATTCCTGTGGACAGGTTTAGTAGAGCTGCTGAGGGTGGTTTAAATTAATACAGTAGGGGGATGGGAACCAATGTGATAGAGCTGAGGATGAGCTAGCAGGTTCAAAAGTAGATGCTGATGTAACGTGAATGTAAGGAAGGACAAGCCAATGATTGGGTACAAATGCAGACAGAGCAAAGAGTTAAATTGTACCACAGAGATAAAATTCGAAAGAGCTAAGAATACAGGACTGAAGATGCTGTATTTAAAAGTGTGTAGCATTCGGAATAAGGTGGACGAGCTTGTGGGACGATTAGAGATTGGTCAATATGACATTGTGGGCATCACTGAGTCATGGCTGAAAGAAGGCCATAGTTGGGAGCTTAGCATCAAAGGATAAACTTTGTATCGAAAGGACAGGCTGGAAGGCATAAGTGATGGCGTAGCTCTGTTGGTGAGAGATGGAATGACATCTTTTTAAAGAGGTGACATAGGGTCAGAGAATGTTGAATCCTCATGGGTGGAGTTAAGAAACTGGAAGGGGTAAAAAAAAAGCCATTATGAGTATCATACATAAGTCTACAAATAGTAGGCAATATGTGGTGTTGAGATTGCAAAGGGAGCTGGAAAAGGTATGTAAGAAGGGTAATGACACAATTGTAACAGGGGACTTCAATATGCAAAGGGATTGGAGCTGAACATAAAGGAACCCTTAGGAGGGAGTGATCATAATATGATTGAATTCATTCTGCAACTTGAGAGGGAGAAGCATAACTCACGTGTATCAGCATCACAATGGAATATAGGGAATTACAGAGGCACGAGAGAGGAGCTTGTCGAGGTGCACTGGATGGGGTACACTGGCAGGGTTGACAGCAGAACAGAGATGACTGAAATTACTGGGAATAATTCACAAGGTGCAGGATAGATATGTCCCCCAGAGGGAGGACAAAAGGCAGGTGAAGGCAGTCATGACTGACAAAGAAAATTAAGGACTGCATAAAAGCCAAGGAAAGGGCATATAGGGTAGAAAAAGTGGATGGGAAGTTGGATGATTGGCAAGATTTTAAAATCCAACAAAAAGCAACTAAAACAGTGAGTGTTGGGGAAGTGCTGAAGTCTATTATTAAGGATGAGATTTCAGGGTGCTTGGAAACTAATGATAAAATAAGTCAGAGTCGGCATTACTTCTGTGAAGGGAAATCTTGCCTGACAAATCTGTCAGAATTCTTCAAAGAAGTAACAAGCAGGGAAGACAAAAGAGAGGCAGTGAATGTCATTTATTTGGATTTTCAGAAGGCATTTGATAAGGTGCCATACATGAGGCTGCTTAACAAGATAAAGTCCTATGGCATAACAGGAAAGATACTGGCATGGACAACGGAATAGCAGACAGGTAGGAGGTACAACAGAGAATAAAAGGAGCTTTTTCTGGTTGGCTGCCAGTGACTGGTGGTGTTCCCCAGGGGTCTGTATTGGGGCCACTACTTTTCACATTGTTTGTCAATGTTTTAGATAATGGAAATGATGGTTTGTGGCAAAGTCTGCGGATGATACACAGTTAAGTGGAGGGGTAGGTAGTGCTGAGGAAGCAATGCGATTGCAGCAGGACTTAGACAAATTGAAAGAATGGGCAAAAAGTTGCAGATGGAATACAGTGTTGGGAAGTGTATGATGATGCATTTTGGTAAAAGGAACAACAGAGCTGGACTATTATCTTAATCAATGGACTACTAGCTATGTCTTATGGTTCAAAAATCATAGGTACAGAGGGACTTAGGAGCCGTCGTGCAAGACTTCTAGAAGGTTAATTTACAGGTGGAGTCTGTGGTAAAGGCAGCAAATGCAATGTTGGCATTTGTTTCAAGAGGAATAGAATATATAAACAAGATAATGCTGAAGCTTTATAAGACACTAGTCATGCCACACTTGGAGTATTGTCAACAGTTTTGGGCCCCATATCTCAGAAAGGATGTATTGTCATTGGAGAGAGTCCAGAGGATGTTCATGAGGATGATTCCAGGAATGAAGGGGTTAACATATGAGGAGCATTTGGCAGCTTTAGGCCTGTACTCACTAGAATTTAAAAGAATCCATAGGGATCTCATTGAAACCTACCGAAAGTTGAAAGGACTAGATAGGGGGAATGTGGAGAGGCTGTTTCCTGTGAAGGGGGTATCCAGAACTAGAGGGCACAGCCTCCAAATTGAGGGGTGACCTTTTAGAACAGAGGTAAGGAGGAATTTTTTATCCAGAGAGTGCTGAAGCTGTGGAATGCTCTGTCACAGACTGCGGTGGAGGCCAAATCAATCATTTAGTTAAGGCAGAAGTTGATTGTTTCCTGATTGGTCAGGGCATCAAAGGATATGGCGAGAAGGTGGCAAGTGTATGGGGTTGAGTGGGATCTGAGAAAAGCCATAATGGAATGGCAAAGGAGACTCAATGGGCTGAATGGCCTATGTCTTGTGGTCCCTAATGTATCTGCCTCTACCACTGCCCTAGCATGACATTCAACACATCCACCACTATGTCCTCTGACATCCTCAATCAGCTTAAAATCACAGCCCTCAAATTAGCAAGAGGATTTATATTCTTTGCTATTTCATAAGCCATCAGTAAAATATAAGCAAATTGCATTGTTTCTCCCCATACCTCACTCTCACTTGTTAATAGATTCCTTGGTACGAATAGTTCAGCTACTTGTTGCTGTTTATCTTATTCTAAAAGAGTTAGGATAATACGAGTTGGCATAATTTTAAGGTCACTGGAGGAAAGTATAGGGGGGAGGCCAGAGGTCGGTATTTTTTGTTAACAGAGTGATGGGTGTACAGAATGCCCTGCCAGAGGTGGTGGTAGATGCAGATATATCAGGGGTATTTAAAAGACTCTTAGAACACCAACCCCACCTGCTCAGGTCTACACGCTCTGCTTAATGCAGTTGTTCCACAAACCCATCAGAACAAGCAGTAAGTATTGTCCTGTGCTGGTCCTGATGCAGGGTCTCGATCTGAAATGTTGACACTTCCTTTCTCCCAGCAGATGCTTCTCGGTCTACTGAGCTCCACCAACAGACTATTTGCTACTCCATATTCCAGCCGCTGCAGCCTATTGCATATCCAGACAACAGCTAATACTGCCCACAGCCAGGAAGAATTATGTTATAAGAACTACTCTTCACCCATTCACAAAAGGTTCACAGATAGTTTTTATTGACCAAAGATTCTTTGGAATCAACAAGGCACGCAAGGCAAATGAGATTAGTGTAGGTTGGCACAGCAAGCATCATGAACACAATGGGCTGAAGGGCCTGTTTTGGTTCTGTAGGACTCTATGAGCACAGTAGCTGATTACCCCACTTTATATTGCCTTGCCCTTCACAGCTCTAATGTAATCAGTAAAGGGCTGAGTGCACAAAACTTGAGGGGCACAGTTTAGGTGAATGCACACAGTCTTTTTCCTAGGGTTGGGAATCCAAGTACAAGGGCATTGGTTTAAAGAGAGAAGAGATTTATTAGGAACCTGAGGTGCAATTCCTTCTCCCAGAGGATGGTCAGTAAATGGAATGAGCTACCAGAGAAAGTGGCGGAGACAGGTACATTAACAAAATTTCAACTATACTTGGATAGGACAGGTTAAGAGCAGGATGCTTAATGGTTTTGGTTCATGGCATAGAAAAGGTTCAGACTTTAGAGTGATATGGGCATCTTTGTTGACATGGACCAGATAAGCAGATAGGACTGTATCTATATTGTATGACTCAATG
Source organism: Hypanus sabinus (assembly GCF_030144855.1). Taxonomy (NCBI): domain Eukaryota; kingdom Metazoa; phylum Chordata; class Chondrichthyes; order Myliobatiformes; family Dasyatidae; genus Hypanus; species Hypanus sabinus. Next base: position 17,986,178 of record NC_082717.1, on the reverse strand, counting down.
ACCACTGAACTCGCAAGTGGTAACTGCTTTTCCACTGATCAGGTAATTTGTGACAGGCATTTCTCACAACAACATCAGGTTCATCCATCTGCATCCTCCAAAATGAAACACTCCTCTCCCCTCTACAGATCATCAGCTCCGTGCTCCAGCCCATCTCTCGTGTTCAGAGCAAATCTTCCTACATGCACAAATTACCACTGGTACTTAGTAACAAGGGAACTGGCAAAGTGTTAACATGACGGCAGCTCACTGCAAACCCCCTTTTCTCCATGAAAACACACGAGAATCAGGCTTGTCGCTGAATATTTATAGCTGACCAAATCAGATCTGCTTGAATATCCTAATCTTTTCTAGATTATGCATGCACATCAGTGTGGGATTTACTGCAGAGCAAATCGAGAGAACATGTATGCTGTTTTACGAGTTTATACACTTGGGTAAATAAGCTAGGGAGAAGGCATTTTGCTATAAGTAGTTTTGCATAAAGTAAATGCAGTTGTTGGTCTCCACCTCACGCTAGAACCTCAACTATAAAAGAACAATAAGGGACCAAGATGCTGCATTTTCTCTGCTTAACTGCCTCAGTACCAGATGCTACACGAGACTGCTCAATTCAACCAAACCGCAATCCAAACTCAGTCCAATTGAGCGTGATCAACCAAATCAAATTGTGAGCTGCTGTAGTCTAGTGCAAACATGATAAATTCAGTGGAGAATTGTTATGTAAGGGAAGCACAATGTTCCTTTATGTTTAAAACAAAACTATTAAGACGAGAGCAAAAATATCAATGTTACAAATGGAGATACAAAAAAATAAATTCATGAAAACCCTCCCCGCCATTGACCATGTCTACATACCACAAGACCATAAGACACAGGAGCAGAATTAGGCCATTTGGCCCATCGAGTCTGCTCCACCATGCAAGCACAGCTGATCCTTTTTGCCCCTCCTCAGTCCCACTCCCCGCCCTTCTCCACGTAATCTTTGATGTCATGTCCAATCAAGAACCTATCAATCTCTGCCTAAAATACACCCAACTAACTGGCCTCCACAGCTGCCTGTGGTAACAAATTACAAATTTCACAAATTCACCACCCTCTTATGAAAGAAATTTCTCCGCATCTCCATTGTAAATTTATCCTGAGGCTGTGTTTCAATGAGACGTTCCCCCCCCCCCACCACACCCTTCTAAATCAGAATCAGGTTCATTATCACCGGCATGTGGTGTAAAATTTGTTAACTTAGCAGCAGTTCAATGCAATACATAATACAGTAGAGAAAAATAAATAAATAAAATTAATACTAATAATAAATAAATTACAGTATACATATATTGACTAGATTTAAAAAGATGCAAAAAACAGAAATACTGTATATTAAAAAAGTGAGGTGGTGTCCAAGGGTTCAATGTCCATTTAGGAATCGGATGACAGAGAGGAAGAAGCTGTTCCTGAATTGCTGAGTGTGTGCCTTCAGGCTTCTGTACCTCCTACCTGATGGTAACAGTGAGAAAAGGGCATGCCTTGGGTGCTAGAGGTTCTTAATAATGGACACTGCCTTTCTGAGACACAGCTCCCTGAAGATATCCTGGGTACTTTGTAGGCTAGTACCCAAAATGCTGACTAGATTTACAACCTTCTGTATCTTCCTTTGGTCCTGTGCAGTAGCCCCTCCATACCAGACAGTGATGCAGCCTGTCAGAATGTTCTCAATGGTACATCTATAGGAGTTTTTGAGTGCATTTGTTGACACAGCAAATCTCTTCAAATTTCTAATGAAGTATAGCCGCTATCTTGCTTTCTTTATAACTACATTGATATGTTGGGACCAGGTTGGATCCTCAGAGATCTTGACACCCAGGAACTTGAAACTGTTCATTCTGTCAACTTCTGATCCCTCTATGAGGATTGGTATGTGTTCCTTTGTCTTACCCTTCCTGAAGTCCACAATCAGCTCTTCCCTCTTACTTGCATTGAGTGCCAGATTGTTGCTGCGGCACCATTCCACCAGTTGGCATATCTCACTCCTGTATGCCCTCTCATCATCACCTGAGATTCTACCAACAATGGTTGTATCGTCAGCAAATTTATAGATGGTATTTGAGCTATGCCCAGCCACATAGTCATGTGTATATAGAGAGTAGAGCAGTGGGCTAAGCACACACCCGAGGTTCGCCAGTGTTGATCATCAGCAAGGAGGATATGTTATCAGCAAGCTGCTTCTGATCTTCTGGTTAGGAAGTCAAGGATCCAATTGCAGAGGGAGGTACAGAGGCCCAGATTCTGTAACTTCTCCATCAGGATTGTGGGAATGATGGTGTTAAATGCTGAGCTATAGTTGATGAACAGCATGCTGACATAGGTGTTCGTGTTGCCCAGGTGGTCTAAAGCCGTGTGAAGAGCCATTGAGATTGAATCTGCCATTGACCTATTGTGGTGATGGGCAAATTGCAATGGGTCCAAGTCCTTGCTGAAGCAGGAGTTCAGTCTTGGCATAACCAACTCTCAAAGCATTTCATCACTGTCGATGTGAGTGCTACCAGGCGATAAGTCATTAAGGCGGCCCACATTATTCTTCTTAGACGCTGATTCTTCTTAGCTTCTTTCCAACTGTGATAAGACTGATGAATGGATCCTGACCCGGATCTGGGCTGTACCTTCCAAATATCCAGACCTGACTTGCACTACTTTACTTTCCCTTTTCTATTTTCTAATTATGATTTATAATTTAAATTTTTATTATATTTACTTTGATTTGTACTTCAGGGAGCGCGAAGTCATCACTGTGATGATTGTATGCTGTAGTATCAATTGCTTGGTGATAATAAAGTAAACTAAGTAACAGTAACAGCATAATTGTTGCCTTTTTGAAGCAAGTGGGAACTTCTATCCATAGCAGTGTAAGGTGAAAATGTCCTTGAATATTCCCACCCGTTGGTTGGCACAGGTATTCAAAGCCTTACCAGAAACTCCATCGGGACCTTCCATCTTGCAATGGTTCACATTCTTTCAACATCAGCCTCTGAGACAGATCGCAGGGGTCATCAAGTGCAGCAGGGATCTTCACAGCTGTAATTGTGTTCTCCCTTTCAAAGTGGGTATAGGAGGTGTTGAGTTCATCTGGTAGTGAAGCACAGTTGCCATTCATGCTATTGGGTTTTGCTTTGTTTAAAGTAATGTCTTGCAGACCCTGCCAGAGTTACCTTGCATCCGATGTCACCTCCAAACTCATTCCAAATTATCTTTTCGCCTTTGAAATAGCCCTCCACAAATCCACAAAATCTACTAAAGTCCTGACGAAGGGTTTCAGCCTGAAACGTCGACAGTGCTTCTCCCTATAGATGCTGTCTGACTTGCTGTGTTCCACCAGCATTTTGTGTGTGTTGCTTGAATTTCCAGCATCCGCAGATTTCCTCGTGTCTCCACAAATCGTACCTGGTTTGTCAGACTTGAATGCTACAGATCTAGCCTTCAGCAGACAGTGCACCTCCTGGTTCATCCACGGCTTTTGGTTTGGGAATGTACAGTAAATCCTCGCTAGTCCACACACTAGTCCACACAGGTTTTAATGAAGTCGGTAACAACTGCAGCATACTCATCCAGGTTCGATGATGAGTCCCTGAATGCAGTCCAGTCCACCGATTCAAAGCAGTCCTGTAAGTCCTCGTGCTTCTCCTTGTCCCCTATTATTGTTTCTCCTGCCTCATTTTCTAGAGGTCCTATATCCACTCTCAACTCTCTTTTATTTTTAACATACTTGCAAAATATTTTACTATCCACTTTGATGTTATTTTCTAGCTTGCTTTCATATTTCATGTTTTCCATTTTAATGATTTTTTTAGTTGCTCTCTGTAGCTATTTAAAAGCTTCCCAATCCTCTATCTTCCCACTAACTTTTGCTTTGTTGTATGCCCTCTCCTTTGCTTTTACAGTTGCTTCCCTTGTCAGCCATGGTTGTGCTATTTTACCATTTGAGTATTTCTTCATTTTTGGAATATATATGTCTTGCACCTTCCTCATTTTTCTCAGAAATGCATACCACTGTTCCTCTACTGACATCTTTGTCAGCAGCACCTTCCAATTTATTTTGGCCAACTCCTCTCTCGTACCACTGTAATTTCCCTTACTCCACTGAAATACTGCTACATCAGACTTTACTTTCTCCCTGTCAAATTTCAAATTGAACTCAGTCATATTGTGAACACTATCCCCTAAGGGTTCTTTTACCTTAAGCTCCCTAATTGCCTCTGGTTCATTACACAACACCCAATCCAGTATAACTGATCCCCTAGTTGGCTCAACAACAAACTGCTCTAAAAAGCCATCTTGGGCATTCAACAAACTCACCCTCTTGAGATCAATTACCAATCTGATTTTCCCCAACCAATCTGCATGTTAAAATCTCCCATGACTACCACAATATTGTCCTTTTGACACACCTTTTCTATTTCCTGTTGTCCACCTTCCAGCCACTGTTGGGAGGTATATAATTGTCATCAATGTTTTTTTACCTTTGCAGTTTCTTAACTCAACCCACAAGGATTCAACATCTTCTGATCCTATGTCACATCTCTCTACTGACTTGATGCCATTCTTTACCACCCCCTCTGCCTACCTTCCCATCCCTCTGATACAAGGTGTAACCTTGGATATTCAGCTCCCAACTAGAACCATTCTTCAGCCAAGATCCGGTGATGGCCACAACATCATACCTGGCAATCTGTAATAGTGCAACAAGATCATCCACCTTATTTCTTATACTATGCTCATTTAGATACAACACCTTGAGAACTGTATTTGCTATCCTTTCTAATTCTGCATCCCTGATGATTTGATACTCAGCATGTTGGCTGCAACCAAATCCCATCACCTGCCTGCCCTTCCTGACAATCTGACTGCACGCTACCTTTACTTTTTACCATCAGTCCTACCCTGAGTCCCTTCACTCCGGTTCCCACCCTCCTGCCAAATTAGTTTAAACCCTCCCCAACAGCTCTAACAAACTTGCCCACGAGAATATTGGTCCCCCTCGGGTTCTGGTGCAACCTATCACTTTTGTACAGGTCATACCTCCCCCAGAAGAGATCCCAATGATCTAAGAACCTGAAGCCCTGTCCCCTGCACCAGCTTCTCAGCCATGCATTTACCTGCCAGGTCATCCTCATTGACACATGGCACCATTAGGAATCCAGAAATTACTACCCTGAGATCTTCTCGCTATTGCCATCAAGAAGGTGGTACAGGAGCCTCAGGACTCACATCACCAGGTTCAGGAACAGTTACTACCTCTTAACCATCAGGATATAACTTCACTCAACTTCACTTGTCCCATCATTAAGATGCTCCCACAACCAATGGTCTCACTTTCAAGGACTCTTCATCTCATGTTCTTGATTTTTTTGTTTATTTATTGTTATTATTGTTTCTTTTTTCTTCTTCTAGTTTTTACATTTTGATCTTGGGAAGGTACATTTAATTCACTGGAGAATTCCCTTATTAACTCTTCTATTGATCCCTTTACGATCTGATCTCTCATCTTGGTATCCTCATCTGAATAATGCTCTGTTCTTATATCTCCATTGACTCCTTTCTTTTTGGCCTGCCATTCATCCTGCTGGGCTTTGGTCTTTGCATTTACTTTTACAAGTGGCATTTTGTCTCAACCCCGAAGTTCATGCAATAACTTTAATGCAGGAAGAGCAGATTCTGGTTCTTTATACTCACAAAAGCCGACTACGTGCGACTTTCCTGATGCTCCATAGTCTCTCCTCCAGCTTAAAACCAAGCCACATTTTGCAAGTAACTGCCTGATTAACATTTTGCAGTCAATTATTAAGGATGAAGTCTCAGGGTACTTCGAGGTACACGATAAAATAGGACACAGTCAGCATAGTTTCCCCAAGGGAAAATCTTGTCTGACAAGTCAGTTGGATTATTTGAAGAAATAGCAAGCAGGATAGACACAAGAGAATCAGTTAATGTTGCGTACTTGGATTTTCAGAAGGCCTTTAAGAAAGTGCCACACATGAGGCTGCTTAACAAGTTACAAGCCCATGGTATTACAGGAAACATTGTAGCATGGATAAAGCAGTGGCTGATTGGCAAGGGGCAAAGAGTAAGAACAAAAGCAGTCTTTTCTGGTTGGCTGTTGGTGACTAGTGGTGTTTCACAGAGGTCTGTGTTGAGACCAATTCTTATTATGTTGTATGCCAATGATTTGAATGATGGAATTGATAGCTTTGTTGTAAAGTTCGCAGACGATATGAAGATTAGTGGACAGGCAAGTCGTTTTGGGGAAGTAGAGAGGCTACAGAAGGACAGACAGATTTGGAGAATGGGCAAAGAAATGGCGGATGGAATACTGTGTTGGGAATTGTATGAGCATGCACTTCGGTAGAAGAAATGAAAGGGTTGACTATTTTCTAAATAGACAGAAAATACAAAAAAACTGAGGAGCTTGGGAGTCCTTGTGCAGGATACCCTAAAGGTTAATCTGTGGTCAGGAAGGCAAATGCAATAGTAGCATTCATTTCAAAAGGACTAGAATATAAAAGCAAGGATATAATGTTGAGACTTTATAAAGCACTGGTGTGGTCTCATTTGGGAGTATTATGAACAATTTCTGTCCTATTATCTTAGATAGGATGTGTTGAAACTGGAGAGGCTTCAAAGGAGGTTCACAAAAATGAATCCAGTATTGAATGGCTTGTCAGATGAAGAACATTTGATGGTCTGGGCCTGCATTCACTAGTATTCTAAAGAATGAGGGGTGACCTCATTGAAACCTATTGACTGTTGAAAGGCCTCATTAGAGTGGATGGGGAGAGGATGTTTCCCTCAATGGGATGGGTCCCCAATCCAATTGTAGTTGTCTCAGCCAAGCATGTCCCCACAATGTTGGTCCTTCTGTTTTTGCCACATGCAAGATTAATGTAGTTTATTGGTTGTTGTACTTCACAGTTGCAAATGTCATTCCCTCATAAGTTGTATTTTCTCCACTATTAGTTGGACATCTGCAAGCTTCAGTTTAGTATCTTTGAAATGCCTCTCAAACTCACTTGATGAAACAACTGAAACAGCTGAGCCAGTGTCCAAATCCATTTTAATTAATTTGCCGATCACTTCTGGTGTAAACCATATTGCTTGTCTACTGTTAATTTTCACACTGTAAATCTCAAGGCCACAAAGCCCTGTGTCACTCTAATCATTATCAGATTTTTCAGATCAGTGCTCTTTTTGAAACTGCAACTTTTTTTTTAAATATATTTTTTCTCTTCCCTGTGTGGTCCATTTACTTCTGTCTGCCCAATATGCTCTTTGTTGCATATTCTACAAGTTTCACCCACACCTGTATTGGTCTGGAATACGAGAGCCCCTGCCACAATGGTAACACAACATGTCTGGCCACGCCTGTTTTTGTTTAGACATTGCAATTTTGTTCGCACTTGCTCTCATTCCTGACTGCAACTCAATTGTGTCTCTGGTTGCAGTTTGCATTGAAACAGCGATTTCAACTACTCTCTTAAATGTAAATTGTGTTTCAGTTAGGAACTGTTATCAAATGCTTTCTCGTAAAGTTCCACAGGCTAAACGATGTCTCAATGTATCAGTCTGCCCGTTACCAATCTGACAAATTTCAGCAAATCTCTTCAATTCAGTCATGCATGCTGAAAAGGACTCCCTTAATTCTTGATTCCATTTATGAAATCAAAAACATTCTTCAATCAACAATGACTTTGGTTCTAAATGCTCCTGCATACTTTGACAATCTCAGTAAAGCTCATTTTTGCAGGTTTGGTTGGAGAAGTCAAACCTTGAAGCAAACTACCTATCTGTAGAAACATAGAAAACCTACAGCACAATACAGGCCCTTTGGCCCACAAAGCTGTACCAAACATGTCCCTACCTTAGAAATTACCAGGCTTACCCATAGCCCTCGATTTTACTAAACTCTATGTACATATGCAAAAGTCTCTTAAAAGACCCTACCATATCTGCCTCCACCACCGTTGCCGGCAGCCCATTCCACACACTCACCACTCTCTGAGTAAAAAACTTACCCCTGACATCTCCTCTGTACCCACTCCCCAGCACTTTAAACCTGTGTCCTCTTGTGGCAACCATTCCAGCCCTGGGAAAAAGCCTCTGACTATCCACACGAACAATGCCTCTCATCATCTTATAAGCCAATGCACTCAGCAAAACCGGTATTTGTTTCTCATTGGCTATTTCATTTCCTACAAAATACTGTTCAATTTGCTCAGTATATAAAATCTAGCTATTTGTTGTGTATTCAAACAGGTCAAGCTTTCCAATGTAGCCAGCTATTTCTACTCTTTTTTTTATTATCACCCAGTACTCACTATGAAGCCTGAATTCTTCCATTTTCTGCCTTTTATTTAACTCCACCATCTCTGCACACTGTGTGTTGCGTTTTTTTTTAACTGCACTCTTCCTCACTGCATTATTTTTTAGTCTGAATGTCTCGCTGTGCTTCAACAGGTTGACCGCTGTCTCAGGTTCATTTTTAAAAATACCCCATCGCCACAGTTATGTTTGTAACTTCAAAACATTAAACTAACTCAAAGGAAGATACAGGAGTCCAAAATATGTCTAACATCTTTACTTTAAATGAGATGTGCATGTATCACGTGGTAGTGTGATGATGTATGCAATTCATGTATTCATAAATACAACCCACAATGAATCATTCAAATAAACAAGCATCAAAAGATGAATATGATAGTAAAGTTAAATTAGTCAAATAGTCTCCAGGGAACTGAATAGCAACATCATCAAAAATATTTTGGGGGCAATGCAAGTGGGTGTATCTGTCTATCTGCAACAGTAATAATGGGGAAAACTCTACAACTGTGGTAGTTTAAAGTGGACCTTCAAATACTGAAATAGCCACACTAACTGTAAATGGCTTTAAGCAGAACCTTCTGTTGAAAAAGTTATGGGCATATTGCAACAGTATGGTGCAAAAAAAAACAGATTACTGGTTTGTTCTTTTCATTCGGGGAGTGATAACACTTTCACCTTTCCAAAATGTTCCCTTGAAAGATGGTCCCAGATGGGACTCGTTAGTCAAAAGTGCAGTGCCGACATTCAAATGCAATGCTAAAGGACTATGAGACAAAGCGTCCCCTCCCACACACCCCCAACACCATGGGACCACTGTTTGACTAAAAAATATTGACCTCAAGTAAAACAAGCAAGACATTATCGTCCAGTTGATGAAAAATTAACTTCATGTTGGATTTTTTGATCGTGGCAACAATGTAATGGAGAGAGAATTTTGAAGAACGGTTTGCATTGGAGGCTGTTTCCTTCTTTTACACAAACAATTATTTACTCAACCCAGGTCAATCCCATTTTCTCTGCCACCTTTGGGCTGCACAAGGCACCTGGCAACTGAGACCCTCTCATGACTGCTACTCCCAGGGTGACAGTGATTCTCAATATGAAGGAAGTGTTTGACTTCTGTGAGATCTCCTCTCACAGAGGCACTTTTAGATGCTATGGTATGGCTAACCAGGATATAAAATGAGGGTGATGTTGAGCAATGCAAGTCAAAACACAAACTGATTGCTTATAATCACCCAAGGACAAGTACATTCTCGACGGAGAGTGGATAATCCATCACCTCTGTCCCAGTTAAAATTGGATATTTCCTCCTAAAGGTAAACAGATGTATTTCAACACACTGTAGAGTCCAGTCCCTGGAAAGAATTTGTTGTCTGAACCAGACAAAACATGAAAAAAAAAACAAAAGATACTGGGGATGTCCAGCATCTGCAGTCTTTTTCTTTGGCTTTTCAAACAACACATATTTGTGTAAGAACTGAACTGAAAGTGTCAGGTTAACTGAATGCAAACAAATCACAAAATGGTCCATTGTACAAAGACACTGCCAGGGACAGTAACAGTAGTTGGAAAGGTTGTTGGCCATAGATATCCACTACATCTTGCGTTTCCCGACATCAGTGTTGTTGACCATTTTATTGAAAAATCACAGAAACACTCAGAAAGGTGAAAATATTTTGCAATTGTAACAGGCATTTTGAACTCCGGTAAATCAATTCTGTGCATGGTAACGTGCCAAAGGACCAATCAAGATCTCACTGGGAGAAGGAAGGGATAACAGAGATAACACAGTTGGCCCAACAAGGATCAGAGGAACATGTCAGTCCATGGCCTCCTCTTGTGCCAGAATGAGGCCACACCCTCAGAATGGCACAGCACCATCTTATATTCCAACTGGGTAGCCTCCAACCTGCTGTTACAGATACCCTTCTAGTAAATAAATAAACAAATAATTTCCCTCCCCTCCCCTCTTCTTCTATTCCCCACTTTAACCTCTTATCTCTTTTCACCTGTCTATTACCACCTATCGGTGGCCTTCCTTCTTCTATGGTTCACTCAACTCTCTGATCAGGTCCTTTTTTCTCCAGCCCTTTAACTTTCCCACCCACTTGGCTTCACCTATCACGCTCTAGCTGTCCTCCTTTCCCTCCCTCCACCTTTTTATTCTGGCATCTTCCCCCTTCCTTTCCAGTCCTGAAAGGTCCTTTGAGGGAATAAAAGGATCCTTTTCTGGTTGGCTGCCAGTGACTCGTGGAGTTCGGCAGGGATGTTAGGATCTTTTCCTTTTTATGCTGTATATCGATGATTTAGATGACGGAATAGCTGGCTTTGTTACCAAGTTTGCAGATGATACAAAGACTGGTGGATGGACAGGTAGTGTGGAAGAAACAGGTAGGCTGAGACAGATTAGGAGAATGGGCAAGAGAGTGGAAAATGAAATACAATGTTGGAAAATGCATGGTCTTGTGCTTTGGTAGTAGAAATAAATGTGCAAAATATTTTCTAAACGAGAAGAAAACTCAAATATCTGAGATGCAGAAGGACTTGGGAGTCCTTGTGCAGAACACCCTAAAGGTTAGCTTGCAGGTTGAGTCGGTGGTGAGGAAGGCAAATGCCATGTCAGCATTCATTTCAAGAGATCCAGAATACAAGAGCAGGGATGTGATGCTGAGGCTTTATAATGCCCTGGTGAGGTCTCACCTTGAGTACTGTGAACAGATTTGGACTCTTCATCTAAGAAAAGATGTGTATCGGGGAGGGTTCAGACGATGTTCACAAGGATGATTCTGGGAATGAAAGGGTTATCATACGGGGAACGTTTTATCGCTCTGGGTCTGTACTCACTGGAATTTAGAAGGATGAGAGGGGATCTCATTGAAACCTTTTGAATGTTGAAAGACCTAGGCAGAGAAGATGTGGAAAAGATGTTTCCCATGGTGGGGGAGTCTAGGACAAGAGGGCACAGCCTCCGGATAGAGGGGCATCCATTAAAACAGATGCAAAGAAATTTCTTTAGCCAGCGGTTGGTGAATTTGTGGAATTTATTACCACAGGCAGCTGTGGAGGCCAGGTCATTTGGGGTATTTAAGGCAGAGCTTGATAGGTTCTTGATTGGTCACGGCATCAAAATTTATGGGGAGAAGGCTGGGGAATGGGGTTGAGGAGGGGGGAAAAAGGATCAGCCAGGATTGAATGGTAGAGGAGACACAATGGGCCAAATGGCCTATTTCTGCTCCTATGTCTTAAGGTCTTATGTACACAACCGTTCCTATCCATTCTCCCATCAAAATGCCTTTGAAAAGTTGTAGTTGTATCTGCGTCTAGCATTTCCTCTGGTAGCTCGTTCCACATGCCCCCCCCCCCACCCTTTTGAAAGAAATATTTGTCCCTTGGGTCCATTTTAAATCCTTCCCCTCTCACCTTAAACCTATGTCCTTTAATTTTGGACCCAATGACTCTGGGGAAAAAAGACTGACCATCCATTTTATTGATACCCCTCAAGATTTTAAATGCCTCTCTGAGGTCACCACTCAGTGTTCTTTGTTCCAAAGGAAATAGACTCTCTGTTGATCAGGATGTTGCATCCCAGCTTTGTATGTGATACCCAAGCCAGGGCAGTACAATATGGAGAGCAAGCTTTTGCCCTGATAGCAGGTTCCCCCTCTCCACACAGCTGATGAATCCAAAGGATGACAGAGACCAATTCAGTTTGGCACCAGCGGCATCGCAGGAGTTGCCAGTCAGTAATGAACACAATGTAGCACTGCCTTAAGGACCCCAGCTCCAGATGCTTCCCGGGATTTACTCTCTCAGCTTTCCCCATGAATGAGCATAGCCGTAAGGAAGCAGAGGTTTGAGATCACAGTTTTCGTTCTCCTAGGTAAGCTGCCAACCACAGCAAACGAGCCCTACCTGCCCGGCGACTAATTTTAAGGCACCAGCAACCCAGCTTTGCCCCTTCACCTGTCAGTAGAAATAGTTCCTCTGGGCTTAGTAACTAAGCCACACATGAAGGCCAGGAGCTGGACTTGGTTGGTCAAGGCTATTTGAGAGGCATGCCATTGGAAACGTTTAATAGGTCATGCTAGTTTATCCCCACTACCTCCAACAACTATGCCAACTTAAGGAATCAAGGGAAATAATCCCAGCCCTTTTGCAAGAACAAATTTCAAGCAGATTCCATTTTTAAGACTGGCCTCTCTTACCCCAAATGAAACCAGAGTTACCAACGGTTAAGTAATCCACTTATTTTGATATCAGGACTTAAGAGAATAAGCAGCTTGTCAGTTATCTCCCTGTGCTGTGCATAATTAGGTTGGACTGCTAAATGAATTGAAAGCAGGAGAAAAGAAAGACAAAAGAAGCAAGATCCCTACACGTGATTGCTGGCAAATACTCTATAGGAACGCGGATGTGTAATCATCTAGTGAAGTCAGAATTGCACTCTGCTGTGATTCCCTTTCATGCTTCAAGCAAGAAGATTTTCTAAACAGGAGAAGAGGACGAAACATAAAATTGGATAAAGGGAAAGGATACAGGTGAGCAAATTGATCTTTAAGTAATTATCAAAAGACAGCAAAGCCAAAACAATGAAGTGCAAACATATCTGTAAGTGCTTGGGAATGCAAGAATACATGCAGCTCTGTTTGAATTATATTCTCCACGCAAGGCTTGTCCAGCAAATGTACACGGGATTTACAGCACAAAAATCACCTATTCAGCTCAACCATCTCATACTGGGAACCTTTCAAACCTGAGCTGGCAATAGGAGAAACAAATATCAGCAACGTGCAAAGAGAGGCCAATACCCTAACCCAGTACTTACACCAAGAAACATCTTCATTGCATTGTACACTCCATATAGTTCTGGTGAAAAGTGGTGTGGTGGGTGTGTCAGGAATAAAATCAGAATAGACTGTTCACCTGTAAAATAGAATTATTGAAAACAACTTAGCATGCAGATAATTTTAGGACATTGTATCTTTTTTTGGATAATCGACTGTAGTAGAGAGAAAATTTAAGTACCTGATGAGGAAAAGTCATGGTAACATTAGTCCTGGAGCTATTTAAGAAACTATAATGTCATAATTGAAAACAAGAAAATAACAATTTCCTTTCTCATCTAATTTTATCTTATCACAAATAATTTTCCTTCCACCATCGGCATAACACTCAAATTTCTCTGACATCACAAACATGATTGGTCAATCTTGGCCTAACCATACCCTCTGCAACATAGTGGCACTGTGGTTAGAGTTATTAATTCACAGATCTAAAGATCTGGGTTCAGTCCTAGCCTTGAGTACTGATGATATACATTTTGTTCTATTTCCACAGAGCTGCAAGATTGGCCCATGTGAGTACTTTTCCAGAAAAGTCCAGTTTAGAAACAGGACTTTCAGCCCATCTAGTCCATGCTGAACCATTAAAATTGCCTACTCCCATCGACCACCCCTTTTTGGGACCGGTAATTTACCTACATGCAGTTTACAATTAAACTTAGCACATCCTCAGGAGATGGGATGTTATATTGACGCTGTATGAGATGTTGCTAAGGCCTAATCTGGAGTACGGAGCAACTTTACAAGAATATTGCTGGGTCTGGAAGATCTAATTTATAAAAGAGAGATTGAATAGGTTAGGACTATATGCCTCAAAATGTAGAAGATTGAGGGGACATTTGATAGAGGTATACAAAATTATGAGGGGCATAATTAGGCTTTTTCCACTGAGGTTGGGATGGATCAAACAGAGGTCATGGGTTAAGGGTGAAAGGTGAAAAGTTTAAGGGGAACATGAGGGGAAACTTCAGAGGGTTGTAAGAGTGTGGAATGAGCTGCCCACAGAAGTAGAGCACGCGAGCTCGATTTCAACCTTCGGAAGAAGTTTGGACAGGTACGTGGATAGCATTTGGAGGGTTATGGTCCCAGTGCAGGTTGATGGGAATAGGCAGTCTAAGTGGTTTTGGCCTGGACTAGATCGCCAAAATGCCTGTTTCTGTGCAATACTTCTCTGATTCTATAACAGCAATTTGTTTTTCATCTCCATTTCCCTCTATTTCCCTAATACCAATGTCCTTGATCTCATTAACTTAATGCAATAAGTTTATTGCAAATCTTCCCAATGTGCAATAGAAGATTTTATTTAAATATAATTGAAATGGAACAAAGGTCCACTTCTATTTCTCATTTAATAAACTTATAGTCCTTTAATATCTTTGGACTATTTTTACTGTGCCCATGGTCTGTTTTTTTAATCAATTATGTTATTGTTTGCACTGTTGTAACTATGTTGTTTTGTGCAGGTCTTGTAGCTTTAGTTTTTGGTCTTGTTTGTCTGGTGGATTTGGAGCTCCGTTCCGGGAAACGCGCTAATACGGTAGCGCGATATTAATACGCAGCAGCCTCTCCGGACTCTGGATTGGGGATTGCCAAACGTTATGTGGATTTTCCGGTGTAGTCTGTTTAGTCATATGCTTTTGTGATATCATTCTGAAGGAACATTGTCTCATTTTTTAACTGCACTGCATTTGTGATTTCTAAGTGACAATAAACTGAATCTGAATAAAGAACATCAGCCAAGGAAAATAACAAATAAAAGCCAAATGAGATTAAATAAGAAAAAAATAAAAATCAGTTCCTTACTCTAAAATGACTAGCATTGTGACATTAGACACATGAACTCAAACACAAGCCTAGCCCAAACGGATTCACACTCCAGGACATCAAGCTGCCTCGAACATAAAAAAAAACAAATTGCAACTTACCTGTGTTGCAAACACTCATCAACATGCCACAAATAAAAATGAGATATAGCTTCAATCGATCTTGTCCATCTCGTTCCTTTGAAAAAGTTTTCCACGTTTTTGAGGCATATAATAACAAGGAATTTTTTAGGGTTCTATCTCTGCTGTTGGGAGGTGTTTCACCAGCCAAGTCTGACCATTCACTGGAATGATTTGACTCCTTCAGCCACAGAAGTACGTAGCAAATAGTCAGTACTTGGCATCCACAGTACACACCAAAAACATAAATTAAGGTAAAACGCTGGAGCAACCATCCACTCAGTAGAAATCCAACAGTTCCCCCGATATAAACCATTGCTTCTACAATGCTGATGAACTTGGTTCGATTCTCAACAGTAGTAGTGTCAGAAATATAACTGAAGACACTGAGAAAAATAACAGGATAATTTCCAAAGATTGCGATCATAGCAGATGCTAAAACGCACCAGTACACGGACATTTCTTTCACACACACCATCACTATCAAAATTATGCCGCCGATTAATGAGCCAACAGAGGGCAATATCATGCCAAGCTTACGACCTCCATGATCAGACCACGCACCAAGCAGGATTGACGTAGGTATGGACAAGAAAGTAAGAACAGCTGTGTAGAGTAACATAACATATGAGGCTTGACTTTGAATGACGAGAGAATCCTGCAAATTGTGTGAGAAGTTGCTACACACATCCTTTTCGAAATGCAGCTCTTCACAAATCTGGAAAATATAAACACTTCAATTATTCAACATTATGAAGTGAACATAGTTGCTATCACAACACTTTACAGTACAGGCAACCCAGGTTCAACTCCGGCCGCTGCCTGTAAGGAGTTTGTACGTTCTCCCTGTGACCGCGAGGGTTTTCTCTGGCTGCTCCAAAGATGTACAGTTGGCAGGTTAATTGGTCATTGTAAATTGTCCTACGATTAGGCTAGGATTAAATCAGATGATCGCTAGGCTCAAAGGGCTGGAAAGGCCTATTCCGCGCAGTATCACAATTTTTAAAAAGGATTAATAAACTTGCTGCAATATAAAGGCAATTTGGCTCAATAGGTTTATAGCTGCTTCAATTAGAACAATCACAAGGTCATGATGTGGATGCAAATTAGGCCATTCAACCTATCAGATCTGCTCTGCCATTCTATCGCAGTTGTTTTTTTTCTCTGAATCCCATTTTCCTGCCTTCTCCCTTTAACCCTCACCCCCATTACCAATCAAGAATTTATCAATATTTGTCTTAAATACACCCAATTTCTTTGAAGCTAACCTTTATCAATGACAGCCTCTCCAATCCAATCCAGCTCTTTTCTTGATGTAGAGCAGAGGTTCCCAATTTTTCATTTGCCATTAACCCAGGGCCATGGACTCCAGATTGGGAACCCTAGTTATAGAGGGAGTATGTTAGAGGTTCACCATACTGATCTGTAAGATGGTAGCTCTGTTGCATGGGGAGGGGCTGTCAGTAGCTTTCAGATAAAAAACAGCATCTGTTTACAGGAATATCAAAGCAATCCAGCAGCCTTAAGCAGACCTCTTGAATTATCTTTTATTTTGTCAATTATTTTAAAAATATTAATTAATTTGTTTAAAATATTTAAATTGAAACACCATCAGTAAAATTCAAACTAAGCTGTTAAAGATGAGGTGATATTTTTGGGAAATGATATTAAGTTTGAAGCAGTCTTCACTTGTTTGAGTACAGCTATTGGCCAATTTCACTAAGCCTATTGATCTATTAATACACCAGGGTTTTGACATTTGGTCCTCCATCCATGTTTGATATCTGAGATGCTTTCAGGGGCCAATCAGACTATTAATTTCATACTGGTTCTATACCAGAGCCAGTCACATTCCCCCACTTGCTTACTCAATTCCCAAAGCCCTATGGTTTCGGAGATTTACCCAGCTCCCTTTCAGACATCACAATAAATCTGCAACCACTTCGACCACTGGCAGTGCATTGCAGATCCTCATTCTGAAAGCAAAATGCTCTCACAACATTTACAAGCCATTAGGGTGAGCACTTGAATCGCTGAGGTACAGTGGACTGTACACCAAATGCTATTAAAGGGGATTAGTGTAAATATGTATATTATCAAAAACAGACTCATCTGCTGCTATGTCCATGTAAGCCATTATGATTGATAGCATGGGCATGACAGGCTGAATCGTCTGTTTCTGTGCTCTGTCACTCTCCCAACACGCTACTGAACTTTCATCACTTAACTTGCAGAGGATTTTCATTCTATTTTTCCTAGTCTTTGACCTCCTCTGTCAAAGAGAGAAGGTTCTCTATCCACCCTTTTATTCTGGCTTCTGCTGGCTTTCTTTCCAGTCCTGAAGAACAGTCACAGCCTGAAAAGTTGACTCTTCATTCCTCTCCATAAGTGCTACCCATCTCTGTCATGGACAGTTCCAATGGAGAAAGGTCAGGCATGGGTCTAGCAACCCCATCCCATAAAAACCCAGCACTACAGAAACGCCAACACAAGCTACAAAGACTCCATTGCTGGGAGGGGAAGGGTATTCGATGATGGGCTACATCTGGAGACAATTTGAAAGATTGGGCCAGGACAGCAGACTCCAGCAAGCTGCTGTTAGTGGCCTATGCCCCAAGGGGGGTGATAGGCTCAAGAAGCAGAATAGATGTTGCCAGACTTGCTGTGTCCTCCCAGCATTTGGTGCGTGTCGCGCAAGATTTCCAGCATCCATGGAATCCCTTGTCTTCTCTCTATCTGTAACTTTCACGAGAATCCCTCACCTACTCAGTGGAGAACAATCAAGATCACGCACGTATTTTATTGTGTCACAGAGGATAGCGTGACTGCCCAAATCAGGTCACAGGTTCTGATGTAATCACCAAAATCAAGAAGGTAGTATCGAGGGAGAGCTGTACTGTGATCTTTTGGATGAGATTCTAAAACAAGGCATAAAAGATCCCGCGATACAAATTGAAAATGTCTGGTGTGCTGAATGTTTAACCCCAAACCTACATTTCTGATTCCGACTCTCTGGTCAGCTCAGTGTTACTTGAAAATTGTTTCCTGTATTTAAAACAGCAACTGCACTTCACACCACATCAACTACATATTGAAAGGGGAAGTGATACAACAAGCCAGACCAGAATATGCACTTGAATGGCAGGGACCTGGAGAGTGTTGTATTAAAGAGACATCGAGAGAAAACAAATACAGAGTTCTCCAAAAGTGCTGACACTGGTAGATGGTGGGGGTGGGGGGGGGGGGTGAAATGTGCTTTCCATCATCAGTCAGTGGACCAAGTACAACAATTGTAATGTTCAAAGTAAATGTGTTATCAAAGTACATATATGCCACCATATACAACCCTGAGATTCACTGACCTGTGGGCATACTCAAAAAATCCATAATAGAATAATAACCAACTTGGCCATTCAGTAAGCATGCAGAAGATAACAAACTATGCAACTACAAGGTGGATGAATTAATTAATTAATTAATTAATTAATTAATTAATAGATAGATAGATAGATAGATAGATAAGCAAGCAATAAATAACAAGAACATGAGATGAGGAGTCCTTGAAAGTGAGTCCATATCACCAGCATGTAAACACAGGAGACTGAGGAATGGTTACAGGATTGCCTTTTTTTAAAATTGCTTTGTGTCAGTGGACTAGGCTGTGCTCAAGAACTCATCTAAGGGCCTGAATGACTACACCAGGGTGTTTACAGACTTTATTTAAACGGCTGCAGATGAGTGTTCCCCCCCACAAAATCATTCAGGGTTTTCTACAATCAAAAGCCCTGGGCGAAGAATGAAATCTGGAACCTGCTAAGAGCCATATCAGAGGCTTTCAAGTCTGGAGATCAAGGATGCTACAAGAAGTGGAGATTCCAGACTAGACTGGAATCAACAAGGGATGCTCAGCCTCTATGGCAGGGTCTGAATGCCATAACCTCCTACAAAGTTAAATCTTGCGATGCAGAGGACAGCAGAGCTCTGCTTCCAAATGAGCTCAATGCCTTCTATGCTCACTTTGACCACCAGAGCAGGGAGGAACCATTGTATACCCCGATGTTTCTCCATGATTCTTTGGTCTCAGTGTCTGAAGATGACATGCATGCTGCCTTCAGGAGAGTGAATTCAAGGAAAACGTCCAGTCTAAACAGAGCACCTGGCCGAGTACTGAAGACCTGTGCTGACCAACTGGCTGGTGTATTCTCAGACATCCTCAACCTCTTGCTCTGGAAGTGTTCAGTACCCACTTTCTTCAAGCAGGCTTCAATTGTACCGGTGCCCAAAAAGAGTGTAGTAACCTGTCTGAAGGACTATCTCCCAGTGGCATTTACATCCCCAGTGATGAAGTGTTTTGGGAGGCTGATGTTGAAGCATATCAGCTCCTGTCAGAATGGTGACATGGATCCGCTCCAATTCACCTACCAAAGCAACAGGTCTACAGCAGATACCATCTCATTGACTCTTCACACAACCCTGGAACATCTGGACAACAAAGAAACATACATCAGGGTGCTCTTTATCAATTACAATTCAGCACTTAACACCATTGTCCCCTCAAAACTAATCAGTAAACTTCAAGACCTGGATCTCAAAACTCCCTTGCGTAATTGGATCCTGGATTTCCTCACTTACAGACCCTGGTCAGTTTGGATTGGCAAAAAACATCTCCATCAGCACAGGAGCACCGCTGGAATGTGTACCTAGCCCTCTGCTCTACTCGCTTTACACCTGTGACTGTGTGGCTAAGTACAGCTCCAACACCAGATACAAGTTTGCTGACAACACCACTGTTGTGGGCTGTACCAAAGGGAGTGATGAATCAGCATACAGGAGGGAGAATAAAAACTTGGCTGGGTGGTGTAATAACAACAACCTCTCACTTAATGTCAACAAGACCAAAGAAATTATTGCAGACTTCAGGAGAGGGTAATGAGAGGTCCATGATCCAGCAATCATTGGAGGATCAGAGGTGGAGAGGGTCAGTAACATTAAATTCCTGGGTGTCACTATCTCAGAGGACCTGTCTTGGATCCATCATATAAATGTTATTGTGAAGAAAGCACAACAGAGCCTCTACTTCCTCAGGAGTCTGCGGAAGATCAGCAGGTCATTGAAAATCTTGGCAGGCTTCTATAGATGAGTGGTAGAGAGTGGGCTGACTGGCTGCATTACGGCCTGGTGTGGGAACACCCATGCCTTTGTGCAGAAAATCCTACAAAATGTAGTGGATTCAGCCCAGTACATCACGGGTAAAACCCTCTTAACCATTGAGCATATCTACATGAAACGTTGCTGTAGAAAAGCAGAATCCATTATCAGAGATCCTCACCAACCAGGCTATGCTCTTTTCTCACTTCTACCTTCAGGTAGGTGGTGCAGGTGCCTCGGGACTTACACCACTAGGTTCAAAACCAGTTACTACCCCTCATCCATCAGGCTCTCGAACAAAAAAGGATAACTACATTCATTAAAGGATTCATTAAAAGATTCTGTTAGATTGTTATTTTATCTTTGTTATTTGTGGCTATTTATTTATATCTGCATTTGTACAGGTTGTTTACAGTTTACAGTTTCTGATGGTCACAGTTACTGTTCTATAGATTTGCTAAGTATGCCTGTAGAAAAAGAATCTTGAGATTGTATTTGGTGACGTGCATGTGCTTTGATAATAAATTTTACTTTCAACTTTGAAATGTTGTAGGAACATTTCAATGATGGAGCGAATGAAGTTGAGTGAAGTTCTTCCCTCTGGTTCAAGGGCATGTGGTTGAGGGGTAGTAACTGTTGCTGAACCTGGTGGTGTGAACCTTGTGGCACCTGCACCTTCTACCTGAAGGCAGCAAAGAGAAATGAGCATTGCCTGGGTGGTGGGGGTCTCAGGGGGTCTCTGATGATGGATGCTGATTATAAAATACCAGGTTATAGCTCTACCAAGTCATGAGTGACAGGGGAGATAGTCACAGTCTTCTCCCCACAGCAGGGGAGCCCAAAACTAGAGAGCACAGGTGTAAGGTGAGAAGGGAAAAATTTCAAGGAGTCTGAGAAGCTGGTTTTTCTACACAGATGGATTGTAGATGTATGGAATGAGATGCCGGGGAACTGATGGAAGCAAACACAATTGCAATGGATGCAGAAATTAGGAAAAATTCAGAGGAATATGGGCCAAAAGCAAGCAAGTACAACTAACTCAGTTAGGGTGGTCAGCGTGGATGAGTTTGTGCCGAAGGGCCTGTTTCTATGTGACTCTATGATATCACGCCTTTAAAAGCAAACTTCTTCCAAAGTTATTCCAAGGACACAACACCAGCCAAAACCTATCATAACTGGCTAAAGAACAGGACAATTGGTGCCATCATTTAACTGAAAGCAATTACTGCACTACCACATGCATTACAGGTCAGATCAGGAGCTTCTAATCCAAGCAGTCTCCACACCAATGCCAGCATAATAAATAAAGCATAACTCGAACGCCAAAACAAACCAAACCAAACATGGCGAAAGAGCTCTGGAAACCAGAATATGTTTTTTTTAAATATATCAGCAATCCTTGTTCAATACTACAGAAAAATAATTAGATGAGGGAATTTCAGACAGGGTTGTTTAAGGACCCTAACCATACCATATGTTTTGGTCAATTATTGAATTTCCATTAGCTATGCAGTGGCCATGATTTCTGAATTTACTGAGTATGCCCACAAAAAAGTGAATCTCTGAGTTGTATAAGGTGACATATATGCATTTGGATAACATTTACTTTAAACTTTGAATATCTATCTAGCTTTACCCAAATAATTATCCAGCTCTGGTTGACTGCTGTATACCATGGACTATCACAGGTCCTATGGTGACCTTATCCTAAACTTACTAACATGATTAAAATGGCATTGATAATAAGCACAAAACATTCTGCAGACACCGGAGATCTTGAGCAAAGCACACAAAATGCTGGAGAAAGCCAGCAGGTCAGGCCATGTTGATGGAAAGGAGTAAACTATCGACGTTTTGGCTGTCTCTGCAGAGTGTCACTATTGTGTCACCTGACGAGCTCCTCTGGCAATTAGTGTGTGTGGTGTTCAAAAACACAGAAAACACTTTCCATTTGTTTTTTGTTGAAGTGTGGAACATACAAACATGAAGGTTTTACTCAAACTCCATTTAAGTCATATTTTGAGTACAGTCGAGGATTGAGGCGGAACATTGCGGAGGTGGAGGTGGGGAGGGGGAGCAGTTGGGTTAGAGGAGATTCACAAAGGTTTTGCAGGACTTGGAAAATTGTACCATTGGGAAAGTTTGGCTAAGATAGAGCTGCCTTTGTTGGAGGAAAGATGTAAAGTTGGGACTTGGAGAGCATTCTAACTGGCTGCATCACCATCTGGTATGGGGGGGGGGGGCTACTGCACTAAAACAAAGTAAGCTGCAGAAAGTTGTAAAATCAGTCAGCTCTGTCATGGGCACTAGCCTTCGTGGTGTCCAAGACATCTTCAAGGAGTGATGCCACAAGAAGGTGGTTTCCATCATTAAGGGCCCCCACCGCCCAGGACATGTCCTCTTCTCACTGTTACCACCAGGAAGGAGGTACAGAAGCCTGAAGACACATGCTAAACAATTCGGGAACAACACCTTCCCCTCTAACATCCAATTTCTGAATGGACATCGAACCCGTGAACACTACCTCACTATATGCATGCATGCTTACTGTAATTCACAGGATTTTTTCCTATGTTTCGCACTGTACCGCTGCTGTAAAGTTAAAAAATCTCACAACATATGCTGGTGATATTAAACCCGGTTCAAGTGCCAATACTGAAATTAAGGCAGGCCTGTTCCTTTAAAAGTGATGTTAAAAATAAGAGGGAACAGATTTAGAATTAATTTTTTTTTAAAACCCGCAGAAACTGGAAATCTGAACAAAGAACACAAAACGTTGTAAACATTGACCAAGTTAGGCAGCATTGTTAGAAAGAGAACCAGAGTTGACGAAGGGTCTTCAGCCTGGCACTGTAACTCTGTTTCTCTCTCGCTCTGTAGGTGCTACCCGACCTGCTGAGGGCTTCCAGCAACTTCTTCCTTTCCTTCTTACTGTAGACGTGAAGTGATTTTAGAAGGGTGGAGGGGAGGTGGGGCCACTCTATTTCACCCAGAAGGTTGGTAGGGTTCGAGACGTCACTGCCTGAAATAAGATGAACCAGCCATCAGACTTAAGCCCCATTCCACACTCAGTGGTCACTTCATTAGTTACCTCTGAATGTACGTTTGTGGTCTCCTGCTGCTGCAGCCTACCCACTTCACGGGTTGGCGGCTTGTGCGTTTGGGGATGTTCTTCTGCCTACCACTGTTGCACAATGCTATATAGCCCAGGGCATCAGATTTTCGGAGTACAATTGCGAAGTCCTCTGAAAGAAAATTTGAACTTTCTTCCCATGTGCATATTGGTTTCCTCTGGGTGCCTCTAGTTTCCTTTCACAACCTAGTGGAACTGGTTAGTAGATTAACTGATCATTGTAAATTGTCCTGTGATTAGGCTAGGGTTAAAATAGGTGGGCTGCAGAGCAGTGTGGCTTGTTGGACCAGAAGGGGCTATTCCACACTGTATCTCCAAATGAAGTGTGATTATTTGAGTTAATGTCACCTTCTTGTCTGTTTGAACCAGTCTGCCCATAACCTCTCATATTAACAAGGGGTTTTCATCCACAGAATTGCCACTCACTGGATGTTTATTTGTTTTTTTTTTTGCGCACCATTCTCTGTAAACCCATGAAGCTATTGTGTGCGAAAATTCCGGGAGATCATCAATCACTGAGATACTCAAACCACCCTGTTTGACATCAACTACCATTCCATGGCCAAAGTCACAGATCACATTTCCTCCCTATTCTGTTGTTTGATCTGAACCTCTGGACGGTATCTGCATGCTTTTATGCACTGGCATGCTACCACATGATAGGCTGATTAGATATTCCCATTAGCAAGCAGATGCATCTAATAAAGTGTGAGAGCTGTCCACTTAAAAAGCTCTGGCCCTGAAAGATGGACCTAGTGCAGGTAAAGTATGAATGAGGGGACCAAGTGGCCAACTTCCCAGGCTGATGTTTCCCTTATTCTAACTTGTGTGAGTAATTAATGTAAACACTCTCTCAGCTCTACCTAACATATGCCAGGAAGTGCATGGTCTGATCAAAGTTTATTCCTCAGTTATTCTCCAGCAAAAAAAAGTGCTTAAAACTTTTATTTGCTGAACTGTTGTTTATTACTCGGCTCCTATGTTAAAATATTGACTACACAATAGACAACAGACAATAGGTGCAGAAGTAGACCATTCAGCCCTTTGAGCCTGCACTGCCATTTTGAGATCATGGCTGATCATCTACTATCAATACCCGGTTCCTGCCTTGTGCCCATATCCCTTGATTCCCCTATCCATAAGATACCTATCTAGCTCCTTCTTGAAAGCATCCAGAGAATTGGCCTCCACTACCTTCTGAGGTAGTACATTCCAGACCCCCACAACTCTCTGGGAGAAGAAGTTTTTCCTTAACTCTGTCCTAAATGACCTACCCCTTATTCTCAAACCATGCCCTCTGGTACTGGACTCTCCCAGCATCTGGAACATATTTCCTGCTTCTATCTTGTCCAATCCCTTAATAATCTTATATGTTTCAATCAGATCCTCTTTCAATCTCCTTAATTCCGGCGTGTACAAGCCCAGTCTCTCTAACCTCTCTGCGTAAGACAGTCCAGACATCCCAGGAATTAACCTCGTGAATCTACGCTGCACTTCCTCTGCAGCCAGGATGTCCTTCCTTAACCCTGGAGACCAAAACTGTACACAATACTCCAGGTGTGGTCTCACCAGGGCTCTGTACAAATGCAAGAGGATTTCCTTGCTCTTGTACTCAATTCCCTTTGTAATAAAGGCCAACATTCCATTAGCCTTCTTCACTGCCTGCTGCACTTGCTCATTCACCTTCAGTGACTGATGAACAAGGACTCCTAGATCTCTTTGTATTTCTCCCTTACCTAACTCTACACCGTTCAGATAATAATCTGCCTTCCTGTACTTACTCCCAAAGTGGATAACCTCACACTTATTACACCTCAAAAACAAAACGATATTACTGCCGTTACGGTACTTTGGGAGGACATGAAAGCAAATACTTAAGCCTAAGTATTTTGCAGCCGCACCTAACCATCTCATAACGGTGGCAACTTTTGAGAAAGCGCGTTTGGCTCTGGATTTGCGAGTGGTCCCTCGTACGCTTTTGGCAAAGAATGGAAGCAGTCCCACTCGGGCACTCGGACCAAACAGCGGCACCGTTTAGCAGCTTCGGACTCACCTTGACCAATACCAACTGCTGAATGGCGAAGGAGCTGAGATAGGTGGACATCAAGAATAGGAACACCACCGGCTCTACCGTGACGATTGTCCTCAGATCCATTTTAAAGCTGTCAAGAGGGCAAGCCACTTGCAACCCGCACCTCAGGTAAATCAGGAAGACAGGTGAGGGAGGCGGGTTGCTACCTGTCGTGCTTCAGGCGACCCGCCCTCCGCTGCCTCCAGCGCCAATAGCGGCGTTCGCGGCGCCTTGGCGACCAGATTTTACTGGATGCCTGGAGGAGATTTTTGCATACAACACCGGGGCGTCGGTGCATCACGTGCTGTCCATTCCTCTGGGTTCGAGAGGTTCAGTCCGGGTCATGACATTTTCTTTCTCTCTCGCCTTGACTCCGAGTCAGAAGTCAATGTAACAGGGGTGAAACCCAGCGTCGGCTTTTGTGCTGGCGCTCCCCTGAGATGAGGTTTGATCAGTTTCGAAACGCACACACGTGCTCCCCCCGAGTAGACGTTCGGCTCCTTGGCTTACTCCTGCAGATGTCATTTCTGTATGTTCTGTGTGCGTGCCTGTGATGATTTTTTTTCCATTGTACCTCCATTTCGCCATACTTGTGCATATTACAAAGGGCATGACTTGATTTGTCTTCCATTGCAGGGGTACTGGGGATCATGTATGTGAAGTGTGTGTTGGCAATGGACAAGTCTTAAGAAAATCCAAACGGGTTTTAAAGTCCCTCGTTCTTTGATGCCGATGCATCAAATCTTATAATGGACCATTGATCCTTACCTGTAACAACTGTGAACTCCAATTTTGAAAGCACACATAGGTTCTTCCTACAAAGGGCTCCTTGCCCGCTCCCTCTCCTGTTTCACAAAATGTGGAACAAGGAGAAAAGGCTTTGGGGCATGAAAAATTGGAATTCTTTATCAAGGACCCTTGGGCATAGGGCTACTCAATATCACGAAAGTGTAATTCATGAGGGAATTTCTGGACATCTCTCTTTCTTTCTTTTCTTTTTAAATCTTTTTATTAATTTTAAATTTTAAACGAACATAAATGAAACATGAATACGAAGTGTTTGAGAGTACATGATTAATAGTTTAAATAGACATTCAGATATATAATAATAAAAATATATAACCTCCCAAACTCATAACATTGGTGAACAAAGAAATAAAAAGAAAAAAAAAGAAAAAAAACACTAACCAACATGGGCCATTGAATAATATTAAGTACATATACAGTAGTGCCAATAACTCCGAACCTCCATCCAAACAATTAAAGATAATATAAGTAAGATTTAGGAAAAGGCAATTCAACTCATATGAAAATGTTGAATAAATGGTCTCCAAGTTTCTTCAAATTTAACTGAAGGGTCAAAAACAACACTTCCAATTTTTTCTAAGCTCAAACAAAAAATGGTTTGAGAAAACCACTGAAATATAGTTGGAGGATTAACTTCTTTCCAATTCAATAGAATAGATCGACATCTCTCGATGTGGTAAAATGGGATTGTTTAAGGATACACCCGTCGTGTCCTTTCACAATGTTGGATCACCACCAGATCCACTCACCAGAGTTCCCTGAGCTGAGTATTTGAAAGGAAATCTTTTATCTTTCTGGGAAAGAAACCTTGGTATCCTGGAATTGCAACTTCATTCTGAGGAATTGCCAGTGTAATCTCAGAAAGTTGGCAGTTTCCAATGGTTACAAAAGCTTGGTGCTCCAGAGCAGCAGGGATCTTTTTTTCATTTGTTTGCATCAATGCGAGCAAAGTTTGCCAACTGACACTTAAGGGATAATGATGGACAACACGGTGGGGGGGGGGGGGGAGTTGGGAGGAAGAGGCTGATAACTGCACGTGCAAGCTCTGAGCAGGAAAGGTTTACCAGAATGTTCCCTGGACTGGAGGAACAAGGTGATAGGAAGAGATCGAACAGGTTGGCATTTTATTCAGTGGAATGTGGGACAACGAAGCTGATCTGAGAGAAGTGCCTAATTCAGGAGGGGCATAGATAGGGTGAATACACACGGTCTTTTTCCCAGGGTTGGGGAATCAAGGACAAGCGTGTATAGGTTTGAGGTGAGATGGAAAATATTTAATAGGAATCTTATGGACAACTTTTTTTTATTTGTTTATTGGGATACAGCATGGTTTCTGTAAAGGGAAATCTTGCTCGACAAACCTGTTAGAATTCTTTAAGTAGTAACAAACAGGGTGGACAAAGGAGAGGCAGTGGATGTCATTTACTTAGATTTTCAGAAGGCATTTTATTAGGTGCCTCATATGAGGCTACTTAACTAGATAAAATCTTAAAGTGTTGCAGGAAAGATACTGGCATGGATAGAGGAATGGCTGATAAACAGGAGGCAGTGAGTGGGAATAAAGGGGCCTTTTCTGGTTGGCTGCCAGTCACTAGTGGTGTTCCTCAGGGGTCAGTATTGGGACTGCTACTTTTCACATTGTTTGTCAATGATTTAGATAGTGGAATTGATGGCTTGATGGCAAAGTTTGCAGATGATAAGAAGACAGTGGAGGGGTAGGTAGTGCTGAGGAAGCAATGCGACTGCAGCAGGACTTAGACAAATTGCAAGGATGGGCAAAAAGTTGCAGATGGAATACAATGTGGGAAATGTACGATAATGCATTTTGTTAAAAGAAACAATAGTGCAGACTATTATCTAAATGGGGAGAAAATTCAAACTTCAGAGGTTCAAAGGGACCTTGAGCAAGACTCCCAGAGGGTTAATTCTCAGGTTGAGTCTGTGGTAAAGAAGGCAAATGAAGTGTTAGCATTTATTTCAAGGGGAAAAGAATATAAAAACAAGGAGATAATGCTGTAGCTTTATAAGACACTCGTCAGACCATACTTGGAGTATTGTCAACAGCTTTGGGCCCCTTATCTCAGAAATTCAGAAAGGATGTATTGTCATTGAAAAGCATCCAGAGGAGGTTCATGAGGATGATTCCAGAAATGCAGGGGTTAACATATGAGAAGCGTTTGGTAGCTTTGGGCTTGTACTCACTGAAATTTAGAAGACTGCGTGGGGACCTCATTGAAACCTACTAAATGTTGAAAGGACTAGATAAGGTGGGTGTGGAGAGGATATTTCGAATGGTGAGGGTATCCAGAACAAGAGGGCACAGCCTCAAAGTTGAGGGGTGACCTTTTAGAACAGAAGTAAGGAGAGATTTTTTTTTTAACCAAAGCATGGTGGATCTGTGGAATTCTCTGCCACAGACTATAGTGCAGGCCACGTCCGTGGCTATATTTAAAGTGGAAGTTGATATTTTCCTGATTGGTCAGGGTATCAAAGGATATGACGAGAAGGCTAGTGTATGGGGTTGAGTGGGATCCAGGATTAGCCATGATGAAATGGCAGAGTGGACTTGACGGGCCAAATGGCCTAATTCTGCTCCTGTCTTATGGTCTTATACAGCCCTTTGAGCCATGTGCCCGGCAATCCCCTTGATTAATCCCAACCTAGTCATGGGACAATGGACCAGGACTAATTAACCAACCAAATGTACGTCTTTGGACTATAGAAGGAAACCAGAGCATCCGGAGGAAACCTGCGTGGTCTCGGGGAGAACGTCCAAACTCCTTACAGGCAGCAGCAGGAAGTAAACCCCAGTCGTCTGTACTGTAAAGTGCTGGACTAACCACTATGCTACACAGAAGAAGGTTAGTAAATGATATGAATGACCAGAGGAATTGGTTAAGGCTAGTACAGTAACAATGTCAAAAAGACATTGGGACACATGGATGGCAAATGATATGGGTCAAACACAGGCAAATGGGAATTTTGATCAGCGTGGTCATGTCGTGCCAATGTTGTGCCTAATTCTATACCCTGTGATCCTGTGACGCTGAGTCCATCAATGTAAATCACATCCATTTTCACAAGCTCCAGAAGGAAATATTCTTCTTTCCCTCTCTCCAGCTAGTGATGCAACTGCTTGCCTCTTGACTCATTTCTCCCATGTCTGTCTTCCCCTCATGATCCTTCAGCTATATACTTCCATTAAAGTCCTCTGTCAGCAAGTTTCCCTTCTGCTGCCTCTGCTCCTCAGTATCTCCCGCGTAAACTTCCTTCTTGTCGCTAAGTATATGTGTCTATGGAGCATTCTATCAGTAATATTCTGTTAACTGTAAATAAAACACATTTTGTTTCCTGAGTTGGTGAAAGGAAAGAATCTAAACTGGTGGAGAATTGGTTTAAGGTTTCTTGGAACTATGGGAAATTCTGTCACACTGCACAATTTAGATGTGCAGTCAGTGGTTAATTCATTAGGTACATTTGTGCACCTGCTCGTTAATGCAAATATCTAATCAGACATGGTCAAGACATCTTCAGATCAAATATCAGAATGGGGAAGAAACGTGATCTAAGTGACTTTGACTGTGAAATGATTATTGGTGCCAGATGGGGTGGTTTGAGTATCTCAGAAACCGTTGATCTCCTGGGATTTTCATGTACAATAGTCTTCAGAGAAGGGGTTCCCAACATTTTTTTATGCCACGGCCCCCTACCATTTACCAATGGGTCTTTGGAGTTTACAGAGAAAGGTGGGAAAAATAGGAAAACATCCAATGAGTGGCAGCTCTATGGGTGAAATTGCCTTGTTAGTGAGAGAGTTCAGAGGAGAATGGCCAGGCTGGTTCAATCTGAAAGGAAGGTGACAGTAACTCAAATAACCAGATGTTACAACAATGTAGAAGAGCATCTCTGAATGCACAACACGTCAAACTTTGAAGTGGCTGGGTTACAGCAGCCGATGACTGAACCAGGTTCCAGTACCTCACAGCATGGCCACTGAGTGTACGTGTACGTTGTGTAGGGAGCTATTAACAATCCATGCCAGAGACCCTGCTTTAGTCCGAAAGTGGACTGCTATAAGTGTAGAGCTTGCACACTCTTCCTGCGAGTGTGTGTGTGTGTGTGTGTGTGTGTGTGTGTATGTGTGTGTGCTTGTCCTTTAGTTCTGTTTGCCCCCACACTCCAAAAGCTTGCAGGTTGGAAGGGTAACTGGGCGATGTCACTTCTCCAAGTGATTAGTTGAGAGGTAGAATATGTGTGAAGTTGGTGAAAGCACGGGGAGAATAAGATAATGAGATGAATGTACAGTGGGATGAATGGGTAGTTGATGTTCAATGAAGACGGAGTGTGATAAGAGGCCTAGGCGAGAATGGTAAGAACACAAGTGCTAGAGAATCTGAGACTAGAATCGAGTCACGATTTCGAGACTTGAGACGAGAGCAGGATTCTTGACTAGATGCTAGATGAGGGTGCTTGGGACTACAACTAGAGGTCATGAGTTGAGGGTGAAAGGTGAAAAGTTTAGTGGTCATGAGGGGAAGCCTCCTCACTCAGAGGGTCAGGAGAGTGTGGGAAGAGCTGCCAGTGTAGGTGGTGCACATGAGCACAATTTCAATGTTTACGAGAAGTTTGAATACGTACATGGATGGTAGGGGTATTGAGGGCTATGGTCCCGGTGCAGATCAATGGGAGTAGGTGGTTTAAGGACTAGATGGGCCACGGGGCCTGCTTCTGTGCTGTACTTTTCTATGACTCCATGACTAACCTGACAAGACTAGATGAACATCCAAAAGAGACAAAAGTCCTAAATGCAATCACAGACTAAACCAAAGTTGAGTTGACATTGAGCTCCAAAACAGGTGCTTTCTAAATATCTAAATCCTGGCATGAAAACATGGCCACCAATTAGTGCAGTGGGCCAGAATCTTCAAATGGAGAATTGCCTGAGGCTGGCTCAGTTAGATGCATACTGTAACACAGAGTGGTCCAAGGGGCCTGTTTCTTTGCTAGTTATGTCTATTATCCTTAAATTCCCTCTGTAAATGGATGAGAGGGATTTGGAGGGATGTGGCCCAGGTGCTGGTCAGTGGGACTAGGCAGAAAAATGGTTGGATACAGCCAAGAAGGGCCAAAAGGCCTGTTTCTGTGCTGTAATGTTCTATGGTTCAAAACATCTTCGCACCTTCTACCTTCTTTTACCCTTTCAAGTAGTCTCATTTATACCCCGAGAAGGACAAGGGCAGCAGGGGCAGGGGAGTATCGTCTCCTGCAAGCTCCCCGTGAAGGTGCGCACCATCTCAACTTGAAAATATATCACCACTCCTTCATCGTTGCTGAGGCTAAAGCAACAAGGTCTTTCCTCAGCATTGTGGGAGCAGGTTCACCTGTAGGATTGCAGAAGATCAGGACGGTGCTTCACCATCACCTTCTCAAGGCCAATAAGCGATAAATGTTGGCTTTGCAGTGAAAGCCAGTTCCAGAAAATTAATTTCAAAAGAACTGACCAAACTTTTCTCAAACTTCCAACATCTGCAGAAATTCTTGTGTGTAAGCTTTTGTTCTGAGCTCCTTTGTGATATGATGTCCATTTTCTCAATAACTCTACTGTGATGCGCCTTGGGATGATTTACTGCTGCGCGTACCAGACCTCGGAAAATCCTGACCCCTAAGCAGCTTCCTCTGAGAAG
Source organism: Hypanus sabinus (assembly GCF_030144855.1). NCBI lineage: Eukaryota > Metazoa > Chordata > Chondrichthyes > Myliobatiformes > Dasyatidae > Hypanus > Hypanus sabinus. Next base: position 17,954,181 of record NC_082717.1, on the reverse strand, counting down.
GAAAACTGTTCATTTTATATATAAATACTCAAGGGTCACGTAAGTGTTCTGAGAACCCGAAGTTTCTATAAGTTAGAAACACCATTGCCTGAGATCACAAACACAAGAGATTCTGTAGGTGATGGAAATCCAAAGCAAACCACACAAAATACTGGAGGGACTCAACAGGTCAGGCAGCATGTATGGAAAGGAATAGAGTTGACACTTCATCATGACTGGAAGAGGGAAGAAGCCTGAGCAAGAAGGTGGGTGGGGGTTGCAAGGAGGAGAAGGCATACAAGATAGAAAGTGTTTTGTGAAGCCTGGTGATGGAGAAGGTAGGAGGGTGGGGATGGGGAATGGTGAAGTGAGAAGGTAGGAAGTGATGGAGTGAAAAGGAAATACATGGGTGGCACGATAGCATAGTGGTTAACACAACAAAGTACAGATGACCCAGGGTGCAATTCCCGCCACTGCCTGTAAGGAGTTTGTACGTTCTCCCTTATGGGTTTCCTCAAGGTGCTACAGTTTCCTGCCACAGTCAGTCCAAAGACATACCGGTTGGTAGTTTACTTGTCACTGCAAGTTGTCCCGTGATTAGGATTAAATCTGGGGGGGTGCTGAGTGCTCAAAGGGCCGGAAGGGCCTGTTCCGTGTATCTCAGTCAAATAAAAAAAGAATAAATGAGAAGGAATCTGATAGCAGAGGAAAGTGCACCTTGAGGTGAAGGGAAGGAGGAGGAGTACCAGAGGGAGGTGATGGGCCTGTTGTGGTCATAGCATGAAAGACTGAGGTTTCAGAGAACCAAAGTGCAGAGTAATTCACTCGTAGTGCTGACAGAAGCAACTGTAAAATAAAACTCTATGGATTCTCACGCCGGGCTCTTATATGGTGAAGAAGGGAGCCAGAATGTTGAATGGAGGAAGAGAGAAGGGATAGAGGGTGACATTGCCAAAAATTAGGAAAATTGTAGTCAGCTGGGATGGTAAAACGTTCACTAGTAGGTTAATTAGCTACAATTTAATATAGCTCTTAGTTTGATCTTAGAACCAATTAATGAGTATATAAATCTGTACTACAATTCAAAACATGCTTGTTCAGGGGGTGTTGCCAGACCACAGAAAGCCAAACTGAAGAGGTTGAGTGTTATTGCTATCATCGTATTGGGCAAGGGAAAAAAATCTATTCACCATTGGAAAATGTGAACTTTAGTTTCTAGATTTTAACTGTGCATGAATTAAAGAGACTGATGTCTCCCTGTTCAGAGGCTGGGTGTCTGGACACATTCTAACTCCTTCACAGAGGGTGATTGTCATTTGTAAAGTATTGCAGTGCTTCACTGTATAAGAGCCTGGCGTGAGAATCCATAGAGTTTCATTTTACAGTTGCTTCTGTCAGCACTCTGGGTGAATTACTCTGCACTTTGGATCTCTGAAACCTCAGTCTTTCATGCTCTGACCACAACATGACAGATGTGCTCTTTTCTGTTGAGTCAGACTGATGAAATAATGATCAGGAGACCTAAAGGAATGACAGCCAGTTCAGGCAGAAGTGGGCCCAAGGACCAATTCAATGCTGCACAATTAGACCTTGGCTTGTTTGCTTTCAATGTTTTAATTCAGTTTATGGGTGTTTTTTTTCTGGTTTTCATTTATGCTTGGCAAAATTAAACAATTTAGCAAATTAAAAGCAAACCTTCTGGACAAGTATAACTTTTGGTCTCTAGAAAATCCAATTCAATTGAAATTAATACAGCCCATTAATATTATAGATCAATTGAAATTAATACCGCACATTTATATTATAGATCAATTAAAATTAATACAGTGCATTAATATTATAGATCAATTGAAATTAATACCGCACATTTATATTATAGATCAATTAAAATTAATACAGTGCATTAATATTATAGATCAATTGAAATTAATACAGCATTAATTCATATTATAGATCACAGCACAGTACAGGCCTTTCAGCCCACAATGTTGTGCCACCTTTTGACCTACTCAAAGGTCAAACTAACGCTTCCCTCCAACGGAGCTTGCCATTGTTCCGTCCGCTGTGTGCCGATGTAAGAGTTTCTCAAATGCTGCTGCTAAATATCCACCTCTACCACCACCCGCAGCAGAGCATTGTGCACACCCACCACTCTCTGTGTAAAGAACTTACCACTAATGTTCCTCTAGATTGTACTTCCCTCCAATCCGCTTAAAATCATGATCCCTTGGATTAAGCCATTTCCATCCTGGGAAAAAGAGACTCAATCTATGCCTCTTGTCATCTTTTAAAACTCTGTCAAGTCACCTCCCATACTCCTTCACTCCAAAAAGAAATTGCCCTGTTTTGCTCAACCTATCCTCATATGATATGCTCTCTAGACCAGACAGCATCCCAGCGAATCTCCTCTGCACTCTCTCTAAAGCTTCCACATCCTTCCTATAATGAGGCAACTAAAACTGAACACAATATTCCAAGTGTGGTTTAGCCAGGTTTTTATACAGCTGCAACATTACTTAGTGGCTCTTGAACTCAAAACTAATGGCAGTTTGTTTTTAATTTGCTTAAGTGTTTACTTTTGCCAAACATAAATGAAAAATAGGAAAAAACACCCATAACCTGAAATAAAAATTAAAAGCAAACAAGTCAAGGCCTAATTGTGCTGAGTTTTCATTTGAACTGACTGTCACTCCATCAAGTCTCCTGATCATTATTACGCCAAATGCCTTCTTAACAACTCTATCAACTTGCGCGGCGAATTTGAGGGACCTATTAACTGGAATATTAACATTAAAATTCACCATTCTCTGCCAGGTAACACCGTTGTCATGGCAATGAGCAGTACATCCCATGCAGAATTGAGAAGAACCATCAGATGATATCCTTGTGTTGAAACCCATTTGCAATAATCTTAGAGAAAAAGAGAAATACAGAGAGATAAATACGACAGAATCCCAGAATCTTTTTTCCAAGTTTAAGATGCCTAGTACTACAGAGCATGCAGTTAAGGTGAGAAAGTTCAAAGGTGATGTGTCAGCCAGGCTTCTTTCAGAGCGGTGGGTGTGCAGAATGGACTTCCAGGGTGGAAACATGTAACAGTGGTGTTTAAGGGGAGTTAGACATATGAATATGAAGGAGTGGAGGGATATGGATTGTGTGCAGACAGAGGAAATGCAATTTATTCTGGCATCACACTGAACGTAGACAATGTAGACTGAAGGCCTCGTACCTGTTCTGTACGGTTCCATGTTCTAGTTCCTGGGACAAGTGTTCTGTACTATCATAAATAACTAAAGGATTTGGATTCTTGAAAGTTTGAAAGAATGAAGGATGTTTTTGTGGAAAACACGAATTCCTTAAGGGGTCATGACTAGAGATTGAGAGGTATATAAAATTTTGAGGGGTGAATGCATGCAGCTATTTTCTCCTCCAGTAGACTAGAACTGGAGGCATTATATTTAGGGTGAAATGTTTAAGGGGAATCTGAGGGGAAATTTTGCCACACAGAGACTGAGGTGGTCAAGCTGCCAGCAGGTGATAGAGGCAAACACGAGGAAATCTGCAGATGCTGGGAGTTCAAGCAACGCACACAAAATGCCGGTGGAACGCAGCAGGCCAGGCAGCATCTACAGGAAGAAGTACAGTTGACATTATGGGCTGAAACCCTTCGTCAGGACTTCTCAAAGGGTCCTGACAAAGGGCCTCAGCCCGAAACTTCAACTGTACTTCTTCCTGTAGATGCTGCCTGGCCTGCTGTGTTCCACCAGCATTTTGTGTGTGTAGCAGGTGATAGATGCGGCTTCAATTGTACCAATTAATAGAAATTTGGATAAGTAAGTACAAAGATGGGAGGGGTTTGGAGAGATATGGTCCAGGTATAGGTAGATGGGACTAGGCAGAAGATAGGGTCAGCAGAGACTATATAGGCCAAGAGCCTGGTTTCTGTGTTGTAGTACTCTATGATTCTGTATTTCATTAGTGGGAGAGACACACATAAGGGGACATAGTTATAAAATTAGGGGTTATGGGCTTAAAACTGAGATGGGTGGGAACTTCTTCTTGCAGAGTGGTGTATTCTTTGAGTTCTCCACCCCAGAGGACCATTGGAGGTATTTAAAAAGGAGTATGTATATTATTGAAACATCAGTGTACTAAGAATGATGGGGAACTGACACAGAGGAGTATTTGAGCTCAGGGGAAGATCAGCCATGATATATTGTATATCACTGCACATATGAGTGACCAGGTAGCCTCGGTTACAATCAATAGTGCTGAGGTGGAGATGGTTAAGATCTTCAAGTCCCTATAGTAGGTGTAAGCATCACCATTAGCCTGTCTTGGTCCAACCACATAGACACAATGGTTAGGAAAGCACACTATGCCTCTACTTCCTCAAAAGAGGAACGAAGGAAATTCGGCATATCCCCATTGACTCTCACCAATTCTATCAATGTGCCATTAAAAGGATCCTAGATACACCTCAGCTTGGTATAACAGCTGCTCTACTCCCTTTATTTGCTCCTTGGTGAAGGTTGTATAGGTAAATGCTTTGCCTCATCCACATTATTTTAATATTTTAACCATTCATCAATTTTAGTTATTTTTAATGTGTTTAAAGTTTATTGATGGCATGTTCACCCTGATGGGTTGGGATGTTGAAATTGCAGAGTTGTGGATATACGTGAAAACCAGGCCCCCCCCCCCATGTACTCTGTCTACACTTTACGCTGCCTCAGAAAAACAGCCTGCATAATCAAAGACACCCTCCACTCTGACATTTTCTCTTCTCTACCCCACCTCCTTCTATTGGACAGAAGATACAAGGGCTTTAAAAAACGCACCATCAACCCCAAGGACATTTGCAAGGAAAAATTTACAAGGATGTTGTCAGGACTGGAGCACCTGAGTCACAAGGAAAGTTTGACTAGGCTACGACTTTATTCCTTGGAACGTAGAAGATTGGCAGGAAATTTGAAAGAGGTATATGAAATTATGAGAGGTATAGATAGAAACTACAATTGGAGGTCATTGGTTAAGGGTGAAAATTGAAAAGTGTAAGGGGAACATGAAGGGTAATGTCTTCATTAATAGGGTTGTGAGAATGTGGAATGAGCTGACAGCACAAATGGGGCATGGAGTCTTGACTTCAATGCTTAAAAGAAATGTTAAATGGATGGGTGGGCTATGGTCCCAGTGCAGATCGATGGGAGTAGGCAGTTTAAATGGTTTGGCATGGACCAGATGGGCCAAAGGGCCTGTTTCTATGTTGTACTTTTCCATGACCTATGACTTTATGATAGTTTTTATCCTGCCATTATGAGACTCCTGAATGTTAAACATGAACCCTTGTCCTCACAAACTGCCTCATCGTATTATGTACCTGCATTGCATTTTCTTTGTAACCGTAACCATAACACTATATTCTTTATTCCATTGTTACTTTTCCCATGTACTACCTCAAAGTAATTACATTCGATATGATCTGTGTGGATGACTTGTAAAACTAAGTTTTCCACTGTCTTTCTAATTTCAAAGATCTCTATTTGTAGGAATTGATTGAGAAAATAACAAGCAGGATAGGCAAAGAAGAATGGGTGGATGTTGCTTACTTGGGTTTTCAGGCTTGAGGCTGCTTAACAAGGTAAGAGCCCTGGTATTACAGGAGAGACACCAGCATGGATAGAGGATTGCTGACTGGCAGGAGGCAAAGACTGGGAGTGAAGGGAAGCTGTTCTGGTTGGTTGCCAGTGACTAGTGGTGTTCCACAGGGGCAGGAGTTTATGTTATACGTCAATGATGTCACAAGCATCCTTTAGACGGCTTTTGCACAAGAAGGCTGCTGAAGAAGCTAGATGAGGCAAGGATGAAGATCAAGCCCTCCAAGTCGCGAAGCCTATCCCCCTGAAAGGGGGTCAGAAGCAGCAACCTCACCTCTGTTATAGGGGGCGGGGAGATCCCAATGTTGGCCAGGCAGCCGAAGTCTTGGGAGGCAGTACAGCGCAGAGCTCTCTAACAGGCTGATGGGAAGAATAGCATAGAAACAGCTTGCAGAGGGCCCGGCCAGAATCGACCAGAGCCAACAATCCAGGAAGTATGAAGTGTGGTGCTACCAGTTCACACTGTACCAAAGGATGATGTGGCCCCCGCAACTGTGTAAAATTCACTCAGTAGGGTGGATGGGATAGCCAACTCGTACATCCAGAAATGGCTGGGCTGCCTCAGTGCTTCTCGGACACTGGCCTCTTCGGGAAGGACATGTTGCAGCTGCCACTACGATCCTGGGGTACGAGCAGGAGAAAACACGACTGACCATTGAGCTGAGAGAGTCCAGTGCCCTAATCCATACCGGCCATAAAAGGAGAGCTTAAACTGAAGTTGATCAGGCAATCAGCAGATTGCATGTTGTCAGCAGAGTGCAGACTGAACAGGCAGAACTTGGCTGGGGTCGGGCAGAATGTTTCCGTTCCAAGGGCTTGAAGGAGGAGAGGAAAGCCACAGTAATGGACCTGGTGACAAGGACAGAGCAGGAATACTACAGGGTGAAGACAGTGGCACAGGACCACGAAGGAAGCTGCCTGGCCTGGTGAGTTCCTCCAGCAATTTGTGTGTGATCTTTTACTCCCATCAGATTTACAAGCTCCCGCTCCACTTCACATTGACAAATACAGCACTGTGCAGAAGTCTTAGGCACCCTGGCAATATATATGTGCCCAACACTTTTGCACAGTACTGTTTAAGTCTCTGTATACAACCCTGAGATTCATTTTCCTCCAAGGGTGAATCTTATCCCCTTTGTGGAGCATAAGCAATTCGGTGGTGATTCCATCCACAGTGAATTGAGAAGATTAGTTAAACATTTGATTACTAATTTAATTGGTTTGGCACAATGCTGCGGCCCAAAGGGCCCATCCCCGTGCTCTACTGCTCTATGTTCTTCCGTAACAATGCCCAGATGAATTATAAACGAGTGGGCACTTGGAACAGGCAGTGGGCTGTGAAACCGTCACCTAACAGAACTTTGCGGCAGGAAGAATGCTGTGCCTTTGATTTGAAGACACAGGAGACTGCAGACGCTGGAATCCTGGTGGAGGACCTAGGTGGGTTGATGTCACATCTGTGAGAGGAAAGGAACTGTTGACATTTGGGGTCAAGCCCCTGAACCCAGGCTCATTGATTCAGAGTAGAGTGATTTTGGAAATTCCTAAATTAGTCATTGGGAGCTTCCAACCCATCTTTGGAATTGGTATTGAAATTGATTTATTATTGTCATGCGTACCGAGATACAGTGAAAAGCTTGTCCTGCACACTGTTCATATGGATCAGATCATTGCACTGCGCATTGAGGTAGAACAAGGTAAAACAGCAACAATGCAGAATAAAGTGTAACAGCCTCAGAGAAAGTGCAGTGCAGGTAAACTATAAGGTACAAGATCATAGCGAGGTAGATTGTGAGGTGAAGGGCCCAATTTATCATACCTTAACCATCCAATAGTCTTACAACAACAAGGTAGAAGCGGTCCTTGAGCTTGCTGGTAGCTGCTTTCATAATTTTGCATCCTCTATCCTATGGCAGAGGGGAAAACATCCGGAGCATGTGGGGTCTTTGTTATACTGGCTGCTTTACCAAGGCAGCAAGAAGTATAGACAGAGTCTTCGAGGGGAGGCTGGTTTCCGTGATGTGCTGAGCTGTGTCCAAAACTCTGCACTTTCTTTCCCCATCATCTTTCTGAAGGACGGTAATGGTCATCTCCAGATTCCATTTGGCCAATGCGCCATAGCTTCTGTTTACAGATTGTGACTTATCTTAACAGAGGTTTCCGTTTCTGTGCTATTTTTTGTTGTATGTTTATTACCTTGGCTTTAAAGAATGGTGTAATTGAAAATGTTAAACAATGATAGATAAGCTTGCGTTAGGCAAGGATATTATGGGTTACAGAACACAGGGAGATGGCTTTCAGATCGACATCAGCCTTAACCTAATTGAGTGGTGGACCAGGCTTGAGGGATTGAATGCCTGTTTCTGCCTTGCTCTGAATGGGGAAAATTGATTGCTGGTGTGTATACCATCCTGATGGCTGAAAGATCACACTAGCAGTGCAAATGTAGACATTGTCCAGACAGGAGGAGTCAAAGCAAGCTCTGCGACAAGATGGTTACAGCCCATAAATCACCAGGTGAAACAAAAAGATTAATGAAATTTTAAAACAACTGATGGGAAAACAACAATACATGAGAATAGCGGGTGCTAAAGCCATTAACATTCATCAGTTCTGCAGAAATCATCTATCACTTTCAATTCTTGAAAGAAGATTTCTTTTTAAAAACAAGGCTGGGATAAAGCATGCAGCTACTGAATATGATACTGAATATAAAAACTAATGTAACCTTGGAGACAAAAGTGAGAAGCATTCCCTGTCTCAGAAATTTCCCTAACGCAGAGCAACAATGGTATCTTTTACTCCTGCCAGCATACCTTTCTTTAGAATACAATGGGTGTGGCAAAGGAGGTAAATTCGAATTTAAACAGGCGCAGAGAATGTGTTGCACAATTAATTAACTGTGCTGACTCAGGAAAATGCAGAGAGCTGGAAAGGGTCCAGCATTGTGTGTGACCAACACCAGTAAAGACAATCAAAACATAAAATGCCAAGAATACCCAGCAGGTCAGGGTACACCTGTGAGGAGAGAAATTGGGCGACATTTCAGGTGGGAGACCATACACCCATAGTTTTTTTTTTGCTGAGAATAATCATGGATTACCAACTATTGCAGCCGGGCTTCAGACCAGTCATATAGTTAGCTTCTTATCACATAATGCAGTGTGTTGAGCCATGACGGGGTAGATTGAGAGATCAAGATCAAGTTCAAATTTATTGTCATTCATGAAGACACATGTACACAGCTAAGCGAAACTTGATTCCCCTGGGGCCAAGGTGCAAAACACAGTACATATAGTTACAATCTGTCACATATGGTCACAAAATAATATTAGCATAGGTCCCTGAGGAGCACGGTCTGTAGATTGACCAGTTGGCACGGAATGCAAGGTCCATGCTTAAGTAAATCAGTATAATATTATTGACACTATTGTAATAAAACAAGCAGTCGTATAAATATATGCAACAGCAGCAATAGAAGATGGAAAGTGACCAGTGCAGGATGAGAGTATGTCTGTGAGTTGGAGAGTGGGGGAGGATGGTAGCAGATTGGCATTCAGACAGGGTGTGCGTGTGTGCTACGGGTTACATAGTCTACTGCCTGGGGGGAAATGCTGTTCCGCAGCCTGACAGTACTGGTTCCTATGCTGCGGTGCCTTCTACCTGATGCAGGAGGTCAAAGAGATTATGGGAAGGGCCTTTAACGATACTAGAGGCACTGCTGAAATGTTCATCTTTACCATAGGATGTCCTTTCAACAGTCTGGTAACAGCGGGTCCTTGAGCTTTTGAATCTTCTGCCCATTGGGAGGGGAAACAAACAGAAACGACTGGGGTGGAGGGCTCCTTGAATCCAGAGCAGTGGGAATCATAAACAGAGTTGATGTAGGGGAGGCTGGTTTTCCTAGGACCAGGGACATTTTACCTTTCTTCCATTTCTGAAAAGTGAAGTGAGAACAGAGGCATGAGAAATGGATGATTTCTGGTCAAGGGCTTTGTTAACAATGTTTTGGGAAAATAAGAAGTATTTCAGAAGCATGAGTCAAGCATGGCCCAGTCCATCATGGGTAAATCCCTCCCAAACACTGAGCACATCCACGTGAAATGCTGTCACAGGGAAGCACCACCCATGACGTGCTCACTTCTCATGACTGCCACCAGTCAGAACTCACACCACCAGGTTCATGAACAATTATTACCCCCCTACCATCAGGCCCTTGAACCAAAGAGGATAAATTCAGTCAACTTCACTCGCCCCATCACTGAAATGGCCCCTCTACCTATGGACTCACTTCCAAGGACTCTTCATCTCATGTTCTTGATACTTACTGCTTATTTATTTATGCAGCAATTATTATTTCTTCTTTTTGAAATTGCACAGTTTGTCATCTTCTGCACTCTGTTGAGCACCCTAGTTGGACTGTCCTTCATTGATTCTGCTATGGTTATTATTATATAGAGTTAAAGAGTATGCCCACAAGAAAATGAATTTCAGGCTTGTATATGGAGACATATACATACTTTGATAATATATTTACTTTGATATTCTCTTAAGGGCTTGTCAGTGGATTCCGTTAATGGAGAATGGCTGTATGTGACTTTGTTTAACATAGGGAGGCTGATGTGCAGGCAGCCATCACACGGTCTTTGAGATTCCAGGTCAGGGTCCAGTGGCATGGAATGCAAGATGACTGGGGAACCTTCACTGCCATTCTGATGGGTCATCATCTTCCATCTGCTCCACCATCCAGGTCTTGGTTGGATCACTCTTCCTGGAACCTCCCCCCTTGACCTTATCACTAGGGGCGACCCTACCAGGAGCCAAGCGCCAGATGGCGTAGCTCTCAGAACCTCAGGAACATGCAGGCCCCTCCTCCATGACAAGGTAATAGTCCTCAGAGAAGATTTCACAAGCACCCGCATCTGACAGAACGAAGGTAATTGGCAAAAGAACATGAAACAAGCAGTTAATGTCTTAGTGAACGGCCTGGGAGTTTTTGTGGAGGCAGAATTAATTGGGAGGGAGCTGGATGACTATCTGAATGGATATACAAGGCTGGATTAGCAGGGTTTTGGCCGAGGGTCTCCCCCCAACATGTTAACCCTGTTTCTTTTCCTATCGATGCAGCCTCGCCTGCTGAGTATTTCTAGCGTTTTCCATACTTGTTTTCTGATCTTCAGCATCTGCAGGTTTCTTTAGATTTTCACCAGATGAAGGCTGTACTTCAACTGAGCAAACAACTGGAGAAATGGCCAAGCGGTCAAGGCATCACAGTCCCAGCAGGAAGAGGCCAGACACCAGCTCTCCTCACAAAATGACAGTGATCCACTGAACTAATGCAAGAGAGGATCTTGGCCCCTACTGAACATCTGCCTGATCATGCATCTTCACTGACAAGAGAGGATCCTGGCCCCTACTGAACATCTGCCTGATCATGCATCTTCACTGACAAGAGAGGATCTTGGCCCCTACTGAACATCTGCCTGATCATGCATCTTCACTGACAAGAGAGGATCCTGGCCCCTACTGAACACCTGCCTGGTCATGCATCTTCACTGACAAGAGAGGATCCTGGCCCCTACTGAACACCTGCCTGGTCATGCATCTTCATTGACAAGAGAGGATCCTGGCCCCTACTGAACACCTGCCTGATCATGCATCTTCACTGACAAGAGAGGATCCTGGCCCCTACTGAACACCTGCCTGGTCATGCATCTTCACTGACAAGAGAGGATCCTGGCCCCTACTGAACACCTGCCTGGTCATGCATCTTCACTGACAAGAGAGGATCTTGGCCCCTACTGAACACCTGCCTGGTCATGCATCTTCACTGACAAGAGAGGATCTTGGCCCCTACTGAACACCTGCCTGGTCATGCATCTTCACTGACAAGAGAGGATCTTGGCCCCTACTGAACACCTGCCTGGTCATGCATCTTCACTGACAAGAGAGGATCCTGACCCCTACTGAACACCTGCCTGGTCATGCTTCTTCACTGACAAGAGAGGATCCTGGCCCCTACTGAACACCTGCCTGGTCATGCATCTTCACTGACAAGAGAGGATCCTGGCCCCTACTGAACACCTGCCTGGTCATGCATCTTCACTGACAAGAGAGGATCCTGGCCCCTACTGAACACCTGCCTGGTCATGCATCTTCACTGACAAGAGTCGCGCTCCACAGTAGCAGGACCTAACTCATTGCTAAAGCATTCTACATCATCTGCACCTGCTAATAGCTGCTAGGGAAACTAGCATCCCCTCCATTAACCCTGACTACATTAAACGAAGCTGCCAACATAATCAGCGACCTCTCCCACCCCAGTAACTTCCTTTCATCTCCCCTCCCAACAGGCAGAAGATACAAAAGCTCAAGGACCCACTGCTGTTATCAGACTCTTGAATGGACATCAGACGCTGAAGATGAACTCAATCTATCTCCTTTGTCGTGGCTCAACACGTTTAATAGTGTTATACTAACGAAGAATATGAATGATCTGAACCCCAGATATAGTGGGTGACAATCTGTTTTGCTGAGTCTGTTTGCCTTTGTTTTGTTTCTTTTATTTTCCTGTGACTGGTTTTAATGTCTTGTTGGAAGTAGGCTTATTTCAAAATTCCAAGTAATTATCAAGGAACCATATACTGTACTACCCTGAGATTCATTTCCTTGCAGGCAATCACAGTAAAATAAAAAAATTCAAAGGAATCAATGAAAAATACTACACCCAAATATCAACCAAACGACAGAAGCTACTGACCAAAATTTCATTCTGCTGTGTGTAGTAATTAATTCTGTACATGGAATTACATAAAATATAATCACAAATTGTGTGGAAAAAAAACTGAAGTGAAGAGAAGTCAGCAGGTTTCCTTGCGAAGGATCTCGACCATGTGAGTTTATTCTCCTAAAGTTAGATTATCTGCTTGGTAATCACTGCTGTTGATGTGTTGTAACAATTTATGGAGTGGATTTGTTTAGCCTTGAGTTAGTCTTGATGTCAGCAACTGCTGTCACAGCTTGTTGGCCTTCAGTGCCAAGGCCACCTCACTGATGTGCAATGGCATTTACAATGAAAGATTAACAATAGCAGAAATGGCAGACTTATTGAAAAATTATTTATGATTCATTGTAGAGAATGCCCAAAAGGCTTTGTATGTTATCAATTAATAATTTGATTGTTGCTATTTGTTTCCAATTCCTCCTACTTCTCTTCCCATCCACTGTCCTCTGGGGAACGTTGACATGCCAATCCTGCTGTTTCTAAAGGATGTCTTACTTTTAAAACACAGGGAATGGAGAAAAATGGCATTTGATGAGACATACAATTGTGCTGTACAGTCATTTCTTCTAAGCCCTCAGAATATTCACAATAGATCACAAGGCAAATGTAGCACCTGGTGGGACTCCTGTCTCTTAAAGATCCAGGGTTTAGAGAGCTCAAATTTGACAAGCAATACTTTGCAATGCACTCTTTTTGAAATCATTTTCAATTTATAAAGTTACTGCCCACTTGTGTTTAATCCCTTTTTTGTATCTGTATTTTATCTCAAGCCTTGAAAAGTGAATCATTGTGAGCCACTGTAAAGTATTTGCATCTGACCCTCGGTTCATATCAGAACAGAAAGGTTATTTTTGAGGTTGGTGCTGACAAGTGAAATAGTATTTGCATTCACAATCGAAGTGCTAGTTCATCATTTTCATTACATATTTAATGTTCAAATGACAGCAGATTTTTCATTAATGTACAGAAAAATCAATGCAGATGACCCCTTTCATGATAGGATTTTTTTTGTTGATGAAGCACTGAACTGAGGTCAAGAAGATATGCCATGTTTTCCTGGTTTCAAAACCTCATATAAATGATGCAATGGGCTGGATACACCCAGTGGCCACTTTATTAGGTACACGTGTACACCTGCACTTTAATGCAAATACCTAATCAGCCAATCATGTGGCAGCAACTCAATGCATAAAAGCATGCAGACGTGGTCAAGAGGTTCAGTTATTGTTCAGACCAAATGTCGGAATGGGGGAAGAAATGTGATCGAAGTGACTTTGAGCGTGGAATGATTGTTGTTGCCGAATGGCGTGGTTTGAGTATCTCAGAAACCGCTGAGACTTTCGTGCACAGCGGAGTTCACAGGGGATGGTGCAACAATGGAAGAACATCCAGGGAGCGGCAGCTCTGCGGGTGAAAACGCCTTGTTAATGAGAGAGGTCAGAGGAGAAGGGCCAGACTGGTTCATGCTGACAGGAAGGCGACAGTAACTCAAGTAACCACGCATTGCAACAGAGGTGTGCAGAACAGCATTTCTGAATGCACAACACAACGAACCTTGAAGTGGATGGACAACAGCAACAGAGGATCCTGAACATACACTCAGTGGCCACTTAATTAGATACAGGAGGTACCTAATAAAGCAGCTACTGATTGTATATTTGTACCAAGTGGTTATGGATTTCTAATATTGATTACTACACAGCAGACGAGTCTGTTCTTTACTTGTTTATTTATTATTATTTTTACTTTATTTATTTATTTCTGATTCTTTACACACTTTAGGGTTGTGAAACTCTACCAGGAGCATTTTACTGTTTGATTTCATCTCTTTTCAGTGAAAGGTGCTCAGATAGAAGTGACTAGTTGCATTTTAGAGATTAGAGAACATGATGCAGGCTGATGCTTCACTGCAGCACAAAATGGATTAATGCCTCAAGTTTTTTTTTGAATGAGAATTTAGATCAAAATTGAATCACTAATACATTAAAGATCCCACACCACTATTCAAAAAAAAAACTGGGAGTCAGATTCAGGTTCAATTATTTATCACATGTACATTGAAAAATACAGTAAAATGCACTGCTGGCGTTAACAGGCGTCACAGCCTAAGGATGGGCCGAGGGCAGCCCACAAGTGCTGCCACTCATTCTGTTGCCGATTGAGCATGCCCACAATGTTCAGCAGAATAATAACATCAAATCAATCCCCGATTCTCCCTCACACCCACTCACACAGGCCTCTAAACCCAGGACAGGCTGCTCCTGGGCCTCCAGCCCCCAGTGGACTTACAGACCTGCAGGCCCCGGCCTTCGGGCGTCAGGCCTCAACTTCGACACCTCTGGTCTCGCTTACTTTGGCCTTCAGCCTTCGGTATCAACCCCAGCACTCGCTGATGACAGGACCCCAAACCCAAGGTCTTGAACTCTGACTTGCCAACCCAGTGACTTTAGGGGGCCATCAGTCCTCATGCCTCACTGCCAATCCTGGGACCCACCATAAGAACATAAGAAATAGGAGGAAGAGTAGGCCATCTGGCCTGTTGAGCCTTCTCTGCCATTCAATAAGATCATGGCTAATCTGGCCATGGACTCGTCTCCACCTTATCGGCCTTTTCCCCATAACCGTCAATTCCTCTACTATGCAAAAATCTATCCAAACTTGTCTTAAATATATTTACCGAGGTAGCCTCCACTGCTTCACTGGGCAGAGAATTCCACAGATTCACGACTCTCTAAGAAAAGCAGTCCCTCCTCATTTCCATCCTAAATCTACTCTTCCGAATCTTGAGGCTATGTCCCCTAGTTCTAGTCTCATCCATCAGAAGAAATAACTTCCCTGCTTTTATCTTAACTAACCCATTCATAATTTTATATGTTTTTATGAGATCTCCTCTCATTCTTCTGAATTCAAGTGAGTACAGTCCCAGGCAAATCAATCGCTCCTCGTAGTTTAACCTCCTCATCTCTGGAATCAACCTGGGGAACCTCCTCTAAATTGCTTTAAAAGCCAGAACATTCTTCCTCAAGTAAGGAGACCAGAACTGCATGCAGTACCCCAGGTGCGGCTTCACAAGTACCCTGTACAGTTGCAGCACACCCTCCCTGCTCATGAATTTGATCCCTCTAGCAATGAAGGCCACATTCCATTTGCCTCCTTGAGAGCCTGCTGCAACTGCCAAACTTCCGTGATTCATGCACAAGCGCACCCAAGCCCCTCTGCACAGCAGCATGCGGCAAATTTTTACCATTTAAATAATAATGAGATCTTCCATGTTTCCTTCCAAAGTGGATGACCTCACATTTACCAACGTTGTACTCCATCTGCCAGACCCTTGCCCACTCGCTTAGCCTAATCTACACCTCTCTGCAAATTCACCATATCTTCTGCACAATTTGCTTTTCCACTCAATTTAGTATCATCAGCAACCTGGGGAACCTGCCATCCCAGATGGTCACCAGCCCTCATCCTCGCTGGATTCGAACATAGTGCCAACCCAACATCTGTTCACGGGGTTTGCAGCCCTTTGGACATGCTGTGCTTCAACCTGGGTTCTGGTCTGGCCTCTAACTTCCCCACATCCCTGTCCCTAAACCCTAACCTGATCCCCTAACTCCCCATTATGTCCCCAGAATCATTTCCATGAACCTAAAATACAATAAGTCTGAGCCATGACCCCAATGGTCATCACAGTTCGCACCATCTTGACTAGAAGCTTCTATGACTCTTCACAATAAGAACTCAATTTTCCCAACTTCTTAGCAAACATTAATTCCTGAATCAAAATCAGTAAAGCAAATTAACTTCCCATTTATCTTTGTTATTTGTGCTGAAATGGCTGATGTGGTTTCTGCATTTACAATGATAATTACAATTCAAAACCACTTGGGGATGTGTTGGGGCTCATTGCGATGGTGAACAAGGCAAATCCCCACTCTCATTACCAAATATTATTCAATGTGCCAATAATTATTTCATTCTGCAGGTTGAGATCAACACAAGATCAATGGAAACATTCTTCATTGTCCCTCCAAAGCACCGGTCTATTGAAAATGAACCATCATTTAGCCAATTAGAAATTCAGTAACTACAGCTCCAGCAACTTGCTGATTCAATTTCAGAGCTTCCCTGGAGAAAATTCACGGCAGTGACAGTTTGGGTTATAGCTATGTGTAACCTCCTTGAAGGTTTAACCTATCTAAGCACCAGCCTTGTTTACATCTCATTTGAACTGCGCATAAACCCCAGAACAATGCAGCATTTTTACAACAATACAACACGTATGCCATACAGATTCAACACCGCTACATAAATGTATGGCTTTTCATTTTGCTGGGTTACGATAGTCTGAACTAGCACACAGAGAAGCAGATTTAGAAGAAAGCTGAAGACTAAAATGTCTTTTGCTAACCTCCATATGAATGCTGTTCACTCTTCATGCTCAGCTTTGAATTTTGTGCTTTGACTGGTGATACAGTTTTTGATCCTTCAGTATTCTGCTTTCTCGTAAATCTGTTTGTTCCCGGGCAGTCACTCCTCAATATTTCTTTATCTGGCCTGGCTACTCCATATTCCACATCCATGACCTTCAGTAAATTCAAAGGCTACAACGCTATCTTTCCATTAGTTAGTGACAACCTAACTTTTCCTTGGTTCTCACCTGAAGTTGCCACTGGGAGCAACTGATATTTTGCTGGACATTTTCCACACTGGAACACTACATAAAGAACATTACATTAGTTTTCCTCTGTTTTACAGTAATATGATGCTCTTCGTTACCTCTGTTCAGTCTTGAAAAGAAAGGACATTAAGGCCTATGGGGCTCAAGCTTTTCCAGGCCTTAGAAAATAGAATGTTAAACATTACAGATAGTACAGCCCTTCAGCCCACAATATTGTGCTGAACTTTGAACCTACTCTATGATCAATGTAACCCTTCCCTCCTACTTGGCCCTCCATTTTTTAATCATCTCTAATAAAAAATATCGGAGAGCTTCTAAAATAACCCTAATGTATCTGTATCCAAATTCTGCGAACCACAGTTTCTGAAGAGACATTGGACTGTGTCACAGGAGAGAGTTAAAAATAAGCGAGCGGGGGCAATTAGGGCATTCTGTGAGCCACAGTTCCAGTGGAGATGTTGGACTGTGTAGTGAGAGAGAGATTTGAAGAGGAGTGGGGGCTGTCAGGTCATTCAGTATGCCACAGTTCCTAAGGAGACTATGGATGTGTAGCAGGAAAGAGATTTCAAAAGAAGCAAGCAGTTGCAGTCGGGACATTCTGCATGCCACAGTTCCCGAGGAAACTTTGGAGGGTGTGCACTTAAGACACTTGGCAATTTGCAATAAATAGGATTAAATGGAGAGGCTATTGTGGGAGTGGCTGAGTATCAGAGTGAAGAGATCAGGCTTTGGCTCATAGAGGCTTCAGTAACTTTCCACATACTAACTGAGGCTCCCAAACTGTAAAAGTTTGTCAAATGTGTTTGGGAAAGTTTCCTTAATCAGTACATTGAACTCCCAACTGGAGAGAGTGCAATACTTGATCTCCTCTTAGGGAATGAAATAGGGCAGGCAACAGAAAATTGTGCAGGGGAACACTTTGCTTCTAGTGCCATTAGTTTCAAGATAGTTATGGAGAAGGATAGGTCTGGTCCTCAGGATGAGATTCTAAATTGAAGAAAGGCCAATTTTGATGGTATCAGAAAGGATCCGGCAAGTATAGATTGTTTTCTGGGAAAGGTGTAGTTGGTAAGTGAGAGGCCTTCAAATGTGAAATTTTGAAAGTACAGACTTACATGTTCCTGTCAGAATAAAAGTCAAGGTTAACAGATGTAGGGAGCCTTGGTTCTTGTGAGACCCTGATTAGGAAAATGAAGGAAGTACGTAGCAGGTATAAACAGGAAGGAGTAAATGAGGTACTTGAGGAGCTTAAAACATGCAAAAGGATGTTTAAGAAGGAAATCGGGAGGACTAAAAGAAATCATGATGTTGTTCTAGCAGACAAGGTGAAGGAGAATTCCAAGGGTTTAGACAGGTAAATTAAGAGCAAAGGGATAGCAAAGGACAAAATTGGCCCTCTGGAAGATCAGAATGATCATCTATGCATGGAGCCGAAAAGAAATGGGAGAGATTTTGAATGGATTTTTTGCATCTATATTTACTTGGGAGCTGGGCAAAGAGGCAGTAGAAATGAGGCCAAGGCAGTAGTGAGGTTATGGGCCATAAACAGATTACTGAGAAGGAGGTGTTTGCTGTCTTGAAGAAAATTAGGGTGGATAAATCCCCAGGGTTAGGTAAGGTGTTCCCTTGGATCCTGTAGGATCTGAGTGCAGCCGTAATGGAGGCCCCAGCAGAGATACATATTTAAAAAGTCCTTAGCCACAGATGAGGTGCCAGAGGATTGAAGGATAGTTTATGAAAAGCTCTAAAAATAAGCTGGGAAATCATAGGCCAGTGAGCCTGACATCAGTAGAGGGAAAGTTATTGGACAATATTCTAAGGAACAAAATACATAAGTATTTGGATAGACAGGAACTGATTAAGGATCGTCAACATGTTTTGCGCATACTCGATCACATCTAACCAAACTTATATAGACTTTTTGAGGAAGTTGCCGGGAAATTTGATGAAGGCAAGGCAGTTGATGCTGTCTACATGGATTTTGGCAACTCCTTTCACAAGGTCCCACATGGGACGTTAGTCAAGAAGGTTCATTCGCTTGGTATTCAAGATGAGATAGTAAATTAGATTAGACATTGGTTTTGCAGGAGAAGCCAGAGAGTGGTAGTAGCTGGTTGCCTCTCTTACTGCAGGCCTGTCACTAGTTGGGTGCTGCAGAGATCAGTACTGGGTCCTTTGCTGTTTGTCATCTACTGTATATCAGCAATCTGGATGAAAATGTAGTAAGCTGGATCAGCAAGTTTGTGGTTGGAATGTTGTGGACAATGAGGAAGACCTTCAAAGCTTGCAGTGGGACACACAAAATGATGGAGGAACTCAGCAGGCCAGGCAGCATCTATGAAAAGGAATGTAGTTGACGTTTCGTGCTGAGACCCTTCATCAGGATTGTAGTGGGGTTTGGATCAACTGGAATTTAATGCGGTTTTGAAATTTGGGAGGACAAGGCAGCCTGGGACTTACACAGTGAGCGGCAGGGTGCTAAGGAGTGCTATAGAACAAAGGGATCCGGGAATACAGGTCCTTAATTCCTTGAAAGTGGAGTCACTTTGATAGGGTTATAAAGAAAACTTTTGGCACTGGGCATCATAAATCAAAGTATTGAGTACAGGAGTTGGGATGTTATGCTGAAATTGTATAAGACATTAGTGAGGCCTAATTTGGAGGACTGTATACAGTTTTAGTCACTTACCTACAGGAAAGAAGTCAGCAAGATTGAAAGAGTGAAGAGAACGTTGTAGGACTTGAGGACCTGAGTTACAGGGAAAGATTGAATAGGCACTTTATACCCTAGAGTATAGAAGAATGAAGGACGATTTGATAGATGTATACAAAATTATGAGGAGTATCGTTAGGATAAATGCAGTCTTTTTCAACTGAGTTTGGGTGAGACTAGAACTAGAGGACATAGGTTACAGGTGAAAGGTGAAATATTTAAGGGGAACATGAAGGGTTTTTCTTTGCTCAGAGGATGGTGGGAGTGTGGAACAAGCTGCCAGTGGAAGTGGTAAATGCAGGTTCAATTTCAACATTTAAGGGGAGCTTAGACAGGTAGGTAGATGGGATGGGTGTAGAGACCAATGGTCTAGGTGCAGGTTGATGAAACTGGGCAGATTAGTAGTCCATCATGGACTAGAGGATCTGACAGGCCTGTTTCTGTACTGTATGTTCTATGACTCTGTCTGTTTCTACCACCATCCCTGGCAGTGTGTTCCAAGCACCTACCACTCTCTGTGTAACGAACCTGACATCTTCCCTATACTTCCTCCAATCACCCTAAAACTATGCCCTCTTGTATTAGGCATTTCTAGCCAGGGTAGAGCTAATAGGACTTGATGTTTCAATATCTATGATAAAGTCGGCACTCTTGATGCTGGCAGTAGGCTTGGAGTGGTGACAAGGAGGGTAGCTACGTCATCAGGGTCATCAGGTGGGCACCTTCCTTCTTTGATGTTCCGTTGATAAGCTCACAACGTCTCCAGAAGGCTCAATGGTGCTACCTGGCATCCCAGATACACCCCCCTCAGTTCCGTACCCTCCTGTCTTCATCTTGCAGCCCAGTTGCTGTCTTTCCTTTTCATCCAAATCCGATTGCTGCTTTCTTCTGCTGCATTTGACAAGGACTTGATTGCTTGTCGGAGGGAGACGCTCCTCACCCCCACCTTCTTCAATAGACTGGTTGTAGATGTAGCTATGAATCCCCTGCATCCCACTTCTACGGGAAAATCTTGGTCTTCCAGCCATTCTGGGCAGCTTCAGTTGCCAGTTCAGAGTACTTGGTCTTTTTCCTCTCATAAGCTTCTTCAACACCATCTTCCCATGGTTCCGTCAATTCCACAACATATGCCAGCTTGCCTGTTGTGGACCACAGAGTGTTGTAGCCGCAATGTCCGAGGGAAACACAAGCTTTTTCTCCAAGTCCACGTCCATTTTCCAATCCCGAGCAACATGCAGAATGTTTATATCCTTTGATGTTACTTGGTGCTCTGGAGGTTGGCCTGCTGGTACAAATCATGTAATGTGGATATTTCCTGCTGATGTTTGTGGGAGAGCATTTTCGGTGGTTTGCCTCTGTTCCAAGATTGATGCCAGCTGTCTGAGAACTTGGTTATGCCGCCAAGTGTACTGCCCCTGGCGGAGGCTTGAAGTGCATCCTGTTAAAATGTGCCTTAGTGATCCGGGTGCTTGACAAAGAGAGCAAGTGGGGTCTTCTCCCCACCACTGGTTCAGGTTCTGCGGTGTGGGTAGGAGGCCGTAAGTGGCTCTGATGACAGAACATAGCCGAGATCCCTCCATCTCCCAGATGTCACGCCAACTGAGTTTCCTCTTTTCCAGGCTCTCCCAATTAGTCCATTGGCCCTGCTTGGCCATTGAAAAAGCTCTGGCATGTCGCTCTGCCTCCTCCTGTCTCCTCACGTCCTCCACCATGAACCATCTCTTCTGCACTGATGTTGCCTTGTGCCATTGAGGAGCCTTTGAGACGAGCCCAAGACCGGCTCTCCCATGTTGGACTTGGCCAACCACATCCATGAAGTGAAGAGCAGACCTAGCACTCTGAACGGCTTCAGATGGGGTTCACTTCCTCCCCGTTGCCACACATGGAGGGCCGCTGTTCAAATAACAGTATCTTGGGATTCAGTGAGGGTAATGACCAACCTTGCTTTGGCGCATTGGTATTCTTCCACAAGACTTGTAATTGGTAATTCCAATTTGCCATTCACGTACAGTCCAACAGGACTTAAGCATCGTGGAAGTCCAAGCCACTGTTTCACATGTGTGCTGATCACTCTTTCGAGCTTTTCCACCTTGCTGATGGAGATTTCATACACTGTTAAAGGCCACGTGAGTCTTGGGAGTATGCCAAACTGGAAGCACCACAGCTTGAGTTTTCTTGGCAGCCAGGTCTTGCTGATCTGAGCTATGTACATGATGTTATCCTTTTTGAGTTGTTTGAACTGCTCGGTGTCCTTGAGCTTAGCATCATACCATCAGCCCAAGCTCTTCACTGGCATTTCTGAAACAGTTGGGACAGGTGTTCCACCAATATGAAATCTTTGATCCGTGACTTGACCTTTGACAATGAAGATGATTCTGCACTTGCACAATCTTCATCCTCACCCATGTGATACTTTGATGAAGCTTTTGCAGAGGTCGCTTGGTGCTGGGGACAGTTGCCGTCAGTATTGTTATATCGTCCATATAGGCTCGTATCGGTAGTAACCTTTGACCAAACTGTAGCAGTTTCCCTCCCACAACCCATTTTGAGGCTCTGATAATGAGCTCCATTGCCATAGTGAAGGCCAATGGGGAGATGGTGCACCCCGCCATGCTACTTCAAGCTGTGGTGAAGTCTGATGTTTTGAGACAAACTTGCATATCCTGGAAGTAATGTTTTACCAGATTTGTTATTGTTGCAGGCACCTGAAAGAATTCAAAAGCAGTCCACAGTAGGGAATGAGGAACTGATCCATCGGCATTGGCCAGGTCGAGGAACAAGACATGCAGATCCTTTCCTTCTTTCTTAGCCATCTGGATTTGATGCCATATGACGCTGGTATGTTCAAGGCATCCCAAGAAGCCTGCTATGCCAGACTTTTGGATTGACCTATCAATGAATTGGTTTGGTTTCAGATACCTTGTAAGCCTTTGCACCAAAATGCTGAAAAAGATCTTGCCTTCTATATTCAGAAGGCTTATTTGGCGAAATTGTTCAATGGCGGACGAATTCTTTTCTTTTGGGATCAGAACTCCCCCTGCTCTTCTCCAGGCTTTGGGGATCACTTGCTTTTCCCACACAACCCTCATGATTCTCCAGAGGAATCTCAGAACATCTGGGGTGTTCTTGTAGACACAATACGGAACACTGTTAGGGCCTGGCGCTGATGCCGATCTTGCCTTCCTCACTGCCTTTTTTACCTCACTCAGCTTGGGAGGGCTGATGTTAAATAGATGTTGTGAGGGTGAGATTGGTGGGATGTCAGCTGGGACAAGTATTGGTTCATCTTTTAGCTCATCAGTGTGGGTGGTTCTGAGATATCTTTCAATCTCTTATAACCATATAACCATATAACAATCACAGCACGGAAACAGGCCATCTTGGCCCTCCTAGTCCGTGCCGAACCCTTAATCTCACCTAGTCCCACCTACCCGCACTCAGCCCATAACCCTCCACTCCTTTCCTGTCCATATACCTATCCAATTTTACCTTAAATGACACAACTGAACTGGCCTCTACTACTTCTACAGGAAGCTCATTCCACACAGCTATCACTCTCTGAGTAAAGAAATACCCCCTCGTGTTTCCCTTAAACTTCTGCCCCCTAACTCTCAAATCATGTCCTCTAGTTTGAATCTCCCCTACTCTCAATGGAAACAGCCTGTTCACGTCAACTCTATCTATCCCTCTCAAAATTTTAAATACCTCGATCAAATCCCCCCTCAACCTTCTACGCTCCAATGAATAGAGACCTAACTTGTTCAACCTTTCTCTGTAACTTAATTGCTGAAACCCAGGTAACATCCTAGTAAATCGTCTCTGCACTCTCTCTAATTTATTGATATCTTTCCTATAATTCGGTGACCAGAACTGCACACAATATTCCAAATTTGGCCTTACCAATGCCTTGTACAACTTTAGCATTACATCCCAACTTCTGTACTCAATGCTTTGATTTATAAAGGCCAGCATTCCAAAAGCCCTCTTCACCACCCTATCTACATGAGACTCCACTTTCAGGGAACTATGCACAGTTATTCCTAGATCTCTCTGTTCCTCTGCATTCCTCAATGACCTACCATTTACTCTGTATGTTCTATTTGGATTATTCCTGCCAAAATGTAGAACCTCACACTTCTCAGCATTAAACTCCATCTGCCAACGTTCAGCCCATTCTTCTAACCGGCATAAATCTCCCTGCAAGCTTTGAAAATCCACCTCATTATCCACAACACCTCCTACCTTAGTATCATCGGCATACTTACTAATCCAATTTACCACCCCATCATCCAGATCATTTATGTATATTACAAACAACATTGGGTCCAAAACAGATCCCTGAGGCACCCCGCTAGTCACCGGCCTCCATCCCAATAAACAATTATCCACCACTACTCTCTGGCATCTCCCATCTAGCCACTGTTGAATCCATTTTATTACTCCAGCATTAATACCTAACGACTGAACCTTCTTAACTAACCTTCCATGTGGAACTTTGTCAAAGGCTTTGTTGAAGTCCATATAGACTACATCCACTGCCTTACCCTCGTCAACATTCCTCGTAACTTCTTCAAAAAATTCAATAAGGTTTGTCAAACATGACCTTCCACGCACAAATCCATGCTGGCTACTTCTAATCAGATCCCGTCTATCCAGATAATTATAAATACTATCTCTAAGAATACTTTCCATTAATTTACCCACCACTGATGTCAAACTGACAGGTCTATAATTGCTAGGCTTCCTTCTAGAACCCTTTTTAAACAATGGAACCACATGAGCAATACGCCAATCCTCCGGCACAATCCCCGTTTCTAATGACATATTAAAGATCTCCGTCAGAGCTCCTGCTATTTCTACACAAACTTCCCTCAAGGTCCTGGGGAATATCCTGTCAGGACCCGGAGATTTATCCACTTTTAAATTTCTTAAAAGCGCCAGTACCTCCACCTCTTTAGTTGTCATAGGTTCTATAACTTCCTTACTTGTTTCCCACACCTTAGACAATTCAATATCCTTCTCCTTAGTGAATACCGAAGAGAAGAAATCATTCAAAATCTCTCCCATCTCCTTCAGTTCCACACATAGCTGACCACTCTGATTCTCTAAGGGGCCAATTTTATCCCTCACTATCCTCTTGCTTTTAATATAACTGTAGAAAACTTTCGGATTTACTTTCACCTTATTTGCCAAACCAACCTCGTATCTTCTTTTAGCTTTTCTAATCTCTTTCTTAAGATTCCTTTTACATTCTTTATATTCCTCGAGCAATTCCTTTACTCCATGCTGCCTATATCTATTGTAGACATCCCTCTTTTTCTGAACCAAATTTCTAATATCCCTTGAAAACCATGGTGCTCTCAAACCTTTAACCTTTCCTTTCACCCTAACAGGAACATAAAGATTCTGTACCCTCATAATTTCACCCTTAAATGACCTCCATTTCTCTATTACATCCTTCCCATAAAACAACTTGATCCAATCCATTCTCTCTAAATCCCTTCGCATCCCCTCAAAGTTAGCCTTTCTCCAATCAAAAATCTCAACTCTAGGTCAGTCCTGTCCTTCTCCATAATTATATTGAAGCTAATGCTATTGTGATCACTGGACCCGAAGTGCTCCCCAACACATACATCTGTCAGCTGACCTATCGCATTCCCTAACAGGAGATCCAACACTGCCCCATCTCTAGTCGGTACTTCTATGTATTGTTGCAAAAAACTATCCTGCACACATTTCACAAACTCTAAACCATCCAGCCCTTTTACAGAATGAGCTTCCCAGTCTACGTGTGGAAAATTAAAATCTCCCACAATCACCACCTTGTGTTTACTACAAATATCTGCTATCTCCTTACACATTTGCTCTTCCAACTCACGCGCCCCATTAGGTGGCCTATAATACACTCCTATCAGTGTTACTGCACCTTTCCCATTCTTCAATTCCACCCAAATGGCCTCCCTAGAGGAGCTCTCTAATCTATCCTTCCAAAGCACCGCCATAAGATTTTCTCGGACATGCAATGCAACACCTCCTCCTCTGGCCCCTCCTACTCTATCACACCTGAAGCAACTAAATCCAGGAATATTTAGTTGCCAATCACACCCTTCCTGCAACCATGTTTCACTAATAGCTACAACATCATAATTCCAGGTATCAATCCACGCTTTAAGCTCATCCACCTTTCTTACAATGCTCCTAGCATTAAAATAGATACATTTAAGATACTCTCCATCTCCTCCTCTCTTTCCATCCCTAACAATGCATTCAAATTTATTATCCTTTTCTTTCTTCTCCCCTACATCTTCGGGCTGAGCGCATCCCTTCTCCATCACCTGCCTTTCCTCCCTCACACACTGTCTATTTACTTGCTCCACTGGTGAACTAACCTCCTCTCCCATAGTCTCCTCAAATAGTCTCCCGCCCCCCCCATCTTACTAGTTTAAAGTCCGCCCTGTAGCCCTAGCAAACCTCCCCGCTAGGATATTGGTCCCCCCACGATTCAAGTGTAACCCGTCCTTCTTGAACAGGTCACTCCTGCCCCAGAAGAGGTCCCAATGATCCAGAAACTTGAATCCCTGCCCCCTGCTCCAATCCCACAGCCACGCATTCATCCTCCACCTAATTCTATTCCTACTCTCACTGTCGCGTGGCACAGGCAGTAATCCCGAGATTACTACCTTTGCGGTCCTTCTTCTTAACTGCCTTCCTAACTCCCTATACTCTCGTTTCAGGACCTCTTCCCCTTTCCTTCCTATGTCATTGGTACCTACATGTACACGACCTCTGGCTCTTCACCCTCCCACTTCAGGATATCTTGGACGCGATCAGAAACGTCCCGAACCCTGGCACCAGGGAGGCAAATTACCATCCGGGACTCCCTGTCACCTCCACAGAAACGCCTGTCTGAGCCCCTGACTATTGAGTCCCCTATTACTATGGACCTCTTTCTTCTAACCCTACCCTTCTGAGCTACAGGGCCGTCCTCTGTGCCGGAGGCTCGGCCTCTGTCACTCCCACCAGGTAGGCTGTCCCCCCCAACAGTACTCAAACATGAGTACTTATTGTCAAGGGGTACAGCCACTGGGGTACTCTCTAGTACCTGCCTCTTCCCCTTCCTGACTGTAACCCACCTATCTGCCTCCCGTGGTCCCGGAGTGACCACCTGCCTGTAACTCCTCTCTATCACCTCCTCACTCTCCCTGACCAGGCGAAGGTCATCGAGCTGCAACTCCAGTTCCCTAACTTGGTCCCTCAGGAGCTGCAGTTCGGCGCACCTGGCGCAGATGTGAACGTCCGGGAGGCTCGGAGACTCCAGGACCTCCCACATCCGACACCGAGTACAACAAGCTGCCCTCACGCTCATACTTCCCAAATAACTGAAAATAACAAGAACTAAAAGATAAGCCTACTGTGCCTTCTTCCGCCTTAGCCCTCTGAGCCCAAGCCCTACACTCTGCGCCCGGCTCACTCCGCTGCCCGCTTCTTAAGGCGGCGTTCTTTATATATCTTCCCTCCTTCCCGGGCCTCCTTCACGCGCCTGCGCAGTCCCGCCTCTCAGAACTCCGATCTGAGAAGCAATTGGACAATTTGAAAATGGCCGCCGCCGCACTTCCTCTCAAGCCTCGCTGTCCTCTTCCAAAAGAGAACTACCTCACTCAGTATCTCCTTTATATCTCTTTATATCTCTCTTCTTTTGATTCTTTCAGTGATCTGCTTTTCTCTTTTGTGAAAATGCCTTTCACATGTTAAAAGGGGTCTTTGTAGAAGTCTTTTCTAGCTTTTGCCTCCTTTTTGCGTCATTTCCTTAAATTCTCTGCTCTACACAGCTTTGATAGCCTTTGTTTTAGGTCCTCTCAAAGGAGGTTGATGCCCTTTCTTTCTTCTGCTGCTGCTTTTTTTCCACAACTTCCTCAGGCCTCTTCTTTCTTTAACAAGTTGTTGGATTTCCTGGAGACGACGGGATTTGGGAGGAGGAGGCATATCTTTCTTGCTGACCTGTTCCTTCACTCCAAATTTCTCCTTTCCATAGCTGTAAATCAGGTCACCCATCTTCTCCAAATTCTTTTCTGCTGATCCCTTGATGCCACTTAAGATCAGGTTCACATCTGCATTGATGGTTTCCCATTCCTTGCTGTTAGACTTTGGCTATTTCACCAACGGCTTACGTCCTTGCATGTTCTCCACTTTACGATGTGCCTGGCTGTTTCTTGGACTGCTGCTTGTGCCTGAAACTTCTTCCACATCCCGTAAGGTGCTGATACTCTGGGGACTGTGGGTTTCTTCCTGCCACTAAGTTTCATCCGACTGATTTGACCTTCCTCTTAACAGAATCTGGTCAATGCAGGACCCTAGGTTGGAGATTTTCAAGCATTTCTTCCGTCCTTGATAAACTTTAAGACTACGAATTGATGTTACTTTAGTCCAGCCACACCCACCGGTCTGAAGAACATGTCCAGCTGTTGGTTTCTTAGGAGCATTGCCACTTTCTTGATTCATTGTCATGTCCATGCCAAGGTTCATTACCGGGGAGGTCAGTCAGAGAGTCTCCTTGCGCCCCCGCTCTTGCAGACTCTGGGGGTATACTTCTCTTTAAATATCTCTGGCTGTCCATTCTAAATATTCCACTTAGCATCTTGTACACCTCTATTAAGTCATCTTACCCTCCTTCGCTCCAAAGAGAAAAGCCCTTTGCTCTCTCAACCTAGCTTTATAAAATAGGTCCTCTAATCCAGCCTGCACCATGGTAAATCTCCTCTGCACTCTCTCTAAACCTTCCACATCCTTCCTATAAAGAGGTGACCAGAACCAAATACAACATTCCATGTGTGGTCTAAACTAGTGCTGTGACATGCGGCTTTGAATTGACTTCATGAAGGGATAGTCACCACGCAGCATGGTAATGAGGCTCTTTATCTGGATTGCAAGCCAATTTGCTACTAGTACAAAGCTAAAAGTTTAGTGTAAATTCAGAGTGTTAGGGTGCATTCTGGAGTTATGTGAATATATCAGATATTAATTCAAACGAGAACCAATCTTCGGTTCTTAATACACAGTACCGTGCAAAGGTCTTAGGCAATTATATATAGCTATGGTGCCTAAGACTTTTGCATATTACTGTAGTTACTTTATGTATTGCACTGTACTGCTGCCACAAAATAAAAACACTTCATGAAATATGTGAGTGACAGTAGGTCTGATTCTGATTTGGGTCTGAGAGTGGGAAGGAGGCAAGAGGAGGGGAATCCTGGTTGAGAAAAGGGGAAAGGAGAGGGGAGGGAGCAGGAAGCACAACAGGGGCATTCTGTAATGGTCAACAAACATTGTCTGGAATCAAATGACCTTGCCTGGTGTCTCAGCGGTGGGTGTGTCCACACCCATACCACACAGCCCCCCACCCCGGCACTCCCCTACCATCTGTTCCACACTCCTCCTGTGCCGCTCCACACTCACCATTCTCAATATCCTTTGTTCACACCAGATTTAAAAACTCGCTCTCCAATCCACATTGATACTGCAAAACTGTGTAAAGGACTGAGGCTTGCACTATAGATATGTCTCAGACTTTTGCACAGTGCTGTAAACCGTAAATTGCAAGCAGTAAATTGAATTTAAAAGCACATTTTTGCAAATAATCTATACTGGCTATGAAGCACAGGCTGGATGCTCAAGAGATGAAATACAAATCAATGGGGTTATGTAAATTGGCCTGCATCAAGCCAGGCAACTACAACTGAATTGTTTGCACCATAGTAACCAAGCTTGTAGACAAGACTGACATTATCACTTAGCGCAACTGATCTATTAATATCTGGGAGATTTGTGTGTATTCAGAGAGTCAGCCTCAGGACACTAATCTTGGGCATCTGGCTCTCTGACCTCAAAAGTTCTCAGACTATCTGTGTGAAGTAGTTTGTCCCAAAAACAGTGATGAATGGACCTTCAGAGAACTCAAGCAGAATGCAGAAGGAAGTCATCAGGGCAGCCAGCACAAACACGAGGAAATCTGCAGATGCTGGAAATCCAAGCAACACACACAAGGTGCTGGAGGAACTCAGCAGGCCAGGCAGCATCTATGGAAATGGTTAAACAGTTGATGTTTCCAGCCAGGATCTTCATGAAATTCAGAGGTGTCTTATTAATTACAATGTACTTCCACTGTAATTATGAATGTACCTCAAAGGAACCATTTGTCCATACAAAATACTGAAGTAAATGTAACAATGGAAATTGTTTCCAATCACCTGCTCTGCCTTTGACCTTTAGAATATAAGAATGGGATGTATTTGACTTTTGGAGACTCGACGGAGAGTGTATCCATGAGAATGTCTGTTTGTTGTGATGAATGAAGACGTTTATGTCCACCAACTCTCTAGCATCTCCAGTGACTTAATCACAGTCACAACAGAGAGCTGGGGGGTGGGGGGGCACTTGACACTACATAAAAGTGAAGCATCTCCTTCAGGTGTTTTAAGCTGAAACCACATGGAGAGCACTTAAAGCACCTACGTTCCAAGATCCTTCTGTCTGTCTCTTTGCAGGGATCCTTTGTTTTCACCTGCAAAGAGTGCGCCTGGTCTTGATCTATTCGTTCCAGTCACCCCTCAAATCATGGGCTATTGAAGCAAGCTGACAGGCTGAAATGGTGCTCAGTTGGTGTCAAGATGCACTGCCATCTAACGCTTCATTTCAGTTCCCTGAGATGTGAAGACATTTTTTAGGATATTACAGGCTGCTTACATTTGAGGTCCAGAACTGACTCTATGCCCTGTAGACTCACTTTCGACAACTCAGTAACATCTACGTACTTTATTTTTATTTGCAAAATTTGTCTCCTTTTGCTCATTGGTTGTTTGTCAGTCTTTGTTATTTATAGTTATTTTCATAAATTCTATTGTATGTTTTTATTTTTCTGTAAGTGGCTACAAGGAAATGTATCTGAAGGTAGTATATTTGAATTTGAATTTATTTAAATCTTATATCCATCCCGCAAAGTGAGGGAGTGAAAATATTTGTGTTATGACTCCATCACAATGTAAAAACATGAATTTATAAGTCCAATGATTCATAGAAAGAAACTACCCTGCATGTAAATAGTTTGATAATTACATAATTTGATAACGAATTTACTTTGAACTTTGAATACACCCCCTGCCAGGAATTCCCCATAGGCAACTACATATGGGGTTTTGAAAGGAAACTCAATTCTGTATTTTGTTGTCCAATATTACAAACCAGAAAATACTGGAGTGTAGATGATCTGAGAGACAGGATAAGCCAGGTAACAGTCTTTGACCTCAATCTGGGGTGAAGCAGCTGATGCATTGCCTGTTTTCAGATTAAATGCTCCTCAAATGTTGTGGTGCAACAGTGTGCTAATGTTGCCTCGTGCCCTTTGTAACCACACATAAAGTTGCATGTGAAATAATACCATTAGCCCTTATCTTTTTGCTACCTTTCTCACAGTGCATGTAACAGGTTTTTGCACACACAGGACTTTCTTTCAACCCTTTACCCTCCTTCTTAAAGTCAAGGAAAAATATTTGACAGGGCAATTAGTAGTTTTGACAACAGATGATTTACAACCAAAATACCACTGGACTAGATTGTCACATGACGGAAAGTACCTGAGTGAACTTTAGTGCCAAGCCTCTCCAAGTAAAAGGTAGGACTAGATTAGAAATAGACAGAACATGAACACAGCCTCAGGGCATAAATATTGGAAATTACTGTAATTCCTAAAGACCTGAAGGAAAACAGAAATGCACAGTGGGTTTACAAATGCACAGTTATTTTCACTGACATATCCCTGAGATTTGTTGTCTGACAGCAGCAGTACAATGTAATACATACTTCAAAAAAACTATAGGTGACGGTAAGAAATAGCAAAATAGCTAGTGCAAACAGAGACGTAATATTGAGGTTGTCTTCCTAGTTCATGGATGCTGAAGGGAAGAAACTATTCCTAAATTATTGTGTGTGCAACCTCAGTTCCTGTACCTCCTCCCGATGGTGGTAATAAGATGAGGGCATGCCCTGGGTGGTGGTTGTCCTTCATGAAGGATGCTGCCTTTGTGAGCCGTCTTCTTTTGAAGATGTCCCTGACAGTGGGGGGACTAGTGCCTGTGACGCAGCTGGCTGAGTCTACAGCTCTCTGCGGCTTCTTCTGATCCTGTGTAGTTGCCCCTCCACACCAGACGATGATGCAACCAGTCACAACGCTCCTCCAGTGGAGGACAGACTCCGACAGGACCCTGGCCACCTTGGAAAGAGAAAAGAAAATGAGAAGAGAAGAATCAGCTGCCTTGCGGATGAACTGAAAGACGTCACCTGGGTCTGCAGACTCCTCTGGTGCCATCTTTAGCTCCTCCCACTCCTATTGAAACTGATCCATTTCCACACACTCACCACCCCCTGAGTGAAGAAGTTCTCCCTCATGTTCCCTTAATCATTTCACTTTTCACCCTCAACCTATGACCTTTACTCCTGGTCTCACAGAACCTCAGTGGGAAAAGGCCCTTTACACTTACCCTCTCTATAGCCCTCACAATTTTGTATACTCCAAAGTTTCAAAGTTCCAGAATATAATTATTATCAAAGAATGGATAAATTATACACCCTGGAGACTTACTTGTTTACAGGCAAGAAACCTGAAAGAACCCAATAAAGAAAAGAAAATAAATATCAACTCCGAACATGCAGAGAAAGTGGGGGGGGGAGGAACACAAATCATCAAATAACAGAAGCGAGCAACACCGATAAAGTAATGGTGGTAGGGGTG
Organism: Hypanus sabinus; assembly: GCF_030144855.1. Lineage (NCBI taxonomy): Eukaryota > Metazoa > Chordata > Chondrichthyes > Myliobatiformes > Dasyatidae > Hypanus > Hypanus sabinus. Next base: position 17,921,589 of record NC_082717.1, on the reverse strand, counting down.
TGGAGGGTTGGGTTAGTGGGTAAACGTGTTGATCACCCTCATTGCTTGGGGAAAGTAACAGCTTTTCAGTCTGGTCATCCTGGCATGAACACTACATAGCCTCCTCCCTGACGGGAGTGGAACAAACAGTCCATGAGTGTGGGGTGGAGGGGGAAATGTTGTTTTCCTTCAGGATGTTACTGGCCCTTTTCCGGCATTTTTCTCTATAAACGGTGTGTCCTCGATGGTGGGTGGACTGGTGCCAGTGACGCATTGGACAGTTCCGACTACCTGTTGTAAGGCCTACCTGTCCACTGCCATGCACCTTCCATACCAGGCAGTGATGCAGCTCGTTAGGTTGCTCTCTCTGCAGAATGACTTGAGTATAAACGTTCAGAGTCCAGCTTGTTCCAGCCTGCTCAAAACGTAGAGAAATTGGTGAGCTTGCCTGATTATGTATAATATGTTCTGAGAGCATGAGGGGCTGTGCTAGAAGTGCGCTCCCAGGAGTTTGAAACTGCTGGCCAATGTGAACCACGGCCACCCTTCTGGAGTAGATATCCCCACTGAGTTTATCGGTTAGGACAGCCATGCCCTGTTCTTGGATGTTTAAACACAAGCTCCAATATTTACACATCACTAATATCAAAGTCCTACATGCATCAGCCATACTGAGTTGAGTATTTTTGCCATTGTTCACAGTCAATATAAAATAATAAATGGCATATAAAATAATAAAGCTGTATGAATGTGTAGGACTAGGCAGTTAGAGCTCAGATGTTTGATGGATGTCATTTGTACAGAGTAATCTTGGCAATCTTTAACAAATAAATACCATGTTTTTATGACCACTACTCAATCCCAGTGGCAGTTTCAGCCCTTCCGCTGCCACAGCTTGCTACGCTGCTCATTCAGATGCAGATGTGCTGTACATGAGCTATGCAGATCACAAATACTCAGCGGTCCCAACAAAGGGTCCCAGCCTGAAACGTAGACAGTCCGTTTCTGTCCATAGACGCCGTCTGGCCCACTGACCTCCTCCAGGATTTTGTGCGTTGCTCCAGATTTCCAGCATTTTGCGTCTACAGATACTCCAGGGATGGAAGGTAGAACAGCTCAGTATAGGCCCTTCATCCCACAATGTTGTGTCGACCTTTGACCTCCTCCAATAGCCTTCTCTCCTGCATAGCTCTCCATTTTCTTTTCACCGATGTACCTAACATCTTTTAAATGTACCTTTCACTACCTCCAATCCTGCACTTGCCACTCCCTGTGCAAAAAAAACCTACCTCTGACATTCCCCACTATACTTTCCTCCAAACACCTTAAAATTATACATTCTGGTATTAACCTTTGCCTCCCTGGGAAAAACGTGCTGGCTGTCCACTCCACCTATGCCTCTTATCATCTTACATATTTCTGTCAAGCCCATTGTCATCCTCTGTTACTTCAAAGAGAAAAGCCTAAGGATACTCAACCTTTCCTCATAAAACACACTCTCTAATCTAGACAGCACCTTGGTAAATCTCCTCTGCATCCTCTCTAAAGCTTCTATATCATCCCTATAATGAGGCGACCAGAACTGAACACAATACTCGAAGCATGATCTACCCTGAGTTTTATAGAGCTGCAGCATTACCTCACAGTTCTTGAACTCCCTCAACTAATGAAGGCCAATGCCCCACACCCCCTCTTAACCACCCTACCAACTTGTGCAGCAACTTTAAGGGTTTATGGGTGGAACCCTGAGATCCCTTTGTTCCTCAACACTTCTAAGAATTCTGAATTAACCTTGCACTCTACCTTCAAACCTGACCTCCCAACATGAATTGCTTCACACTTCTCTGGAATGAGGTCTTGCAATGGGTCTCTGTTGTAAACACAAGAGATTTTGCAGATGGTGCAAGTCCAGAGTAGCACAGACAAAATGCTGAAGGAACTCAGCTGATCAGCCAGCATCTAAGGAAATGAATAAACAGTTGATGCTTTGGACCAAAACCCTTCTTCAGCATTGGAAATGAAGGGGGAAGATGCCATAATAAAAAGGTGGGGGGGGAGGGGAAAGAGGATAGCTAGAAGGTGATAGGCATAGCTAGGTGGGTAGGAAAGGTAAAGGGCTAGAAAAGGAAGAATCTGATAGGAGAGAGGAGTGGATGATGGGAGAAAGGGAAGAAGGAGGAACACCAGAGCGAGGTGATAGGCAGGTGAGGAGAAGAAGTAAGAGGCCAGTGTGGGAAATTGGAGAAGAGGGAAGGTGGAAGGAAGGAAATTAAAGGAAAGAGAAATCAATGTTCATGTCATCAGGTTGGAGACTATCTAGACAGATTGCTCCTCTGTCTGAGAGTGGCCTCATTGTGGCAAAAGAGGAGGCCATGGACCAACATGTGGATGGGAAAGGGTATAGGAATTAAAATGGCTGGCCTCCAGGAAATTCCCTTTGACAGGTGGAGGGGTGGTGCTCAACTCCATAAATGTAAGGCTGTCCTGTCAGTTCAGTCTTTGTCACCTGATACCTGAGGAGCAAAGGTGACATCGAGTTGAGAAACGAACACCTTTTGCACAGTACGTGATATTTTCCTCTTTCCCTTGTGCACTTGTTATTGCTATAACCTAAAGGATCCATGTTTGTTCCTTGTGTAGTAATCACAGACCTACATTATTGTGTGCAATATTCACTCTAATTTTATTGTGTAGCTACATGGACCAACTATTGCTGAGAGCAAGAAATTTTTACATGGCCTGAAAACTGCATAGCAATTTAAATGTTTTTTTTAAATGAGGGGTGATTGATATGTTCATGGCCTAAAGTAGAAGGAGTCAATTTTAGAAAACCTAGCACATTTATTTTTCAACATAGTCCCCTCCTACATTTACACACTTAGTCCAGCGGTCGTGGAGCATACGGATCTTGGACCTCCAGAAAGTGTCCACATATGGGTGATTGATAAATTTGTGGCCTAAGGTAGAAGGAGATGAGTTATACAGCTCTCGTTACATACACATGCATGTCAACTCTTTGTGTGATTATGCAGAAAGTTTGAAGTTAGTAATTCATCTTTTCTAAAATTGACTCCTTCTACCTTAGCCACAAACGTATCAATCACGCCTGGTATATAGTATGCATACTGTGAATATTTAGAATGAAAATTGAAAAATCACATACTTTTTACTTACTAATTGATTATATTGAAATACAGTACACCTTTCACATTTCGTGAACTTTTTCTTTCTCTCTTTATTCCAGCTGTGGGCTAACAAGTGCAATGTACACAGAAGCACTGCCATTACAGTGCAGCCACTCTCCCACAGGGCTTAAAGAGAACTGTGATAGTGTGGTACTGCTTACTGAGGAGTTGGGTATTGTTTAAATGGAAGACTTGTAATTCCTGCAGAAGTTGTGATAGGCAAAATGCCAATAGGTACCAAAATGAACACCCTGATCCAACCATCCTAACCTTCACCACATCGTGGTTGGGGTAATCATACAATATACTAACATTGAAATGCTTTGTCAAAGAAAGCATCACCTATGGGTATCAAAACTTCAACGTGAGTGGGAAACACGGTGATTTTCTCAATTCCCATCTGCCTGGTTCCCTTTTGGCCATGAAACCATAGAGGCAATTCACTGTAGCAGAGCCAAGGCAAGTCAGAGTTGAGGTAGGATCCAGGTTCAAGAGCAAGGGGAGACCTGAGGTTTAATCGACTTAAGCACTAACTGAATCGAGGCAGCAGGACCCAGGCTCAAGAGCATATCAAAGCAGTAGGGCCAAGAGCCAAAGTCCAAGAGCGAGGAAGGACCTGAGTTTTGATCGGTTTAAGCACTAAGTGAATCGAGGCCATGGAACCCAGGCTCAAGAGAGTATCAAAGCAATAGGGCTCGGGTCCAAGAGCGAGGAAGGACCTGAGGTTTGATCGGTTTAAGCACTAAGTGAATCGAGGCCATGGAACCCAGGCTCAAGAGAGTATCAAAGCAATAGGGCTCGGGTCCAAGAGCGAGGAAGGACCTGAGGTTTGGGCGATTTCGGCACCAAGGCAGATTGAAATGGTCAGGGTGTCGGGGTCAGAGGTGAGGGACAGGCCAGCGTTCAGCTCAGTGCTCTACAAGGTTTACTCATCTCTGCGCTGAACTGACGCTGTGATTTGCAACTAATGGATTTCTGAATTGGCTGCAGTGAGCCTGACTTCATAAATTTCAGTTATGGACACTATTTAGTACATAGAACAGAAATCTACAGCACATTACAGGCCCTTTGGCCCACAATGTCATGCTAACTATGTAACCTACTCTAGAAACTGCCTACAATGTCCCTAACACATAGCACTCTATATTTCTAAGCCCCATGTACCTATGTGAGAGTCTCTTAAAAGACCCTATTTTATCCGCCTCTACCACCGTCACCAGCAGTGCATTCCACACACCCACCACCCTCTGTGTGAAAAACTTACCCCTGACATCCCCTCTGTACCTACTTCCAAGCACGTTAAAACTATGCCCCCTCATGTTAGCCATTTCAGCCCCAGGAAAAAGCCTCTGACTATCCACATGATCAATGCCTCTCATCATCTTATACACCTCTATCAGCACCTCTCATCTTCAAGACAAGTCGGGTCAACTTTTGTTGTCATTTTGACCAAAACTGCTGGTACAGTACATAGTAAAAATGAGACAACGTTTTTCAGGACCATGGTGTTACATGACACAGTACAAAAAACTAGACTGAACAACGTAATGAAAAAACACAGAGAAAGCTATACTAGACTACAGACCTACGCCGGACTGCATAAAGTGCACAAAAACAGTGCAGGCATTACAATAAATAATAAACAGGACAATAGGGCAAGGTGTCAGTCCATGCTCTGGGTATTGAGGAGTCTGATGGCTTGGTGGAAGAAACTGTTACATAGTCTGGTCATGAGAGCCCGAATGCTTCGGAGCCTTTTCCCAGACAGCAGGAGGGAGAAGAGATTGTATGAGGGGTGCATGGGGTCCTTCATAATGCTGTTTCCTTTGTGGATGCAGCATATAGTGTAAATGTCCATGATGGCAGGAAGAGAGACCCTGATGATCTTCTCAGCTGACCTCACTATCTGCTGCAGGGTCTTGCGATCCGAGATGGTGGAATTTCTGAACCAGACAGTGATGCAGCTGCTCAGGATGCTCTCAATACAACCCCTGTAGAATGTGAAGAGGATGGGGGGTGGGAGATGGACTTTCCTCAGCCTTCGCAGAAAGTAGAGACGCTGCTGGGCTTTCTCTGCTATGGAGCTGGTGTTGAGGGACCAGGTGAGATTCTCCATCAGGTGAACACCAAGAAATTTGGTGCTCTTAACGATCTCTACCGAGGAGCTGTCGATGTTCAGCGGGGAGCGGTCGCCCTCCTGAAGTCAACAACCATCTCTTTTGGTTTGTTCACATTCAGAGACAGGTTGTTGGCTCTGCACCAGTCTGTTAGCCGCTGCACCTCCTCTCTGTAAGCTGACTCGTCGTTCTTGCTGATGAGACCCACCACGGTCGTGTCATCGGCGAACTTGATGATATGATTTGAGCTGTGTGTTGCAGCACAGTCGTGGGTCAGCAGAGGACTGAACACGCAACCCTGGGGGGCCCCCATGCTCAGTGTGACAGTGTTGGAGATGCTGCTCCCGATCCGGACTGACTGAGGTCTCCCAGTCAGGAAGTCTCGGATCCAGTTGCAGAGGCAGAGGGAGTTTCAGTCACTCCAAGGAGAAAAGGCCAAGTTCAGTCAACCTATTCTCATGAGGCATGCTCCCCAATCCAGGCAACGTCCTTTTAAATCTCCTCTGCACCCTTTCTATGGTTTCCACATCCTTCCTGTAGTGAGGTCTGACCTGTTTGCTTGCTTTTACTGTCTGCACACTTTGCTTCTTTTTCTGCACACTGGGTGTTTGATGTCTTTGTTTGTTTCAATGGGATTCTTTGTTTGGTGGCTGCCTGTAGGGAGACAAATCTCAAGGCTGCATCAAGTATGCATACCTTGATAACAAATGTACTTCGAAGACTTTGAAATCTTTTAAAAGCCAGGCTATCTGTATATAAGGGTTTCTTGTGGGCAGCAGAGTTGAACGACTGATGGAGCTGCTGTTTCCACAGCACCAGAATCTCGAGTTCAGTCTGGGGCTTGGCCACCGTCTGGTGTCTGCACGTCTGTTGCCATAAACACGACAGATTTCACAGATGCCGGAGATCCAGAGTAACACACACAAAGGCAGGGCAGATCAATCCCTGTGGAAAGTGGAGAGCGTGGGAGCAGGGGGTGGAGGGAAAAGGGTGCAAGTGGTGGAGAATGATGATGTATGGGATCCTCATTACTAGGCAGCTTTCCTCTAGTATCCTAAAAATGCATAGTTTGGTAGGTTAATTGGCCAGTGGAGGTGAGTGTCAGAATTTGAGGGGGCTTGATGAGAAGAGATAAAATAGGATCAGGGTAGGATTAGATTCTGTGGGTGGAAGACAGTCAGTGTAGTGGGCTGAATCTCTTGATGTGATGGTTTCATCAGGAACATTTTCAGTGAATTTGCAGCTTTCATTAAGCAAATATTGAAATGAGAACAACCATCTGTTGAGCAGCAATTAGATGTGGACCTTTGGTTCCGCAGAGAATTAGACAACATTCAGTGCAGGCTAAACGGGAAATCCTATGCATTACTGTAATCAGCATCCTCTAATGCTAAGCCGAGCAAGTGTGACAGCGAAGATGCTCCTTTCATCCAAAGAGATATAAATAAAATGTCCCCATCACTATCTACAGTCTCCCCCTGTGGCAGGGCAGTTTATTGTGGTGGCAAATCAGAAGAATTCGAACCAAGTGTTTAGATTCATAGATTGACTGGGTTAATTGGTACAGAAATGGACCCATCAGCTCAGTTGTTCTGTGCCATCCAGGGTGCCCATCTAAACTAGTTGTATCAGCCAGTATTTAATCCACATCCACTCCAAACCCTCTCTATCCATGTAGCTGTCCAAGTGTCTATTAAACATTATAATTGTATCCATAATTCCCACTTCCTCTGGAAGTTCATTCTGTGGACCTGCCAAAAAAAGAACGTGGCCCTCAGATCCCCCTTAATCTTCCCCTTTCTCTTTAAACCTCTGCCCTTTGATTTTAGATAGATAGATATTTTATTGATCCCAAAGGAAATTACAGTGTCACAGTAGCATTACAAGTGCACTGATATACAAATACACGAGTATTAGAACAGAAGGAAGAAAGAATAAAAATTTGATTAATGACATCCATTAAGTCTCGCTTGACTATGGATCTGTGCCTGGAACGTCTTGCTTCAGTTCTCTGGGGCGCAGGCCTGGGTAAGGTTGTATGGAAGACCGGCTGTTGCCCATGCAGCAAGTCTCCCCTCTCCATGCCACTAATGTTGTCCAAGGGAAGGGCAAGGGCCTGTGCAGCTGGGCACCGGTGTCATCGCAGGAGTTGCCAGAGCAAGGTTGAAGGCAACGTCGGACTGCCTTAGGGACTCCAGCTCCGGATTTGTCCTCAGGGTTTACTCCCGAAGCCTCTCCCATGAGCGGGTATGGCCGCAAGGCAGCGGAGGTTTGAAATCAGAGTTTTCCCTCTCTTAGATGGAGAGTCTTCCCAGGCTGACGAGCTCCAACTACCCGAAGCACTGATTTTAAGGCGCCAGGACCCACCTTCGCCCCTTCTTCTGTCAGTAGAAACAGTTCCGCCAGGCTTAGAGGCTAAGCCACACGAGAAGGCCAGGAGTCGGACTTGGTTGTCAGAGGCTATTTGATGCGTATGCCATCAAGAGCACTTTTTGATAGTGGGAGCTTGTCCTCACTACCACTCCTCGGCTTGACAACCTTGGAACCAAATAAAAAATAAGTTACTTCAAACACTCCAACAGGAGGAGGTCATCACTAGGTAACTATAGGGAAGACACCCCTCCCTGGGAAAAAGACTACTATTATCAACTTTACTTACGCCCCTCATAATTTTATGCATCTCTATAAGGTCACGGCTCAGATTCCTTCTCTGCAGGGAAAATAATCCCAGTTTATCCGATTCTACATTCTAACTCAAAGCCTCGTGAATCAGTCCTCGTCTTTCCAAATGCAAGTAAACCCCATCTCCCAGAATCCCCTCCAGGAATTTTTCCCCTGAATTCACACTTACTGTCATCTGACTGTACACAACCTAACAGAACATTTCTCTGGACCACAGTGTACCCACATAGAACACTCACGGCATATAAAACAAATAAGTTAACAAAATATAGCTCAAATTACAATAAAAGTGTGCAGTACAGGTAAACGGTGAACAGCGTGCTTGCTGTCCTAGTGCTGAGACTTTGGTGGTGGCAGGGTATTCATTAGTCTCCTAGCCTGTGGAAAGAAGCTGTTACGCAGACTGACAGTCCTAGTCCTGATGCTCCCGTAACAAGGGAACATCTGCAGATACTGGAAATCCAAAGCAACATGCACAAAATGCTGGAGGAACTCAGCAGGCCAGACAACATCTATAGAAAGGGGTATACTGTTGACACTTTGGGCTGAGGCCCTTCATCAGGACTGGAAAGGAAGAGGAGAAGTCAGAGTAAGACGGTGAAGGGAGGGGATGAAGAATTACAAGGCAGTAGACGATAGGTGAAATCAGGAGAGGGAGAGGGGGTAAAGTAGAGCTGGGAAATTGGTGAAAGAGATAAAGGGCTAGAAAAGGGGAATCTGATAGGACAAGATAGAACTCCATGGAAGAAAGGGGACGAGGAGGAACACCTGAGGGGGGTGATGGGCAGGTAAGGAGATAAGGTGAGAAAGGGAAACAGGAATGCGAATGGGAATTGAAGTGGGTGGCTACTGGGAGATCCCTCGGTCTGGCAGATGGAGTGTGCCTCCATTCCTGACAGTAGTGGGTCAAAAAGATTATGGGATGGGATCCTCAACCACTGATACAAGGCAACAAAAATAATAATTACTATTAAAAATGTGTTAAGAATCTGCCTAATTTTGGCAAATGTGTTTCTTATACATGAGAAGCATCTAAATTTTGGAATATTGGAACACACCAAACACGTTGTATCCAGCCTGTCCTATCTGCATCACTTTAAAGAAGCAGACAGTTGTTCCCAAATATTTAAGCCTCTATTTTTAACTGGAGGCAACTTTTGAGTTTTGATGCCCAAGTCATTTGAAAAAAGAATGCCCAGAGTATTTGAAATCCTAAGTCCCAATGCGGGAAGCAAGGATGGATGAGATGGGCAAAAGTTTCAGAGAGAAGCAAAAGAGTAGACCAGCTTCACCACAAATCCATAGCAACCAACAGCTCTCAGCCATCCTTCAATAGCAAATCTATTTTTGGAGTTAGACCATAAGACAGTAACACAGAGTCATTTGACCCATCATGTCTGCTCCACCATTCTGTTAACCCCCTCAACCCCATCTCCTGTCTCCTTCCATAACCTTTGATGCCCTTACTAATCAAGACCCTATCAACCTCTGCTTTAAATATACCCAGTGAATTGGCCTGCATAGCCGCCAGTGGGAATGAATTCTACTGATTCACCACCACCTAGCTAAAGAACTTCCTCTTCATTTCTGTTCTAAAGTGATGCCCCTCTATGCTGAGGCTGTGCCCTCTGGTCCTGGGCTCTCTCACTATATGAAATATCCTCTCCATCTCCACTCTGTTTAAACCTTTTAATATTCAACATGGTACATTGAGATCCTCCCTCATTCTTCTGAATTCCAGTGAATACAGGCCTAGAGCCATTAAAGGTGCTTCATATATTAACCCTTTTATTCCTGGGATCATTTCCATGAACCTTCTCCAATGCCAAATCATGATTTCTTAGATAAGGGGCCCAAACTGCTCACAAGACTCCGTGTGTTCTAACCAATGCTTTATAAAGCCTCCGCATTACATTAGATCCACTATTTGCTGAGACATGTGATTCCCCTGTGCTGCATAAATCTTGATCTTGGATCCAAAGAGATCAACTTCCCTCTATTTATTCTGTCTAAACGTGTTATGATCTTGTATCAAATCTCCGTGTACTGACTTCTGAGGTTGTAGAAGTCTTCGTGCCCAGAACGCTCCCCACTATAATGGTAATCAGCCCCAGAAGCAAATTGACTTGCACCTTCACAGTCATCTGATTTCGTTTTTACTTCCCGATTCATAGCACCTGGATGTTGCCTGCACTTATAGTCCATCTGGCCTCACTCCAAACAGAATCTAGATTAACATTTGAATTATGTTGTTTCCTGCTTCAATGAGAGTCTGTTCTCATGTAACCTGCTACTTTACTCCCAAACTCCACAATCAATGGCTGACTCCTCCTTCACAAAATCAGAATCAGAACCAGGTTTGATATCACCGGCTTACAGTACGCCGTGGAATATTTTGACTTTGCAGCAGCAGTACAATACAATACGTAATAATAATAGAAAAATGCATGAATTACAGTGAGTGTATGCATATTAACGTCCATTCAGAAATCAGATGGCAAAGGGGAAGCTGCTGTTCCTAGATCATTGGGTGTGTGTCTTCGGGCTTCTGTGCTTTCTTCCATGATGGTAGCAAGGCATGACCTGGGTGATGGGGGTCCTTAAAGATGGACGCCACTTTTTTGAGGCCTCCCTTGAAGATGACCTGGAGGCTAGTGCCCATGATGGAGCTGACTAAGTTTACAAAACTCTGCAGGCTACTTTGATCCTGTGCAGTAGTTCCCCTCCCCAAATAGCAGACGGTGATGCAGCCTGTCAGAATGCTCTCCACAGTACTTCTGTAGAAATTTGCGAGTGTTTTAGGTGACGTACTAAACCTGGGGTTTAGCAATCCTCACATTTGCTGCTCTCTTTAGCAATTATGAAATTTCAGCTTTTACAATACTGCCTTTCAATTCACTGTTAGCTAATTTTAGATAAGTTTTGAAAATCATATTACATAATATCGCTGTAGACATTCTGAGACAATGGACCTGGCACAGGATCAGATGGAATGTCAATTTTGTGCTCCACTCAGTTCTACTTTCCACTGGGCTTTAAGATCAGCCAGAATAGAAAATCAAAGACTGCAGATGGTGGTCATCTGAAATAAAAATATAACAAAAAGCACTGGAAATACTCAGCAGGTAAGGTCACACCTGTGGGAAGACAAACTGGTTGAAGGCATTTATTTTTTTGTTTATTTTTTTGCGATACAATGCGGAATAGGCCCATCCATCCGTTGATTTAATCCAAGCCTAATCATTGGACAATCCACAATGACCAATTGACCTACCAACTGGTAGTTCTTTGGACTGTGGGAGGAAACCGGAGCACCAGAAGGAAACCCTTGTGGTCACGGGGAGAACGTACCAACTCCTTACGGACAACGGTGGGAATTGAACCCCGGGTCACCGGTACTGTAAAGCATTGTGCTAACCATTATGCTACCGTGCCACAATTCACCATCATTGGATTGGATTACTGGACTGGATGAGATGGGATTATTAAAGGAGTCATACAGCATGCTAACAAAGCCTGTCGCCCCAACTGGTCAATTTAAGCTATCTGAGGAGCCATGTATTATGATAATTATGGTCATTAGTCACTTTAGTGGGGACATGGCAAAAGGAAAGGGAATCAATTACGTATTCTTGTTTATTTCGTGGTGCTCGTAGCTTGGAACCTTTGCTGACAACCCAATAACATTTAATATCACTTCAATAGAACCATAGAACCATAGAACATTACAGCACAGAAACAGGCCTTTTGGCCCTTCTTGGCTGTGCCCAACCATTTTCTGCCTAATCCCACTGACCTGCACGTGGCCTATATCCCTCCAAACCCCTCTCATCCATGTACCTGTCCAAGTTTTTCTTAAATGTCACAAGTGAGCCCGCATTCACCACTTCATCTGGCAGCTCATTCCACATTCCCACCACTCTCTGTGTGAAGAAGCCCCACTAATGTTCCCTTTAAACTTTTCCCCCTTCACCCTTAACCCACGACCTCTAGTTTTTTCTCCCCTAGCCTCAGTGGAAAAAGCCTGCTTGCATTCACTCTATCTATACCCATCATAATTTTATACACCTCTATCAAATCTCCCCTCATTCTCCTACGCTCCAGGGAATGAAGTCCTAACCTATTCAACCTTTCTCTGTAACTCAGTTTCTCAAGTCCCGGTAACATCCTTGTAAACCTTCTCTGCACTCTTTCAACCTTATTAATATCCTTCCTGTAATTAGGTGACCAAAACTTCACACAATACTCCAAATTCGGTCTCACCAATGTCTTATACAACCTTACCATTATATTCCAACTCTTATACTCAATACTTTGATTTATAAAGGCCAATGTACCAAAAGCTCTCTTTATGACCCTATCTACCTGTGATGCCACTTTTAGGGAATTATGTATCTGTACTCCCAGATCCCTCTGTTCTATTGCACTCCCCAGTGTCCTACCATTTACCTGTATGTTCTGCCTTGGTTTGACCTTCCGAAGTGCAATACATTCAAGATTGAATGTGTTCTAGTTGCTGATAAAGGATTGGAAAAAGGAATTCAACTCTTTGGAACAATCATCTCATTGGAGCTGAGGGTGTATCATGTAAGTATACCAACTCCGTAGGGGTCGCAGGCTTGCGGCAATTGCTTTACATTGATTTTGGATTTGATGTTGCTGCTACACTATCCAAAATATTCATATCAACCCCTCTAAAGATTCCCATCAAAATAAACTAGTCCCATTATTCCTCTAAACCATTTCTATCTATTACAAATACTTGAAATGTATCTACTGCTACCATTTCTTCTGGCAGTTAATTCCATGTATTGACCTTTGTCCGAGTGAAAAAGTTGCCCCTCAGAATTCTGCTAAATGTCTCCCCTTTTACCTTGAACCTCTGCCACCTAGTTCTTGATTCCTCAATTCACTGCACGTGAAGATGGTAGGAACAGAATTATTCAGGGCCTTCATGAGGGAATTAGACAGACACTTGAGGAAGAAAATTCAGTGTACATTCAAAGTATACTTATTAATGAAGTATGTATACTATATACAACCCAGAGATTCGTCTTCTTACAGGCAGCCACCGAAGAAAGAAAGACAATGGAACCCATTAGACAAAATCCACACAACAAAGACCGACAAACACCTAATGTGCCCAAAGGAAGAACAAATTGTACAAACAATAAGAAATAAACAAATAACACTCAGAACGTGAACTGCAGAGTCCCCGAGAGTGAGTCCACAGCTTCAGCGTTGAGGCGAGTTAAACTGGTCCAGGATCCCAGTAGCTACGGGCCACAGCCGTGGGGCCAGTTCAGCATTGAGGCTAGAAACTGGTCAGCCACAAAGCCAGTTTGGAGCTGAGGCAAATGTCAATGATACAGGCCGCAGCTGCAGAGTCAGTTGAGTACTGTGGCGAGTTCAGCCTTTCTGCTCAGCCTTGACTACTCGATCTTGTAAATCTGATCCGGCACTTAAATCAGCCAAACATTTTCCACTCTCAGGCCCAGGCCCCACCAGCAAATGGCCACTGCAGCTGTACCTGCATTCTTGGGCGTCCGGGTTTCTGAATCCTTCAGGATTCCGCAAACACACTAGATCATACAGATTATTCAAAAGCACAGCTCCCAAGAGGAGAGTACAGGTTGCCGATTGCAGAGATCTTAGTCCAGAAAAAGTGTAATTAATAGAATAATTAGCAGTTTTGTTTGCTGTCTGCAAAGCATCACCGTGTCCCATCAATGCCATCGTTATCATACTGCACGATGACAAGAAAAGAGCAGGAGAATGATTAGGTTTCTAAAGAACCTGGAACGTTACAGCACAGTACAGACCTTTCAGCCCACAATGTTGTGCCAACCTTTTAACCTACTCTAAGGTCAATGAAACATAATTAAAACATAGAACATCACAGCTCAGTGCAGGCCCAGGAGAAAGTCTTCATCTTGTACCTGTTGATTCTGTAGTTCGTTGTCACAGGAGTTTCTGCCTTTAATTCAGATGTCTTCTTAACATCATAAAAAATGCTGCAATTTGTATGTTTACTCATATTCCTTCCAGAAAGCTAATGAAGCACAAACGACAGCCAATTTTTATTATGTCGGCATTGCTTCAACAACTTCCCTGCCTTTCTCAGACTGCAGTACTGTATGTGACTCTCACTTGTACACAAAAAGTTGTTGCAAATCGTTTATAATTGCAGGATGCTTCAAGTTGTGTTAGAGGACATAAATCTAATCCATACTGTACAAATTTTACTTTGGTGAAACTGTTGCTGCATTTTCTTCTGGGTCTGTTCTTTTTTGTAACAATGAAGCTTCACTGTAGTATGAGCTGATAAACAAAATTTCTTGGATGCAAAATGCAAGCCCCCGGCACTTTATACATAAAATTAAATTCAATTTGTACTCTGAGCATTAATGATTGTGTGTGTGTTTTTTTTTTCCGAATGATAGCTTGTATTGCCTGAAGATCAATAATTTGTACTTGGTCCTACTAACATTAGACAGAGGGTCGTAGGACGATGCCACGTGGAAACAGGCACTTTGACCAACCAAGTCTGTGCTGACCATCAATTCTTTACAGGACAAGGAAGTCCGAAAGGAAATTTGATACAAGTTTCTGCCAATGCCTTATAAAGCCTCAGCATCACATTATTGTTCTTATATTCTAGTTCTCTCAAAATTAATGCCAACATTGCATTTGCCTTCCTTACCACAAACTCAACCTGCAAGTTAACCCTTAGGGAATCCCACTCAAGAACTCCCAAGTTCCTTAGCACCTCTGGTATTTGAATTTCCACCCACGTAGAAAACAGTCTAAACTTTTATTCCTTCTATCGAAGTGCATGGCCATACCCTTCCCTGCACTATATTCCATCTGCCGTTTATCTGTCCATTCTCCCAATCTAACCAAGTCCTTCTGCAGCCTCTCTGCTTCCTCAGAACTACCTGCCCCTTCACCTAACTTCATATTGTCTGCAAACTTGGCACAAAGCCATCAATTCTGTCATCCACAACATTGACATACTGTATAACTTGAAAAGAAGCAGTTCCAATATCAACCCCCATGGAACATGATTTGTCACCAGTAGCCAACTAGACTAAGCCTGTTTTTCCTGACTAGTTGCCTCCAGCCAATTTTCTATCCATGTTAGTATCTTTCCTGTAATACCATGGGCTCTTATCTTGTTAAGGAGACTAATGTGAGGCAACTTGTCAAAGGCCTTCTGAACAACAAATAAACAACAGCCACTGACTCATTTTTGTCTACCCTGCCTGTTATATCTTCAAATAATGCCAACAAATGTGTCAGACAATATTTCCCTTTAAGAAAATCATGCTGACTTTGGCCTACATTATCATGCACCTCCAAGTACCCTGAAACCCCTTCCTTAATGTGGACTCCAACATCTTTCCAACTACTAATTGGCTAACTGGCCTGTAATTTCCTTTCTTCTGCCTCCCTCCTTTCTTAAAGAGTGGAGTGACATTTGCAATTTTCTAGTCCTCTGGAACCACTCCAGAATCTAGTGATTCTTAAAAGATCATTACTAATGCCTCCTCAATCCCTTCAGCTACCCCTTTCAGAAACCTGGGGTATCATCCATCTGATTCAGCTGACTTATCTATCTTCAGACCTTTCGGATTGCCAAGCATTTTCTCCTTAGTAATAGCAACAATACACTCTTCTACCCCTTGACACTCTCAGATTTTGGCTAACTTCCCATGGCTTCCACAGTGAAGACTGAAGCAAAATACTTATTAAGTTCCTCCTCTATTTCTTAGTTTCCCCATTACTATCTCTCCAGCATCATTTTCAAGCGGTCCACTATCCACTCTTGCATCTCTTACAAAACTTTACCTTTGGTATCCTCTTTGATATTTTTGGCTAGCTTACCTTCATATTGCATCTTTTCTCTTCTTAAGTTTTTTTTCTAGTTGCCTTCTGTTGGTCATTAAAAACTTCCCAGTCCTCTAACTTCTCACTAATTTGTACAACATAGGGCAGCCAAGTATCTCAGCAACCAATTGGAGCTAACATCCCAAAGAACTGATTGGCTAATGAATGTTCATTGAAGACTCGTTGAGTCCTACTCTTCCCTCCTTGATTCCTGCATTTGAATTTCGGATTTTCATTAATCCTACATTAATTCTGTACTTTATTCTCTCATATTCTCATCAATTTCACCCAAGATCCTACCACTAGGCATAATTTACAGTGGTTATTTAACCTGTCAACCCACGCACCTTTGGGATGTGGAAGGAAACCAGAACACCTGTGAGAAACCCAGCATGGCCACAGAGAGAACGTGCAAGTTTCACACAGACACGGAGGTCTGGATTAAATCTGGGTCTTTGACAGATGAGAGGTAACGTGATAGAGGTGTATTAAATGATAAGAGGCAATAACCTTGCACTTAATGTCAGTAAGACTAAGGAATTGGTTTTGGATTTCAGGAAGGGGAACTCAAAGAAACACACACCAGTCCTGATCAAGGGATCGTCAATGGAAATGATGAACAGTTCCAAGTTCCTGGGTGCCAACATCTCTGAAGATCTATCCTGAGACCAACATACTGATGCAATTACAAAGAAGTTACAACAGCAGATAAAGCTCATTAGGAGTTTCAGGAGATTTGATATGTTACCAAAAACATTAGCAAATTTCTACAGATAGAGAGCATTCCAACTTGGTTGTATCACCATCTGGTATGGAGGAGCCACTGCATAGGATCGGAAAAAGCTGCAGAGGGGTGAAAGTTCAGCCAGCTCCGTCATGTTCACTAGCCTCTTCAGTGTTGAGGGCATCATCAAAAGTCAATGCCTCAAAAAGGCAGCATCCATCATCAAGACCCCCATCACCCAGGATGTGCTCTCTTCATCATACTATAATTAGAGAAGCCTGAGGACACAAAATCAATATTTTAGGAACAGCTTCTTCTCCTCTGCCATTATATTTCTGATGTCTGAATGGACAATGAACCACCTCACTATGTGGGAGAGAAGCAGTAGATTGATCTTGGAGTATATTAAAAGGTTGGCAGAATATCAAGGGCCGAACAGCCTGCACTGTGTTGTACTGTACTGCACTGTGAGCCTCAGAGCTCACACCACCAGGTTTAGGAACTGTTATTACCCCTCACCATCAGGCTCTTACACTAAAGGGGATAACTTCGCACAACTTCACTAGCCATATCTTTGAAATGTTCCCATAACTAATGGACTCACTTTCAAGGACTCCTCATCTCATGTTCTCAATATTTATTGCTTAATTATTTATTATTATTATTTGTTTCTTTTTGTATTTAAATAGTTTGTTGTCTCCTGCAGAATAGTTGAACGCAGCAGCTGGGCGGTCTTTCATTGATTCTCCTATTATTATTGTACTATAGATTTATTGCCGATGTCTGCAAGAAAATGATTCTCAGAGTCGAATGTTGTGATATATATGTACTTTTGTGTGGCGGGATGGAGATGCATCTCTGCAAAAGGAGGCGTAAAGTGCCCCTTCCTTCAGCTCGGGCACAATCAGGGTGATGTGAAGCCATGGGAGCAGGTGGTGGATGGTCATACGAGCATCTGGTGCATATCACAAGTCATGTTTGTGCAACCACTGACACCAGGCAGGCAGTCTCTGAAGAGTATTGATAATGGCTAGGGTCATCTGTCTTGTAAAGACACTGCCCAGCAGAAGGCAATAGCAAGCCTTTCCTGCAGAAAATTTTTGCCAAGAAATGGAAAGTCTATAATCGCCACATGGCACATAACAAATGAACAATATGCAGTTTGATAATAAATTTACTTTGAACTTTTGACTTTGTTTTATGTTCAATACACCACTGTGCCAACTCCGGAGCACATTGTTGGAATCTGTTGAAGATCAATGATTCTTATTCCCTCCTGGTGAAGGGTCTCGGTCCAAAACATCAATTGTTTATTCACTTCCATAGATGCTGACCTGCTGACTCGCATTTTGTGTGTGTAACTTCTTCTGTAAGGAGTCTGTGTGTTCACCCCATAACCACATGGGTTTGATCTGGGTGTTCCGGTTTCCTCCAACATTTCAGTGAGGTACAGTTTAGAGTTAGTATGCATGCTATGTTGCCTCTGGAAGCATGGTGGCACATGTGAGCTGCCCCCAGTACATCACTGGACTTTGTCAGCCATTGATCTAAACAATCCATTTCACTGTATGGTCAATATTTTGATGTACCTGTAACAAATAAAGCTAACCTTTTAAAAATCTTTAATGTGTATACAGCCTCTCACCACTTAACAAGCAACTTGCACTCATGAAGTATCTTAAAGATAGTAGGATCTGAAATAATTTGTTAAGTAAGAAAAGATATGAAGACTTGGCATTAATCAGAAGGCAATGAAATATGACTAGAAATTCGGCCTAAAGATGTATTCCGGAAAGGCAGGTGGGGGTGCAGTTAGATTTAATAAAGAAGTGACAGAGATGAAGCCATTAGTGCTGGTGTGGGTGTTATTCCCCCATGGAATTCAGGAAGAGCAAAAGAGAAAGCGAGAGATGGGCAGAATTGTAAGGTCAGGTACAGGGCTGAGCTGAAAGGAAGAGCATATGAGAATATGTCACTCTGAAGAACAAATCCAGAGGTTACTCACAAAAACCATTATATGCCGAGAGCAGATGAATGCTATTAGCATGTATTATAGTTCCTGAAGGAAAAGCAGGTGAAAATGGAGGAAACTGAGCCATAACGCCCACAGAAAATAAATGATTAAAAATAAACAGAGCGAAGGAAATGGTGCAAGGCAAACATCTGTGATATAAATGAGCCAGGAACTCCTGACGTCAGGCAAAATACTTCATATTAAGACTTTGACTTTTCATTTAATTTTTTGACACACACCACTTAAATCTATCCTAATTTATTGAAAGTGCCGACAATGACGTCCAGAAGCAGATAACATATATTGCATCAAGAATCCACTCGACATGTTCAGCTTCTTGAGGTAAATTTTCATCTATAGGTTCCTCCCTACTTACATTGAAATGCAGGCAAAAGTGACCTTCTCCAAAGACAAGGATATAGAATATGAAACAAAATATACCATTTCAGCATAAGGAGAAACTATTTAACTTGCTCTCACAAAATACAGATATTTTTGAAATAATATGAGTGTGTTAT
The DNA here is from genome assembly GCF_030144855.1 of Hypanus sabinus. Taxonomy (NCBI): domain Eukaryota; kingdom Metazoa; phylum Chordata; class Chondrichthyes; order Myliobatiformes; family Dasyatidae; genus Hypanus; species Hypanus sabinus. The sequence goes on along the minus strand of NC_082717.1, from coordinate 17,902,480 downwards.
AAATCATCTACATGAACAGACCACATTACCTTCAAATAAGATGTACATTGTTATTAGTGTCACGAGGGAAATACAGATCACAAATTAATAATGCATTTGATTTATGTTTTGTAGAGGGGTAAAAAAATTTGACTGTAATTACTTATTTGGATGTACTTAATGGTGTTTTCGCGTCCATTGTCGATTGGCTTGGGTAATTTCATTGGGCCATTGTTCTGCATCGTTGAACATTCTTTTTGTTAAATTGTTCTACTTAAACGACATGAAGGGAAAAAAAGTGATTTCCAAATAACAACTGCTTCTGTAACAGGAATGTAGAGTTTTGCCTGTGAAAAATTAACTTGCAATGGCATCAAATTTAGCAGAGCGATTGCTGTGGCTGTTTTCAAGGCTTGTTGTAAAAGAAAACATTAAAGTCCTGGAGAAACACACACATAAAATGCTGGAAGAGCTCAGCAAGTCAGGCAGCATCTTTGGAGGCAAATTAGTAGTCAACATTTTGGGCTGAAACCCTTCATCAGGACTGGAAAGGAAGGAGGCTGAATCCAGAATAACCTCTTCCTTTCCAGTCCTGATAAAGGGTCTCAGCCCGAAACGTTGACTGTTAATTCCCATCCATCAATGCTGCCTGACATGTTGAGTTTCTCCAGTATTTTGTGCATGTTGCTCAAGATTTCCAGCATATGCCGAATCTCTGGTAATTAAAGTCCTGGGCGTAGTATCAATTGCTCTGGACCCTTCTCTGCAGGGTTTGAGATCTACACGCGGATAACAAATCTTATGTCAATAATTCCACAAATCTGGATTTTTTTTAAGAGAGACAGCACAATAACAGGCACTTCCATCCCAACCAGTCTGTACCACTCTATTACACCCATGTGACCAATTAACCTACTAACCTGTACGTCTTTGGAATATGGGTGGAAACTGGAGCACCCAAAGAAACAAACACATTTACAGGGAGAACATACGAACTCCTTACAGACAGTGGGTGGGAACTCAACCCATTTGCTGGCGCTGTAAAACGTTACCTTGGACATCCATTTAGAACTGCGATGAGGGGGAGTTTCTTCAGGACGTTGGACATCCATTTAGAACAGAGATGAGGAGGAATTTTTTAAAGGTGGTGAATCTGTGGAATTCGTTGTTACAGGCAGCTGTGGAGTCCAGGTCATTGGGTGTATCTGAGGTGGAGACTGATAGGCTCTTGATTAGTAAGGGCATGAAAGGTTACAGGGAAAAGACCGGAGAAAGAGTTGAGTGGGAAATGGCTCAGCCATGATGAAATGGTGAAGCAGATTCAATGGACCAAATGTCCTAACTCTGCTCCTATCTCTTTTCGTCTTATGGTCTTACACTTGAAAGACTTAGAATTATGCTAAGAATGACCCAGCAAGTTGGGAGGATACGGATTCCGTTTATCTACAGTGGGAATTCCTGGGAAGAGGAAAAGTCCCACATGCTTGCCGATTTGCCTAAGAGTGAATCAAGCTCCACCCAGAGCCCCACTCATCATGCACATTGTCACCGTAGACATTCTGAGGCAATGTGCACAGCACAGGATCAGATGGAACGTCAATTTTGTAATTGACTTTACTTTCTACTAAGCTTACTGGAGAATAATTGAAACAGAGCAGAGAACTAGTGTAATACCAAATGTCATCTATTTTCCAAGGATTAAAGCACCCCATCCACATCCCTTCACCCAAAGAACCTATAGAAACTCTCCTGTCTCTGAAACCTCTGAAACTCACTTGCATTTCCAACAATGATGAGACAGCTTACAGAGGAGAAATCAACACCCTGGAGAAAACGACCTCTCCCTCAATGTTGAAGAAACAAGGGAGTTGTTCATGGGTTACAGGAGGAATGGAGGCAGGCCCTCTATTGTAGTTGAGAGGGTGAGTAGTTTCAAGATCTTTGGTGATGTATACACACAACACTGAGGATCTCACCTGGACTGTACGTACCAGTGAAAAAAGCACAACAGTGACTCCTTCACCACCACCTGGTACGGGAACTGTACTCCCCTCAATCGCAGGGCACTAAAGAGAGTGGTGCAGACAGCCCAGCACATCTGTGGATATGAACGTTCCTCTATTCAGGACTCTTACAGCAGTAGGTGCATAGAAAGGGCCCAGTGGATCATCAGGGACTCCAGCCACCCCAACCACAAACTGTTTCAGCTGCTTCCATCTGGCAAATGGTACGGCAGCATTAAGGCCAGGGCAACAGGCTCCGGGACAGCTTCTTTCACCAGGCCATCAGATTTACCAATACACATTGATCCGATTGCGTATCTGACTGCACATGCATGTATACAAAACAACTGTGTATACAATTGTACTGTTCCGGCAATCTCTTCCCGCATTTCCCTTCCTTATTGCTCGTCCATAGCGATGGAGATGCAGCATAAAGATTTTTACTCCCTTGGATGTAAGAAATAAAATAAAAATAAATAAATTGAATTGAATTAAAGGGGCTAAGGCATAACCAAATAAATAAATAAATAAATGGCTAGATAGATAGGATTAAGGCAATTGATGGTGGACATACACTCATTGGTTGAAGAGCCTGTTTCCTTACTGCACCTTGTTATGACTCAGTGGTTTCTTCAAGCTTTAAGCTCGCAAAATATTCGAGTTTGTGCTGATGCTAAGCAGCACAGAGAGGAGATTCCTGGTGCTATAGCACATAAATTGGGAGACGCTCTTCGGATATTAAAGCCCATCGATATAATGAGGAGCTACATCTCACCTTGGGCTTCAGCGACATTCTGAAAGAAACCCCTTCACTACTGCAGAGCCTGAAGCTGAGATTGTTTGCTGTCAATTCCTTTCTCTCCTCTACCATCTGGAACAAGGTACAGGAGCTTCAAAACCTGGTGTATCAAAAGGGCAATGTTATTATAGTCATGGGAGGCTTCAACATGCAAAAGTCAGGTTGGTAACGGATCTCAAGAGAGTGAGTTTGTTGAATGCCTACAAGATCGCTTTTTAGAGAAGTTTGTCATTTGAGCCTACTAAGGAATCAACTATACTGGATTGGTTGTTATGTAATGATCCTGAGGTGTTTAGGGAGCTTAAAGTAAAGTAACACTTAAGAGGCAGTGATCACAATGTGATTGAGCACAACCTGAAATTTGACAGGGAGAAAGTAAAGTCCGTTGTAGCAGTATTTCAGTGGAGTAAAGGAAATTACTTTGGTATGAGAGAGGAGCTGGCCAAAGTAAATTGGAAGGAGCAGCTGGCAGGGATGTCAGCAGAGCAGCAATGGCGTGTGTTTCTGGGAAAAATGAAGAAGATGCAGGACATGTGTATTCCAAAAGTGAAAAAATATCAAATGGTAAAATAGTACAACCATGGGTGACAAGGGAAGTCAAAGCTTTGTAAAAGCAAAAGAAACAGCACACAACAAAGCAAAAATTAATGGGAAGATAGAGGACCAGGAAGTTTTTAAATAGCTACAGAGAGCAACTAAAAGAATCATTAGAAAGGAAAAGATGAAATGCGAAAACAAGCTCGCAAACAGTATCGAAGTGGATAGTAACAGCTTTATCCAGTATGTAAAAAATAAAAGAGAGAGAGAGAGTGGATATAGGACTGCTAGAAAATGAGGCCAGAGAAATAATAATAAAGAACAAGGAGATAGAAGATGAACTAAATTAGTATTTTGCATCAGTCTTCACTGTTGAAGACACCAGCAGTGTGCCAGATGCTGAAGAGTGTGAGGGAAGAGAAGTGAGTGCAGTTACTATTACACGGGAGAAGGTGCTCAAAAAGCTGAAAGACCTAAAGGTAGATAAGTCACCTGGACCAGATGAACTGCACTCTAGGGTTCTGAAAGAGGCAGCGGTGGAGATTGTTGAGGCATTGGCAATGACCTTTCAAGATTCATTGGACTCGGGCATGGTGCCAGAGGACTGGAAAATTGTAAATGTCACTCCACTCTTTAAGAAAGGAGAGAGACAGCAGAAAGGAAATTATAGACCAGTTAGCTTGACCCTAGTGGTTGGGAAGATGCTGGAGTCAGTTGTTAAGGATGAGGTGATGGAGTACTTGGTGACACAGGACAAGATAGGACAAAGTCAGCATGGTTTCCTTCAGGGAAAATCTTGCCTGACAAACCTGTTGGAATTCTTTGAGGAGATTACAAGTAGGATAGATAAAGGGGATGCAATGGATCTTGTATATTTGGACTTTCAGAAGACCTTTGACAAGGTGCCACACATGAGGCTGCTTACCAAGTTAAGAGCCCATGGTATTACAGGAAAGTTACTAACATGGTTAAAGCATTCACTGAACAGTAGGAGGCAGTGAGTGGGGTAAAAAGGGATCCTTTTCTGGTTGGCTGCCAGTGACTACTGATGTTACACAGAGGTCAGTGTTGGGACCACTTCTTTTTATGCTGTATATGAATGATTTAGATTTTGGAATAGATGGCTTTGTTGCCAAGTTTGCAGATGATACAAAGATTGGTGGAGGGGCAGGTAGTGTTGAAGAAACAGGTAGGCTGCCGAAGATCTTAGACAGATTAGGAGAATGGGCAAGTAAGTGGCAAATGAAATACAATGTTAGAAAATGCATGGTTATGTACTTTAACCATATAACATACATAGCCATATAACAATTACAGCACAGAAACAGGCCATCTCGGCCCTTCTAGTCCATGCCAAACACTTACTCTCACCTAGTCCCACCGACATGCACTCAGCCCATAACCATTCCTTTTCTGTCCATATGTCTATCCAATTTTTTTTTAAATGACAATATTGAACCTGCCTCTACCACCTCTACTGGAAGCTTGTTCCACACAGCTATCACTCTCGGAGTAAAGAAGTTCCCCTCATGTTACCGCTAAACTTTTGCTCCCTAACTCTCAACTCATGTCCTCTTGTTTGAATCTCCCCTACTCACAATGGAAAAAGCCTATCCACATCAACTCTATCTATCCCCCTCATAATTTTAAATACCTCTATCAAGTCCCCCCTCAACCTTCTACGCTCCAAAGAATAAAGACCTAACTTGTTCAACTTTTCTCTGTAACTTAGGTGCTAAAACCCAGATAACATTCCAGTAAGTCTCCTCTGTACTCTCTCTACCTTGTTGACATCTTTCATATAATTCGGTGACCAGAACTGTACACAATACTCCAAATTCGGCCTCACCAATGCCTTGTACAATTTTAACATTACATCCCAACTCCTATACTCAATGCTCTGATTTATAAAAGCCAGCATACCAAAAGCTTTCTTCACCACCCTATCCACATGAGATTCCACCTTCAGGGAACTATGCACCATTATTCCTAGATCACTCTGTTCTACTGCATTCCTCAATGCCCTACCATTTACCATGTATGTCCTATTTTGATTATTCCTACCAAAATGTAGCACCTCACACTTATCAGCATTAAACTCCATCTGTCATCTTTCAGCCCACTCTTCTAATTGGCCTAAATCTCTCTACAAGCTTTGAAAACCTACTTCATTATCCACAACGCCACCTATCTTAGTATCATCTGCATACTTACTAATCCAATTTACCACCTAGTCTTCCGGATCATTAATGTATATGACAAACAACATTGAGCCCAGTACAGATCCCTGAGGCACATCACTAGTCACCGGCCTCCGAACTGACAAACAGTTATCCACCACTACTCTCTGGCATCTCCCATCCAGCCACTGTTGAATCCATTTTACTACTTCAATATCAATACCCAATGATTGAACCTTCCTAACTAATCTTCCCTGTGGAACCTTGTCAAAGGCGTTACTGAAGTCCATATAGACAACATCCACTGCTTTACGCTGGTCAACTTTCCTAGTAACCTCTTCACAAAATTCAATGAGATTTGTCAAACATGACCTTCCACGCAGAAATCCTTGTTGACTGTTTCTAATCAGATCCTGTCTATCCAGATAATTCTATATACCATAAAAATACTTTCCATTAATTTACCCACCACTGACATCAAACTTACAGGCTGATAATTGCTAGGTTTACTCTTAGAACCATACTCTTCTTTAGCAGAAGAAAATAATGTGCAAACTATTTTCTAAATGGAGAGCAAATCCAAAAATCTCAGATGCAAAAGGATTTGTGAGCCCTTGTGCAGAACACCTTAAAGGCTAACTTACAGGTTGAGTTGGTGGCGAGGAAAGCAAATGCAATGTTAGCTTTCATTTCATGAGGTCTAGAATACAAGAGCAGGGATGTGATGCTGAGGCTTTATAAGGCACTGGTGAGGCCTCACCTTGAGTATTGTGGACAGTTTTGGGCTCCTCAGCTAAGAAAAGATGTGCTGGCATTGGAGAGTGTTCAGAGGAGATTCTTCAAGGATGATTCCAGGAATGAAAGGGTTGTCATATGAGGAATGTTTGATAGCTTTGAGTCTGTACTCACTTAAATTCAGGAGGATGGGGGTGGGGGGAGGTTTCTAATTGAAACCTTTAGAATGTTAAAAGGCCTAGATGGAGTAGATGTGAAAAGAGGGGTACCATTTAAAACAGACATGGAAAAAATTTCATTAGCCAGAGGGTGGTGAATTTGTGGAATTTATTACCACATGCAACTATGGAGGCTAAATCATTGGGTGTATTTAAGGCAGAGCTTGATAGGTTCTTGATTGGACATGACATCAAAGGTTACGGGGAGAAAGCTGGGGAGTAGAGCTGAGGAGAAGATAAAAGGATCATCCATGATTGAATGGCAGAACAGACTCGATGGCTAAATGGCCTAATTCTACCCTTATGTCTTATGGACATCTAGAATTAAGAACAGCTTCTTCTCCACTGCTACCAGACTTCTGAATCAATCATTTCTTTCATTTCAACAGGAACCAGCTTGCCCTGTATCGACTCTGCCTGTACTTCTTGCTGCCTCAGTAAAGCTGTCAACGCAATCAAATTCTCAATTCTCTCCTCCCTCCTCTCCCATCAGGCAGAAAATACAAAAGCCCAAAAACGTGTACCACCAGGCTCAAGGACAGCTTCAATCCCACTGTTATCAAACTCACGGACGCATCTCTTGCACAATAAGGTAGACTCTGAGCCTCACAATTTCCCTCATTAGGATCTTGCACTTTGTCATTCAACCTGTACTATACTTTTTCAGTGCCATTTACAATTTCTTCTGTGTTGTTATTGTTTTACCGTATTCTAGCTCAATGCACTGTGTAATAATTTGATCTGTATGGACAGTATGCAAGACAAGCTGTTCACTGTATCATGGTACACGTAACAATAGTAAACTAATACCAATGCATCCCCTTTCCACTGGTCCTGCCACGTTCTTGAACTCTTAATGCTTCCTCTCTCAGTTATTTCAGTGTTGGCTTTTTAGCATTTTTGTTGGCACTTCTTCAGATATTGCTCAGCAGTCTTTGCACCATTCTGTCATTTTCAGCTCACCATTGTTGATACTATTGCTGTTGTTCTTCTTATCATATTTATCATTAAATTTATTATTAACAAATATATTGTTTTATATACATACCCCATGTGAACTCTGCATCATTGAGGCATAGCAGTTAGCGTAATGCTTTACTGTGCCTGCAATTGGTGTTCAATTCCCACTGCTAGGAATTTGTATGTTCTCCCCGTGACTCGTATGACCCCCTGACATTGGGAAGAGTTCAGAGGAGGTTCACGAGAATGATTCCGGGAATGAAAGGGCTGTCGTATGAGGAATGTTTGATGGCTCTGGGCCTACATTCACTGGAGTTTAGGAGAATGGGTGGGGATCGCAAAAAAACTTATTGAATATTGAAAGGCCTGGATAGAGTGGATGTGGAGAGGATGTTTCCTTTAGAGGGGGAGTATAGGATCAGAGGGCACAAACTCAGAATAGTGGGACGTCCATTTAGAATGTAGATGGGGAGGAATTTCTTTAGCCAGAGGGTAATGAATCTTTGGAATTCATTGCCACAGGCAGCTGTGGAGGCCAGATCTTTGGGTGAACTGAAGGCAAAGGTTGATAAGCTCTTGATTAATCAGGGCATGAAAGGTTACAGAGAGAAGGTGGGAGAGTGGGGCTGAGAGGGAAATGGATCAACCATGATGGAATAGTGGGGCAGACTCGATGGGTTGAATGGCCTAACTTTGCTCCTACTGCTTGTGGTCTTATGGACCATATGAGTGTTCTTTGGGTCTTCCCACATGCTAAAGGTTAGAGGTTAGGGTTAGTCAGTGTGGGCATGCTATGTTGGCGACCGTTGTGGGCACCCCTGGCAAATCCTCAAACTGTATTGGTCATTGACACAAACAACACATTTCACTGTATGTTTCAATGTTTAGATGTACATGTGACAAATAAAGCTATTCTTTCATCTTTATCCTGTGAGCTTCACACCAGCAAGGAACTTTATTGCTTCCTGTTGTATATGATAATGAGCTAGACTGAATCTGAACGTTGACGTATTTAACAAAACTGACCGGCTTCAGGGCCAGAAGCACCTGATATTTGTTAAATGTTAAATTCCCCAGTCAGTGTCTCTCTTGGCAAATCTCACAATGCTGCCACTATAACCCAACCCCTCCCCTCCTGCACCACAACCAAGTCTGATTCTCTGAAATTAAAGCATCAAATGGTGGAATTGCTCAGTAGGTCAATTGCCATTTGTGAAGAGAGAAATACAGTTATTGTTTCAAGTCAATCACCTTTTGTTGAGTATTTAATATTTCAATAACATTTGAACAATCCAGGTTTTATATGTTGATTAAGCTTTCCTGTTCATTTAAATCATTCACTACGGGTTATATGTGTAAATATGGGAATTGCACACTTACCACGTGATACGAGTACACCTCACTTAAAGTAGACATAATGCTGGACCTGCATTTCGGACTCCTGTCTCTTTGCTTGAATTAATTTTAAGGTTTTGAAGTTACAAATCATGGCACTTTTCACCCTGGTGTGTCTTACGTCTTAGAGAGCGAGGAGTGGGCAGAGAGAGAGATAGGGTGGAGACCAAGGTTATCTGTGTGAGACAATGCTTTCAGAGCTGTCTAGTTAGAGACAAAGAGGAAACAATGAAAGAACTCCACAGCTTCCTGAAAATGGCTTCACACGCTGATAGCATAGCAAAGCTGGGACACGACATTCTTGCCTTTATTTGTCAAGGCTTTAAGTTCAAGAGTTGAGAAGCTATCTTGGAGCTTCATAAAAGTCTGTATAGGTCACATCTGCAGTACTGCATTCAATTCTGGTTGCACCATAATTGGAAGAAAGTTGAGGCTTTGGAGAGGGTGCAGAAGACATTTAGACCACAAGACCATAAGACATAGAAGCAGAATTAGGCCATTTGGCCCATCAAGTCTGCTCTGCCATTTCCTCATGGCTGATCCATTTTCCTCTCAGCCCCAATCTCCTGCCTTCTCCCCGTTACCCCTCATGCCCTTTATCAGGATGCTGTCTGGGTTAGAGGGCCTGTGCTATAAGAAGAATTCAGACAAACTTGGGTTGTTTCCTTTGGACCAGTAGAGACTGAGAGATGATCTGATAGAGGTTTATAAGATTATGAGAGGCAAAGGCCAGTATCTTATTCGCAGGGTCGAAATATCAGACATCAGTGGGCATATATTTAAGGCAAGGGGAGTAAGCTCAAAGTGGATGTGTAGGGCAACATTTTTCTGCACACAGAGTGGTAGAGACCTGGTGTGCATTGCCAGAGATGGTAGCAAAGACAAACTTGATCGAGGTTTTTAAGAGGCTCTTAGATAGGCACGTGAGTTGGAACTGGATTTGGAACTAGAAATGATTTATTGTTGTCACGTGTACCGTGATACAATGGAAAGCTTATCTTGCATACTTTTCATTCAGATTAATTCATTAACCAGTGTATTGAAGTAGAACAAAGTAAAACAATAACAATGCGGAAGGAAGTGTAACGGCTCCTGCCAACAGTATGAATCACTATTTGGCCCCTTGAGCCTGCTCTGCCCTTTAATAATAACAGTTGATCTGGCTGGAATCTCAACTCTTTATTCCCATCTATCTGAGGTAATATTTCACCTTCCAACTTATGAAGGATCAATCTGCCTCTGCTTTGAAAATAATCAAAGACTCTCCTTTCACCATCCTTTGAGGAACAGAGTTCTAAAAGATCACAGTCTCTTGGAAGGAGAAAGAGCACTTCATCTTTGTCTTAAATGGGTGACCTATCTATTGAAACAGTGCTTCTTTCATTCTCATTTCCACAATTACCCCGCCAAGACCCCACGGAAGCTTACATGTTTAACTCAAGACGTTGTTTATTCTTTTAAATTCCAAAGGGGACAGCCAAGCTTGTCCAGGCTTTCCTTACAAGGCAGATTCACCTATTAGTCTGGTGAACCTTCTTTGAAGTGCTTCCATCCTCAGGCTGACACAGTACTCCTAGGGTGACCTTACCAAGAGGCAGTCTCAAGTCGAGTCAAATCAAGTTATTGAGTTGAATTCATTGTCATATACACAAATAATGAAAACCTCACTTGCAGCAGCATCATAGGTGCGTAGATCAGATACACAACGTTCATACACACCACAAGGCTCTATATTACTGCTGTATGTAAATAAAGAACAACTTTGGAAACTTGGTTAATTCAATGAACAGCTGACTTTACAGCTTAGATGGGCCTGGAGCAAAATCAAACTGCTGAAGGAACTCAATAGGTCAGGCATCATGTGTGGAGGGAAAAGGATAGTCAATGTATTGGTTGGAGACTCTTTGTCTGGACTGGAAGACAGAGGGGAGAAACCCAGCATAAAGAGGTGAGTGGTGAGGAGTGGAACAAGCAATAGGTGAATCCAGGTGAGGAAGTGTGATGGGCAGATGGAGTCAGGCAGAGGAGGGAAGGACAGAAGTGAAGATAAATTTGGCCCAGGGGTCCAAAGACCACTTAGCGCAATTTGTTATAAGAACATAAGAAATAGGAGTAGACCATATGGCCCATCGTGCCTGCGCCGCCATTCAATAAGATCATGGCTGATCTGTCCATAAACTCAACTCCATCTGCCTGCCTTTTCCCCATAACCCTTAATTCCCTTACTATGTAAAAATCTATCTAACTTTATCTTAAATATATTTAGTGAAGAAGCCTCAACTGCTTCCCTGGGCAAAGAATACTACAGATTCACCACTCTCTGGGGAGAACAGTTTCTCCTCATCTCCGTCCTAAATCTTCCCCCCTGAACCTTGAGGTAATGTCCCCTAGTTCTAGTCTCACCCACCAGTGGAAACAACTTTCCTACTTCTATCTTATCTATCCCTTTCAGAATTTTGTATGTTTCTATAAGATCCCCTCTCTTTCTTCTGAATTCCAGACAGTATAGTCCCAAGTGACTCAATCTCTCCTCATAGGTTAACCCCTTCTCTCTGGAATCAATCTGATGAACCTCCTCTGCATTGCCTCCAAAGCCAGTATATCCTTCCTCAAGTATGGAGATCAGAACCGCACACAGTACTCCAGGTGCGGCCTCACAAGTACCCTGTACAGTTGCAGCATAACCTCACTGCTCTTGAATTCAATCCCTCTAGCAATGAAGGCCAACATTCCATTTGCCTTCTTAATAACCTGTTGCGCCTGCAAGCCAACTTTTTGCAATTCATGCACAAGCACTCCCAAGTCCCTCTGCACAACAGCGTGCTGCAATCTTTCACCATTTAAATAATAATCTGCTCTTCTATTATTCATCTCCCAGTATGCAGAAAAGAACTATGATAACAATGTGATGACTGAAGGAGTTGGATCAGTCCATGATTGAATGGCAGAGCAGACTCGATGGGCTGAATGGCCTATTTCTGCTCCTAAATTTTATGGTCTTATGGTCTTTATATGATGCACCACCAGGCTCAAGGGCAGCTTCTATCCTGCTATTGTAAGACCTCCTGTGCAATATGGTGGGTTCTTGACCTCACAATCTACCTCATCATGACCCTTACACCTTATTGCCCACTTGCACTGCACTTTCTTTCAGGCAGATGGCCATCATCAGCCATGGCTGGCAGTTCATCTAGCAGAAGGAAATCTCCACCACCTTGCAGCTAAGCCCACTCACGGGTGAGGCTTTGGGAGGAAAAATCCAGAGCTGGAGTCCCTAAGGCTGTCCTAAGTTGAGTTCAACGCAGACCAGCAACTCCTGTGATGCCGCTGGTGCCAAACTGTATCGGTCTTTGTAATTCCTATGGTTTTATCAGCTGTGTGAAGGAAAGCTTGCTGCATGGACAACAGCTTGCTCTCCAGATCATACTGCCCTGGCTTGCATATCACGTGAAGAACTAGGATAGCTACGGAGGGCCTCAGAACAAAAACTGTGCTTTCTCTGTAACTTTAACACTATATTCTACATTGTTATTGTTTCCCCTCTGCCACCTTAACATATTGATGTGATGAATAATCTGAATCGATGGCAAGCAAAACAAAGTTTTCACTGCACCTCGGTACATATCACCATAAGATATCAATTTACTAATTCTCCTGCACTGGGTGAAGAGTTAATTTGAACATGGGGGTAGTTTTCTGAAACAGGCCTGATAAATGCCTCAATGTATTGCTCAGGCGATCAGCCTTCCTTCTTGTTTTATATTCTCGCCTGCATTGTGTGACTGTGTACCTGCTGAATGGGTAGAGTGATTACTACCTATAACCATTCGACAGATGCTTCATCAAAAGAGAATTAGTGGAGAACATAAGCACAGACCATTTCATCCATCACCCATTGTAAATTACCCAGACACGTGTGCCTCCAACTAAAGTGTTAGAATGAAAATGGATCTAGGAAGTGTAGGAAGGATCTGGCCAAGCACAGCAAGTGTATCCGTTTGAACTACTCGAAGAAATCGGCAGTAGCAGAACATTGCATTCGCAATGGCCATAGGTTTGACTTCGATAGACAAAACTATTGTGCCGTGCCAAAGGCTGTTGGGACCGTCTGTTGATGGAAGCCATTGAAATAAAACTAAAGGAAAAGAATTTTGACAAAGACAAAGATCTCTCTATAAGTAAGAACTGGAATTCAATTGTAAAACAAACTGGGACCATGAAAACTGGATTGGATGATGACTAACCAATCAGGAGGGATGGATGATGGGGGTACAAATACCTTGATTTAATCCCAGCCTAATCATGGGACTATTTCCAGTGACCAACTGACCTATCAACCAGTGCACCTTTGGTATATGGGAGGAAATCCCTGTGGTAAGGCGAGCACGTGCAAACTCCTCACAGGCAGCGATGAGAAATGCTGATACTGTAAAGCACCGTGCTAACCCCCACGCTACCATGTCACCTTAACTTTCCCCGAGTGCCTCCCACAGTACAATGACATACGGGTTAGGTTAATTGGTCATTGTAAATTACCCATGATTAGGCGAGGGTTAATCAGGGTTGAGGGATTGCTGGGGCAGTGTGGCTTGAAGGGCTGAATTGCTAAATTAAAAAACAAATTACTGTAATGCTTTGAGTAACCGCTATGCATTGATATGGTGGACTGTGCAGCTGTTGTGAAAATTTAGCTGCAAAAGCCCCCAAATACCAAAATACCCACGGACCACATATCACAATACATTACTGTCAATCATACAGAAACAGCCTTCGCTTGGGGAAAAAATCTTCATTTTTCATTAGTCTCTGACAGTCAACTGAACAGCAGTTGAGAAAAACAAATTGCGCATTCTCACTACAATCTGATTTAATTTAACGGTAGTTCAGTAGAATGATTTTCCACTCTTTTTGTTTTAATTCAGACCTAATGTTTAAGCCTATGAGAGGCACATGATTTCCATTTTCTCCTTTATATTTTAAGTACTCCTGAAGTGATTGATCGAAGATACATGGCTGACACAAACAGGAATCACAGCTCCAATATCATTTTTAATAATCGAGTAAATTTGTTTTTGAAAGACTCTGTGCTGTTGGAAATGTGGTGGCTTGTGGTGGCTAATGTTAAGTTGGAATGGAATATGGACCGCAGCAAAAAGCATTGGCATTAATAAATGAAAAATAATCAGAATTTTGAATCCTGTGCCAAAGAGCACAACTGTCTATAAGCGAATTGAGATACAATATTTACATCGAATGAGTAAACCCACTGACTGATTCAATTTGTCTCCCATCTGAGGAGACTGAGGAACACTGGGATATGCTCCCAGTAGAATGGAGGAGGCTGCTGTTCCATGGGTGAGGCCTTAGGACAGGCCTCACTCCAATTGATAAAACAGTGGAAATGGGAGGCTTTGATGGGCAGCTTGAATGGCTGCTGTACAGATTGGGGTCAGCTTGCCCAGTTTGCCCAGTCTGCAAGCTCCAGCACCCAGAATTCATTGGTCATGACCTTCTTGAAGATTGCCCCTCTCCCACTGTGAGGAATTGGAGTCTTCCTCCAGATGTTCTGAATAAAAAGATCCTTTTCTGGTTGGCCGCCAGTGACTAATGGTGCTCCACAAGGGTCAGATGTGGGACCGCTTCTTTTTATGCTGTACTTCGATGATTTAGATGATGGAACAGATGGCTTTGTTGCCAAGTTTGCAGATTATACAAAGACTGGTATAAGGGACAGGAAGTGTTGAGGAAATAGGTAGGCAGCAGAAGGACTCAGACAGATTAGGAGAAAGGACAAGAGAGTGGCAAGTGAAATACAATGTTGGAAAATGCACTGTCATGCACTTTGGTCATAAAATAAATGTGCAAACTATTTTCTAAAAGGGGAGAGAATCCAAACATCTCAGATGCAAAGGAATTTGAGAGTCGCTGTGCAGAACACTCTAAAAGTTAACGTGCAGGTAGAGTCAGTCGTGAGGAAGGCAAATCCAATGTTAGCATTCATTTCAAGAGTCTCGAATACAAGAGTAGGGATGTGATGCTGAGGCTTTATAAGGAACGGTGAAGCCTGACCTTGAGTATTGTGAAGAGTTTTGGGCTCCTCATCTAAGAAAAGATGTGCCGGCATTGGAGAGGGTCCAGAGAAGGTGCTCAAGGATGATCCTGGGAATGAAAGGGTTATCATATGAGGAACATTTGATGGCTCTAGGTCTGTACTCACTGGAATTTAGAAGAATTCAGATTCAGATTCAGTTTATTGTCATTTAGAAACCACAAATGCAATGCAGTTAAAAATGAGACAACGTTCCTCCAGAATGATATCACAAAAGTATATGACAAAACAGACTACACCAGAAAATCCACATAACATTTGGCAATCCCCAATCCAGAGTCCGGAGAGGCTGCTGCATATTAATATCGCGCTACCATCTTAGGGCGTTCCCCAGAAAGGAGCTCCAAATCCACCAGACAAAAACTAAAGCTACAAGACCTGCACAAAACCACATAGTTACAACATATAGTTACAACAGTGCAAACAATAGCATAATTGATAAAAAAAAAAGACTATGGGCACAGTAAAAATAGTCCAAGATGTTAAAGGACTGTAAGTTCATAAGAAATCACCACAGTTTCCACAAGTCCCCAGGGTCCCGACAGACTCGCCATTCCACGCCGGCGGCAGAATGGAGTACCCCCGCTATGGGCTTCCACGGCGCCGCCCGACTCAGCCTCGCAGACGCAGCGCACAATGGAAGCTCCGTCGAAACCAGCCTCGCAGACGCAGCACACACCGAAAGTGACCTGACCGCAGCGGACTCCGAGTCCGTCGAATCTGCAAGCTGACGACCATCCCCTCTGGCACAGCTTCTCCGAGCACCATTCTCTGCCAAGCATATTAAGACGGCCCCGCCAACGGCCATCGGCAATGCGACCCAGAGGACTGGGGGCCTGTTCTTCCCAGCAGAGTCCCGGACCTCACAGCAGCAGCAGCAACGAAGAAGGTCTTCCTGGAATTTCCCGATGTTTCTCCATGTTCCCACGTCCGTTTTCAATCGATTATGATTGCGCACGGCACCCCACTTCACAAATAACAGATAATCAGCTCCAGAGTAGCCGCTGCAAGCTGAGTCGCGCCGCCATCTTGGATGATTTGAATGAGGGGGGATCTCATTGAAACCTTTCAAATGTTGAAAGGCTGAGACAGAGTAGATGTGGAAAGGATGTTTCCAATGGTGGGGGAGTCTAGGACAAGAGGGCACAGCCTCAGGATAGAAGGGTATCCATTTAAAACAGAGAAGCAGAGAAATTTCTTTAGCCCTTAGGGCGGTGAATTTATGGAATTTATTACCACAGGCAGCTGTGGAGACCAGGTGTGGTGAACTACATATACCTGTCTGGACACGCCCCCTGCTGACTGCTCCTGTGGCTCCTCCCACGGATCTCAGTATAAAGGCGATGGAGCTCTGAGCCCGGCCTCTCAGTCTCCAGGATGTAGTATAGTGGTCACTCACTGCTTGTTCCTTCTTCCAGTCAATAAAAGCCGATACCTCGCTTTTACGTCTCAGAGTGAGTTATTGATGGTGCATCACTAGGTCATTGGGTGTATTTAAGCGAGAGCTTGATTGGTTCTTGATTGGACATGGCATCAAAGGTTTTGGGGAAAAGGCTGGGGAGTGGGATGAGGAGGAGATTAAAAGGATCAGCCATGTTTGAATGGCAGAGCAGACTCGAAGGACCAAATGGCCTAGTTCTGCTCCTATGTCTTATGGTCTTATGGTCTAGTCCCTGGAATGTTTTTCAGTACCATTGAAAGAGGCCACCACTATTAAGAAATATTTATTGATTTCTATATTTTTTATTATCTTATGGTAATTTTTTAATGTCTTGTACTGTACTGCAAGACACAAAATTTGCTGTTTTGTGGCAGCATATGTCGGTGATAAACAACATACTCCAATTCTGTTTCTAATTCACTCGTTCCTTTGAGTCAATGCCACCTCTAAGAGCAGTGCCATCAATTCCATTTCAAGAGATTAAAACTCATTAATACCCCCCTAACATAGAATATCCTTACACCCACTTACATCAGGGATCATTTAGAGTAGCTAGCTAACCTCCCAACTATCATAGCAGAAAGCAGAGTACCCAGAAGAAAGGAAGAGGCGGCACCTGAATCCACCATATTCATTTACCTGTATTAGGTAATTGCTGTGGATTCCAGGATTGAATGGGTCATCATATGAAGAGCAGTTGATGACTCTGGGCCTGTACTCACTGTAATTCAGAAGAATGAGGGGTAACCTCATTGAAACCTATCGAATGGCGAAAGGACTTGACAGAGTGGATGTGGAGAAGACGTTTCCTATGGTGGGAGAGTCTAAGACCAGAGGACACAGCCTCAGAATAGAGGGGAATCCTTTTAGAAGGGAGATGAAAGGAATTTCTTTAGCCAGAGAGTGGTGAATCTGTGGAATTCATTGCCTCAGGTGACTGTTGAGGCAAAGTCATTGGGCATATTTTAGGCAGAGATAGTATAGATTCCTGATTAGTCAGGGGAGAAGGCGGGAGATTGGGGCTGAGAGGGAAAGTGGATCAGCCATGGTGAAATGGCAGCGCAGGCTCAATGAGCAATGGCCTAAACCCTGCTCCTATACCTTATGGTCTTACGGAGTGTTGGAATGACATGCAACAAAAAACAACATTCAACCATTATCAAGATAAAGAATCATATAAAAATAAAGTTAAAAGTGATGATATGGAATAAAATATGCATAAATACATAAATACCAGCACATATTTACAATGTTAGCAGCATTATAAACAGTGGTTTAAAGAGTTCCCAGTGCAGTGAAGTGAAGGCGGTAATAGATAGAAGGGCTGTCTAGAATTATTGATCAGGTTAACTGCCTGGGGGGGGGAGAAACTTTTCAAATGGCATAAAGAAAGGCAGGCAAACTGAGGTTTGTCACCCTTCAAGTTCAAGTACTCTGTGGAATGACGTTCTGGTGTTTGCCGTTGCACTGATCTCCTGTTCAACACACTTGGTAACTTGCCTTGCAGAGCGCCTTAACAGAAGCTGCTTGGGCTGCATTATTGGTGCGTCATTCGCAAAGAAGCTGAGTGGGTTGAATCTGTTTTCTCATGCTGGAACAAGGTAGTGGTGAAGGAGGTCTCAAGGACTATTGAGTGGTGGAGCTTGGTGTATGTAATCTAGATACAGAATGAGGTCAGACCGACTGCTTGGAAATGAGCTGGTCCCTCATGTGTCTTGTTCCATTTCTTTGAAGTGACCTTTCTTTCCTTGTTTTTTGCCTCGCTCCTCTCACTTCATGAGTCCTTCTGATGCCTAATTACAATATAGATGCATCTCGAGTTTATGCAGCGCATTGTTTTGTGGGAGCTGTGTAAAGAGCACCCTCGTACACAGCTGCAGTTTCTCTAAACAACCTATCCAGCCAGATGTTATTGGTGAGTCAACCGCTGTCTGAGACTTCCGTGTGACTTAATTTGCCTCGGGGGAGCCCAGCATTAATATTTTCACAATTTTTCCTACCTGCCTCCGGCAAGTTCCTGTCACAAAATCAAGAAATCATTTCACTGAAATGTCAGCATGCGAGTGGAGTTAATTAAGAATGTCTGTCCATTATTTTAAACTCCTTCCACTTCCTTATCGCTGTGCAAGGCTAAATCTGCTGCCAAAGAGAGTACTGTTGAGTAAAGGTTTTACAGATCTATATCAGTGATAAAATCATATTTCTGTGTAGTCCATTGTCTGCTCTTGTTGAATAAGAGGGAAATTTGACTGTACCATTTTGGCAACAGATCTATTTCAATAAAATTCCTTCATGTGTACTGAAAACCGGGGTTTGGGAAAACATGTTAATAAATTCACTATTAATATTAATAACACGCCATATTATTTTAAAACTTCACTGTAAGAGGCTCAGTAGCTGACATCTTTTTTTCCAGCACGTACTTAAATGTATGAGGCTAACAACGAAAGTCTCTGATTCTTTCTAGCTGCCTAATCACTTACACTGGATACTGCTGCAGCAAACATACAGTTAAGATACCCTTAAAAACTCCAAGGCATGTTTTAAGGTGAATCTGACACTCTTATAAAGCACCATACTTCTTACACCACCCACCTAAGTTGAGAAACTTCCCATAGAATCACAACTATTTACAGTACAGACAGTATTGTCTCTAAGCTGGTGTGGAATAGATTGGCCTGCTTCTGTGCTTTTGATGCACCATCAATAACTCTCGGAGACAGGAGGCGAACGATAGGCTTTTATTAGCTGCAAGAGACCACGATTAGCAGCAAGAGACCACCACACAACATCCTGGAGACTGAGGGAGGAGCAGTGCCTCCAATCGCCTTTATACAGGGGTCTGCGGGAGGAGCCACAGGAGCAGTCAGCAGGGAGGGTGTGTCCAGACAGGTATATGTAGTTCACCACAGCTTTAGTGCTCTATGACTCTATTTGCAAACTTATCTCCACCCCCCCCCCCACACACACTTTCCAAAAGTAACTTATATTAACTACGAAGTGTAGGGATCCCAGAGAAGCTAAAATGTTCTTTATTAGTATTCCATTAGTTCTTCTGCATGTTGGAAGCACAACAGATATTGAGCTGTCTCCAGTATCAATTTTTAAAAACTACAAAACAAACCTCTAATGATCAATATGAGGTTTTTTTGTGGCTCTAAATATTCAATTAACAAAGGGGAGCCTGATAAAGAATTCATGATTTCCAATTTAGCTGCATCCTATCCTCACAGGCCAGTTCCGCCATGTTACTGGCACAATCAGTGTAACCACTTTGTTTTGAGAATTGTTACAAACGCCCAGTATCTCTTTCAATGCTTTTACTGATTGTACGAATGGATTTACACAAGTTAAAGTGTGTTGACCGCAATCTCTTAAATACAGTGGGGGGTTTTTTGTGTTTTCCCTGTTTCATAGAGGCATCTGCTTCTGTTGCTGTCCGATTCCCTGCATTTCCGCTCCTGTTTCTTGTGCTCTGTGCATGTACTCTGCTGTCTCTTTGCTAAGAATGCCTCTGTGCCTGTCAGCCTTGGTGCATCCTTTCACCTCCATGACAGTGCCCTCATCCAGTCATAGACGAGTAACTCTGTGACATTCCACACAGTGAGGAGCTGCCACTGGATTTCTCACCCCCCCCCCCCCATCTGTACTGCTCCTCCACATAACGTCAGCCGCAGTCTTGCATTCGTCTAAAGGAGAAATGATGTCAAATCACCTTCTGACCTTAACATTTCAGGAGGCATTTTATGCACAGCTCTGTCTTCAGACTTCATCGGCTGCAAAATTGTCAATGTAGAATGTGTTGCCAGAAAGAGGATAGAAGAATATAAGAAATAAAAGCAGGAGTAGGCAGCTCAGTGCATCATCCTTCCCCTACCATTAAATAATTTTTAATATTTATATTTGCTGATGGCACAGCAACAGGTGGGATATCAAAAAGCTGAATGGGTTGCCATGAATATAATGTGATATTGTAAAGTAAACAAAGTCAGCGGTAGATATGAAGTAGCCTTTCGTTCAACAAAATGAGACATAGCAGGCATCATATTAAGGCCCTTTCGGAGGAAGAGGCCTGTTTGACCTAACATTACATGACATTTTACATGCTACAGATCAAAGGACAACTCTATATTTACAACATATCTACAATGCTTTCTTTCAATTACATGTAACTTCCACACTTTTTTTGCATCCACACGCCAAGTCAACCTTTTTTCAATTTAACTGCTGTTAACAGCTCTAGAAAACTATTGTCCAGAGCTGCAATTTAAATTTAATCTACGGTCCATGTTTGGGTCAAAAGCTTGGGTACTGAAGTTAGTTGCTTTGCACCCTAAATCCAGAACATGGTCTCATAATGGAAAGATGTGAAGTTATTCAATTTGATGCACAAAACAGAAAAGCTGAGTGCCTCTTAAATGCTGACGTTCCGAGAGGCCTTGTACGTGAGTCACTGAACATAATATATAAAGATTGGGAAGACAAGTGGTATGACAGCTTTTATTATGAAGATTTAAGTATAAGAGCAAAAATGTCTCACTTATATATAGAGAGAGCTATGGTGACACCTATGTTTTCACCAAGGCCACACATGAGGATATACTTCTACAGAGGAAATGCAGTGAAGATTTACCAGATTGGTTCCAAGGATGGTTGGTTTGCTGTTTTTGAGAGATTATGTTGTCAAGGCCTGTACTCTCTGGAGTTTAGGAGAATCTAATTGAAGCTTATAAAAATTTTACAGGGCTTAATAGGCTTGATGCAGATAGGATAATTTCCTAAATAAGGAGTCTAGAGCCAGGGGTCACATAAGGTGAAATTTCTTCACAAAGCGAGTGTAAAATATCAGAATTCTATGCCTCAGAATGCTGTGGTCTTCGAGTTAATTCAAAACAGAGACTGGTGGATTTCTGGACTTTAAAGGAATCAGGAGATAAATGGGGTTAGTGCAGGAAAATAGTGATAAGGGAGAATATTACCATGTTCTTGTTAAGTACAGGAGCAAAAAGATGTCTAACTGCAACTGTGTAGGGTTTTGTGAAATACACTCTGAAGTACTTTATTAGGCACCTCTTGTAGCTAATAAAGTGGCCACTGAGTGAATGTTCATGGTCTCCTGCTGCTGTAGCCATTCCACTCAAAGGTTCAACATGTTGTCCATTCAGAGGTGCTCTTCTACACACCCCTGTTGCAACACGCGTTGTCACCTTCTTGTCATCTTGAGTCAGTCTGGCCATTTTCGTCTGAATTCACTCGTTAACCAGGCATTTTTGTCCACAGAACTGCCAGTCACTGGGTGTTTATTTTTGCTTTTTGCACCATTCTCTGTAAACCGTAGAGAATGTTGAGGAGACCAGCAGTTCTTGAGATACTCAAACCACCCCATCTGGCACCAACAATCAGTCCACAGTTAAAGTCAGATCATATTTCCTCCCCATTCTGATATTTGATCTGAACAACAACTGAATCTCTTGACCGTGCCTGCATGCTTTTATGCTTTGAGTTGCTGCCACATGATTGGTTGATTAGATATTTGCATTAACAAGCAGGTGCACTGGTGTACCTAATAAAGTAGCCAGCAAATACTACTAATGCAGGAAGAAGAGGCCTAACAGTTCTATTTATTAAGGGTTAACTATTTCCACTGTAATGGTTCATATTTCAGGCAGGTGTCCTTTGATCATGATTTCCACAGATGTGTCTACTGATCAGATCACTTTCACAAGAGTGGAAAGTCACCTCTGTAGAAAATGGCAATTATTAGTTTTTCTTCAAAAAGTACTAATCAAAGGTCATCCACCTGCAACTTTTATGCTGTTTCTCTCTCTCTCTCTGCGGATTGCTGCCTGACCTGCTGAGTATCTCCAACATGTTCTATTCTAATTTCAGAATGCCGGCAGCTGCACATTGCATTAATACAGTATAGCCTTCTATTGCTTTCTCCGGGATATAGGCTTCTGCTCCATTCCCCTAGTTGAGTTATTCATGTCAACTGCTCTTTGGCGTAGCAACAGTAAAATTCTAACCCAGCCATTGGTAAAGAATTTTCTGCTGATTTACTTCTTGGCAATATTGCTGACTTCTCAGAGTATTGTCACCCTTGTCATGGAGGAGAGGCTCCTGAGTTCCTGAGATCACAAGAGTGATGCCCTCTGGGGTTTAGCCATCTGGTGCTTTGCTCTGCTGCTAGACTCACCCACGGTGGTAAAATCAAGGTGGGGGGGGGGTGTCCCAAAAAAAGGGTGATCCAACCAAGACCTCAGTGGTGGAGCTGGTGGAAGATGATGACACATTACAATGTCAGTGAAGATTGCATCCATAAAGGATTCCCAGTCATCTCACACTTGGGGCCCTGACCCTGATCTGTCAAGAACCGTGTAGTGGCTCTCCATACATCAGCCACCCCATATTCAACCAATTCACACTCAGGCATCCTCCATTTATGTGGATCTCCAGTCAGCCTCTACAGCCACCTCAAGATCCACCAGAAGACAACCCTTTAGGAGAACATCTTACTTGATTTGAGTGACCACATTACTATCATTACCGCTGACCATTTTAGGAGTTTGTGAAGGTTCAGCTTGACACCTAAAGCTCTGACAAACTTCTATAGTTCAAAGTAAAAAGTTCGAAGCTCAAAGAAAATTTATTATCAGGGTACATACATGCCACCACATACAACACTGAGATTCTTTTTCTACAGGCGTACTTAGCGAATCTATAGAACAGTAACTGTAAGCTTCAGGAATTGTAAACAAACTGTGCATTAGCTGTGTGGTGGCGAGTATATTGACTGGTTGCATCACACCCTGGTGCAGAAACACTGATGCCCTTGAATGGAAATTCCTACAATAAGTTCTGAGTACAACACTGCCCATCAGGGATAAATCCCTCCCCATCTGTGAGCACATCTGCATGGAGTGTTGTCACAAGAAAGCATCATCCATCACCAGGGACTCTCACCAGCCAGGACATGCTCTCTTCACACTGCTGCCGTCAGGAAGAAGGAACTGGAGCCTCAGTACTCATGCCACCAGGTTCAGGAACAGTTACTACTCGTCAGCCATCAGGCTCTTGAACGAGAGGGGATAGCTTCACTCAATTTCACTCTCCCCATCACTAAATATTTCCCACAACCTGTGAACTCATATTCAAGGGCTTCTTATCTCATGTTCTCAGTGTTATTTATTTATTTATTTATTTATTCCTTCTTGTCTTTCACAGTTTGTTGTCTTATACACACTGGTCGAACACCCAAGTTGGTAGGTCTTTGATTCTACTATAGTTATTATTTAATTATGGATTTATTGAGTATGCCCACAATAAAATGACATACATGTACTTTGATAATAAATTTACTTTGAACTTTGAATTTTTATTCATAATGTGTCTGAGGTGTTAATCTTGAATCAGAACTGAGAGAGAAAAAAAAGCTTTGGATGCATAAGATCATGAACAAGGTATGACATGTAGAGGCTATTTAGCCCATCAACATTTAGCCAATCCAAAAGGGCCAGCCAACCTATTCCTATTAGCACCAGACACTTTGCAAAACAAGACTCAGCTTCTCAAATACACATTCAAATAGGGTTTAATTGGAATAATTGTTTCTGACTCAGTGAGAAAAGTTAGAGATAAAGTTTTGAAGTGGCTGAGAAAGGTTTCTGTGATTGTGTAGAAAACAGAAGAGATTAATTGAGTCATCAAATCCAATTACAGCCCTGTCAGATTAACCATTTGTTCCTCATAGAATCTTCTCTTTTTGGATTATGTAGCCTTTTTACTACTTAATCCGTCTTGCCTTCCAACCTTTCACAGCTTTCCCTTTCATTTTCTCCAGTCATTTCACTTTTCTTTGTGGTTTCATTTTTATTTTATCCCTGTCTTTTACCAGTTCTGCTGAAGAGGGGCATTGAGACATTAACTCTGTGCTTCCCTCGACAGAAACTGCCTGACCTGTTCATGTCTCCAGGATGTCCTGTTTTTGGATTTTATTTATAACCTTATAATTTATCATCTTCTTTGGATCCATCCAAATGACAGAGTTTTCCCATCTGCACAAAATCCTTCCAATCTACTCACAAAAAATTCTGCAGATGATAGAAATCCAGAGTAACACATACAAAATGCTGGAAGAACGCAACAGATCAGGCAGAATCTACGGAGAGAAATAGAGTTGACATTTCGGTCCAAGATCCTTGACCAGGACTTCGCAATCCTTACAATCTACCCTGTATATGCTCTTCATGATGTTGCAATAATAATCAGTTTCTGTCTCTCTCTCTCTTTTAGGCAATGGTTTCTAGACCTTTTCTATTCCCAGTTTCAAAAGTCTTTACAAACAAATGAATTACAGTCTTATGTATACACACACACTCACTCACACACATATATATGTGTGTGTGTGTGTGTATAGATAGATAGATAGCAAGGGTGCCTAAGATTTTTGTTGTACTGTAGTCATTTTATGTATTGCACTGTACTGCTGCCACAAAAAAACAGACTTCATGAAATATGTGAGTGATGATAAACTTGATTTCTATTACAGAATATGAATATGAATGTGGGTTTCTATTGTGGACTGGGAGTGGGAAGCCGCAGGCAGAGGGGGAATCATGGTTAGGAAAAGGGGAGGGAGAGGGAAGCAGCAGAGAGACATTATTTAATAATCAATAAACCAATTAGAAACATAGAAAACCTACAGCACAATACAGGCCCTTCAGCCCACAATGCTGTGCCGAGCATGTCCTTACTTCAGAAATTACCTAGCTACCCATAGCCCTCCATTTTTCTAAGCTCCACATACCTATCCATAAGTCTCTTAAAAGGTCATATCGTATCTACCTCCACCACTGTCACCGGCAGTCCATTCCACACACTCACCACTCTCTGCATAAAAACCTTACCCCTCACATCTCTGTACTTACAAGCACCTTAAAACTGTGCCCTCTTATGCTAGCCATTTCAGCCCTGGGAAAAAGCCTGTGACTATCCACACGACCAATGCCTCTCATCATCTTGTACACCTCTAAAAGGTCACCTCTCATCCTCCAACTCTGCAAGGAGAAAAGGCCAAGTTCATAAGACATAAGACATGCTCCCCA
This sequence comes from Hypanus sabinus, assembly GCF_030144855.1. NCBI lineage: Eukaryota > Metazoa > Chordata > Chondrichthyes > Myliobatiformes > Dasyatidae > Hypanus > Hypanus sabinus. The sequence continues at coordinate 17,877,020 of NC_082717.1, read as the reverse complement.
ATGCTCCTCATTTCTACAGTTTCCACATCCTTCCTGTACTGAGGCGACCAGAACTGAGCACAGTACTCCAAGTGGGGTCTGACTAGGGTCCAATGTAGCTGCAACATTACCTCTCAGCTCCTAAACTCAATCCCACGATTGATGAAGGCCAATACACCATACGTCTTCTTAACCACCGTGTCAACCTGCACAGCTGCTTTGAACATCCTGTGGACTTGGACCCCAAGATCCCTCTGACCCTCCACACTGCCAGGAATCTTAGAATCAAATGACCTTGCCTGATGTCTCAGGACTGGGTGGCTCTACACCCCTGTCATCCTCTGCCTGTCACTCCTTCCCTGCCTCCTGACCTACACCCTCCCTGCGGTGCACCACCCTCACCATTCCCAATGTCCTTTGCTCTGCCAGATTTACAAAACTTGCTCACCGTGCCACGTTGACGAACAAAATACCATGCGTGGATACACCATTCAGCCCTTCCAGCCTGCGTTGCCATCTGATAAACCATTGGCTGTTCTGATCATGGTTGCCTTTCACTGCCTTTGCTTACCAAGAATTTCTCAAATTCTGCCACTGGCATATTCAAAGACTCTTTGCTGAAGGGAGATCTAAATATTCATGAACTTCTTAAACAGAAAATATGTCTTCTCATTTCTGTCCTAACTAGGTGAGCTGCTGAAAGGCCGAGATGGGGTGGATGTGGAGAGGATGTTAATGGGAGTCTGAGACCAGAAGGTACGTTCTGTTAGAACAGAGGTTATTTATTTATTCAGTAATACAGCATGGAATTAACCCTTCCAGACCTTGAGCCACACTGCCCCAGCAACTCCTGATAAACCCTGACTGAATCACAGGACAATTCACAATGGCCGATTAACCTACCAGCAGTGTCTTTGGACTGTGGGAGGAAGCCGAACCATCCAGAGAAAGCCCACGCATTCCACGGGGAGGACACACAGAACTGAACTCCAGGACACCCCGAGCAGTAATAGCACCATGCTACCATGGCCTGAGGGTGGTAAATCTTTGGAATTCATTGCCACAGGCAGCAGTGGAGACCAACTCATTTAAAAGAGAAGTTGATAAGTTTTTGATTAGTAAGTGTGTCCAAGGTTTTGGGGAGTGTTGTGTTGTGAAGAAAGTCACTGGGGAGACACTGAAGCTAATGAATATAGAGTGTTTTATTCATCAAACTGAGACTCCCTCAGTGGAAGAGGCCTGGTTCACCCAATATTAAATGACATTTTAGATGCTAGAGATCAAAGGAGAATTCTATATTTACTATGTATCTACAAAACTTCCTTTGAATTACATGTAAGGTTTCACTGCTAATGCAATGGCCCCTCTGTGCTGTTCCACTGCTAAGGTAATAATTTCTCTGTAGCAGCAGTGTTTGGTTATGACTACAAATAACGGGGCTTTGGAATGTGCACCATCCAATTAGAGGCATGTTGTTCTTTCTGGTGGGTCTGAGAGAAGGGATTTCATGGTCTTTTGCCGGGTGAGATGAGGAGAGAAGATGTCGAGAGAGTTGGTAGATCGCTGGACGTAGTGGACTTGGAGCGAGGGTCCGAGACACTTGGAAGAGGTTGATGGGGAACAAATGGACGGAAACATGAGCTTCAAAGTGTGCATTAGACAGTTTCACGTGAATGGGTCTTGTTTCTTTTCTTTGGTTCTTTACTAACCTATAGTCAAATTATGAATGATAAAGCTCAATCGTTTAATTGCATATTGTGGACTGTTTGTTATTTCGGGGTACTGATTTGTAATGGGAACACATCACGCAGCATCCACCCAAACAAGATTTCTCAAGTTTGGCTGAGCCAGAGGCTGTCTTCCCCTAGTTTAAGCCACTAGCCGAATCAAGGGTTACAACTGTGGGGCTTACATTCCAGGATTGATTTTGTTGGATGCTGTGTGATTACCTTGAGCAGTGGGGTCGATATTCGTACTCTGGATGAATTGTTAACTTACCTGTTAAGTACTGTTAAACTTGCGATTGTGGGTGGAGGTTTGATTAAATGGCGGCTGCAGCTCTAATTTTAATGCAGATCAGCACTGATGTAGCAGTGACAGAGGGGGCTGAATTGAGTTTCCCATAGCTGGGGGTGGAGATTTCAAAGACAGGGTTTCTACATTTCTGAAGACCATTCCTGCCCTGGGGGTAAAGTCCATGCGTCAGTTTGCCATCACGCTGAAGGCAAAGGGAAAGGAGGGGCAGGAGCGAGAGGTGGATCAATTGGGGGCTTCTGATGACGCCATTCCCCAAGTGTACTGACTGCTCTGAAGACAAACCAGCTGCCGGAATTGAGCTCGGGGGAAGCGGCAGCTGCTCGGCAAGATGACCCGGGCATCGGTACCATTTGGTCAGCGGTCGAAAAGGGAGACATGGCTCAGGCAGAGAAGATGAAACTTGCGGCGGTGCCTCCGTTACTGAGAGGATAGCCTTGGCTGGAGTTTAGGAACCAGATCCTGTACCGGATCATGTCAGCCCCGGACGTTGCCAGCTGGTTCTGCCGGACAACTGTTGGAGGATTACGTTGAAGTCACTTCATGATGATTCTGGACATTTGGGGTTGAAAAGACCTATGGATTTCTCAGAGACCGGTCTTACTGGCCCAAAATGAAGTTGGAGGTCGGAGAATGCTGCAATCCGTGCCTGCGATGCAAACACCGGAAGTCACTGCCTACACAGGCAGCTCCCTTGTCCCGCTTGCAGAGTGTGGGTCCCTGAACCTGGTGTGTATGGATTTCCTGTCTGTAGAGCCCAATGCCAGCAACCCGATGTCTTAGTCATCATGGACCACTTCACCAAATATGCTCAGGCTTTCCCTAGCAACGACCAGAGGGCGTCCACGGTCGCCAAAGTGTTATGGAAGAAGTATTACATTTATTATGGCCTTCCCAGGTGGATACATAGTGATCAGGAACTGGATTTCGAGAGCAGACTCATCCATGAGTTACTGGGCGTGCTTGGAGTTCAGGACCATGCCCTATCAACTGCAGGATGATGCCCAGCCCGAGAGGTTTAATTGGACCTTGCTAGACATTTTCGGGACCCTGGAGGTCAACAAGAAGAGCAAGTGGAGTCAACATTTTGGACATCTGGTCCACAGTTACAACTGTACAGGAAATGAAGCTACTGGGTACTCGCCATATTATCTGATGTTTGGGCGCGAGGCAAGATTGCCCATTGACCTTTGTTTTGGGTCAGACGAGGGTGACTTACCACTGAAGACTTATGTGAAGTATGTGTCTGATATGAGAAGAGAGCTGAAAAGGGCTCATGAATTAGTTGGGGTAGCGGCTACCAGGCCGAATCAAGGGAATAAGAGGAGGTACGATCAAAAGGTGTGGTTCTCCCAACTCCTGCCGGGAGATCGAATCCTCATCAGGAATTTGGGGCTACCTGGGAAACATAAGTTGGCTGACCACTGGGCAGCTACGCCCCATGTGGTGGAGAGTCAGATGCCAAACCTACCAGTTTTCCGGGTGAAACCAGAGGATGGGAGTGGGCCTGTCAAGATTCTCCATCAGAACCACCTGCTGCCTCTGGGACTAGAGGTGCAGGTGGACCCAGAGCCAGACCTGGAGTCTACACCTAGTAAGAGGACTCTGCGGAAATGCAGGGCGACCACAGGGCCAACAGCAGGGGAGGTTAAGCCGGCCCCCACCCCTGAGAGGGATACTGATTCGGAGGATGAGGACCTGGATGTGTGGTATATGCTGCCTTTTGCTAACACCCCACTGGTTGAGGAGGAGACTTCCAGCCCTTCTTCTGCTGAGTTAGTTGAAGTGGTAGGGGGTGCTATCCATGGACAGCCTGGTTTTCAGTGGGACCCTGCAAGGGATGAGGTGGGGCTTGGCCACTGGACAGAGGGGTTGGAGTTTCAGGTGGGCACGAGTGATAGGCCAGGGGAGGCATTGCCAGGTAGACCAGAAGTATCCCCAGTAGTGTTGGAACCTGAAGAGTTAGGTGGTGGGGGGTGGGGGAGAACAGAGGTCTCAGAGAATTAGGAGACCACAAGATAGCTGGCCTATGTAGCACCGGGGGAACAGAGTGTGACTCCTACCATTTTGAGGAGCTAGGTCACTGCCTTTTACACCTGGATTGGACTTGGTGTTTTGCAGGAAGGGTTGGTGAATTATCTCAATGTCATGAGGACATGACTAAATTTTGTGGGGGGAGAGTGTAATGTGCCGTAAGGTTTCACTGCTAATGCAATGGCCTCTCTGTGATGTTTCACTGCTGAGGTAATGGTTTCTCTGTAGCAGCAATGTTTGGGTTATGACTAGAGATAGCGGGGGCTCTGGAATGTGGGCTACCCAATGAGGGGAGTGTTGTTCTTTCCTGTGAGTTTGAGAGAAGGGATTTCATGGTCTTTTCTCAAGGAGAGATGAAGAGAGGAGACGTGAGTGGAGAGAGTTGGTAGATCACCGGATGGAGTGGACTTGAGTGAGGATCTGCGGGTCCAGGATGCTCGGAGGAGGTCGATGGGGAACAAATGGACAGAAACGTGAGCTCCAACATGTGCATTAGACCGTTTCATGTGAATGGGACTTCTTTCCTTTTTTTGTTTCTTTACTGACCCTAGAGTCAAATTATGAATGATAAAGCTCAATCGTTTAATTGCATATTGTGTACTGTTTGTTATTTCGTAGTACTGATTTGCAACAGAGGAACACATCACACAGTATTCAGCCAAACAAGATTTTTCAAGTTTGGTCGGGCCGGAGGCTGCCTCCCCCTAGATTAAGCCACTGGCTGAACCTGAGTGCTGCATTCATATAATTTTCACACCTCCTTCTTTGACTCCAGATATCCAAAATAGATGTTAATCAGCATTGTCCGGTTTTCGTTTAACTGGTGTGCACAGTTCCAGGAAACTATTGTCTAGGGCTGCATTTCAAATTTAATCTACCATCCATGTTCAGGTCTAAAGATTGGTTGTGTAAGTTAATATTTGCTATATACCCTAAATCCAGAATATGCCCTAACAGGAATAAGTCAGCATAATGGGAGAACAAATTAACCATGATTGAATAGTGGAGAAGATATGATGAGCAGAATGGTCTAACTCTGTTCCTATGTCTTATGGTCTTATTATTTGCTGTCTTCGAGAAAAAGAGACATTCTTTTCATTTACACCCTGTCAAAACCATCAAACCCTTCTCATCCTTTAATTCCAGCTGACACAAGCCTGGCCTGTCCGATGGTTCCTCATAAGACAGTCCGCCCATTTGAGGATCTAGTTCAGTAAACCTTCTCTGGATTGCTAACAACTTCCCTGAATTAAAAAGACCAATCTTGTACATTTTACTGCAGGTGAGTTCTCTCCATTATCCTATGCAAACAAAGCTAAACCGCCCTACTGTTGCATTCAATTCCCACAGCAATAAACGATAACACCCTGTTAGCCTTCCTAATTAATGCAGTAAAAACCACTCCAAAGGCGATTAATTCTGACCCTCAGAATTCTTTCAGTAATTTAGCCACCACTAATGTTGAAATTGCAGACCTGTAATTACTGGCCTTTTCCTCATGATCTTCCTAAAAAAAGATTCACATTCACTATCTTCCATTCAGTTGGCCACATTTGGAGCCAAAAAAGACTTGAAAATTAATTTCAGAGCACAACCATCTGTTCCCTTGCCTCCCTAGTAGTTCAGGATATACCTCCTCCAGTCCTGGGGATTTATCTACTTTTAAGACATCTCATACCTCCTATTAGTTATTTATTCAAAAGAGATAAAGACGAACTTTATTTATTACATGCATATTGAAACATACAGTGAAAATGCATCATTTCCATCAAACCAAATCAGCAGGAATTGTTCCTGGGGGCAGCCCACAGGTATCACCACAAACTTATTAAACCTAACTTGTACATCTTTAAACGTGGGAGGAAACCACAGCAAGAGGAGAAAACCCACACAGTCACGGGGAGAATAGACAAACTCCTTACAGCCAGCAGTGGAAATTGAACCCCAGTTGGTGATTGATAGCACTGTAAAGCTAAACAATACCCTACAGTTGTTCCCCAAATTCGCCGACTACCTTATCTACAGTGTATACCAATGAGAGGCAATCCTTTAAAGCCACTCCCATTTACTTATGGCCCCACAATAGGTTGTTGGCAAAACACCTCTGAACAGCAGTGGCAATATTTACAGTTACGTCATTAGAACCTTTCACTACCCCCCTCTCCAGCTAAATGTGCTTGAATTAGGGGAGAAGGAAGCTTGGTAATGGAGGGAGCTGGGATGAGGTTGATTTACTATTGTCACGTGTACGGTTAACAGCTTGTCTGTATATTGTTCACACAGGTCAAAATCATTTAACAGTGTGCTGAGGTAGTACAAAGTAAAACAACAGCAGAATGCAGAATGAAGTGTAATGCATACAGAGTAAATGCTGTGCAGGTTAACAGTAAGGTCCAAGATCGTGACAAGGTAGATTGTGAGGTCAAGAGTCCATTCTGTTGGACTAGAAAACCATTCAATTGACTTAAATAGAACAATGAGGGGTCTTGCTGCATAACGCCAGCTGAAGAAGATGGTGCCCGTGAACAACACAACCAAAGGCAACGTCCTGCAGACAGTTCACAAAAGAAATTATTTACTTGTTCTTTCAAATATAATTCTACTACGAAGCTGCGTGCAATCGGAACCTGCTGGTGCGTTTTCAGGCCGATCCGGCACTCTGCTATCTCTGAGGGAGATCGGTGAGGGAATTCCAAGCAGAGGCCAAGTAGGATGCAGAGTGTCACAGCAAATCTATTGAATAGTAACTATAACAGGATCAATGAAAGATCAAATAGAGTGCAGAAGACAACAAACTGTGCAAATACAAATATAAATAAATAGAATTAAATAATGAGACCATGAGATAACAAGGTAGAGTCCTTAAAGTGAGATCATTGGCTGTGGGAATATCTCAATGGATGGGCAAGTGAGCATAGATAACCTTTTTTGTTGAGGGGTAGCAACTGTCCTTGAAGCTTTTGGTATAAGTCCTGAGGCTCTTGTACCTTCTACCTGATAGCAACAGGGAGAAAAGAGCATGGCCTGGGTGATGAGGATCTCTGACGATTGATGCTGCTTTCCTACAACAGCATTTCATGTAGATTTGTACAATGGCTAGGGGCTTTACCCATGACGTCTCCAGCCGTAACGGTTGTCCGTGCCACTGGATCGAGGTCTCTTCTGCTGAGACAGTGGGATTGCCCTGTGCAATGGCTGTTCCACTTAAAACCCCTTCACACACAGGTTTCTGTTGTGTGATTCATCTCAGTCCAAACTCAACTGGTCAAGCCCTGCGGTGATGGGGGAGTGGTGAAGCAACAGCTGGAGATGGCCACTGGCAGTTGTAGTCACAAACGTGCACGAAGGCGGCCTTTGGACCAGTGGTCATTCGTCTCTGTACCCGGGGCAGCAGCTTTGGCCGGCAGGATCTGGGGCGACTGGGCAGCCCCTTTTAGGACAGCACTGCCCACCCTCGCATGAGGGAGGGGGTTAGAAAAGGTACCCCAAACATTGCCTGCCCCACAACAACATCTGGCTAGCAAACCACAGCTGGCGGATCAACTACTTAGCCGTCGACAGGCATCAAGGAAAACAAATCAACGAAAACTGATTTTTGGAGCCTGGAATGCCCGCACCTTGCCGTATAGGGACAAGGTGGCAAGGCCTGAAAGACGAACAGCACTCATAGCAGCCGAACTTTGCCGTTATCACATTGACATCGCTGCACCAGTGAGACCAGGGTTCATTACAGGAAGCAGTGAGTGGATATATGTCTTTTGGAAGGGGAAACCACAGACTGACGACAGGATCCGTGGAATAGGTCTTGCAATCAAAACTGCTCTGCTGAAGTACATCCCTACTCTACCCACTGGAATAAATAAATGAAGTTCCACTTTCCTCTCCCCAAGTCCCGGTATATCACCGTTGTCAGGGTCTATGCACCAACCCTCATGAGTCCAGACGAAGACAAGGAAAGTTTCTACAAAGATCTGGACCAGACTATTCGGACAACCCCCGCCAGCGACAAACTCATCATCTTGGGCGACTTCAATGCTAGGGTGGGGACAGACAGCGACAACTGGGACAGAGTCCTTGGGAGACGTGGGGTGGGAAAACGAAACAGTAACGGCCTGCTGCTTCTGAGCAAGCATGTCGAGCGCAACCTGTGCATCACTAACACGATGTTCAGACTTGCAAACAAGTACAAAACAACCTGGATGCATCCCAGGTCCAAACACTGGCAGCTACTCGACTACGTGATGGTGCACCAGCGCAACCTTCAAGACGTCACCATCATCCGGGCCAGGCGAGGTGCTGAGTGTTGGACAGATCACAGGCTGGTTCGGTCGGTTCTCAACCTGCACATAGCCCCCTTTGCATCGTAAGCAGCCGAAGACTGTCAGAGTGTCATTCAACATCGGCAGACGGCAAGACCCAGGTCAGGTCCAACGTTTTCAAGATGTATTTAATGAAAAACTCTCCAGCAATTCACTGCCTGTGGGAACCTGCTCTGGAAAGTGGACGCAGTTCAAAGATGTCATCACGCCGACTGCAACAACCGTACTCAAACTGAAAACCCGAGTGCATCAAGACTGGTTTGATGAAAACCACGAGGCTGTTTCAGCAGCCCTTCAGGCCAGGAACAAGGCCTATGCAGACAGGCAGAATGACCCATCCTCTGTCTCAAAGAAAGACAAGTTTAAACACCTGCAGTCCAAAGTACAAGTGGAACTGCAAGAAATGCAGGACGAGTGGTGGCAGAGAAAGGCCGAGCAGGTGGAACGCTATGCAGACATGCATGTTGTGGTGATATCACTTGCAATGATGTGCCAGTACATGATTGGACAGAGCACTGAGCACGCGCGGGATTGCTAGAATGTTCCAGCACGTGGCTGGGTTAAGATGTGTTTGTTTATTACTGTAAATAAAGGTTCTCTAATTCTTCCAGAATATGATTCTTCATTGTTAACCCACAGTACATTTAAACAGAAGTAACATAACATGGTATCAGAAGTGGTTCTGGAAGAGCAATATGGGAGAATTGAGAATCGAAGATAATTGAAGAAAGAAGAAGAAAAAAGTTTGAATCATAAACGGTAAAATGGAAAGGTTACAACCCCCACAAAATCTGCAGCTGACTGGCAATGTAGCTGAGAATTGGAGGATATTCAAGCAACAGTTTGAAATATATTTATCGATGCTCAGAGCTGATAGAATAACAGACAAAACTAAGGCTGCAAATCTGCTCCATGTAATTGGGAATGATGCAGTAGATGTTTATAATAATTTTGTCTTTGAAGATGGAGGTAATTTCAATTTAAAGTCAATAATGGACAGATTTGAAGTTATATACCTAAGCATAATTTAACATATGAGCGATTTAAATGCTTCACATGTGCACAGAGAGCTGCTGAAACAATTGATCAGTATGTGACTCAGTTGAGAAAGCAGAGTAGAACATGCAAGTTTGGATTGCTCACGGACTCTCTCATTAAAGATAGAATTGTTTGTGGCATTCGAGATAATGCTCTGAGAGAAAGGCTGTTGAGAGAGCAAGATTTAAATTTTGTAAAAGTTCTCGCACTCCGCAAAGCTTCTGAGACCGTAATGTCGCAGGCCGAAGAGCTTTTTGTTGAAAACTGCAATGTAAACACTGTAAAAAAGCACAACTATATCAAGAAATATAATAATATTTCAACAAAACCGACAGGGAGCAAGACAGCATTTGAAAGAAAAAGTCATGTGATCACTGTGTGCGGGAACATCGCCCAAATCAGTGTTTCGCATATGACAAAATCTGCTACAACTGCGGTAAGATTAATCATTTTACACGCTGTTGCAGAAGTAGAGAGAAGGAAAATGAAATGAAACAAGTAAATGCAGTGATTGAAGATGACCGTGAAGAATTTTGTATAGATGCGCTTTATGAAAATGCTGACATGCTGACATATGAAAGCAATAGCTGCAGTTTCTGAGATGACCAAACAGGAGGCAATTGATGATATGAAAAAGCAATGGGAGGAGGAGGTTGCTTCAATGAAAGAGACACTGCGAGAATATGAGATTCAGTCTAGAGCAAGAAGGCTCACAGTAGGCACAGTATAAGGAAGAAGTGAAAGCACAGGTGAAGGAATTGAGAAGTTTTATTGAAATGATTACATCTCAGCATTAAAAAAAAGATTACACAGTTAATGAATGAATTAGATGAAGAAAAGAAGACTCGTATTTCATTACAAATGGAAGTGGAAGGAATTAGGAAAGATATAGTCCAAACAGAAGCAGGGAAGCAGATTGCTGAGGAGGATAGTGTGAACTGCTTACCTGAAATTCCAGATTCTGACCAGGAGACATGTGAGAGTTTACCAAAAAGTTTGGTTGAGATACATAAAGAAAAGCTTAAAGCAGAGAAGAAGAAGAAAAAGCAGAAACACAAGAAGGGTCATGGCTCAGATAGCGAAGAGCCAGCTTCAGAGTTTCAGTTAGCTGATATAGATTTGTTTATTGGTTAATGTTGTTATCTGTTTTTCTTTTTAAGGACAGGAAGATGTGATTCTTCAGAGATTCAGATAACTGATGCAGATGAGACAAAACATGGAAATAATAACAAGGAAACACAAGATCTGTGTGTACCACTACCACACAAGATCTACTCGTGTTCGTAAACCCACAGAGAGACTGATAGAGGCTTGTTGAATTATGTATTTGCTTTGATTAATGTTGTTAATTATTTTTTCTTTTTAAGGAAAGGAAGATGTGGTGATATCACATGCAATGATGTGCCAGTACATGATTGGACAGAGCACAGAGCACGCGCGGGATTGCTAGAATGTTCCAGCACGTGGCTGGGTTTGATTATTACTGTAAATAAAGGTTCTCTAATTCTTCCAGAATATGATTCTTCATTGTTAACCCACAGTACATTTAAACAGAAGTAACATAACACATGCCACCAGAGAGTTCTTCAGCTCCACAAAGTCAGTTTATGGTCCTTCTAAATCAGGATGCTCCCCCTTGCTGTCATCTGATGGGTCGAGCCTGATCAAAGGCCAGGAAGGACTGAAAAATTGCTGAGCAGAACACTCCTCCAACCTACTCAATAGATCATCCACAGTTGATCCTGACTCTTACAGCAGATCCCTCAGCAGCCAGTCCTGGATGGCCTAGACCTGCCACCCTCTATTGATGAGATCAAGAAAGCGATCTCGCAGATGAACTCAAATAAAGCAGCAGGGCAGGATGGCATTCCTGCTGAGATCTACAAAGCATTAGGTTCAAGCGCCTTACAGGCATTCCAAGACATCCTGGAAGTCATCTGGATCACAGAGGAGATGCCTGATGACTTCTGCGATGCCCTCATCGTGGCTCTCTACAAAAACAAGAGAAGCAAATCAGACTGAGGAAACTACAGGGGTATCTCACTGCTGTCCATCGCAGGCAAGATTTTTGCCCGCATTCTCCTGAACAGGCTTGTCGCTTTCTCGGAAAGGAACCTCCCAGAGGCGCAGTGTGGCTTTCGGCCAAAACGGAGTACAGTAGACATTTGCCGTGAGGCAAGTCCAGGAGAAGTGCATCGAGCAGAACAAGCCTCTTTACTCTGTCGTCATTGACCTGATGAAGGCATTTGACACTGTAAACAGAGAGGCTCTCTGGATCATCCCGAGACGTAACGGATGCCTGAGGAAATTTGTAAAGATGATTCAGCTGCTCCACGATGGAATGACAGGACAGGTCCTTTGCAGTGGTGATATGTCAGCTGCATTTGCCATTTCCAATGGGGTGAGGCAGGGGCTGTGTACTAGCCCCAGTCCTGTTCAATCTGTTCTTCACCTGCATGTTGTCATGTGCTGTCCAAGGTCTGAAGGAGCGAGTGTACATCAGGTACCGATTGGACGGCTCTCTCGTTGACCTTCACCGCTTTGACCTTCGCCCATGCCAAACACCAACCCCAGAGAACTAAAGGTCACTGCTGATGACACCCAGCTGACAAATCATCTCAATCATCTCAATTGATGGGTCTTTGGACAAAGGTATTGATTCCAGGATCAGCAAGGCCGGTCAGGCTCTGGGTAGGCTGCATACCAGAGTGCTCAGTCAACACAACATCTGCATCTCCACAAAGCTGGAAGTCTACAGAGCTGTGGTCATCCCTTCTCTCCTATATGGATGTGAGACCTGGACTCTGTACCGACGACACATCAAACAACGGGAGAAATTTCACATGCGCACCCTCCGCTCCATCCTTGGCATTCTTTGGCAAGACCGTGTGTCCAACCTGGAGGTCTTGGATCGCACGGAGTCCACCAGCATTGAGTCTCTGATCATCAGAGCCCAGATGCGGTGGGTGGGACATGTCATCAGAATGGACGACCACCGTATGCCTCGCCAGCTGCTCTATGGTGAACTGGAGACAGGAAAGAGACCTCAAGGTCATTCATGCAAGCGCTACAAAGACGCTGTGAAGGAAACCCTACGCTACTGTGACATCCAGCCAAGGGAACTAGAAGCTGTGGCTGCTGACAGAACCCACTGGTGAGTCCTGTGCTATGAAACCTACACCAGTTTTGAAGACAGGCGCTGCCAAAAACTGATGGAATACCGTGAGCGGCGTCACAGAACAGCAGCCACAATTATTACAACAATGGACTTCCAGTGCCCCCTTTGTGCTGGACTCTGTGCTTCCAGACTGGGACTGCAGAGCCACCTCAGTGCTCACCGATGAACTGCACAACAGAGTGTCTTCTTCAAATCCGAAGGACTACCACTACTGGACCTAATCCATTACCTTTTTTAGGATTTTCTGTTCAAAGGCATTGGTGTTCCCATACCAGGCCATGATGTATACAATCTCCACCACACATCTCTAGGAGATTGTCAATGTTTTTAATGTCATACCGAATCTCCCCAGACACCTGAGATAGGTAGAATTAAGAATTAAGATGGCGGCTCTGCCGGAAAGGAGATGTGAAAGAGGTGATTGGTTCAGACAGCAATGGGAGGAAAAGCTGCTCTTGAGTCTGCGAGACCTGGCTTTCAAGCTCCTGTAAATTCTCCCAGAAGGTAGAAAATGTAATAGCTAGGGTTTCTCGGTAAACTATTCAGCTTCATATTTCCATTGACTCCTCGTTCTCCTTCCACCCTACTATACTGGGGCAATTCACAGTGGTCAATTAATCTAGCAGCCAGCATGTCTGTGTGACCTGGGAGAAACTGAAACCCCGGGGAATCTCACTGAGCCGCCAAGCCGGCCCTACACAGAAACATCATAAACCAAAGGCGGAGAAGCCCATTCGGCCTCTATCACTCCTGTAAGTCATTCAGCTACCTCTCTGGTGCCCACATCACTTCATTTCATGAAATGTCCAAAGATCTACCTATCTAAGCCTTTGAATACATTTAGATGAGGCACTAATGAGAAGTAGATAAGAATTCTGAACATCTACAATATCTCAGTCCTCGGGGACTGTTCACACTCACCCCATGATCAGTTCCAGATCTTCCAGCTTCACAAAGGTGCCTTGCAGAACCAACCCTTCAATCCCTCTGAGGCTCCTTTGCTTTGCTGAACTCACCTTCTGTTTGTCTGAACTCCGGAGATTTGGGGAAATTTCATCTCAGAAGATCCCTCTCATCCCATTCCCAGAATCATTCTTGTGAATTTTCCCAGCATCAGTGCCAAGGAAAAATTCCCTGGTTACAGAGACCAGATCTACTTGTATTTCTCACCTGAATCCTTATAGAATGATGCAAAACTCTTTATTCTTCTACCCCGGTCCCAATTAAGGCCAGTATACCATTTGCTTTCCTAGTTGCTTGCAATACCAATATATCTCCTAAATCAGCACACCAAGATGCCTCTGGGTGCCCCATTTGCTAGATTCTTAAATTCAACACAATAGAACAATAGAAGAGCAGAATTAGACCAATCGGCCTACTGATTTCCCTCCACTATTCAATCATATTTGATTTATTATCCCTTTCAACCCCACTCTCCTCCAAGAGGACCACATCCTTATTGTAGGCTTTGGAGGCTTGTGTGCCTCAATGACCTGGAGGACTATGTTGGCTGGAGTCAGATCCTTGTAGAGGCACACATGCCAAACAGGTCAAAGGGTAGAGGCCAGACTAAGAGTGATCCACCAGTCTTCCAGGTTCTGGGGTTCAGCCCCAGGCTAACAACCCCGACTGGTCAAAAAAAAATTGTTATGGAAACAGCAATAAAAAATCTTTCTATATCCGTGTGTGACTGAGAACCCTGAATCACACCTGGGGCATAATAGAGAAGATGGCCAAGGACAGACAGAAACAGAGGAACTTCATTGCTTCAATGGTAACAGGTATGGTCCTCCCAAACCCATTCTCTGGCCTTCTCCCCATAACATTTGACATCCTTATTAATTAAGAACCTGGCACTGTAGTGTAACACTTCACAGTCCCTGCAACCTGGGTTCAGTTCCCATCCCGGCTGTAAGGAGTTTGTACGTTCTCCTCCCATGTCCGTGTGGGTTTCCTCCGGGAGCTCTGGTTTCCTCTCACAGTCCAAAAACATATGGGTTAGTAGGCAGTGTCAACTCATTGGGCCAGAAGGGCCTGTTACTGTGCTGTATCTCTAAATAAATAAATAACTTTTCCTTCCATATGATAAGATTCAGGATTGTTTATTGTAATTCTTCAGTACACAAGTGTAAAGGAGACCAAAATGATTGTTATTCTGGATCTGATGCAGCATAAAGCAAATACTATGCATAATGAACACAGTAAAAAGCACAATAAATATAAATATATAAGATTGGCTTCTGTACATAGACTGATTGTATGTACAATGATTCTATATAGCTGACAATCAGCTTAGGTACACGAGTGTCTGTACACACGAGACTCTGACAGGAAATGATGCGGTAGTGGTGGTGGGATGTGCGGGATATGGGTTAGTGAGTGGAGGTGTTGACCCTCCAACCATTAACCCTCACAAATTATCAAAAACCATTTAGTCAGTCAGACTGGATTGCACAGATACTGTTGAATCTACCTGACTAAAAAGTAACAATTTCTTTTTCTCTCAAAACATATGTACGTAATAAAATATACGGATGCTTACAGTTATTACCAACAGCTTAGAAGCACAATATGATATGTTGGACTTGAAACATTCCTTGTTTGAACTCTTTTCCATTGAAGCAATACATTAAAAAAAAATCACCAGGCAGAGTAAATGTCTCTTATAAAGTTTTATTTTTAAAGCCTTTCTTCCTGGTAAGAATAGATTCAGACAGTGTCATAAAACTGAAATTGCCAGTGACAAGCCAGCTTCTCCATAAAGGTCAGATGCAACCTTTCAGCACTTTGACTAATAAATGCTATGTTACGTATTTCGAACATTGTTACCTCCTACACAGATGCTCTAAGCTACTCTGGAAAATGCATCGCACAGTGATATTCTATAAGGAACTGCATACATGAACCAGAGGAGAGATGTTGATTTACCTGCAGAAGCTCCCTGTCTAGACTCCGCTTCCTCTTTAACCCTTCTTAGACGTTCCTCTTTCTCTGCTGCCGCAATGAGGCCACATTCAGTTTGGAGGAGCTACACCTCATGTTCCATCTGGGTAGCTTCCAACCTGATGGCATGAACATCGATTTCTCAAACTTCCGGTAATTGTCCCTCCCCCCCTCCCGCCCCATTCTCCTTCACCGTTCCTCATTCCTATTTCCCTCTCTCATTTTATCTCCTCACCTGCCCATTACCTTCCTCTGTCCCTCTGGTGCTCCTCCCCCTTCTCCTTCTTCCATGGCCTTCTGTCCTCTCCTATCAGATTCCTCCTTCTCCAGCCATTTATCTCTTTCACCAATCAGCTTCCCAGCTCTTTACTTCACCCTCCTCCTCTTCTTCTGGTTTCACCTATCACCTGCCACCTTGTACTTCTTCCTCCCCTCCCCCCAACTTCTTACTCTGATTTCACCTGAGTCCTGAATAAGGGTCTCGGCCCAAAATGTCAACTGTTTACTCTTTTCCATATATGCTGCCTGGCCTGCTGAGTTCCTCCAGCACTTTGTGTGGCTTGCTTTGGATTTCCAGCATCTGATGATTTTCTTGTGTATGTGACGTTCCTCTTTTGTTCAGTTTATGCTCGCCAATCGTTGTGTACCTCGTCACTTATCATTTCTTGGTAACTCTTCTGTGATATCTTTGACATGCTTTATTACATAAGTCATAGGATAAATGAAAGTTATTAATCGTCACCACAGTCATCTCTGGGGAGTCAGATTGACTTTCAAAGACTCGGTAACACTGAGAATAGGAAAGGGGGGGATCTTCAGGGTAATGCAATAGGAATCTGAACTGCTTTTGCCTGACCCACAACTGTTGGTACTCCACACACTCTGTCAGAGGAGTCCTGGACGATCAGTAGCCCAAGATGCATATTTCTGTTTGGATTCTGGTCAAATTACAGCTTCTGCTGAGCTCACAAAACAATTCAAGCTTTGCCCTTTAGATTTTGAAGGGTTTCACGAATACGACACCTCTAGATCCAGGGGACCCACAGCGCCGGGAAGAGACTGGTACAGCCGTGCCCTTCTGCAATATTACTGAGACCAGTGTGTCAGCCTGATGGGCTGGCTTAGAATCTGTGAAAGCCGCTGCCAATTTATTATCTTTCCTTAGACAGTTTGGAACAGTGGTCTCCAGGAAAGCTGCTTTGAAAAGGAGAGAAGAGTTCAAGTTCAAGTTTACAGCTGTCAGAGGCATACGTACACAAGGTATAAATGCCATGAAAATGAGCTTTTTCCAGCAGCGGCTCAGCATATTACAAGGCAAGGACAAACACTAGTTAACATAAATTAACATAGATTATACATAAACTACATTTGTGAAAAGTAAACGGTCAAATAAATGTAATGGAACTAGGGCAAGATTGAGAAAGCAAAACAATATAGCCGAAGGTAGTGCTGGAGTTATTCACGTCTGTTCAAGAACCCGGAATCTGCTGTCTTTTGTGGCTCCAGTTCAAGAGCCTGATGGCAGTGGGGAAGAAGCTGTGCTGTGCATCGAGGTGTGGGTCGTCAGGCTCCTGTACCTCCTGCCTGATGACAGAATGAAGAAGAGGACAATGCCAAGGTGGTGGGAACTTGTTGTTTGAAATGGGATAGAATGCTCTTACCATGACGGGTAACTCTGCCTAGTTAGCCTAGCTACTGTCTCTAATCTCTTTGGACCTGGATTCTATCCTGATCTCAGGTGCTGTCCATGTGCAGTTGGTGCCCTCTCCTCATGAACAGCTGGGTTTTCATATGGGGTTCATGCTCCCTCCAACATTCAAAAACTATGTTTTTAGGTTAAGACGTACAAAAAAGCTGGATGAACTCAGCAGGTTGGGCAGCATCCATTGACTGCTTCTTTCAACAGATGCTGCCCAACCTTCTGAGTTCATTCAGCTTTTTTGTACATCTTGATTTGACCACAGCATCTGCAGTGTACTTTGTGTTTGCTTATGTACTTAGGTTAATCAGCTTCTAAATTACCCCACTGCTGGTCAGTGACAAACAAGTCTTTAATGAGGCTACATGAGCTACAGGGAAGAATGGGACAGAGAATAGTGTAAAGACTTGACAGTAGCTACAAAGACAGAAACAGCTCATATTCCAGGTTGAGACCCTTCATCAGAAGAGGTTAGTTTTATGCAGCAGAGAAGATTCAACGGCTTGATGGTTCAATTTAATATCAGAGAATATATACAATATACAACCTGAAATTCTTACTCTCCACAGACATCCTCAAAACAGAAGAAAAAACCCAAAGAATGAATGACAGAAAAAAACAAGAACCCCAAAACCCCCTCCCACATAAAAGCAGCAGAAAGCAGCATCAACTCTCCCCCTTCCCCCACATACTCTAATATAAGACATTGAGAATTCCTACCACCCACCATGCCAACAAGAGCAAAGCCCACGAAGATGGTCTACAGTACATCAAAGCTAACTGTTCACTCCAACATTTCAATGTCTCTCAGGCTCTCCTTCTCACTAACAAGGGAGAGACAGATATTGCTTCTTCCACAGTGAGAAGGGAGACAACAGTCACTATTTCAATGTTACAGTCAGTCTGAAGAGTCGCTTTTATTTCAAGTTCCCCAACACGAAAACAGCAGCAAACTCTCCCACACCATCACTGAGAGGGGGTGGGGTGGAGCTGAAGATATTTTGCTAAGCAAAGAGTTGATGGGATCGATCTGGAAACTGGCATAGATCCAATGTCTCTTCTCATTCACGATATTTAATATTTATTTATTTATTAGTTCTTTCTTTTTGTATTTACACGGTTTGTTGTCTTTTGCCCACTGGATGAATGCCGAAGTTGACGCAGTACCTTATTGATTCTATTATGGTTATTATTCTATTATGGATTTATTGAGTATGCCCCGCAAGAAAATGAATCTCAGGATTGTATATGCTGATATATATATACTTTGATAATAAATTTACTTTGAACTTTCTCCACCTGTTCCAATATTAAAGCTATAGCTCTTTCAGCATGCCCTGTAGCATTATACAGACAAAGAGTGTTAATCTAATCTTAATTACACTTAACTGGCCTCACTTATGTTCGCTTTGTTTTACTCATCTTTCCTCCACGTTATTGGCAACCTAAGTCTAACTAGCTTTCTGTTCTGATGAAGGGTTCTGCTCACCTCCCTGTAGAAAAAGCATCAATAGTGTCATCTTGAAGAGTATAGAGAACATTTATAGAGATGTTGCTGGGACTTCAGGAGCCGAGTTATAGGGAAGCATTGACTAGGTTAGGACTTCATTCGCTGGAGAATGAGGAGAGATCGTATAGAGGTATACAAAATTGTGAGGGGTATAGATAGGGTGAATGCTCGCAGGCATTTTCCTTTCAGGTTGGGTGAGACTACAACTAGTGGTCATAGATTTGGGGTGAAATGTGAAATACTTAAAGGGAATCTGAGGCAGAACTTCTTTCACCATTGGTGGTGTGAATTTGGAATGAGCTGCCAGTGGAAGTAGTAGCTGCAAGATCAATTGTAACGTTTAAGAGGAGTTTGGATATGTGGATGAATGACATATATGGAGAGGCTGGGAAGAAGATCAGGCCAATATGGACTAGATGGGCTGAAGGGTCTGTTACTGTGCTGTAGTGCTCAATGATTCTCTGACTCTATGAAACATTAATTGTACCTCTCCCCACCAATGCTGCCTTGGTTTTTTTAAATTATTGTGAGCAGTTCTGGATCCCTTATCTAACAAAGGAAGTGCTCGCATTGCAGAGGGTCCTTAGAGGTTCACAAGAATAAAACATTAATGAATAAGGAGTGTTTGATGGCCCTGGGCCTGTGTTTACTGGAGTTTAGAAGAATGGGGGAGAGGGGGGCTCTCTTTTGAAACTATTGTACACTGATAGGCCTAGATAGGAAGGACATGAAGTTGATGTTTCCTGTAGTAGGTGAGTCTAAGACCAGAGGGCACAGCTTCAGAATAGAAGGACATCTATTTAAAACAGAGATGAGGAGGAATTTCTTTAGCCCAAGGGTGGTGGATCTGTGGAATGCATTGCCCAGGCGGCTGTGGAGGCCAAGTCATTGTGAATATTTAAATCAGGGGTTGATAGGTTCTTGATTAGTGAGGGCATCAAAGGTTACAGGGATAAAGCAGGAGAATGGAGTTGAAGGCAATCATAAATCAGCCATGATGAAATAGTGAGGATTCAATGGGCCAAATGGCCTCATTTTACTCTTATGTCTTATGATCTTTTGGTCAAGTGATCTTTTCAGCATTTGATTTTATTGCAAAGGTCCATTCAGATTGGCTGCATTGAGGCATACAGTCTGAGCTAATGAATGGGTGCTCATGATGTATCCCTGGAAATAGAGTTGGTGTTTCATAAAGCTGGTATGGAAAATAACAACAGAAGTTACTGAAGAAAATCATGATGTTGTGCTCAACAACTGAAAACAACAAAATAACAAATTAATGTTCCAAGCACAGTTACAAATCCAATAATATTTCTCATAAAAAGAAAGGGTACAAAGCAAATTTTTACAGGGCTTCAAGGTGGCTTATAGTCAAAGTGCTTTCTGTGGTGTATTGTTGATGCAAGTAGGAAGTGGGGTTGCCAATATAAGGATAGAAATGTCCCACAACTGCAAGGCGATGGTAAAAAAAATAATAGATTTCATTTGCGTGCCACAGGGATCAGGTGAGTTGAGGGAGAAACAGAGATCATTGCCAGCTCTGTATGTAGGAGGTAACCTATGTCTGTGGAGGATGTCATCAAAATCACAGAAGCAAGGCGAACGAGTCCGTCTTCATCACTACCCAACTCTGTCAGGAGGTGAGTCATATGGTAGGTGCAGATATGCAAATGAGCCTCCTACCCAGCTCCCCTAAACCTGCTGCGTTGGAACTCATAGTAACAGGAGAAATAGTTCACAAGTTCCAGAATTATAACTAGTTGCAATTTTTAGTACAGACGTGTTCTCAAGAGGACCTAAGTAGGTGAGGGGGAGGAGGGGAGGGAGCAAGAGTGTGACCTTGAAAATTCTGGAGAGTAAAACATGGAAAAGAAATTTATGAATGGAGTAACACAAAGTCATAGAGCATTACAGCACAGAAACAGGCCATTTGGCCCATCTTGTACATCCTGAACTGTTATTCTGCCTGGTCCTATTAACCTGCAACTGGAACATAGCCCTCCACTCAGCTCCCAGCCAAGGGCTTATCCGACAAGAGCTGGAGGAATTCAGCAAGTCGGGCAACATCTAAGGAGGGGAATGGACAGTCGAGGCCGAGACCTTTCATCAGGACTCTTATGAAATTATGAATAGAGTTGCTGTTGGACATTTGGAAAGGTAAAATAAAAGGCAAGCCCATTGGACTCAAGAAGAGACCTTGACTTACAACCATCGTCAAGAAAGAAGATAAACAAAAAAAAAAGAAAGAAAGAAAGAAAGATAGAAGATAAACCTAATTGCAGGAACTATGGTGGGGGGCTCCAACCTGTCTGTCACAGGGAGATACACTTGAAGGACTTTGTTTCTGTTCTTCTGATGACCTCCAAAATGAAAATAATGGCTGATGATGTTAAGTTGGGAGAAGGAGCCAGATTAAATATGAGCTGATTAATGAGTTAGATTGAACCCTCGCAACTCTAGAACCCAGTTCCAATCATGACCTCAAGACACTTGTGTGGAATTTGCACACTCTCACTGTGACCACACAGGTTTCCTCCAGGTGCCCTAGTTACCAGCCACATCTCAAAGACATGCAAATTGATAGGCTCATTGGCCTAGTGTGAAGATGAGTGGTAGAATCTGTGGTAATTCGAAGGGAAAAAAAAGGAGGAAAGAAGCAAGTTTCTGTTGTTACTTGACAAGTCAGCATCTGTGGAAAGAAATGGACAGTCAACATTTCAGGTCAAGACTGTCCATTTACCTTTACCTGACCCACTGGAATACATCAGTAGTATGTTTTTTTGCTCCAGACTCCAGTATCTGTAGCCTGTTGTGCCTCAAGAATAAATTGGGAATAGTGGAGCACTAGTGTAAGTAGATGCTTGGCCAGCATGGACAGAGGGCCAAAGGGGTTGTTTCCTGCACTATACCCCTCTGTGTGGGTTCCTAAGGTTGTTTAAAGCTGGGGAGGGTGGTAGTGGGGATAAGCTCCGATGACCTATAAAATGCTCCAAATGACATGCATCTCTACCAGCCTCTGACAACCAAGTCCAACTCTTGGCCTTCACATGTGGCTTAGCTACTAGGTCCGGTGGAGCTGTTTCTACTGACAAGAGAATGGGGAAAGGAAGACCACTGGTGGCTCAAAACCAGTTGCTTCAGGTAGGTGGGACTCGTCAGCCCGTCTGATTTCAAACCTCCTCTGCCTTGCAGCCATACCTACCATAGGAAAGGCTTCAGGACTAAATCCCTGAGGAAGAAATCCGGAGCCAGGGTCCCTGAGGCAGTCTGACGTCGCTTACAACTTCACTCTGGCAACCTCTGCAACAACTCTGCAAGTCGTTGTGTCGACCCTTGTCTGGGTGGTGGCTCCCTTGAAGATGGTCCCTGTTGGTGATATTTCATGTGAGGATTCGGAGGACAACGGGAAGATCAACGACACCTGTTTGTTTGGATCACAGATATCTCTCTCTCACTTCAAATTCCGTGGACTGAACTGAACTGAACTTTCTTACATACCATTGTAAGTCTGTAACTGTTGCCACCTGAGCTTGAATAAATTTGGGGACTTTATTTTTACTCCTATATATGCATAAAACTGCTAACCCTTGGTTTACCTGGTTTAAGTTGCTATATAACATAGTTACTAATAAAATAATGTTTTGTTAACAACAAAACCAGACTCGAGGTGTGTTCTATTGCTGGTGAAACTTTTATAGGGTTCTGTGTACATGACACATGTAATTCCTGACATTTAAACATCCATGTATGGCCCTGCCTAGAACACAGGAGAACTTCATCCACGTTGCATGACTGCCGGAGCCACAGTTCACAGTGGCTTCGTTCAGGGATAGGAAACCAAGCCCAAAGTGGTCGCAACAAAATCAGTTCCATCTGCTGCTGTTGTAATGGCCGTTCGCCACACAGTCCTGTGTCAGCTGCCAGAACAGCGGTCAAATTCTGACAGCCAGCTGAGCCAAGGCCAGGACAAATGACAACAGCAACTCACTTATCAGGATGGAAAACCTCAGATTTTGGAAAATCATTCAGACAGCGGGGAATTGGGATTGTACATAAATCGGCCACAAGTGCTAAATGGCAGCAAGCAGACAGGCTTTTGAGTAAAGGTGGTGATTAACATGCAAATTAATACTGCTGCAGATGCTTCAATGTTAAATTGACACTTACTGTAGCAAGCTCAGCCAGATACTGTTGACAGAAAACAGCATCCCACTGAAAAGCTGCTCAGCTGAGGGTTTATAAACACCAGGACAACTGGACCCCATGATACAAAACAATGGAAAACGCCCACAGAACGCTAGGCCACCCTTAACAGGGACAGATCAACTGGGTCAGTGCACGATGGGTTGTAGGAATGTTTTCCACACTGATGCCAGAATCAGTGGCACTGATCTGGCACAATCCTGGCAGACAGTTTTAAGAAGGACACCTATTTACACCTATCTGCTGGAGGCGGCACGCTAGCATAGCGGTTAGCACAACACGTTATGGTACAGGTGACCTGGGTTCAATTCCCGTAGCTGCCTGTAAGACGTTTGTACGTTCTCCCCATGAATGCAAGGGTTTCCGCTGACTGCTTCATTTCCTCCCACAGTCCAAAGGTGTACCAGTTGGTAAGTTAATTGGTCATTGCTAATTATTCCATAATTAATTAGGAATAAATCAGGACATCTCAATAAGTAAATAAATGAACAAACAATAAATCAGTGCAATAAATGATATTAACACACAGTTGAAAAGATATGACGATGGTACAGGCACAATATACACACTCTTGCATAAAATCAGATGCAAAGCCTTTCTCTTTCAAACATCAATTAACCCCATCACTCAGAGTCTAGCTGGCAAGGAACTGAAAGGGCTCGAAGTAAATGGGGTCCTTTTGGTGTTCAATTGTAATCTTTAAGAGGAGTTTGGGTAGGTACATAGAGAGATCTGGTCTGAGTGAAGGTAGATAGGACAATGCAGAAGATCAGGTCAGCAAGATTTAGACGGGCCAAAGGCCCTGTTGCTGTGCTGTGCTGCTAATGACTCCAAGTCAATACCAATGGCCTGCAGCCTGTGAAGGAAGAAGGGGAAGGTAGATGCAGGAAACCCAGGACCATTGAATCAGATCCTGTAAGTACAGCAGAACAGTGCACCATTGCTCATCATTCCTTCCAGACTGTGGCATTGGCTTCTTAAAAATGGTGAGAAAAGGACACGGGACAGGTAGCATCAAAGTGCTCCTGAGAAATTCAAGAAGAAAATTAAGTAACACACGCAAAATGCTGGAGGAATTCAGCAGGCCAGGCAGCATCTGTGGAAAAGAGTACAGTCGATCTTTCAGGCCGAGATGCTGCCTGACCTGCTGAGTTCCTCCAGCATTTTGTGTGTGTTGCTTGGATCTCCAGCATCCGCTGATTTTCTCACATTTGTAGATCGAGGGGGGGTCCACTTTCTCGAGCACAATTGCAACATCTGCAACAGCTATGTGTGCTGGGGCCAGATCTTGTCCCCATCTCCTGTAGTTCAGCCTAAGCCCGAAAGGAATTCAGTTTCCGTGTGCCGCGAGGAGGCACTGCAGGAGGCTTCTGTTGGAGAGGCTATGCACTGGCAAGGTGTGGTGAACTACATATACCTGTCTGGACACGCCCCCTGCTGACTGCTCCTGTGACTCCTCCCACAGACCCCTGGATAAAGGTGATCGAGGCCTGAGCCCGGCCTCTCAGTCTCCAGGATGTAGTATGGTGGTCACTCACTGCCTGTTCCTTCTTCCAGTCAATAAAAGCCAATATCTCACCTTACGTCTCAGGTTGAGTTATTGATGGTGCATCAATTTTCAGGGAGGGACTTACACATTCAGCTCTGCTTTCTGCAAGACTGCCAGCCAGCGGTAGAAGCTGAAAACGAGAGTGACGAGCACTGCCCATTCCACTACCACACTAGACACGTCACAACAAGCATTTTGTCACCTGCATGCTACAAATGAACATAATATCAGAGTGCTTTCTGGGTAGATGACCCACAAGCAAAGCAAACAGTCGCATGTTTATTCCTCATCTCTCCATCTCTCATGTGTGTTATTCTTAGCCTCCCGGCTTCCCAGTACCACAAACATAAGAGAGCTTGTACTCCTTCCCCTCCCAGCACCTGACTTCCGCTCCTTCCCCTTTCTTTTCCAGTCCTGAAGGATCTCAGCTGAAACATCAAATATTTATTCCTTTCCACAAATACTGTCTGACCTACTGAGCTCCTCCAAGCATTTTATGTGTGTTGCACCATTGGAGATGCCTGTCACCACTATACCTGAAAACCCCAATGTTGGAAGTGAAATTAATAACTTAACATTCATGTGATTTATGAGAATGTCCCAGAGAAGCATATAAGAAATCATATGATGCTCCCAAAGGACTCAAAATTGAAAGTGTTGTGCATTTAATATTTCAGTAATATTTGAGTAATACTTTTTGATGAGCATTCTTTGTTGTCTACATAATGCAATACAGGTTATATATAAAAGTACGTAACAGGCATACGTTATTATACTGCCTTGTCATACATATGCACCTTGCTAAAGTAAAGAACAAACTAAGACCTGTTTTCCTGAGCTCCCTTCTTTCCCATCAAAATTCATTTTATGTTTCGGAGTTACAAAACATTACTGTGATGATGAGGACGGGAGAGAGGAAATATGAGAAAGAAGCCGGGACGAGGAGAGAAGCAAGGATCTAAGTAGATCCAGAGAAAAAAGCCAAGGTAAGGCAAAGAAAGGTACCCAAGGGTGCTGGAACCACCTCCTGCAGTCTCAGAGTCAACTCCTACAGCCACAACAGAGGAGGCCCCAGAGCAAGAGATAGTCTTCCAGCCTCTAGTCTCTCCTACCGTGCAGAATGATCCCCCTTGTCAGGAAGGACATTATCCCATAAGAACAAAAAATTCCCCACAGCAATTAGATCGTTAGACCTGAATGGGACAATTTAAAACTTACTATACTCTAGATGCCTATAATAGTAGTTGTATTATATAGAATATTGTATATATATATACTGCATATGTGAAAAGTATGTAAGTTGAGATGCATCCTATATTGAGTTGGAGTTTATAGCTATACAGGGAGGGGTGTTGTGTATTTAGTATTATAGTAATATTGTAAATATATCGTTTGATTAAGCATCCCTTGTTTGCTTACATAATGCATTACAGGTTAAATGCAAAAGTGCATAAATGAGATACATTATTACGCCACCTCATCATACGTACAATGGTGTCAGACAGTTTGTGAACCCTGTAGAATTTTTTTTCTATTTCTGCATAAATATGACCTAAAATGTGATCAGATCTTCGCATGTCCTAAAACTAGATAAAGAGAACTCAATTAAGTGAATAACACAAAAAACATTGTATTTGTTCATTTATTTATTGAGAAAAATAATCCAATATTGCATGTATTTGTTGAAACCTTTGCTTTCAGTAACTGGTGTGAACCCTTTGTACAGCAATAATTTCAACCAAATATTTCCAGTAACTGTTGATCAGTCCTGTATATCAGCCTGGAAGAATTTTAGGCCTTTCCTCCTTACAAAACTGCTTCAACTCTGGAATGTTCGTGGGCTTCCTTGCATAAACTGCTTGCTTCAGGTTCTTCCACAACATTTCTATAGGATTCAGGTCAGGACTTTGACTCGGCCATTCCAAAGCACAAATTTTCTTCTTTTTAAACCATTCTGTTGTTGATTTACTCTTGTCTTTTGGATCATTGTCTTGGTTGCATTATCCAACTTCAGGTGATGGACTACTACCCTGACATTCTCCTGTAAAACGTCTTGATACAATTTTGAATTAATTGTTCCCCGAACAATTGCAAGCTGTCCAGGCCCTGAGGCAGCAAAGCAGCTCCAAACCGTGATGCTCCTTCCACCGTGCTTTGCAGTTGCTGTGAGGTTTTGGTGTTGGTGTGCAGTGCCCTTGTCCCTCTAAACATAGCGAAGTGCTTTCTTGCCAAAAAGTTCAACTTTTGTCTCATCTGTCCACAGAACACTGTCCCAGAAGCATTGTAGAACATCCAGATGGTCTTCTGCAAACTTGAGATGTGCAGCAATGTTTTTTTTGGAGGGCAGTGGTTTCCTCCATGGGGTCCTTCCATGAACACCATTCTTGTTCAATGTTTTTCTTATAGTGGACATATGTACAGAGGTCTTCTGCATGTCTTTTGCTGTTACCCTTGGGTTCTTTTTCACCTCCTCCAGCATTGCACATTCTGCTCCTGATGGGATTCTTGCAGGATTCCCACTCCTAGGGAGAGTAGCAACAGTACTGAATTTCCTCCAACAGACTGGTGAACACTCAGGGCTTTAGAAATGCTTTAGTTGCCTTTTCCAACTTCATGCATCTCTACAATTCTTCTTCTAAGGTCCTCTGGAAGTTGTTTTGATCAAGGCATGGTGCGCATAAACAGATCTTTCTTGGGAAGAGCAGGCTCTGACTTTGTGTGTGTTTTTTATCGTGCAGGGCACCTCTACAACTCACACCTCCAATCTCATCTCATTGATTGGAACACCTAGCTCCAAATAGCTTTTGTAGAGGGCTTTACCCCAGAGGTTCACATACTTTTTCCAACAAATACATGTAATTTTAGATGATTTTTCTCAATGAATAATTGAATGTATAATGCTTTTGTGTTATTTATTTAATTGGATTCTCTTTCTCTAGTGTTAGGACTTAGGTGAAGCTCTGATCACATTTTAGGTCATACTTTTGCAGAAATAGAGAAAATTCTACAGCGTTCACAGACTTTCTAGCACCATTGTATGTGTCTCGCTCAAGTAAAGAACAAACAGTTCTGCTGGGCTCCGGTCTTGTCCTTTCAGTTACCAAACAGCACAAACATTGAAAGGAAGGGCAGAATATGATCAGAGTCCTGGTGAGGAATTAGAATCTTTCTGCAATGGTCACAGTGAGTCATTGAGTATGGGTGGAGGGGAATGGTGCAACAATGTTTTATTCACACAGGAAACAGTAAGAATAAACCAGGCACTTTCAGGCTGAGAGACCTTGACTTGTGGTTTGTCTCAGGGATCAGTTATGGAGCACCAGCTGTTCTCAATCTATATCAATGTTTTAGATGAAGGAGCTGAGCATAATTTATCAGGGTTACCTGATGATAGAAAGGTGAGAGAGACAGTGGGTCATGCGAAGGATGCAGCAAGACTTCAGGGGGTATAGAGAGGCTAAGTGAATAGGCATGGATGGATTTGTGGATATGTGAGCTTACTGCTTTCTTCGCTTCACTGGCGACTTCACCCATGCTGAGCTCAGCAATCTCATCAACTTTGCCTCCAGCTTCCACCCTGCCCTCAAGTTCACTTGGTCCACTTCGGACACATCTCTCCCCTTTCTCGATCTCTCTCTCCCTCTCCATCTCTGGAGACAGTGGACTTCACCCTCCACTGTGAAGTCACCTAGTTTGTCAGAAACAGAAAAGCAGAGTGTTAATGCCATAAGACTAAGAGACAAAGGAGAAGAATTAGGTTGTTCATCCCTTCAAGTCTGCTCTGCCACTCAGTGATGCCTGGTTATTATCCCTCTTAACCTCATTCTCTCTGTAACCTCAGACAACCTCCACCTTAAACATACCCAGTGACTTGGTCTCCACAGCTGTCTGTGGCAGTGAATTCCACAGATTCACCACCCTCTGGCTAAAGACTCTCCTCCTCACCTTTGTAATCAATTATTTTAATTGGGAAGGGCCTAAAAGGTGCTGAAGGATCTGAATGTCTTTGTACATGCATAGCAGTAAGTCACAGACAAGTACGGCAAGCAATTAGGAAGACAGATATATAATGGTGGAATATACGATTGTCTTTATGGCAATTTATTTGAGTACAAGAGTAAAGGTGAATTACTGTCATTATATAATGTCCCAGTGTGCCTGCACTTGGAATATTGTGTACAGACATGATGGTGCGCTGTTTGCTGAGCTTGGCAATTAACTTGCAGATGTTTCATCTCCAGTTGACGTGACGTCCTCAGTGTGCAGTCGTTGGCATTTCTCTCTGGGAACGCTTGTGTCTATATAGGCCCCCTTTTCACTTGCCATAGTCTGGATTGGCTACCCCTTCAGTTGGCCTTTGAATTCTATTGGCTCGTGTTTCTTTGGTCCTTAGGGTTTCATAGATGGTGTCTAGGTCAATATGTTTGTTTGCAGAGTTACCAGAAGAGAACCACACTTCTAAAAATTCTCACGCCTGCTTCGTGTTTATCTGTGCCAGAACCTCCGCAGTGTCCCTGTTAAAGTGTCGCTCTTCTCGGTCTTCGGGTGCCAAGGTCAGTGACAGTGGATCATGTCTCTGTACCCCTGGTTTGTGTTCCTGTAAGTTAGTGGTCACCAACCTTTTTAAGCCCAAGATCCCCTACATCGGCCTTAGTGAAAGGCGAGATCGACCCCAGATCGATTAGTTACACGCATGCACGGGGCAGAAAGGACCGGAAGTAAAACCCCGCAACCCAGAAGTAGAAATAATGTATAAACACCGGGGTAATGTATATCCACCCTTTTTTTGCACCACGGACCCGTTTAATATTGACAACATTCTTGCGGACTGGCTGACAGTGGGGAGGGGGTGGGGGGAAGTGTTAAACACGACCGGAATACAGCGATACTCGAAGTAGGTTCCTTATGTCCAGTCTATTCTGCAATTTAGTTTTCGCGCTCTTGGCACTTAGCTTCTGTCCTGCGCTGCTCACGTTTTTCCGCTGATAAAACTCAACAGGTTTGTCTTTAAGTGCAGGGTACTTGGACTCAAGGTGCTGAAGCAGTTTTGAGGGCTTTATTGCCTCATTAGAAAGCCTCCCGCCCGCCTGCTGCCAGACGCCTTGGCCAAGTGCGGTGGCTCGTGGGTGGGGTGAGAGGACAAGGTCAAGGCCGGAGGTCCCTGTGCCGGGGCCACAGCGGTCACAGTCCGGAGAGAGTCAGCAACCAAGCGAGGAGTGCGACAGGGCACCCGACGCCCTTGTAGGATCTATCGGCCTACAAAAGTCTGTTTCAGTCGATTGCAGCGAAGGTAGCTGCTCTGATACTTACGAAACCCTGAGCCCGATTTAGGTCATCTGCAAATATTTTAGCACTGGGTTCCCCACAAACATTCAGTGTGCTAAACAGGTTTACAGCCCATCTGTCCGTGCTCCGGGCCGGTACCAATGGCACTTCCCACCGGCCGCGCGAGGCCAACCAGTCATCCCTGGCGCGAGGGTACCTCATGTGTATTCAAGTTCAACAGTCGCCGTGACAGGGAATGAGGAAAGGTGCAGCTGACTCATATTGTTTCCTCGTGGCTCGGGGGTTGGGGACCATTGAACTACACTGTGTAGTGCGGGGGAGCTACACGCATGCACACTGGGCAGAAAGAACGGAACTAAAACCCCACAACCTGGAAACAATCTCTCAACAGTATTTGTGTACTTATTTTTCTTTTTTTTTTGGGGATCTGCTGGGAAAGTCTCGAAGATTGACCAGTCGATTGCTACTGTAAATGATTTGAGAGCTTACTTCCTGTCTGGCTAACGTAGTTCTTGTTGCCACAGGCGATCCCATACATCACAGGGCTTTGGTCCGTTGTCTTTACTGGTTCCTTGGTTGTTGAGATGAGCTTCCTTAAAGTTGCCATTGGTTTGTAACCAATTGTGATACTGTGCAGTTTGAGCAGTCCATGTACAGGGCTGGGGTCTCCTTGCCAAATGAAGGATAAATTTGCCAAGAGCACAATGTTCTGCCGAACTAACTCCTGAGATAAAAATGCTTAACCAGCCTAGGCCAGGTGTTCTGAAATTTAGAAGAAAGATGGTCGTCTCACTGAGGGCAAGGCTAGATGGTGTATTGGAAGGAAAATGTTTCCTCTCATTCTTGGAGTCAAGATACTCACGACTAAGATCAGATGAAATTCTTCACCCAAAGGATGGTGACTTTTTGTAATTTTTCACTGAGGGAGTGGAGGCTCAATTGCTTGATACATTCAAGGCAGATATCCACAGGCTTTAGATATTAAGGCAATATATGATTATTTCAAGCTGGAATAAAAGATTAGCACAGACATTATTGAATGGGAGGGCAAGTATAAAGGCTGTTCCTATTTCTGTTTCTTAAGCTCTTGTCTATTACCTTGAAGGGAAAGACTTTGACCATGCACTGCAACTGGCAACTTGAAAGTAATTGCAAGAAATTTTCTCCTGTTTGTAAATGACTCTGAATCAATGGTATATGAATGCAGTGTTCCGGAACCAAGCCAGCAAAAGGTCCAGTGTGATTATGACCAAGGCTTACTGGATGCTTTTAGAGAATATGTCTAGACTTGTGTGAAAAAAGAGAGTAAACATTTCCTGATATTGGTCAATAGTAACTCAGAATAGATTGAAACGAAGAGCATGTTTCCATGTATCACCACTGAACAAACAAGGACTGTTTTGAGGTCTATATATGCATTTCACAGAGTACCTTCAAAGGCACAAAGGTTCAAGGGTTCATTTATTATCAAAGTATACAACTCAGAAATTCTTCAATTCCGCAGGTAGCCATGAAACCAAGAAAGAAAAGAAAGGCAGCACGGTCGTCAACCCTGAAATCCCACTCCCCACAAAAGACAACGAACAAAGCAGCTGTGCAGGTTGACTCTGTGGTTAAGAAGGCGTATGGTGTATCAGCCTTCATCAATCGTGGAATTGAATTTAGGAGCCGAGAGGTAATGTTGCAGCTATGTAGGGCGCTGGTCAGACCCCACTTGGAGTACTGTGCTCAATTCTGGTCGCCTCACTACAGGAAGGATGTGGAACCCATAGAAAAGGTGCAGAGGAGATTTGCAAGGATGGTGCCTGGATTGGGGAGCACGCCTTATGAGAATAGGTTGAGTGAACTCGGCCTTTTCTCCTTGGAGCAGCAGAGGATGAGAAGTGACCTGATAGAGGTGTACAAAATGATGAGAGGCATTGATCGTGTGGATATTCAGAGGCTTTTTCCCAGGGCTGAAATGGTTGCCACAAGAGGACACAGATTTAAGGTGCTGGGGAGTAGGTACAGAGGAGACGCCAGGGGTAAGTTTTTTACTCAGAGAGTGGTGAGTGTGTGGAATGGGTTGCTGGCAATGGTGGTGGAGGTGGATACGACAGGGTCTTTTAAAAGACTTTTGGATTAGTACATGGAGCTTAGAAAAATAGAGGGTTATGGGTAAGCCCAGTAATTTCTAAGGTAGGGACATGTTCGGCACAACTTTGTGGGCCGAAAGGCCTGTATTGTGCTGTAGGTTTTCTATGTTTCTATGGTTCTAAAATGGACAGGCACATCAATACTTAAATCCCCCTCCACACACAAAAAAATTAACGAAACAGATCAGGCACATTGACCCCCAAAGCCCTCCTCAAAAGTTTGCTTCTAAAAATGTTCTCCCTTCCCTTCTTCATTTGATCAGGATCAAAATCAAGTTTATTAGCACTGATATCTGTCATCAAATGTGTTGTTTTATAAAAGAGCTATAAATTTTACACACACACACACACACACACACACACACACACGCACATTTGTCGACATCAGCAGAGGGAAACCAGAGGTCCATGAGCCAGTCCTCATTGGAGGATCAGAGGCAGAGAGGGTCAGCAATGTTAAATTCCCAGGTGTTGCAATTTCAGAGGACCTGTCCTGGACCCCACAATTGCGAAGAAAGCACAGCACAGCCTCTACTTCCTTAGGAGTCTGAGGAGATTCGGCGTAATATCTAAAGCTTTGACAAACTTCTATAGATGTGTAGTGGAGAGTATACTGATTGGCTGCATCATGGTCTGGTATAGAAACACCAATGCTTGTGCCCAGGAAAGTCAGACAAAAGGCTTTGGGTTCAACATTGTACATCCGAGGTAAAGCCCTCCCAACTGTTGAGCATATCTTCATGAAACCCTATCATAGGAAAGCAGCATCCACCATCAGAGATCCCCACTAGCCAAGTTATGCTCTCTTTTAGCGGCTGCCATCAGGTAGAAGGTACAAAAACTCAGGACTCACACCACCAGGTTCAAGAACAGATACTACCCCTCAGCCATCAGGCTCCTGAACAAAAGGGGTTAACTTCACTCACTTGCCTATCCATTGAGATGTTCCTACAACCAATGATCTCACTTTAAGGACACTTTATCTCATTATCCCATGCACTCATTATTTATTGCTATTTATTTATATTTGCATTTGCATGGTTTGATGTTTTCTGAATGGCTAATGAACATGTGAACACTATCTTTGCTATTTTTTGTACTACATATCTACTTCTAAAAGGGCATGCCCTGGGTGGCGAGGGTCCTTCGTGACAGATATAGCATTCCAGAGGCACGATCTGTTGAAGATGAGTGGGAAGAGTTGTGATCATGAAGGAGCTTGATGAGTCTGCACCCTCTGCAGCCTCTTTCGATCCTCCACAAAGATAGGAGTCGCCACCTCAGGCTCAGCGGCAATTAGCCAGAATGTTCGGTGCTGTACATCTGACGAAGGAACAAAACCTTCACTGAGTTCATATTCAAAAATAAACAATCCAAAAGTTGGTTCAAAGCCAAAATCTGGAGGGAGATCAGGAATACTCCGAAATCCATTTACTAGACTAAATATCACATTGTTATTGAATAAGCAGGTCTCATTATGGTTTTAGGAAGAAAAAGGTTCTCTTACGTGTGTTCAGAGAGGCAGCTTGGTGGAACACCCCTTCTCTGGCTGGTGAGTCTGGGGAATTCATTGCCACAGACCACTGTGGAGGCCAAGCTATTGGGTATAATTAAAGTGGAGGTTGATATTTTCTTGATTAGTAAGCAAGTCAAAGATTATGGGAACAAGGCAGAAGAATGTGGTTGAGAGGGATAATAAATCAGCCATGATAGAATGGTGACACAGACTCGATGGGCCAAATGGCCTAATTCTGCTTCTGTATGATGTGGTGTTTATATTATGATCCTTTTGATCAGGAGAGTCATGCGCCTGCTTTGCAGGAAGGTAACAATTTCAACAACAATCTTCCAACTGAGTCTCAACATGTAAATAATTTAATAGAAGAGTACAACATAAGAACAGGCCCTTTGGCCCACGGTAGTAATTATTCAGTCTTTCAAACAGCATCGCCTTTTTGAATAAAAGTAAAGCACTTTTAAAGGCATTAGCTTTATCAGGCAGTGCTAATTCCAGTGAGGGCACAAGTGCATTGTACAGTCAATCGCTGTGCAGCTAGCCAAGAAGCTTTGAAGGGTTTCAACAACCTAATAACTTGTGTCTGCCCAAGTTCCATTTGTGTCCTGCTGAGTACATTGAAAATTTCATCACTCCCGGTTTCAGGCTTCAGATCACCTTCGTGAATTAGACTATAAGATTTAGGAGCAAAATTATACCAGTCAGCACATTGAGACTGCTCTGCCTTTCAATCATAGCCATAGTTTTCACTCCCACTCTTTTGCCTTTTTGTTATAACCCTTAACCCCTTTTACCAATCAATCTCTGCTTTAAATACACCCAATGACTTTGTTTCCCAGTCCTCTGTGCCCTCAAGTTTCACCACCCTTTGGCTGAAAAACTTCCTCCTCATCTCGATTCTAAAGGGGCACCCCTTTATTCTGAGGCTGTGCCCTCGGATCATACATCCTCCCTGCCTCCACTGGATCCAGGCCTCTCAGTATGTGGTTGGTTTCAAAGGGATTCCCCCTCTTATCCTTTTGGAGTTTATTCACAATACCTTGCTGTTGGTTCAAGGATTAAAATCTCCACCATTCAGTCAACCTGCTAAGCTCCAGTGCATTTCAAATCTCTGCTATTATGATCATTCTCTTGCTTTATTTACCAGTTTCTTGTCACTAATCAACAGCACATTCTTCCCGTCACTAGAGGGCATGTGCAGCTGACAGCAGTGTAATCACAGATTCGCAAGCATTTGAGTAAACCTTTCAGGAGAAAGAAGACCCACTCTGACAATGCTAAGGCCATCTCACGCATCAACTATCAGCTCAGATTCCAGCAAGTATACAACATCCAGAATTAAGACTAAACAATACCACCGAACAGTCCTCAGCCTTGAAGAACAGATGACCCCATAAGAAATTTGCTATTACTCTTAGATAGATTACCATTAATGTGCGGATTTTCCACATTATTGGCAATCTGCCAAGAACTGTAACATCAGAGAGCATAATTTGGGTAGGCAAGACACACTGCTCTTTATTTGGTGCTGGGTATTTCCAGCACTTTCTGTTTCTGCTTGCGATTTCCAACATCTGCAGTTACTTTTATTTTTGGTTGAGATAAAGAGGTCAGAAGTGTATCACGGGGAAGGTTGGTAAGCTTATCAGGAGGGAGAGGTGGGGCAACATAGTCCACCGAGCATTGTGGGTAGGCTTTGTTGGCGCCACAATGTGCGGTGCCTCTTGCAGGCTGCCCCCAGCACACCTTTGGGTGCGTTGGTTGTTGACGCAAATGACGCATTTCACTGTTTCAATCTACGTGCAATGAATATGTTTGAATCATGAATCTTAAAGCTTGCACCTCGAGTTAGATCGAGAAGGCATGTGACAGAAAAAAGGAGAGCTAAGTTTCTATTGTGTGTGCCAAAGCCTTCCTACGTGCAGAT